>NC_081356.1:14451196-15051196 GCF_030684315.1 Stegostoma tigrinum
TACCAGCTTAGGGTGTTATGCTCAGGCCCTGGAATGAGAATTGGCCGCACAAGATACAAAGGTGAAAGGGTTATCAATTAAACCACAGCAGACACTGAAACAGCATCCACACCAACAACTCACGGCTCATGTATTCTGACAGTTATTCAACCATGACACAATCAAACAGATTGCTGGACACTCAGCAACTCCCCCAGTCACCTTCTTGCAGGAGAAGGTGATACACAACAGGAAGGAATCAGATCAGGACATTGGCACCTCCATATGGAACATGTATAGCCCTTTGGCCCACCATGGTGCCTTTCCAAACTAATCCCATCTGTTTGGCCATGGTCCATATCCCTCTATCCCCTTCCTGTTTGTGTTTAAACATAAGTATTGAGGGAGTTAGAATTTGGTTTCACTGCAGGCAGGTCTGTGGCATATGGTGGTGTTTTGGAAAGGATCCTTGAAATTTGATAGAATAGAAATAAGGGTGAGGGGTGGCAGGTAGCGGGATGGGGGTGTGGTTAAAATTCACGGTTGATTTATTGGGTGAGTTCTGCTTTAAACTCAGGACATGTGGGTTTCGGCAAATCTCAAGTGGCGAGTTTGATTTGAGTTCCTGGTCGAATTATAATCTGGATATTATTTATGATTAAAGGCTGAAGCCAGTGTGAAATGCTTCATGGTCAACAGATTGGAAGAATAATTTGGCTGGGACTCCTGTAACACAATAGTGGTGTCATTAGATGAGTTAATGCTAAACATATTAACCATCATAAATATTGTACCCAGACAGAACTGTTAACAACTCAGAGAAGAATTTCTTGCTTTCAGCTTTTTAAAAATTGAATTTGCTGACCTGTGGCAAAACCAATAATCCTATCAGTTGTAAACAAGAACATTCCAAATTAAAGGAATAATCTGTCTAAAATAATGAGGGGCTGGACCTTGAATTTCTGGAGGAGGAAGATAATGGAACTGGAATAAGCTATGGATCTTTTCTGCAGGTATTTCTTATCTGGAAACTGGCCAACTCAATAGATTTAACTTGCCACAAATTCAGTAACCTCCAACTGTTGCAGGACTCTTTCACAAGATGGAATAATCCTGATGGAAGTCCTAGGAAGATGCTCCATAACATGGTGGAAAAAAAAATCAGCATTTGATTGAAAATTTGATCCAAAATTACTCCCAGTTTGACTGGGCCATTGCCAATATAATGTATTGTCCCTCTCTTGAAGTAATGGTATATGAACAACTGTTAGAAAACTTTTGTGTTAATTGCAACTAAAGGGGAAGTAATGATGTGCTCAGTCATGAGGAGCCTACTATCAATATGCAGTTGACCCCTCGCTGGTGACTGTATGTAAGTATTTTGCTTGCTTAATATTCTGGAAGTAAGGATTTATATGAGTTAAAAATTCCATTGTAGGTTCAGATTATGTAAGAGCTTGGATATCTGAAATAACTCAATAGAAATGGGTATTTGACTCAAATAAAAAGAAAATATTGCAGATATTAGAAATCTGAAACAAACACAGAACTGCTGAAGAAACTCAGCAGGTCTGGCTGACAAATGAAACAGCGAACATTTCAAGTCTGATTTGACTCTTCTTCAGAGCCAGTTCTGAAGAAGAGTAATACCAGACTCAAAATGTTAAATCTGTTTTAGATATCTGAATCGGTGCTTTGCATTGTTCCTTACAATGGAAAGATCATTAAGCCCTCCAACAATTGCAGTTAAGTCATAAGGGAATGTGTTAAGGATTTCAGGACCCTAAAACAACCTTATGATTGTGTCAAAGAGTTACTTCCCTCAGGGCATAAATAGCACAGTGTGGGAGGGGTTAATTAGATTTGGAGAGAGAAGTGCATTTAGATAACAGTCTCCGAACAATGTAATGAGATCAGAACCTAGTATCTCCCACTTTGCCATGTATAGATGTATGTAGTGCAAACTTGCAAAAAACAGAGCTCTATAGAAGGGTAGGATTGAAGACAGTTATTGAGCTTGCTTTCTCCTTGACTAGTCTGTTTTGAAGCCAGCCTCTCAAGTTTGGCCCTTACATTAAAGGCAAAAGGGAATGATTCTCAGCACAAAGGCAATTATTGACAGAGTGGGAGGACTGAGCTCCATGGACATATTGTGAAGCATGTGGGACCCTTGACTTCTTCTCGTCATTCCATCCAACACCCCCACCCTTCCCACCACCCCAAACCCCCTGCCCCCCCCAACCACCCCTTCCCCCGCCTCAGTGCCAGAATTTCACGACTGGGTTTGATATCATCCTGATTTTCTCAAATTCACATGAAGTTTTAATGGCAATGACATCACCAGCCACAAGATTTCTGCGTGCCTTAGGTTCGATTTTACAGGGTATCATAGTCTCCACTTCCTGACCAGAAAGTTAGCTCTCAGCCTTCCCACCACAGCCAGGCTGCCCCACAGTGACCTTACGCTGAAAACAGCCTTAACTGTTTTTGCTTGAGACTTCCATTGGCACTGGAGAGAAAATCCTGCCCCAGAGAACAACGGACCAATGTAATAGGCTTGTAGCTCTGCAGCCCTAGCAGCACCATGAGTGAACTGAGTCCAAGGATGGGGTATCTCCTAGAAAGAAACAGGTGATGGATTCCAGACTTTAAAGTGAAATAGCTGACTCTGGCAGCATGATACAGGAGGCTGGTCCAGTTGGAGAAGCAAAAAGCAATGTAATGGTAGCAGGGGTTGTCAAGGAGCAACAGGAAGGGACAGACCAGGAATACATCAAATCTGAATGTTATAACGATCGCAATGAGACAACACTAAAGACTCTGTAACTGAAGGCATGTGGCATTCATAACAAAATAAATAAATTGTTAGTACACATTAAATTAAGTAGATATGATTTAATGGTCACTACAGAGACAGGTTGCATGATGACAAGGATTGGGTCCTGAATATTAAGGGGCACATAGATGGCACAGTAGTTAACGCTGCTGCCTCATAGCGCCAAAGGCCTGGCTTTGGTTCAACCTTGGGTTGATTACCCATATGGAGTTTGCACATTCTCCCTGTGTCTGTGTGGGCTTCTGCTTGGTTCTCCAGTTTCCTCCCATAGTCCAAAAATGTGCAGGTTCAATAGACTGGCCATGCTAAATTGCCCATAGTGTCCTGGGATGTGCAGGCTAGGTGGGTTAGCCATAGGAATGCAGCATTACAGGGATAGGATAGAGGGTTGATATAGACGTGATGGGCTGAATTGCCTGCTTCTGCGCTTTAGGGGTTCTTTGACTCAATATGGCATTCAATGAGAATAGGAAGATAGGTAAAAGTAATGGCTAGGCATTGTTAATCAAGGATAGCATCGGTGCAATGGTTAGAGATGGCCCAGGATTAGGTGATCAGGATGTAGAATGGTTTTGGGTGGAGATAAGAAACAGGAGAGGAAATAAGTCTCGAGTCTACAGGCCCCCTAACTAACTGTAATGCAGGATCAAGTGCACAAACATGAATATGGGAGCTTTTGAGAAAGGGACAGCTGTAATCATGGGTAATTTTAATCTGTATATGAACTGGAAACGTCAGATTATTAATGACATCCTGGATCACAAGATCATACAATGCTTTTGTGATAGTTTCTTAAAGCAATAAGTTCTGGAACCAACCAGAGAACTAGTTATACTATACATGATATTGTGTAATATGATAGATTAATGATCTCAGAGTAAAGGAATTCCTAGATAGCAGTGACCAAAATATGATTCAATTTTAGATTCAGTTTGAAAAGGACAAGAGTGGGTATGAGCCTTGTATTTTGAACTTAAATAACTACATGGGTATAAAAGCTGAGCTATCTAAAGTAAACTGGGATGCTAGGCTTTGAGCTAGATCAATAGAGGCACAGTGGCAGACATTTAAGGTATATTTCAGAGTATACAGCCTAAGTATATTCCTATTATTAAAAAAATGCTAAGTGAGTAATTGAAAGAGTAAAAGAAAATTAAACTTAATAAATAAACATATAATTGCACAAGATGAATGACAGATAAGATGGGACAGAATGTAAAGAACAGCAGAGAATGGCTAAAAGATTGATCAGAAGAAAGGACTAGAGTTGAGGGAAAGCTGGTTAGAGATATAAAAATGGGCAGCAAGATTTTCTGCAGGCATTTAAAAAGGAGAAAAGTAAAGTTGGTATTGGCCCTTTCGAGAGTGAGAAACAAGCCAGTGATGAAGAGATGAAAGGAGCAGGGAACTTGGTGAAATTATAGCCAAATGGATGGAACTGCAAGCTGACAAGTTCCAAGGTCTCGATTGACTTCATCCTAAGGTCTCAAGAATTGTCTAACAAGGTAGTAGGTTAGATGGTGTTAAATTTTCCGAATTAGATTCTGGAAAGATTCAATCAAACCGGAACATAGCAAATCTATGTATTCCAAAAGGATGGGAGGCAAACAACAGGTAACCATTAGGCAATTAGCACGACATCTGCCTCAGGGGTGATGTTAGAATCAACCATTAGGTAACTTAGAAATAGGCTCCTTGAAAATTGCAAGGTAGTTAGAAATAGTCAGCATGGTTTTGTGAAAGGGGATTTATATTTAACCAATTTATTGGTGTGTGTTAAAGGAGTAGCATTTAGATAAAAGGGAGTTTGTAGATGTACTGTACTTGGATTTTGGAAAGGCATTTCACAATGAGCCAGATGAAAAGTTATTGCATAAAGTAGAAATTCACAGTGTAGGGGTTATCTTGGCGTGGACTGACAGTTGGCTAGGTGGCAGAAAATGGCAAGTATTCATAAATGAACTTTTCATTTTGAATTGACAAGATACGATGAGTGGAGTCACACCAGGGTCCGTACTGGGGCCTCAGAATTTTACCATTTATCTCAACAACTTTGAAAACAGGAGCGAAGGCATGGTGGCTAAATTTGGAGAAGGCACAAAGCTAGGTAGGAAATCAGAAAGTGAGACAGGATGTAGATAGAGATAGGTTGAGTGGGTGGTCAAAAATCAGGCAGATGGAGTATAATATGGGAAAAGGTTAAATTGTTTACTTTGGCAAATAAAATAAAAGTAGGGAATTACTTAAATGGAGAATAGCTGCTGAATTTCAAGGTGCAGGGGTCGTAGCACATTAGTATACAGGTGGTGCAATGAATGATGAAGACCAGTGGAATGCTACCCTTCATTACAAGAGGAATTAAACAGAAAAGTGAAGATATTAAGCTTCAATTACAAATGCTATCGGTCAGAATACACCTCGAATACTGTGCAGTTTTGGTCTCCTTATTTAGAGAAATATGCAAATATACTGGAAGTGTTTCAGAGGAGGTTGATACCCAAAATAACCAGGATGACTTTTGAGGAAAGATTGGACTGATTGGCTTGTTTCCACTGCAGTTTAGAAGAGCGAGGGATGACTCTATCGTAGTATATAAGATTCTAAACGGTCTTGAAGGTGGGCATGATATAGATGTTTCCCCTTGGGACGATGCCACATCTAATTTCAAATTAGGGTTTACACTTTTAGGATAGAGATTAGGAGATTTTTTTTTCTTTCAGAGGAAGCTACAACTTTGGAAAACCCTGCCTCAGAAGGTAGCGGTGGTGGTTTTAATGATGTTGTGGCTTTAAGAGGTGCGTTTTGTCCTAGTTTATTCGAGAGAGAAACTGGGGCCCAGGTACCGAACAATCCAATGAGAAGATCAACAATTTGTAGGGTTGGAACAATAGAAACAGCCTGAATGGGCGTGGTTAAGCACCCACTCACAGTATCCTTAAAGATCAGCAAGGCCACTTATGTATGGAACCATAGGAGATGGGGGGGGGGGGGGCGCGGAAGAGATACTAAGCAAGTATTTTGCATCAACGTTTACTGTGGAAAAAGATATGGAAGACAGAGAACGTGGGGAGATAGATAACGACATCTTGAAAAATGTCTATATTACAGTGGGAGGTGGTGCTGGATGTCTTAAAATGCATAAAGGTTGATAAATCCCCAGGACCTGATCAGGTGTACCTTGGAACACTGTGGCAAACTAGGGAAGGGATTGCTGGGCACCTTACTGGAGGTATGTGTATCATTGATAGCCACAGGTGAGGTGCTGGAAGACTGGAGGCTGGCTAATATGGTTCTACTATTTAAATAAGGTGGTAAGGAAAAGCCAGGGAAATATAGACTGGTGAGCCTGACATTGGTGGTAAGTAATTTATTGGAAGGGTTCCTGAGGGACAGGATTTACATATATTTAGAACAGCAAGGATTGATTCAGTATATTTAGCTTGGCTTTGGGCATGAGAAATTGTCTCACTAACTTAATTGTTTTTTTTGAAGGAACGAAGAGGATTGACAAGGGCAGAGTAGTGGACGTGATCTATATGGACTCCAGAAAGGCATTCAAAAGGTTCCTCATGGCAGACAGGTTAGCAAGGTTAGATCACGCACTATGGGGAGAACTAACCATTTGGATATAGAACTCGCTCGAAGACAGAGGGTGGTGGAGGGTTGTTTTTCAGACCGGAGGCTTGTGATCAGCGGTGTGCCAGAAGGATCGGTGCTGGATCCACTGCTTTTCATCATTTATATAAAAGATTTGGACGTGAATAAATAGGTATGGGGAGTCAGTTTGCAATTGACACCAAAATTGGGAGGTGTATTGGACAGCGAAGAAGCTTGTATCAGAATACAATGGGATCTTGATCAGATGGGCCAAGATGTGGCAGAAAGAGTTTAGTTTAGATCAACATGAGGTGCTGCATTTTGGAAAGGCAAATCAGGGCAGAACTTATACACTCAATGGTAAGGTCGGAGGGTGTGGCTAAACAAAGAGACCCTTGAGTGCAGGCTCATAGTTCCTTGGAAGTACAATAGATAGGACAGTGAAGGCAACATTTGGTATGCTTACCTTTGTTGGTCAGTGCATCAATTTATAGGAGGTGGGAGGTTATGTTGGAGTTGTACAGGACATCGATTAGGCCACTGCTGGAATACTGTGTGCAATTCCGGTCTCCATGCCATATGAAGGATGTTGTGAAAACTTCCTTCGGTAGGTCAATATTCTGGAATTTTCTTCTCCATCAAGTAGAGGCGGTGTCAATGAATATCTTCAAGGCTGAGCTCGAGATACTGTTAATTGACAAGTCAAACATGAGAGGGCCTTGCTGGAAAGGAGAGTTAAGGTCACAGTAAGATCAGCCATGATCTTAGTGAGTGGTAGAACAGGTTCCAGGGGGCAAATGGCCTACACCTGCTCCTTGTTCTCCCATTCTCTTGTAAGGGCAAGGAGACAGGGATGTTCTCCAGTCATAAAATCAGTTTTTATAGATGGAGAAAGGTGCATTGAGCCCAATAGGTTTGTGCCGGTCAGAGTATCTATTTAATCCCATTTTCCAGAACTTGGCCTGTAGCCTCATACACTTTGACATTTCAGGTGCTCATCGAAATAGTTGTTAAGTACCTCAACCACTCCTTTCACGCAGTGAGTTTCAGATATCCACCACACTACACTGGGTGAGAAAGAATTCCCCAAATCCCCTTTAAACCTTTTGCCCCTTACCTTAAAACTGTACCTCCTGATTATTGGCCCTCTACTAAGTGGAAAAAATTCTCCCTAACTACCTCATTTGCATCGCTCAACTTTTTACACCTCAATCCCTTTTCTCATCCTTCTAAGGAAAAACAACCCCAGCCTATCTAATCTCTCAGAGCTGAACTGCCACAGCCTGAGCAAAGATAACAAAGTGTGGAGCTGGATGAACACAGCAGGCCAAGCAGCATCTCGGGAGCACAAAAGCTGACGTTTTGGGCCTAGACCCTTCTCTGATAGAGAGTCTAGGCCCGAAACGTCAGCTTTTGCGCTCCCGAGATGCTGCTTGGCCTGCTGTGTTCATCCAGCTCCACACTTTGTTATCTTGGATTCTCCAGCATCTGCAGTTCTCATTATCTCTGATACACAGCCTGAGCATCATCTTGGTTAGTGTTTTCAGCAATCTCCTGCTCGTGCAGTCACATCCTTCCTATAATGTGATGACCAGAAATGTCAAGAGCACTTCCAAGTGTAACCTAACCAACATTATATTCAGCTCCATAATAACCTCTTTGCTCTTGTATTCAGTGCCTGGCTAATAAAGCCAAGTATCCTGTATGCCTTCTCAACCACTCTATATAACCAGGCCGCTGGATTCAAGGATTCACAACAAAATTAGCCAAAGTATTTTATTCAGCAATTTCAACTTTCAAAAGGATGATATAGCTTGACATTGAAGAACAGACAGTACTCCGAAGGAGAGACCAGAATAGGCAGCTAAGCTGGATTGACCGAAATGATAATTCTTGCAATGTTGAATTCAACATTCACCATTGTGATGAATCGTGGTGTTCAGCATGGATTTCCTGAAGAAGAAAATAAAAGTATTATTGGATAGTCAACAATCAAGAAAAGTGACCTCTAGTGGTTTGATAAACTCAAATCAAATGAAAATATGCAAAATAAAAACCGAAAGAACTACAGATGCTGTAAATCAGGAACAAAAACAGCAGTTGCTGGAAAGGGTCAGCAGGTCTGGCAGCGTCTGTGAAAGAAAAAAAAGTCAGGGTCACCAGACCTGAAACGTTAACTCCGATTTCTCTTCACAATGTCACTCTCAGTGTTTGACTAGGTATTTGCTAAAACTCGTTTCCACAGCCATATCGCAATCCTCAGTGACTGCCTCAGGCTCAGACTCACTCCATGTAGATTCCAACTGAAGTTGCATCCCTTGCATTTTGAATCTTCCCAGGATCACAGATACCTCCGTGATGTTCAAGGTTCCACAGACGGCCGCTCTTGCCGCATCCTGAGATCCACACAGTGCCACGTGGCATCACACGCATTCACTCAATCTTTCTCTCCAACAGCATTGCAACACACTGGCTCAGGGCTGCACCAGTCCACAGTTCCACTTCATTCTCCAGCTCATTCCTCATGCTAACTATTAGTTAAATTAGTCCTACACAGTACTCACTGAATTACATACTGCTGGATCCTTTCAGGCAAGATAGTTGCAACATTTCTGCAATTGAATCATGAGAATTTAATTTAATCGTCAGAATTTAATTCTGCAATTAAATAAGTGGTGTGGTGATCGAAGCCTGCTACACCCTGAATGAAACAGATTGTCTGTAACTTATTAGTTACAAAGTGCTAACAGTGGAAGTAGCTGTATGACTTTACACTTTGTAACAGAAATTGTGAATCTTTTGGCAGTTAGTTAAAACCAACTGTCTTTTCTATTTTCTTTACATTTGGGAATAGTGGGAACTATAAGAGGAATAACTGAATTTGATAGATATAGCACATGGAAATGTAACGAATAACAGAATTCAAGCAGCCTGAGAGATAAACAAGTTTGGGACAGATCAGAAGGAGCATAACCAGTAACTTTCAAATGCGAATTTATAGTATGCATAGAAAGATCCCAAGGCCTGGAGATTACAATATCTGTTAAACACCACGAGGGGCTGTCCATAGGAATGCCCAACATTGATTAGGTGTTTCACAGGATCAGGTGTAAGGAATAAGGGGGAAGGAGACAGTGACCACGTTGTATATGATTATTGTAACAAAATGTATAAAAATGCTGTATTTCACTGTAAAACAGTGTGTAATTGAGCTTTCTTCTGATCTGAGCTGCAGATGAAGGGGATAATTGTGTTCTCACATCAAAGCCATATTTGGGAAGATCCTATGGCCCTCTCCCTGCATTAATTGGTTTTTGATTGAATAAAAGTCTGCCATTTGCTTGAGTCCTGTCTGCTTCTTGAGTCTGTCTCTGGTCAGTGGGTGGGGGGGGAAGAAGAGGGGAGGTGTGGGGTGTTGTAATGCTTCTGCAACTGAGTCTTTTTTTTAAAACTGTGTTTAAAACACAACATAATTCAAAGAGAGACTCAGTGAATGAACTACAGAAGCTTGTGTGTAATGTTTTTAAAAAAATTTGCTTCTATTATGATGAGCATTGACTCGTTTGTGATCATTAGACAGTCTAAATAAAATCAAGAAGATATCAATGCTTTGTATTTAAGGCCTAAAACACTGCTCTTAAAACTATATTTGCTTTAGGGCCTGACAATTGGAAAGCGTGGTAATTACAGGCCATTGTTTACACTTCATTAGTGATGACCAGGAATGTGTAATAAACAGAAAGACATTTGATTTGTACCAGTTGATGACGCAGTCATTCTCTTATGTCTTGCCAATAGTTCCACACACTGGCTTGGATGGAACTTTACATTCAGGAAACATCTCAAATGTATTTCATGCACTCTGGCTGAAACAGAGAAGATCATCACTAATGTCTGTTTAAAGTCAAAGTATATCCACTTGAAATGTGGTGGAAAGTGGAACATAGAAATTTTACCTTCCTCTCCCCGTTGAAAAGAATACTCCTGCTGCTGAATAAATTCAAAAGTCACATTAGCTATTTACTTGACTTTCCATAGAAGATTGTTCAAACTTTTCACTGCACTTTTACACATTTTCAACATGTTCAAGACTCAAACAATATTCCATAAACCAGTATTTTCTGCTAAAGATTTAATAAATAATTTGTATTAATAGAGCACCTTTCAGCACCTGAAGTACTTTTTAATCCGTGGGGTACTTTTAAAGTGTAGTTGTTGTAGTAGTGTGGGAAAACCAGCCCATTTACATACAGCAACGTCCCAAGAACTTACCAGATAAGTTATGTTTTCAAATGTTGAGATCTGATTGTTCACTGCTGGTTTGGGGAGAACTTCCATGCTCTTCTCAAAAGCAAAGCCATGGGGTCTTTTATGTTCACAGCCGAGATTGGGGCTGGATTTAACGTGAGCATATTACCGAGACTTCTGGTACCCAACTCGCATAGAGCTAAAGAGCAGCAGGCAGAACTAACAGGTTCTTTTTAAGACAGGTTTTCGCTTGTGAGTACATGCCACACATATTTGAGACACTAGTGGCAATTGCAAGGTATTTGCAAAATGATAATAATTGCAAAATATCATGCCCTCCAGAAAAATATATTCTGTGCCAGTTCATGTTCACATGCCTGGGCATTGAGTGTAAAAGGCACTCTGATAATGACATACTGCCTTTACGATGCACTCAGGAAACTGGCACATTGAGGTATGATCTATACATGTGAAGCTAACTGCCTACATTAGGTCAGAGGATGCCAATACTAAATCAATAGTAATTTAGATTTTCAGAATGGACACGCGAAACCTTTTGCATCATTGAACCAGTTGGATCTTTGATCATTAGTTTAGTGTACACGATTCTACACATTATCACCAAGTATGAGGCAATAAGCCCATCTCAAAGTCAAATAGGGATGGACTAGGATAAATGCTGACCCAGCCAACATGCCCAAATGCCATGAATGAATTAAGGAAAAAAAATTGCAACAAAGATTTCAGGCTGCAATATCGATCAAGCGCAACGGAACAGAGCAAATTCAGAAATTTACCTATTGAAACAATCATCAGCTGCACCAACTCAAACAGATCACCATCAGCGAGGGGCCTGAATACATCCAACATGCCCCGAGAAAGGTTTGCATTCTGCTGGTCATTCCACTGCAACTAGGAAACTGTCCAAGAATGTAATCTTCAAAGGCAAACTGGTCATAACTCCATGAGTTCGATGCCAAAACATGCTAGACTATATACAAGATAATAAAATGTGAGGCTGGATGAACACAGCAGGCCAAGCAGCATCTCAGGAGCACAAAAGCTGACGTTTCGGGCCTAGACCCTTCAGAGAGGGTCTGATGAAGGGTCTAGGTCCGAAACGTCAGCTTTCGTGCTCCTGAGATGCTGCTTGGCCTGCTGTGCTCATCCAGCCTCACATTTTATTATCTTGGAATTCTCCAGCATCTGCAGTTCCCATTATCTCTAGACTATATACATCTAGGTTGCATGGGTGCAGCATAAAACCAAGTGATTGGCATCTGAAATCTATATATAGGTCCAACATTGATCAACTAATCAAGTCATGTGAACTGTGTCAATTTCATCAACTTCAACAAAGAGCCCTTCCTTCCATACAATGTTCTCCCCGAGCAGTGCTGCAAGTTTCCAACTGATATTCTCCATGTCAATGGATACAATAGCATTCTGTTGACTGAATACTTCAAGTCCAATTTTGTACGCTAAATAAAAGATACTATTGGAACTGAGGTTGACCCATTGACCGCCATATTCAGTATACTGTGTCTGTCTCAACAAATTGTCAAACAACAGTCCACAGAGCAGTAATGTACCCTTCCAAGACATGTGTAGGAAGTAGGGATTCGAAATATTAATTTTTCTCTTCATTACCTCAATCAAATGGTTTCACAGAACACATAGCTTTACATTTAATGATCATGGATTTCACAGCATAAACAATTTGTTAAGATTTCTGGAAAGCTATGTTAAATTTATGTGCTAATCCTTTAGTTCAGTCACTGCTCATGACAACATTTTCCATGGAGATCCATGTTGTTAACACCCTGAAATGTTTGACTTTTTAAAAAATCTTTTCTTGTAAAAAACTCAAGTTGCCCCTTTTACAATTTTATGTTTAAAAACAGAGATCTGAATTAACAAAACTTGTGCACCTTCTCTGGGGATTTAGCCTACACACCATATTCTCTGTGCCTTGCTGATAGAATTCTCTATTTCAGAATAGATGCTGAAATTTAATAGAATTTTAGTAAGATGAAACGTCAGACATATTTTAGCTGCGGGTTTCCTTAGAGGTTTTAGTGCAAGAGAGGTGGGGCAATGAACCATTGTGAAATCCATAAATGGAGATCTCTCATTTTTCATTTTGTTTCTTACTTTGTTTTCCCCCAAATTATCATTTGCACGACATAGCTTTGAATTTCTGCTTCTGTTGGAAGACAAGGCTCCCTCTTCGAAATAAGACAGCACTGGATGATTACCAGATATCTACTCAAATTCTTCCATGTTTGGATAACTCTACTACAATTCCAAGGGAGTTGGCCATGCTAAATTGCCCATAGTATCCAGTAGATTGGTGGATTAGCCATGGAAAATGCAGGGTTACAGGGATGGGGTAAGTCTGGATTAGATGTTCTTTGGAAGGTCAGTATGGACTTAAAGGGCCAAATGGCCTTTCACACTGCAGGGGTTCTAATATTCTATTCTTCCCTCCTGCATTCTCACTACTCAAATCATATGTGCATGACTCATTGTTAGAGAGAACGGGGAGAAATGGTACACTTACATGAGCATGCAGATTAATCCCAACTTGAATCAGGACTAGGTTTAGGAGTTTGAGACTTTCATACAAACACAGGTGGTCATGGAAACATGACATCATCAGGTCCAACCTCGGTCATACAGTGCGCGCCTCAATTTCTCTGCACTCCTCATCCAATCCAAACCAACTGCACTTAGTTATTAAGCCTGCTGATAAGGGTGGTGCTGTTATAGTCTGGCATACTGACCTGCACTTTACAAAGGCTGAATGCCAGCTCTCTGATACCTCCTCCCATCTCCCTGTGGGCCACGACCTCACCATGGAACGTCAGGCCATTGTATCAACTACAGTAACTGACCTCATTTCACCTGATCTCCACCCCCAGCTACCTCTAAGCCAATAGACCCCCTAGCCCTACATAGCTCACTGGTACCTCCTCTCAAAAATCTACTAACACCATTGCCCAGGCAGAACCATTGTTTCAACCTGCTCCTCCCCCGCAGAACTCATCGCTTCCTGCCTGGACTCTATCTTTTCTCCTCTGGTCCGGTCCCTGCTCACTTAAATCTGCGATTCCTCTGATGCTTTACACCAGTTTCAGAATTTCCAGTTTGCAGGGTCCAGCCACCTGCTCTTTACCATGGATGTGCAATCCCTTCACACATCCATCCCGCCCAGGAGGATCTCAGGGCTCTGTTTCTCCCTGAGACAAAGGCATGAATTGTTTCCACCCACCAGTACCCTCCTCTTCTGCTTGGCCGAGCTCGTCCTCATCCTCACCAACTTCTCTCGTTTTATTCAGGTCAGACAGGTGGCCACGGGTACGTGCATGGGCCGCAGTCATGCTTGTTTCTTCGTAGGGTACGTGGAACATTCCTTGTTCTAATTCTGTTCTGGCCCACACCCACAATTCTTCCTTCGCTATATTGATGACATCATTGGTGCTGCTTCACTTTCGTCCTGAATTGAAGAAGTCCTTTTTTTTGCTTCCAATTTCCACCTGGGACTCTCTTTCACCTGTTCTATCTCTGACTCCTCCCTTCCTTTCCTCGACATAGAGCATAGAAAAGCACAGCACTGTACAGGCCCTTCAGCCCACAATGTTGTGCCGTGGAATAATCCTAATCCAAAAATAAAATAACAACCTACATTCCCCTCAATTCACTGCTGTCCACGTGCATGTCCAGCAGTCACTTAAATGTCACTAATGACTCCGCTTCCACGACTGTCACTGGTGAACTATTCCATGTGCTCACAACTGTCTGGGTGAGGAACCTCCCTCTGACATCTCTTGTATACCTTCCTCCTAACACCTCAAAACTATGACCCCCTCGTGGCAGTCAATCCTGCCCTGGGGAAAAGTCTCTGGCTATCGACTATCCATGCCTCTCACTACCTTGTACACCTCGATCAGGTCACCTCTCTTCCTCCTTCGCTCCAGAGGGGAAAGTCTGAACTCAGTCAACCTCTCCTTGTAAAACAAGCCCTCCAGTCCAGGCAGCATCCTGGTAAACCTCCTTTGCACCCTCTCCAAAGCCTCCACATCTTTCCTATAATAGGGCGACCAGAACTGGACACAATATTCCAAGTGTGGTCTCACCAGGGTTTTGTAGAGCTGCAGCATAACCTCGTGACTCTTAAACTCAATCCCCCTGTTAATGAAAGCCAAAACACCATATGCTTTCTTAACAACCTTATCCACCGGGGTGGCAACTTTGAGGGAGCTATGCACTTGAACACCATGATCCCATTGTTCCTCCACACTGCCGAGAATCCTGCCTTTAATCCTATATTCAGCATTTAAGTTCGACCTTCCAAAATGCATCACTTCGCATTTATCCAGCTTGAACTCCATCTGCCATTTCTCAGCCCAGCTCTGCATTCTGTCAATGTCTCGCTGAAGCCTGCAATAGCCCTTGATACTATCAACGGCACCTCCAACCTTTGTGTCATCAGCAAAAATACTAACCCACCCCTCAACCTCCTCATCCAAGTCATTTATAAAAACTACAAATAGCAGAGGCCCAAGAACAGAGCCCTGCAAGACACCACTCAGCACTGACCTCCAGGCAGAATACTTACCATCTACAACCACTCTCTGTCTCCTGTCAGCCAACCAATTCTGAATCCAGACAGCCAAATCACCCTGTATCCCATACCTCCTAACTTTATGAATGAGTCTGCCGTGGGGAACCTTATCAAATGCCTTGCTGAAGTCCATGTACACCACATCCACTGCTCGAACCTCGTTAGCCTGTCTCGTGACTTCCTCAAAGAGCTCAATAAGATTTGTAAGGCATGACCTGCCCCTACAAAGCCATGCTGACTCCCTTTAATCATGCTATGCTTTTCCAAATAGTCATAAATCCTATCCCTCAGAATTCTTTCCAAAACCTTGCTGACCACAGACGTAAGACTGACTGGTCTGTAATTTCCAGGGATTTTCCTATTCACTTTCTCAAAAATGGGAACATTTGCCTCCCTCCAGTCTTCCAGTACGACTCCCGTGGAGAGTGAGGAAGCAAAGATCTTCGCCAGCAGCTTAGCAAACTCCTTTCTCGCTTCCCGGAGCAACCTAGGATAAATCTGGTCTGGCCCTGGGGACTTATCAATCTTAATGTTTGCCAAAATTTCCAGCACATCAACTTCCTCGATCTTGATCTGTTCAAGCCTGTTTTCCTGCTCCTCAAAGTTCTCATTCACAACAAGGTCCCTTTCCTTAGTGAAAACCAAAGCAAAAAACTCATTTAGGGCTTCCCCTATCTGCTCAGGCTCCATGCACAAGTTCCCTACGCTATCCCTGTTCGGCCCTACCTTCTCCCTGATCATTCTGTTATTCCTCACGCATGAGTAAAATACTTTTGGGTTCTCCCTAACCCTTCCTGCCAAGCCTTTATCGTGCCCCCTCCTGGCCCTCCTCAGTCCACTTTTGAGCTCCTTCCAAGCAAGCCTGTAATCCTCTAAAGCTGTGCTAGACCCTTGCTTCCGCCACCTTTCGTATGCTGTCTTTTCTTTTTGACAAGAAGCACCCCTGTACCCGTCATCCAAGGCTCCTTAATTTTACCCCTTCTTACCTGTCTCAGAGGAACAAGTTTATACATCACTTGCAACAACTGCTCCTTAAAACACCAGTCTCCACATCTGCTGTGCCCTTTCTGTGGAACAATTGCTCCCAATCTGTACTTCCCAACTCCTGTCTGATAGCGTCAGTTTCCTTTACCCCAGTTAAATATCTTCCCCGGTAACTGCTCCTTTCCCTCTCCATGGCTATGGTAAATGTGAGGCTGTTGTGATCACTGTCGCCAAAGTGTTCTCCCACCACGAGATCTGACCCCTGTCCTGGCTCATTGCCGAGCACCAAATCCAAAATGGCCTCCCCCCTCATCGGCCTGTCCACATACTGAGTAAGGAAATCCTCCTGAACACACCTGACAAAAACGGTTCCATCCAAACCATCTGCACTAAGGAGGTTCCAATCTATATTGGGAAAGTTGAAGTCACCCATAACAACAACCCTGATACGTTTGCACTTTTCAACAATCTGCCGGCCAATGAGTTCTTCAATCTCCCTACTGCTATTTGGGGGTCTGTAGAAAACCCCCAGTGAGGTGACTGCTCCCTTGCTGTTCCTAACTTCCACCCATACTGACTCAGTTGACAAACCGTCCTTGGCAGCCTCAGCCCATACCACCTCAGTAGACAAGTCCTCAAAAGGTTCTTTCAGCCGCCATTATACCGTCCTTGACCAAAGCTACACCTCCCCCTCTTTTACCACCTTCCCTGACCTTAATGAAAGATCTAAACCCTGGAACCTGCAACATCCATTCTTGACCCTGCTCTATCCATGTCTCCAAAATGGCCACAACATCGAAGTCCCAGGTACCTATCCAAGCTGCAAGCTCACCGACCTTATTCCGGACAGCTGTGTTTCCATTTTGGGGATAGGCTGGCTACTAGTATCCTCTATAAGCCCAACACCCATTAGGTGCCTGGACGATATATTCTCATACCCTGTTTCTTATAAAGACTGCATCCCATTCTCTCAGTTTCTCTGTCTCCATCTCATGTTCCAATGAGGCCAACTTCAACAAATGAGCCTCCAAAATGTCCGCCTTCTTCCTCAACTGAGGATTCTCCAGCAGTGTTGTTGACAGGGCCTTCAACCAGACCCAACTCATCTCCTGCCTTTCCACCCTCACCCCCTCTCTTCCGTCCTGTATCTGTGTCCTCATTTTACCATCCCACCAGCACCTACATCCAGGAGATCATCAGCCACCATTTCTGCCACCTCCAGAGACACAGTCCCTTCCTCGCCCTTGTCTGTCTTCTGCAGGGACCATCCCTTCTGGGACACCCTGGTCCACTCTTCCTTCACCCCCAACATACACCCACAGTACCTTCCCTGTAGGTGTAACATCTGCCCATTTACCTCCTCTCTTCTCATTATCTGGAAGCTGTGTTTCGACCCCTGGGTAAAGCAGAAGTTTACCGGCTCTTGTCACAATCTAGTCGACAGCGTTCGCTGCTTACAGTGGGGAAACGGAGCATAGATTAGGCCATTACTTCGCAGAACACCTACATTCTGTCTGCTGAACTACTTCTTGCCTGCCACTTCAACACATCACTGTTTTACCTGGCCAACACCTGTCTCCAGTGAAGCTCAGTACAAGCTGAAAGAACACCTCATTTTCCACTCAACAGCCCTCCGGACTCAATTTTAGGGCTTGAATTCTCCCATGTCCTAGACCCCAACCCCACACACCAGCCTAGTTATCACATAGTATATAATGGCAGGCTATCTATTGTTAGACACTAACAGCTATTCACTCTCCTAGCCAGATCGTTCTCCACTCCGGTGTCTGTCCAACTGTTCTTGGTGGTGAGCCTGTGGAATTCTCCGCCAAATCAGTTGAGGCCAAAACATTGAATGTTTGAGGTGGTGTGAGATACAGTTCTTGGAACTAAAGGGATCAAAGGGTGAAAGTAATAACAGGGCATGGAGTTGGATGATCAGCCATGATCATACTGAATGATGAAGCAGGCTTAAAGGGCCGAACGGTCTCCTGCTGCTCCTATTTTCTATGTTTCTAGATAATGATCTAGTTCATGTGCACATGTAACAAGAACATGGACAACATACAGGATAAGGCTGACAAGTGCCAATTTTAAGTAGGAAATGAGTGTCTTTAATCTATTGCACAACCAAGGGGAGGCGATGGCCTAGTGGTATTATCACTGGACTGTTAATCCAGAGACCCTGATAACATTCTGGGGACCTGGGTTCAAATCCCAACATGGCAAATGGCCAAATTTGAATTCAATACAAAATCTGGAATTAAGAATCTAACGACCGTGAATCCATTGCCAATTGTCAGAAAAACCTGTCTGGTTCACTAATGCTCTTTAGGGAAAGGAACTGCCATCCTTACTTGGTCTGGCATATGTGTGACTCTCCAGACCCATACAGTAATGTGGTTGAGTCTGAACTGCCCTCTGGGCAATAAATGCTGCCTAGCCAGCGATACCTTCATCCTGAGTGTGAATAAAGGACCTCCTATTGACCTTCAAACCATCAGACAAATGGCCTTCCATTCTGAAGGCACTGTGATCAGAAACATAATTGGACCAGTCAAATACTGTAGCTGCATGAATAGGTCAGTGGCTGAGAATTCTGCAGTGAGCAATTACCACCTAACTTCCCAAAGCCTGTGTACCACTTACGAAGCACAACTAAGGCAGGAATGTGATTGACCAAGTTTTGTTACCATTCTATTGAGCTTAGCAATGTAATTGGAGGTTTCCCAGCACCTTCATGTCACATATTATGCCAGTAAAAATCATTTCTCCATTAAATCTGCAAGCAAATGACTCATCTTTTACACTTTTGATTGCCTCAAACGGTGATTATTTCAAGCTTCTCTCTTTAGCAGTAGATCCAACAGAGCATCTTTCAACATTTGAGGAAGTCCTGAAGAAGAGTAGCTAACCTGCTAACGTTGAAATAGAGAGCAGTTGGACAAATAATGTTCTGGTGTTACGAGTTCCATTGCTTAGGCAATAACCAGATTCATTCAAGTTATCATGAGCAAGAGATTCACTATTTTCTGAAAACTGATACAGCGACAACAGCTTACAGTTATGTAGTGCCTTTAATGCAGTAAATCTGCCAAACGTGTTTTCTAGGACTGTTATTGAATGAAATGTGACACTGAGGCACGTAAAGAAACAGTGAACTGAAAACTGGGTGAAAGAGCCACCAGTTGGTGGCTTTTGAACTGTACAGGTGCCCAGAATTGGAAGAACGCAGAGATCTTGAAGGGTGGTAGAAGTGGAAGAAAGTAAGAGAGAAAAAGGGCAAGGTTGTTACCTTCCATTCAAATCTGAATCAACTCCTGATCAGAAGGTGTAAAGTTTTGACCCGTGAATGCAGCTGCTATTTCAGCAAAAATATAAATTGGTAAGATCTAAAAAAGGATGATGAAATTGAAATTTATAGTTATAACTACATACAGGGATTTACTCACTACACAGAGTAAAATCAGTGCAAGAGTTAAAGTGGAGGAAGGTTTCATTCTCCTGCAGCAGACACACTGTCAGTAGTGTACAGTCACCTTCTTGTATTGACACTTGTCTCTCAATGTTCTCTGCATAGGATGGAGTAAGTTTATATAAAAGGAAAGGTTGCTCAGTGATTAAGCAATGTAAAACACACAAGGTAAATATAGGTTGATCTGTATACGTGAGATGCAACAGTCAAATAGTAGCAAACTGGAACTACTACTACAGTGCTACAGGTCCAGGCACAGCAAGAATTTACAAGGATACAATCACTTCAAGGCCACCCAGAGTTGCTATCCTTTTACTGATGTGCACAGAGAGCTCTTTATCTCACTCCACTTGCCCCTGAAGTTGAACATAACAGTGACAACTTGCCTGTTCTTGTGTAAAAGTTGGATGAAGCTCTCCCACCTAGACGGTGTACTCAGAAACACAGCAGCTGTTATGGAACTGGAACTAGAGCTAGAATGATCTAATGCTTTATTGTAAAGTGGTAACTGTATATAAACTCTTAAAAAATGTAAAGAACAAGTTGATCAGATTGATTAGTCATGCCAAAATAACATTATTGATTTTTCTTCCTATTATAAGTGGTGTGAGCTTTCAATTGTTCAGGAACAAAGTATGATTCAGTTTTCAAGTAGTGATCACTGAACTTTTTGACTGAGATTAACCCCATGGCTCTCACTAGTCTTAGTATGAAGTTATCACTTGCATAATGAAGGATTGTCATTAAAGAAAATTATTGTATATAGGTCCCAAGTTTCAAAGATTTATAATCACTGATCATAGGTGTAAGGACAAATGTCAGTTCTGAAACAATATCTGGCTAAATGCTATCTTTTCCTTAAATGAGGGCATTGGTAGAGTCAAGGCCATACTTAAAGATTTCACAGTGGAATAGCAACATGCACAAAATTAATTGCGTTAAGTTAACAAAGTAGGGAGATGCACTGATCTTGTTAGCCGAACTGAAAAGAAACGTGCCACAAGACAAACCAACTTTAACTGCATTTATTGGAAAATTAAAAGTCCATTTAGATCCTCTTCATGTGAGGTTGTGTTTTAACTGAGAGCCATCAGCTAAACAGCCAGGCACATGTGGGGAATTATATTAAAAGTGGCAGACTGTAATCAGTATTTGATTTTGTAATCTTTTGTTTTGAAATGCTTAACTCAGAACTTAAATGCATTTTACATTACCAATTAGGGGCACCAAAACACATCTTTTCCTCTCATCTCTTGTTGGAATTCAACACTGACTGCTTCCTTCGTGATATCCTGGACCATTGTCGTCAACCCTTTCTCTCCCCTTTGACAGCCCCCAGGGAAACTTTCCCCTTCTGAGGGTATAATGCTTGCCCTTTTTACCCCCTCTCACCTCAAACATACCTCCAGGTGAAGCAGCATTTCACTTGCTGCTGCTCACAATCTCTTCTACACTAGCAAAACCAAACGTAGACGGTGTGTCCGCTTTGCGGAATTCCTCCATTCGGCCTGTAAGAATGACCCTGGCCTTCTAGTTGCTTGCCATTTTAACATATCATCTTGCTCTCGCACTAGCATTGTGCTTTAGGCCTTCTGCAGTGCTCCAGTGAATCTCAATGCAAGCTGGAGGAACAGTGCCTCATTCTCCAAAGGCATGTTACAGCTTTCAGGGCTTAACATCAAGTTCAGCAGCTTCAGAGTATCAACATCTCCATTTCAATTACACCCCTTCTTCCTCCCCCACACTGCCCCCCTTATGTCTTGCTTACATCAGTTTGCTTTCAGCAAAGCAAACCAATTTTTACGCCTATCATTACCATTCTCTATTTGTTGTGGACATCCTCACCATCTGCTCCATTTGCTGCTCTTCCTCGCCTTTTGTCAAAAACATAAAATCATCTTTGTCCAGGCCCCTTCAGTTCTGAGATAAATTAATATAAAAACAAAACAGAGAGTGCTGAAATTCTGAAATAAAAAAACGAGTTGCTAAAGAAAAATCAAATCTGGCAGCATTTGTGGAGAAAAAAGAAGAGAAGTAATATTTTGAGTCCTGTATGACTCTCCAAAACATTAAGTTTATTTCTCTCCCCATGGGTACTACCAGACCTATTGAGTTTCCCTAACACTTTTTTGAAAAAAGAATTCAAATCCCCAGCATTTTGCGTTCATGTCTGCTATTAGCAAATTGCTGAATAGTAATTCGAGATTTTAAATGTCACACTATTATTGAGGTTGAAAACTGATTCCATAGTTTGAAGTTAGTGGTAGGAAAATCCAAAGAAATGATAATACAGGACAAAATTAATAATTACATTACCAAGTATGAATTAGCATGGATCTTTTAAAAGACAAACTGTGTTTAACTAAAGAGAGTTCTTTGATGAGGTAACAGGAAGAGTTCATGAGTACAGTGGAATTGATGTGCACGTGAATTTCTAAAATGCATTTACTAAAGTGCTACATTTTGATGGAAACAGCAATGAGGACAAAGGTCAAAATTTTTAAGGGCCTGTATTTAATGACTGTAGGGCAGCTTGATAAAGTGTTCAAAAAGGCATACAGGATCCTGGGCTTTATAAATAAAGTACAAAAGCAAGGAATTTATTATGAACCTTTACAAAAACAGTGGCTCAATTGGAGTAGTAGATCCCATTTTGAAAGTATGGGAAGGGTCCAAAGGACAATGATTTGAGATTGTCTAGAGTGGCTTCATGGATGCATTAGTTTAAAAATGTTAAAACAGATACAAAGTGAAGAGGTGACCCATGCCTGCTTACATCAAAGCAATCCATGTTTGAAAGACACAAAATGGCAGACAAGGACTAAACAACATGGGACAGGCTACTTTAAATTTAAAGTGAAACATAATACTACTTTGGAGCAGAGCTACCCAATGTCATACAATGGCCCTGCAACCCATCATCCAAGATGGTTTTGATAAGAGGATGCCTAAGAACAGACCAATAGCTGCAGTCTCACTAATAAAAGAATGCTGACCCACTAAAGACATAGCACCAGCAGCGCAAATCTTAGCTCATGTACCCAACAGATCAACTCCCTAAACAGCTGCAAAAAACCACAGCCAAAGACATATTTAGTAATTAGTTTTTCACCTACAGTAATAATAAATAGGCTCTAGTTAAAGAATTATTCAGATAAATCTCAAATGTAGGTTTCAACATCTAACTGGAATACCAAACAAGTAGTAGGGAAAAAAGCATTTAAACCCAGAAGTTAATTAACTTTAGGACATGTTTTACTTTATGCTCTGAACGAGATAGACATGTCCAACTTATTAACTACAAAACACTAGCAGTACACGTAGCTGGATAATGTTATACTGTATAACAGGAATTAATCATATAGCAAATAGTTAATTTTAACTGTCATAACTATGTTATACTATAGATGACATTCAGGATGTAGGAAATAGAAAAGGAATGATCAAATTTGATAATGGCCACACACACACACACACACACACACGCACGATCATGAATAACAGAATTCAAAACAGCCCTTAGAGACAAGAAAGTAGAGTATAATTAATACCTTTTGGAATGTGAATTAATAGGATGCATAGAAAGACCCCGAGGCTTAGAGATTACAATGTCTGGTGAAACACAATCAGACCATGGGAACTCGGGGCTGTCCATAGGAATGCCCATCATTGATTTAGGTGTCCCACAGGATTGAATGTATGGATTAAGGGTGAAGGACAGTGACAATACTGTTACAAAAATGAAACAAAGTGTTTAAAAATGCTGTATTTCTTTGTAAAATCAGAGTGTGTCCTTGATCTCCTTTCCAACTCAGGGTTGAATCAATGGCCCTCTCCCTGCATTGGCCGATTTCTACTTGAATAAATATTTTCCATTAGCCTGAATCCTGCCTGCCTTCTGAGTTTTTGTCCCCAGTCAGGGGGTGCACTCCTACAAGATTGGCACTGCCTGCAGGATCTTTGTATGACCTTGATAGATCTGTTCCAAGGTACTATTAAGTTTCACTTTGAATGTCAGAGCAGACTGCCCCATGTTGCTTAGTCCTCATTGACACAACCCATCTTTGAAAGACACACGATGGCCCATGTAAGCAGGTATTGGTCACCCCTACAAAATGGGAACAAAAGGTTTCACAATTATCAGCCTTTTTCTAAAGGTTACACCATGTAGGGACAAAATTTGTGCTTCAATAAAAAAACCATCATTAGATAATAACCAAAGCACTACTAAGCACCACACTAAGATGTATATTGTTGTTTTAAAGTGAGTGAAAGGCAGGTCTACTAGAATTATCCTAGAACTTCGAGGGTTAAATTGAGGAGAAATAACACATCATGCGTTCTTCAGAATTTAGAAGTTTAAAACCTGATTTGATCGAAGGTTAAGATATTTTGAAAAATGGAACACAGATTGGATGAAACTATTTTCAGTATTTGGGAATTATAGAATGGGGGACTATGATCCGATCTTATATTTTGGACTATCAGGGGTGAAAACAGGAGGAAAATTTCTATAAGCAAAGAATTGTAGAATTTTGGCATTCTCTTCCACAAATGGCAATTGATGCTTGATCAACATTTTATTTTAAATTGAAGATCAATAGATTTGATAACCAAACACATCAAGAATATCAGACAAAAGCAAATAGGGTTAAGCCACAGGTCAACCGTGAACTAACAGAAAGAGGTACTAAACTGGTGTAAATCTTACAAGAGGTCCTATTCCTTAAACTCAATTGCTATTCAATTAGATAATTGTGAACTGTACCTCAGCTCCAACTACCTGCCTCATTGTGGCAGCTTTTCCCAACAAAAATGTGTCAATCTCAGTCTTGAAAGCTCAAATCTTCAGTTTCAGGGGAGAACCAGATTTCTACAACCCTTTTCCCTTCCTAAGTGACCTAACTTCAAAATTCTCTGATTCTTAAAATTTCTCATAAGCACTTTAAAAATCACACATTGTAAAACAGGCAACTTCTCAATGGCAATTCACAGCTTTAGGCGGAAGTAAATGGAGATAAAGAATTTGCTGTGATCACCATTGAAGAGATTTAAATTTTTAAGTGACTCTCAAATCCTTTTAAATTCTTTGTATCTGGGTCAACACTTACATTCCTCTACGCAGCCTTGTTTAGTGTGATATTCACATTGCTCAATGAGTCTTTAAACAGACTTACGTAAATTATTTAATTCCTGCACAGCAAAACAGAGACATCTGTCAATACAAGATTAATGCACAATTGACTTAGAACTGCTGCTGTAGGAGAACAAAACCACTCAGCTTTTGCTTTTCTTTCCTTATGATTCCCATAGAATCTAATTAAAAATCTCCCAAACGACTGACAAATAATCTAGGGACAAGATTTCACATTGAGACTTTTATTTTATTCAAACTAAAAACAATATCAAATTGAAATATTACTTGATAGGCAACTAATACATTGAACTAAAAAAGCACATATGCATTAAATAAATGACATACCTTTACAAATTTGTTTTCCGCTCTGCACTCCATTTTTGGCTTACTTGTAGCATTAATAAGGACATGGTCAGAGTTACTCCTGGCTCTCCATCTGGCTCACTTCTATTAGAAATTCCAATGCCCTTCAAAAGCTGTTCCAGTTAACCAGAGTTTCCAAAGTAGATTCCGCTAGGAAAGTCCACTTGGTAACTCCATGTTCCATAAATATCCAAAATTCATATCTGTTCAGTTCCCTTCCTTTTACACAGAATGCAAGACTTCTGCTTCTCCATGACAGCAGCTGCTTTATTCCTGCAGGCTGGCAGTCTCCAACCCCCACACACTGCCTCTCTCAAAAGCAGCAGTCCTTTTACGGAGACGGTCACTGTAGAAGTGAGTGACTGAATGGGAGGGAGGGGGCTGGCTGAGAAGGTCTGCTGAGTGACTGACACTGACTGGGGGTCTGGGTGATTGCAACATCCACCCCAATTGCACTGTGAATATACCTTCACAACATTGACTGCAGAACATGGCTCAGCACCACCTTCAGGGAGAATTGGGACAGGCAATAAACATTGCTCCTGCAGACATCTCACAAATGGATGAAAAAACAAGACAATTTACTTTCCTCACAAATACTATTGTCTTTGTAATCTATTTAGGTTAAATGATATTTAAACAACCTTTGAGTACTCAGCAAGGGCAATTTAGTGCTATATACTAGCAAAACCAAAGAAATGTTTCATTGATTAGAAATAAGTCCTTATTTTTGCAAGAAAACATCAATAGTAGAAATCTGTAGTATAAAAGCATATTATTAACAGAAGTTCACTGCAGGGTGCTGAAGCCATCACTATCATGACAGGTTTTTGAAACATTACTGGGAGCATTAGCCAGGCCAACATATCATGTAATTAATTAAAAAAAAACACAAGTGCTTTTGATCATTTGGCATGAATGTTGCTGCTAAATATTTACCTTCTTGCTGTCAGAGGCATGTTTTGACAAAATATTTTGATGCTACAAGACAAGAAATTCTAGTGTTGAAAGTGCAAATTTTTCCAAATTTAGATATCCAGCATTGTTTGGGAAGGTTTAACCACAGTTAGATTCAGAACCAAATTCCTTTTCTCCCTATTAGAACAGCACCCAGTGCATCAGTGAGACAATTTGAATCAGACTAGCTGTTCTGATCTCTGCAAGTGAGATTAGAGGAAAAAAGGTTATTAACAAATTGAGCTACCTGGCTCTAGCTCGAAGTATATAATCTACTTTATCATTCAAATGGTCAGCATGACAATTTCAACAGTGCCTTCATGAACTATACAGTGTTCCTTTGCTCCAAAGAATGTTCACTGCATTTTACACTCCGGATCAGCAGCAGAGGGCTTGGGCCACCAATCATCGTGTTCATTCTTCTCATATTTGGGTTTTCCTTGAGGACTCGCAGCTAAAAACAAAGAAAAATCCAAAATTAATAAAGAAAGATTAAGATTAGCAGAATTTATTTCAAATGCCCGATTCTGTACTCTAGTAGAGTCTTGCCAATGTTATTTTACTAGGATGAAGAACTTTAAAATGGTTTCTTTTGAACTCCCCATAATATTGCGATTGGAGCTCATTGCCTTAAAGCCAGGCTGTGAGCCCAACATTTCATCTCCCACTTGCAATATTTCCTCATTACATTTTAGCTATTTCACGGTATGTGCGAGCATCACCGTCTATGCGAGAATTAGTGCCAATTCCTTGCTGCTCAGAGGGCAATTGAGGTCCAACCACAATGATGTGGATCTAGAGTCACACATAGGCCAGGCTAGACAAGGAGAGCAGATTTCCTCCAGTGAAGGACAGTGAATTATATGGGCTCTTACATGGTATCTATTCGGCCAACTGTTTATTCCAGCTTTTTCCAAATTCAAAATTCCCCATCTGCCATGTTCAGATTCAAACCTATGCCCCCAGAACATTGGTCTGGCATTCTGAATTGACAGCCCAGGGAAATTACCATATTCCACCATCTGTCATCTTAGAATCCTGTCATCCTATTGTGAGAACTAATCCAAAAGTCTTGCTTAAAGCAATCTATCACAACGACAATTTCCAATTACCATGAGAGGAAACTCCTCTAATTTCCAAGAGAAGTCCACACATGAAGGGGAATGTGAAGGTATTGGAGAGAGTGCAGAAGAGATTGAGAATGGTTTCAAGAACAAGGCACTTCAGTTACGCAGTTTGACCGGTAAGATTGGAAGTGTTTTGTTGAAGAGAAAGTTAAAACACCATTTTCAAAATCACGAGAAGTCTGGACACTGTCAAAAGGGAAAAGCTGTTCCCAGGTATGGGAGGATCAAGAACTAGAGGATACAAGTTTAAAGGTAGTTGCCAAAATAAGTAGCAGTGATATGAGAAAAAGCTTTCTCCTGCAGCAGGTGGTTCAGTTCTGCCTGAGAATATGCTGTAAATAGCAAATATATTTAAGAAAATATTGGATGTCTTAAAGGGAAGTATATGCTGGAATATAAATAAAAGGCTGGCAAGTGGCACTCTAATTTGCTCCTTTTGAGAATCACTGCAAACATGATGGGCCACATGGCCTGCTGCAGTGATTTTAAAAATTCTTATCCTTGCGTTTTAAATATCTCTGTTGCATTGCTTCTCCCCATCACTAAACATCTCCAGGCAACTCCCCTCAAAGTTAGCTGCAATTATTTAATTGTAGCCTCTTAAACATTCTGGATTTTAACTGGAGTGCCATCAATGGCCTTGCCTCCAGCTGCCACAACCAACTTCTGCTGTCACACTATACACCGCACTCCTTTAAGGCATTCTTTCAAAGCTATTTCTTTATCAGGCTTTTACCTTCATCAGGGATATAACTATTTTTGGTATTAGCGGATTTTTATTTGTTTTCACTAGATTTTTTTTCAAAACAAAAATTCCCCCACCTAAATTTTTAATAAACTAGTGATAAATTCCCACAAGACAGATTTCTGACATCAGCAAATTAGAAATCCGCTGTTTTCAATATTTAAAATATTAAACATAATCATGGTATGGGGCTTAAAATCTTTTGCAATTCTGTTACATTGTGAGGGAAGAACAGGAACTGACTGCAGAGCTGTGACTGGAGCATTATTAGTGGGAGAAGTGGAAGATCCAGTCATATACGCACTAGCCACTTGAGTCCTTCCAGTCACAGGTTCCCTCCTGCTCTTGCTGCTCCTTCTGAGATAGGAGCTAAGATTGAAGCAAAAACAAGGGCAGGCAGGCAGGTGGGGAAACTGTTTACATGAGCTTGAGCAGCCACCATGCAGGAGATTTTGGCTGTGCCATCACCAATAATTTGATATACTCTGGAAGGCAGAAGAGAAGAATCTGAAAGAGAGCAGGAGAGAGTCTCTATCAGAAATGAGATTGAAGATGGGATGTGCAGAGTTGAGGTAATATACTTTTGAAGTGGATCAGGACAAGGGAGTACTGAATGAATGGTAGGACACTAGGAAGCTCAGGAATTTTGGGGTGCTTGATCATAGATCACTGAAGGCAGCAGGACGGGTTAATAGGATAATTAAGACAGCAGACTTGCCTTTGTCAGTGAAGGCAAACATTTAAGATCAGGGAGGTGATGCTAAAGGTGCACAAAAATATTTGTTTTAACTACAACGGGAGTACTGTGTGCATGCCTGGTCACTGCACTAGAAAGATGTGATTGCACTGGGAGGGCTGCTGAGAATATTCACTAGGGTATTGCTCAATAAACTCAGGTTGTTTTTGTTAGAGCAGAAAAAGCAGTGAGGGATGATCGAAGGATATAATATTACTAGTGGCACGGACAGGGTGGAAAACAAACAGCTTTTCCCTTTAGTTGAAGAGTCGTAAAATGAGGGGGCATAATTTTAAAGGTGAAGGACAGGAAGGTTAGAGAGGATTTGAGAAATAAGATTGTCATAGAAGGGGATAGGAATTTGGAATGCGCTGTCTGAGAGAATGGTAAAGCTAGGAAACTCAAACTTGATTAACACTTGAAATAGCATAACATTCAAGGCAATGGGCCAAGTGATGGAAATTAGAATTATTGTGCCAGGTCAGCACAGGCTGAATGGGCTGAAGGGCCTCTACTGTTCTGCAGGACTCTGTGATGAGGTGTTTCCTTTCAGCTGTGCTCCACAATTACTCCCAAAACCACATACCTGGTTGCCTGCCAACATCTGACAGGACATATTAGCTTGGCCTACTTGTGACCTCAGACAGAACTAGATCTGGGACCTAAGCTCCTATCCCTTTTGGGGGTGGGGGGGCTCAATAGCAGGAAGAGTTGCGTGGCAGTAGATGCAGTTGAAAAGCCTATTGGCAAGCTGAATAGCAAGGGGTGGAGACATGAATGAGCGAGGGGGAAAAGAGGGTTTTAAGCTGTCTTCAGAATCTGGGGAGGAAGAATCTTGCACAGTTGCTTCATTCCTTTGAAGAGTTCATCTACTTTCTTTTAAAAAGGGATGTTTTCTTTGATCAAAGAAAACCCTATCTAATCCTTCAGGTGGCTTGGTTAGAAATCTTGTCCGTACCACTACTGCAAAACATCTTGGGACATATTATTTATGGGACCTTTAATATAATGAAAGTTAGTGTTGGAAGACTACTCTCACTTTTACTACTGAGTGCTAATATTAGAAGCCTGCAGTTCAAAATGAATGTGAATCATGCTTCAATAAGTAATTAATATTGTTGAAAAAATTTAGGAAGTTGGCTTTTGAAATGCATGGATGGTTAGCCATTGTTCGTCCAATGTAGCAAAAAGCCACAATGTAAAAATTGTGATATTGTTGTGTAAGGAGAGATAACCCAAACCCTTACAGTAATAAAGATGTTTTAAAGCTCCAGGATTAATCCATAACTGCAAAAAAAAAAGCATTTTGATTCTACATAGGGTTTAGCATAGTTTAGATTTAGAATCTGTATGTAGAATGTCCAGCTCTATATAAATTTGATTTTGAAGGCTGTGAAGGATTTTTCCTGATTGCTTTCAAAATGAGGAGAGGTGGTTTTTCTGGATTTTTTAGCCAATATTTTTTGTTTTCCTGATTTGACTATTCTAACATAATCCTCTTTATTATCTTACATTTTACCGAGTGTAAATTTGAACTTTAATTTAAATCCAAAAACACTGCTACCCATGTCACACACACTCTTAACAGGGATGGGCGTCAGTGAGGTGTATCTTGATTTAAAAAATTAATTATCTTTCAAATCCTGATCATTGTAAACTCTGCCTTTTTATCTTTCTTTCCTCCTCTAAACTTACGATTGTCTGAACATTATGTGGACTTGTACCATTTCTTTCAACAATGCCTCTGCAAAGTGTTTGAGGGTAATTCATGTCACTTAAAGGCAGACTAAAAAATACCAATTGCTTTTGATTTCTGCCCCTTAGTGGCAATGGGGGCAAATTTTCTACTCCAGCTACAGCAAATATAAACAATTTATCACAGTCAAGGCTACAAAAAATAAATATTGTTACATGCGACAAGAAACTAACCAATGGCTTTAAAATAAAATACTCAGAACTTTATATCCTTAAATTATTGAATATTCAGTGTAGAAAATCTTTAACAATATCACTTGACACCATTCTAAAATCATTTCAGATAATTTTGTATTATTTAACTGTAAAAGCTGGTGATGTGCAAAGAACTGTGAATGCTAGAAGTCTGAAACAAAAACAAAAATTGTCAGAAAATCTCAGGTCTGACAGCATTAATACTTCAAAATCCAGTTCTAAAGAATGATCAACTGGGCTCTAAAATATTAACTCTGCTTTCTCTCCACAGATGCTGCCAGACCTGCTGAGCATATTTTAAACTGCCTTTAATTTGACTTGAATTTATGCAAAAGCCCTCCTATCATGCAAACCTCAGACATGTATGCTCACTTTGTTCTTGACAAAGAAAATTTCTGATTTGCTGTCACATCAAATCGGCTCCTCGAAATTGGATCTTAATCACCCATGGCAAAAAAATAAATTAAGCCAAGTTATTTTCAACAGCTTAATTTGAAATAGTGATCTCTTAATATTTTAATTGCACAAATACCAATGGTTTCTACCTCCAGGAAAACTCAGCCGAGAGTTATCAAATATTTTAGTTCGAGGAAGTGGCCACAGCTGTGATTCCATCCCAAACGATGATGTCTTAGAAGAATCAATAGGTAGCACATTTTCCAAAGTTTTATTCTGAGTGGCAGGAGCTTTGCTTTCAGCAGGAAACAAGGCTTTCGAAGTCTCAACATTTTGTGACACTGGTAGTGAACATTCCTTGTGACACTGGGGAGGGAGACTCTCATCTGGACATAAAGTATGATGAATATTTTCATGCTTGAATGGCATTCGGTCTTTCTCTTCATGTTTTGTCGCTCTTTCTTTCCATATGTTTTTTTCATGTTTTAGCTCAGACACCATTCTAAAAATCAATTGAGATAACAGTTTTATTTCAATGTAAATGCTGGTATGATGGGCAAAGAAGTGCAAATGATGGATATCTGAAACAATCTTGCTGTTTAAACATGAAGTTATTAGAGGAATTTATTTTACCCCACTGCAATTCTGAGAGAAAATAATCTGTAAATACTGGTACAAAAACAGAAATTGCTGGAGAAAGTCAGGTTTGGCAGCATCTGTGAAGAGGAAAAAAAAGTTAATGTTTTGAATCCAGTTCTGAAGAAAGGTCACTGGGCTCAAAACACTAGTTGCTCTCCACAGACGCTGCCAGACCTGTGTTTCTCCAGCAATTTCTGTTTTTGTACCAGTATTTACAGATTATTTTCTCTCAGAATTGCAGTGGGGTAAAATAAATTCCTCTAATAACTTCATGTTTAAACAGCAAGATTGAAAAACAAAGCAAGCAATGTAGCACATCCAACAGCAAAGCTTCTAAAGCACAATGTTTTGTGTTGAATAGCTGAATGTGCTCAAGTTATTTGATACTCGAGATGGAATAGCTTAATATTTGGTTTTGCTGCGCAATGAAGAACATCTTTTAAAAAAGTTGTCATGGTGTTGCCAACACAGCCATGGGGCAAGACCAGCAAAACAGTTATCTAGGGTACACAATCTCAGGGAGGGCAGGGAAGGGCGTAAAGGCAGACGTGGTGTCACAATGTTAATTAAGGAGTTAGCTATTGTAGTAAGGAGGGATGATATCTTGAAAGGGTCTTCAAATGATGATTTGTGGATAGGGCTCAGGGATAAAAAGGGGGCGCAGTCACCTGTTGGGACTATTTATAGACCCATGAACAGCCAGCAGACAATTCAAGGAGCTATGCTAGTGCAACTACTTTAAAGGATTTCAACCTACCCAACATTGAGATAATCATACTATAAAGGGTGTAGAGGGAGATTTTTTTTATGATGCAATCAGGGAAGATTTTTATATCAAGTAGGAGGTCCAACAAGGATGGTGTAGTGCTGTAATAAATGTGGAGCTGGAGGTACACGGCAGGCCAGGCAGCATCAGAGGAGCAGGAAAGCTGACATCCCTGGCCCCCAACACATCATATTCACCATGGACGTCCAGTCCCTGTACATCTGCATTCCGCATGGAGACGGCCTCAAGGCTCTCCGCTTCTTGCTGTCCCGCAGGCCCGACCAGTCCCCCTCCACCGACACTCTCATCCGCCTAGCTGAACTCGTCCTCACCCTCAACAACTTCTCTTTTGACTCCTCCCACTTCCTACAGACTAAGGGGGTGGCCATGGGCACCCACATGGGCCCCAGCTATGCCTGCCTCTTTGTAGGTTACGTGGAACAGTCCCTCTTCCGCACCTACACAGGCCCCAAACCCCACCTCTTCCTCCGGTACATTGATGACTGTATCGGCGCCGCCTCTTGCTCCCCAGAGGAGCTCGAACAGTTCATCCACTTCACCAACACCTTCCACCCCAACCTTCAGTTCACCTGGGCCATCTCCAGCACATCCCTCACCTTCCAGGACACCTCAGTCTCCATCTCAGGCAACCAGCTTGTAACTGATGTCCATTTCAAGCCCACCAACTCCCACAGCTACCTAGAATACACCACCTCCCACCCACCCTCCTGCAAAAATTCCATCCCCTATTCCCAATTCCTCCGCCTCCACTGCATCTGCTCCCACGATAAGACATTCCACTCCCGCACATCCCAGATGTCCAAGTTCTTTAAGGACCGCAACTTTCCCCCCCACAGTGATCGAGAACGCCCTTGACCGCGTCTCCCATATTTCCCGCAACACATCCCTCACACCCCGCCCCCGCCACAACCGCCTCAAGAGGATCCCCCTAGTTCTCACACACCACCCTACCAACCTCCGGATACAACGCATCATCCTCCGACACTTCCGCCATTTACAATCCGACCCCACCACCCAAGACATTTTTCCATCCCCTCCCCTGTCTGCTTTCCGGAGAGACCACTCTCTCCGTGACTCCCTTGTTCGCTCCACACTGCCCTCCAACCCCACCACACCCGGCACCTTCCCCTGCAACCGCAGGAAATGCTACACTTGTCCCCACACCTCCTCCCTCACCCCTATCCCAGGCCCCAAGATGACATTCCACATTAAGCAGAGGTTCACCTGCACATCTGCCAATGTGGTATACTGTATCCACTGTACCCGGTGCGGCTTCCTCTACATTGGGGAAACCAAGCGGAGGCTTGGGGACCGCTTTGCGGAACACCTCCGCTCAGTTCGCAACAAACAACTGCACCTCCCAGTCGCAAACCATTTCCACTCCCCCTCCCATTCTCTAGATGACATGTCCATCATGGGCCTCCTGCAGTGCCACAATGATGCCACCCGAAGGTTGCAGGAACAGCAACTCATATTCCGCATGGGAACCCTGCAGCCATATGGTATCAATGTGGACTTCACCGGTTTCAAAATCTCCCCTTCCCCCCCACTGCATCCCTAAACCAGCCCAGTTCATCCCCTCCCCCCACTGCACCACACAACCAGCCCAGCTCTTCCCCCCCCCCACCCACTGCATCCCAAAACCAGTCCAACCGGTCTCTGCCTCCCTAACCGGTTCTTCCTCTCACCCATCCCTTCCTCCCACCCCAAGCCGCACCCCCAGCTACCTACTAACCTCATCCCACCTCCTTGACCTGTCCGTCTTCCCTGGACTGACCTATCCCCTCCCTACCTCCCCACCTATACTCTCTCCACCTATCTTCTTTACTCTCCATCTTCGGTCCGCCTCCCCCTCTCTCCCTATTTATTCCAGTTCCCTCCCCCCATCCCCCTCTCTGATGAAGGGTCTAGGCCCGAAACGTCAGCTTTTGTGCTCCTGAGATGCTGCTTGGCCTGCTGTGTTCATCCAGCCTCACATTTTATTATCTCGGATTCTCCAGCATCTGCAGTTCCCATTATCTCTGATACTATTTCAGGTGAGGGCCCTTCAGAAATTAGGGAGGGGGAAGGGGGCTATGAAATAAATAGAGAAGGGGAGCGGGGCTGGGGAAGGTAGCTGTGGTGGTGATAGATGAGTGCACATCGGCAGTGGTGGGGGTTGGTCAGCGAGTGGGAAGAGCGTATAGGTGGGAGAGAAGATGGGCAGGTCAAGGAGGTAGGGATGAGAGGGGAGGTTGATCATGGGATGAGGCTGGGGGATAGAGAGATTTTGAAGCTAGTAAAGTTCACATTGAGACCATTAGGCTGTAGGCTCCCAAGGTGGAATACAAGATGCTGCTCCTCCAGTTTCTAGGTGTTGTTGTGACACTGGAGGAAGCCCATGATGGACATGTCATCCAGAGATTGGGAGGGGGAAATGAAGTGGCAACCAGAAAGCGTCTGTTGTTTGTTGCGAACCAAGTGCAGGAGCTATACGAAGCGGTCTCCGAGCCGCCGCTTGGTTTCCCCGATGTAAAAGAGGACACATCGGGAGCAGTGATTTGAACAGTCCACATTAGGGGATGAGCAAGTGAACATCTGCCTGGTGTGGAAGGTTTTTTTTGGGCCCTGTGATGGAGGTGTAGGGGCAGATGTAGCACTTCCAGTGGTTGCAAGGAAAGGTGCCGGGGCGGTGGGACTAGTGGGAAGTATGGAGTGGACGGGAGAGTCACAGAGAGAGCGGTCTCTACAGGAGGCAGATAGGGGTGGGGAGGGAAATATATCCTTTGTTGTGGGGTCAGATTGCAGGTGATGGAGAATGATGCGTCGAATCCAAAGATTAGTGGGGTAATGCGTGAGGACAAGGGGGATTCTGTCTTTGTTTTTGTTACAGGGAGGGGGGTGTGCGGGCAGAGGTGTGGGGGAATGCAAGTGATGCGGTCCAGAGTGTTTTTGACCACTGAGGGGGGGGGGGGGGGGGAGGAGGGAGAGGAGGAGAGGGTGGGGTGGAGTGGGGAGTGGCAATCCTTGAAATATATGAGGACATCTGAGATGTTAGGAAGTGGAATGCCTCATCTTGGGAATGGATATGGAGGAGGAATTAGGAGCAGGGGATTGTTTTCTTGCAAGAAGGTAGGTGAGAGGAAGTGCAGTCTAGGTAACTGTGGGGAGTTCGGGGGCTTGAAATAGATATGTCTTGAGGTGGTCACCAGAGATGGAAACAGAGGTCCAGGAAGGAGAAAGAGGTAGCAGAGATGAGCCAGTTGAAGTCAAGTTGATGAACTGTTCAAGTTCCTTGTGGGAGCACGAGGTGGCACTGATGCAGTTGGTGTAGCGGAGGAAGAGACGGGGATAGTGCCAGTGTAGCTGCGGAAAAGTGAACGTTCCATGTAGAAAACACTGATGTGTAAAATAGGATATTTTTGAATTCTCCCGAATAAGTATATCAAAAGGAAGGGAGAGAAATAAAGAATAGGGCCTATTAGGGACCAGTTTATGCATAGATATCACTATAGTGATAACAAGTACTTCACATCTTCATTTCAAAGAGGGATGTGGATGCAGAATTTGGAAAGAGGGACTCTGAGGTTCTTTAGCAGTTTGTCATAAGGAGTAAGGATACAAGATTAAAAGTGGACAAATACCCAGGTCTGGATGAGTGTACCCCATGCTGCTGTGGGAGACAAGGAAGGAAATTCATCGGCATTTGTTTGTTAACAAGTATGATTTATATATTGTCACCCTAGGAAATTCCACAATCACTGGTCATGGGTTCAGTGGGTCCTTGTGTTCGTAAACCCAATCCTACAGCAGCATCTCTGACCACACATTTGATGGGCATTTCTGGAAGATGGTAGTACTCCTTGACCTTGGAGATCATTGGCATTCCTTTTTTGTACTACCTCTTGCTGAAGGGTGTTCTCAAAGAATTGTGTCCCTTTATAAAAGGAGTTTCCTCCAAACAAGAATCTCCCACATGTCGACATCAATTTTGCATTTCTTGAGGGAAGCCTTCAGGGAGTCTTTGAAACACTGTTTGCCCTCCTCTCATTCAAGTGCCTTCCTGAGCTGGGTGAAGACAATTTGCTTTGGCAGTCAGAACTCCAATATCCTAAGCATGTGGCCAGCCCAGTGGAGTTGGTTTCATATGGCTGTAGCCTCAGTGCTGGTGCTGTTAATAACTTCAATGACACTGACATTAGTTCCTCTCATCTAGGAGCACAGATGATCATCTCAAACAGCTAAGGGAAGTATTCCACATTTGGGAGGATTTCTCTTTTGATCTTAATGGAGGGACAGACCAGACCTTGACCTGAAACAGGCTGCTAAAAGATTTTAGTCTTGAGATTGAGGCAGAGGCCAATTCTTTGACATGCTTCTGTTCTCATCCAAATACTGAAGTACCACAAGCAACCGATTGAGGAACTTATTGTTGACAAGAAGAATGGTGGAGATGAAGTTGGAGAGAAGGGTGGGGACAATGAGTAATCCCTGCTCAATCCTTGTTTTGACCTCAAAAGGGCTGTTGTAGACATTGTCATGGAGGATGTTGATGAATTTCACTGGACAGCTAGCCATTGACAGGATCTTCCATAGCACTTTTTGATTGACTGAGTCGAAAGCCTTGGCCACATTGAAAGGGGCAACATACAGTGGTTTGTGTTGTTCCTGGGATCTCTCTTGGCATTGCCAAGACTGGGTGAAGACAATTTGCTTTGGCAGTCAGAACTCCAATATCCTAAGCATGTGGCCAGCCCAGTGGGGCTCACCAAGAAAATCACTTCCATAATTCCATGGTTTGACCAGAAGCCACACTGGCTTTCAGGAAGGATTTCCACTGGGAGGGGACATCTAGTGAGGATGTGGGTGATAATCTTCCCTGCAATAAAGAAAACTACTGAGGTAGTTCCTACAGTCCACTATCTGTTCTCAAAGACCGTGGCAATAACAGTATCTGAGATCATCCAGCTCTACACTGTGTTATCTCAGATACTCCAGTTCTGAGATCAGACTGGATTTCTTCTTTGTCCCAGATTTTTCAGAGGACAGATGATGTTCTGCTCCTTCCAGTTTGAAAATTTCTGCTGAAACATCATCTTCTCCTGTAGCTTTTCCATTCTTCATGCGTTTAATGGTGGCCTCAACTTACGCTATACTAGGTGGAAGTCAGATAATTTTTGAAGGGGAATTGAAGGATTTCCTCAAAACATATCATCAACAATCGCACTGCAGCTGAGGAGTCCTTTGAACTGTTCTCTCCATCAGAGGCTAGTACTTTCTCTTGTTCTCAAGAGTGCCAGTCTTATTTTGTACCAATTTGAGGCCAAGGGTGTTGGTTCTGTATTATGTTACTGGCACTGAAGAAACTCTGTGGGCTTGTCAGCAAGGAGTTGCAGATGCTTAGCTTTTTCAGGCCACACTGGTTTTTGACTTCTCTTGTTCTTCTTTGGAACTCTATCTTCACTGTTAGTGCTTTTCTCTTTGCCTCACTGGTGAGGTTGCTTTGCAAGGTATGGAGAGCTTTCTGCTCCCTATCAAAGTAGTCTTGGATGTTGTGGCCATTCTCATTGAGCCAGTTTTGGTATTTCGTGGTCTTGTACCTGATGGTTTCTTCACAGCAGGAGATGTTGACTGTCTTCAGCTCTTTCCAGGCATCTCCTAGTCTGTTAAAATTAACTCTTGAAATTTTGGTAGAGACCTTGTTGGATGTTTGCAAGTATGCTTGGCTCATGGAACTGCTTGACATCAAGTCTTTTTCTTCATCTTTAGCTGGTTCTGGTGGCATCGAGGAGCAAGTGAGTTGGTGGTCTGTCTAGCAGTCATCATTAGTCATGGCTTCGATAATGAGGACATCCTTTAGGTCTTGGAATCAAAAGACAATTAGGCGAGCATTTCCAGTGCTTTGATCATGGATGTCTAAGAAATTTTGACCTTGTCTTTTTGGTGAAAGTGTGTTCCAAATAACTAGCTGATGTTCCGCACATTTGGTGAGCACGAAAATCTCACTGGAATTGCAATTCCCGACTCCTTACTTTCTAACAGTTCCTTTCCAACTGTGGCGTTGAAGTCCCCAAGGATGATGATTTTATTTTCCTTGGGAATTTTGGTGAATATGTTGTACATGGTGAAGTAGAGGTTTTCTTTGCATCACGGTTTGGAGCAAAAGCATTCCCAACTAATTGCCTGTTGGTCCTTGGCAGGTTGTAGGCAGAGTCATGAAGGGATCATTGATGCCAATAGGGAGCTCAGAGTCAGTTGACAAGTTCAGTAGTAGTAGTAGCGAAATCAGTTCCACACACCCTGGGTTGATCCGAGTTTTGCTCAGCAGGTGTACCATTTTCTTCTCAGCTGCGCTGTAGGCTATTCATGCTCATGTGCCGTGTTCACAGGCAATGAGGGCAGTTCTTCATTCGGGACAATTGTTTTGCTCATTATCCACATGGGTTCATACATTCCAGGATCCAAGGTGTCTGACTTTGGTTTTCAGGCTGCAGGTAGATGGGCTCACTGGTTGCGGTTTTCCGGCCACTGGCGATGGAAGTGTGTGTTCTTAGGGCAGTTTTTCTGACCTCTTCCACATCAACTCAGTGGATTGTGAAGATGGTTGGTTCAGTTGTGAAGAAAGCAGCCCAAACACTCTTCTGTTCCTATGTCAAGAGCAAAGTGACCGGGTCAAACTCTACCACCTACACGCCGGTCTGAAGCCAGGGTCCTTTAGATCTCTCAATCCTGTCCCTGTCACCTCTAGCCGATCGCTGCAGGATTCATGGCGCACATGTGCAGAATTCTTCCAGGGAGAGACCTTGTGCAGGATCTCTATTGACATGAGAATGCTATTACACAATAGCAGACACCTGGTCCTCTATAGAGGGTAGATTCTAGTTCCAGCAAAATAGGAAACCTTGATTGGTGGACACCCTACTGCTGCAGCCTTCATCCATCATCACCTTCATCGATGTCATACATAGAGCTCCTGCTTCAATCACTGTTGAGCACTTGTTTTGGATTACATTTTGTCTGGTTCCTCCCCGCTGATGTGACCATTGTGGGTGACCCTTCCAGGGATGGCATCACTCTCGGGATGAACAGAACACAAGCATCTCCAAACACAGTAAGCTGGCAATCCACAAATTACAGGGACTCTGACCCAAATTTTTGAACTCTTCTTGGCCACTGGGGAAGTACCAGAGGACTGGGACAGCCAAAATGGTTCCACTTTTCCAGAAAGATGGTAGAGATATACCAGGGAATTACAGATCAGTGGTGGGGATACTATTGGAGAAAATTCTGAAGGAGAAAATTAATCTCCACTTAGACAAACAATGTTTTATCAAGTATAGTCACCATGGCCTTGTTAGAAAGATGTCACGCCTAACAAATTTGATTTAAATTTTTCAAGGAGGCAGTCACCAGATGTGTTGAAGAGGATAATGCAGTTTATGTGGATTTCGGCAAAACCTTTGACAAAGTCCCACAAGACAGACTGTTAAACAAGGTAAGATAACATGGGATCCAGGACAGTTCAATTCAAAGTTAGCTTAGTGGAGGCAGAAGTTAGTGGCAGGAGACAGAAGTTGGTGATAGGGGGCTGCTCGTGTGACTATAGATATAGTAAACAGCATAGATGAGAACTTGGGGGAGTGATAAGTAAATTTGCAGATGCCATGAAAATTGGCGAGGGGGTTGACAGTGAATAGGAATGTCTTGGGTAACAGGAGGATAAAGATGGATTGGTCAAATGGACTGATCGGTGGCAGATGAAATTTAACCTTGACAAATAAATGGTGATGCACTTTGGAAGAAGTCATAACAAGACCAGGGAATACTCAATGAATGGCAGTTGTCTAGGATATTCGGGAACAGAGAAATCTTTGGGTGCTTGTCCAGACATCCCTGAAGGTGGCAGTACAGGTTAATAGGGTAGTTTAAGAAGACATATGGGACAGATGTCTTTATCTACTTGTGACATTGATTAGAAAAGCAGGGAGGTCATGTTGAAGCTGTACAGGACTTCAGTTAGACAACAGCTGGAATACTATGAGCAGTTCTGGTCACCACACTTTAGGAAGGATTTGATTACACAGGTGAGGGTGTAGAGGAATTGTACCAGTATGTTGCAGTGGATGGAGCATTTTAAGCTACGAAGAGAGGCGCTGCATAAACTTGCGTTGATTTCTTTAGGGCAGACAAGGCTGAAAGGGTCCTGATTGAGTTGTCTAAAATTGAGGAGCATGGACACAGTGGACGAAAGTAGGGTGTTTCCATTAACTGAAAGATAAATGACAAGGGGCATAATATTAAGGTGAAAGGCAGGAGATTTAGAGGGGATTTGAAAGAGAGAAAATTCACCCAGAGGGTGGTGGGAATCTGGAATGCACTTCCTGAGAGGGTATTTGAGGCAAGAAACCTTACATCAAATTAGTACTTGAAATACCATAACATTTAAGACTATGGGCCAAGTGGTGGAAAGTGGGACTGGTGTAGATTTAGAGTAGCTTTTACAGTCAATGCTCATTCAATGGGCGATAGGGCCTCTTCTGTACTATGGCTTTATAATTGACATTGGGGAATAGTTGGTGGGGGGGAATGGGGAGAGCAGCAAAACAAATTTGGAGATGTAAATATGAAAGGATCACAAGATGCAATCCTTAAGGTTACTGTTGCTTTGTGAAAAAAGTTTCCAGAAGATTTTCAACTTTGGCTCCATACCTGCATAAGGCCCTTCAACACTACTAACCAAATTGTGCATACATTGAGTAATTTAGAAAAAACATTTGAATGCAAAAAATTACCTTGTAAGATGTTCATTTTCTTTCTTGAACTGATTTAGATCTCGAGTAAGTTTAGCTTTCTCAGCATTTAGAACAAGTACCACTGCATTCTGAACTATACCACTTCCAGCACTACACGTGAGTGACATATCAGAGGAACACGTTTCATCTTTAGTATTTTCAACTGTAACTAAAAGACATTAGAAATCAATTGGATATTATACCCATTCACTAATTAACTTTGTCAAAAATTAAATCTGAATACATTAGAAAGCTACCAAGAAAAGGTGATGTATTTGTATTTTTGCTGGGCAAATAATACTTGATTGGAAACCCTGTGGTCTTGGGTTTGAATCCTGCCAGAGCAGATGGTGAAATTTTTAATTTACAAAAATCAGGTCTTAAAAAGTGCCTTTGAGGGAAAGCTGTCACCCTTATCTGCTCTAGCCCACATGCGACTCCAGACCCACAGCAATGTGGTTGACTCAACTGCCCACTGAAACAACCAAGCCATTCAGTCCTACTTACCAAAATCTGGGGCTAGTGTTAAAATTGACAGCAGTCTGACATAGTCATACATATGGAATCATACCTTATGTAATGTTCTAGACAATACCATCACCGTCTACAAGTGATGTTCTATACCATTGCCAGGATAGATGAACGGAGGTAATGGCTCAAAAACAGAGTTACTAGAAAAACTCAGCAGGTCTGACAGCATGTGGTGAAGGGAAAAAAAGTTAACGTTTTGGGTCCGGTGACCCACACTCAGAACTGGTGGCTGGAAAAATGTCAGTTTATATGTAGAAGGGGAAAAAAAAGGTGAAGGGGTAGGGAGTTACAATCCTTAAGGTTACTGGAGCCCTCTGAAAAATTTCCAGAAGATTTTTAACCTTGGCTGCATACTTGCATTGGGCCCTTGGACACCACTAACCAAAAATTGTGTATACATTGAGTAATTAGAAAACATATTTGAATGTGTAAAATTACCTTGTAAGATGTTAATTTTCCTTCGAGCTGATTTAGGACAGAGTTGATAACAAAATCAACTCATTATCATCTCTGTCTATCCAACTGCTGTTCTCTCTTTAGGCTCTATCCTATCATTTACTCCCTACCCCATCCACCCCCTCTTTTTTTCTGCAAATAATCTGACATTTTTCCAGTCACCATTAGTTCTGAGGGTGGGTCACTGGACCCAAAACGTTAACTTTTTTTTTCCTTCACAGATGCTGCCAGACCTGCTGAGCTTTTCCAGCAACCATGTTTTTGTTCCTGATTCACAGCAGCTGCAGCTCTTTTGGTTTTTATTAGAGGTAATAGCACAGTGGCATACAGTCAGGAGAGTGACCCCTGGAGTTCTCAACAGACTGAACCCACTGAAACCTCAGCACTCCAAAGATGGGCAAAAAAATCTGCTGATTACCACCTCCGTCCCTTTTTAGTCAAATCAGTACCCTTCCTTGTTCAACACCACTTGAAGGAAGCACTGAAGGTAGCAAGGAGACAAAGTACTTTAGTGGGGCGAGGGTGGGGTGTGGGGGAGACAATTTTAACATTTATTGGCAACAGTGACTTGATAGCACCATTACTGATTGAACTGGTAAAGTCCTAAAAGACATAACTGCTAGATTGGGTATGTGACAAATGACAGGAGAACAAACAAAAGTAGGAGAAACATACTTGGATGCATCCTCACTGATCTGCCTGTTGCAGATGAATCCAGTAGCTAGGATCCCTGCCATTGTGTAGTGAGGCACTATCATGTTAAATAGGGTGACTCTGAGCAACTCAACACTGGGAATTCATGAGACACTACAGACCATCAGTAGCAGCAGCAGAACCATACTTTAACTTAATCTGCAACCTCATGAACCAGCATATCTCCTTCCTCCATCATTGCCATTAAACCATGGGATCAACCTTGGTTCTTGGAAGAGTGCAAGGGAGAAGCAGCAGAAGCACTATGTATGCCAAGAGAGGCGGTATTAATCTGAAGAATCTGCCAAACAGGGCTACTTGATTTCCAAACAGCATTAGCAGCAAGTCATAAACCGAGCTAATCAACCAATCCCACAATTGACAGTCAGATCGAAGATCTGCAGATTTTCCACACTTAGTTGTCAGTAGTGGTAATCAAATAAACAACTCACTCATCGGAAGAAGAAAAAAGCACCACAAATATCCCCATCCTTACAGGTGGGAAGCCCAGCACATCAGATAAGTCGGCAAAAGCCAAGGCTGAAGCACTTGCAACAATCTTCAAATCAGAAGTTGACTGACCCTGAGTCAGTTGGAGATTGACAAGCAAATATGAAAGGAGATCTTATATCTGTAAGAATATGCAAGTTAATATGGTAAGAAATTTTAACTTTTCACACAGACTGGGACTGGCATTGTGTTAAGGGCTTGGACAGGGAAGAATTTGTGAAGAGTGTACAAAAAAACTCTTATTCAATGTGGATATGTTTTCCAGTTGTGGTGTAATATTTGACCTACTTTGGGGGAATAAGATAGAGCAAGAGACTGAGACGTCAGTGGGGGAGCACTTTGGTGCAAGTGATCATAATTCTCTTAGTTTTAGAGAAGTATAGAACAGATCAAAAAGTTAAAGTTTAAATTGGCTTTAGGCTAATTTTGACAGTATCGGACTCAGACATGTCAAAGTTGATTGGAGGCAATTCGCAGGTAACAGGGTGGTTGGGATGTGAGAGGCCTTTAAAAAGGAGATAATGAGAGTTCAGAGACAGTATGTTCCTGTTAGTGCAAAGGGCAAGGCTGGTAGATGTAGGGAATAGTTATTGACTAGAGAAATTGAGGATCTGGTCAAGTAAAAGGAGGACACGTCAGGCATAGACAGTTGGGATCGAGTGAATCTCTAAAAGGAGTATAAGCGCAGTGGGAGTTTACTTAAGCAAATTAGGAGGGCCAAAATGTGACATAAGATCACTTTGGCAAACAGAGTTAGGAATCCAAAGACATTCTAACAAGTGCATTAAGGGCAAAGAGAAGAATTGGGAGAGGAGGGGGCCCCATGAAGATCAATGTGGCTGACTATGTGATATGGGTGAAATAGTAAACAAATAATTTGCATCAGTATTTGTTGTGGAGAAGCTAGCGAACTTGGGGAAAATAAGTGGTCATGGCTTGAAAAGAATACATATTACAGAAGGTGGTGGTGCTGGAGGTCTTAAAATGCAAAAAGGTAGATAAATCCCCAGGACATGATCAGGTGCTTCCCATAGCTATATGGAAAGATAGGGAAGAAATTGTTGGGTTTCTTGCTGAGACATTGATATCATTGGCAGCCATCGGTGAGGTGCCAGAAGACTGGAGGTTGGTTAAAGTGGTGTCATTATTTCAGAAAGGCTGCAAAGGAAAAGCCAGGGAGCTACAGACATGTGAGCCTTACATCATGGTGGGTAAGTTGTTGGGGCTTCTTAAAAAAAAATCCAAACATTCTGCCAATAGTACTGAATATACAAGCTCTAGAAATTGCCACTTTCCTAGCCAACCTAAAGCTACTCATCTACCCAATATACATGTGTATAACAGTAGCTGTGAATGACAGAGAGACACACACAGACATGACAGAGAAGCAAGAGGATGTTCTGATTTAATTCATTGACCAGATGTGGGAGTCAATGGCCTGGTCAACATTTATAACTACACTCATGACATTTAGGAATGAGTAAAGCATCAACCATGTTGCTGTGGATTTGGAGTCACATGTAGGCCAGACCAGATAAGGACAGCAGTTTCCTTCCCTAAAGGACATCAGTGAACAAGATGGGATTTTTTGGGGTTCACTAATGTCCAAGGAGAAACAAAGTGACGAAAGTGTCTGAGAGAGAGCGCATCTTGACAGGAATGAGTGACAGTTGAGAGAATACATGTCTGACAGACAGAATAAATGATTGACTCAGTGCACATAATGCTATGCCAACATCCACTCAGGAAATGAACATCCACCCACTACAGTTGACTCAGTCCCAATGACGTTCAATCCTCCAAACAGGATCAGAAGGGGAGAGATAGTTTTGCAAATACTGGAAAGACATTGGTGCCTGAAAAGTAGTCTTTATAAAAAGGTATTGTTCCCAATAGCTTTTTTAAAAATTATCTTCTCTCCCTTCACTGATGATCTTACACTTATACTTTGTGCTAACTAACTCACTGGTACTAAAATTTTCCAGTGCTTAAAATGTCAATTCCTCTATTTTGAGCATCTTGATTAGCTTTTTGCAGAACCTTTTGACTCAATGTTTTACAAAGACAATAGCTTGTTTAGATTTTCCTTCTAGCCAAATCATAACAACCTTAGTAGGCCTTTTCTTCATTCTGGTCTTGTCATTCTAGAGTAAGCACTTAAAACAGAATAATAGTCTGACCATGGCTCAGTGATGTACACAATTTTAGCACATTGACCTTAATGATAGATCATTGCTAACAAAAATTCACATTTCAGCATGCTACCAACTTATTTGTCACACTAAGTTAAATGGCTCTGATCACCAGACTAGATAAAAATAAAGAGCTGGAGAACTCAGCAGCATCCTTAGAAAGTGAAATACAGCGTTAAATGTTTTGAGTGCAATATGACTTCTTCTGAGCTTTAGGATTCTGAACAGTTTATTCAGATTACTTTCTAAAATTGCACAAACCATGTTCAGTAATTTCGTCCATCTCACAGCAATGAATTAAAAAAATACTGACTGGTGGTATCCTGTTCTTGCTGGTTTCTTCGAAGTGTTTCCTTCAGTTGTCTTAGCAACTCTTCTTTATGTTCTAAGCTGGCTTTGAGAGAACTAATTCTGCAAATGAATATTTTACATTTTAATACAGCACAACTTGAAAATTGTTAGTACTTTAAAAATAAACAATGATTCTTACTGATTTTCAAGATGTTTAGTCTCTTTAAGTTTTTCCATCTGCAATGCAAACAATCTATTTCTCAGATCAGTAATCTCCTCTTTGAAAGGTTGAGCTCCCATGTCCAGCTTAGCCTGTGATAACAAAAATAATGCAAAAACATTCTAATGATTACTTTCTTCTACAGGATAATTCAGAGATTAGATGCCTACACAATTTTCCCAAAGCTCGTGAACATAGTCATTTTTAAATCTTTTTCTCTGAACACGCTGCAGTTTTCAGCACATAAATGATTGTGAATCATAATACCACTAACAATCAATCAATTCAGGAGTGCACAGTGGTAATTTCAAATTAGAGTTAGAAATAGATCAGAAGGAATCCTCAAAAGCACATTTTTGAATTTACAGCTCATGATTAAAATTTTTTTAAAAACTGCCTTAGGTTTTGATAAACATCTGACTCTTCTGTGCCATACCTGTTAATTTTAACTTTGAAAATTATCCTAAGCTTGCAGTATGAGGTACATCACAATTACCCCAGAAAGCCTGGTTTTCAGCTGTATTTTATTGCATGTTTTCCTTTATCATATCAAAGCTAAGATCTTAAGAAAATGGAGGGCAAAGTGCATCAGTTAGTCCTACATTATGGAGATTCATTTAATTTGGCTATTTTTAAAATCTCCATTATGATGAGGTAAGACACTGTGCATTACCATTAGTGTCTTAGTAGGAAGTAAATTAAAAAATTATTATTTAAATTGCACAACATGATTATAATAATCACTGGGCTGTTTGCATAAACTTCAACTAAAGAAAAATGGGCTTAAATTAAAATGCGCAAATAAATTCAATTAATAACTATTGTGTTATTGTAAAAGGTATAATTTTGAATTTTGCTTAAATCCTTATTTCAGATTTTAGAAATGTCAGTCACTGAAAACAAAAGTAATATTTGTAAAATATGGGGGTGGAAAGTTGGAAAAACAATACAAAACAATCTGGTGACCATATTGTGTAACTGAAAGATGGCAAATCTACATAGATGTGGAATTTGGAAGATGATCAACTTGTTAAGCAAAACAAAATCAAGAGCAGGGATAATGGGAACTGCAGATGCTGGAGATTCCAAGATAATAAAATGTGAGGCTGGATGAACACAGCAGGCCAAGCAGCATCTCAGGAGCACAAAAGCTGACGTTTCGGGCCTAGACCCATGAAGGGTCTAGGCCCGAAACGTCAGCTTTTGTGCTCCTGAGATGCTGCTTGGCCTGCTGTGTTCATCCAGCCTCACATTTTATTATCAAGAGCAGGGACTTTGTTTTTTAAAAAACAAACAGGAAAAAAGGGGTATCCAAGGTTTAAAGATGTACATTTGCAGCGGATACCAGTTAATGTTAACTCTAAACAGGGAAAACCCTATTCTTTCCGATCTCTAAACTGTTAATTTTACAAAAAGTATTTGTGTGTGCAAAGTTGATTTCTTACCATCCTACCAACTCCAGGAGCTATCCAAAACAAAACAGACCATCTTGCTGGTTCTAGAACAACACCAGTCAAATATTATCCTCATCTGCTTGTGGAGCTTGGTGAATTTAAATAATTGCTGGATAGATAGGGTGAAAAGTGCTGCTTAAGTGCTAACTAAAACAATCACAGTATACTTGCTTTCATGACATGCCCTGGTTACTTCTTAAGGAGAAGAGAGTTGAATACACATTTCAACTGCATTAATTCAGACAAGGACAGTGTAACTGAACAAATTTTCTTCTGGATTGTGACTTAATCTCACTTTAGTCCTGCATATTATTCAAATGAAAGTGTTTAGATGCAGATTGGAGAAGCAATGTTCTTCTGCACGAATTCCTAACAATACAAAAGGTTAAAAGAATACAACATCTAATGTCAAATATTTCAGTAAGACATTCTTCTTTTCAGCATTTTTGAAATTCACATTCAATGACTTTATTTTAATTCCACACCTGCAGCTGTTCCAAAGTTTCTTCCAAATTTTTAATTTGGCTGTCCTTCTTCAGCAGTTTTGTCTGAAGATCATCAAGATTTTTTTCAAATGCTTTGGAGCTTAATTCTGTGTGCAGTTCTGACAGCTTAGCTTCCTGTTGCTTGTAAGCTTCTTGACTTACTGTCAGGGTTGCTTCAAGTTCATTAATTTTTATTCTTTCATTCTGAAATTGTAAAACAATAATAAAAATATAATTAAATCAACCAACAACAGTATATTTCAAGATCTGTGTATTTCCATTCCAGTATAAAATGGAAGACACACAATACATTGGTCAGCCAAATATAAAATAATAATTTTGCAAGCTTTAAAGACTGCCAATTGTCATAGTGAAGTAGTAGTTATACTTATGTATTTATTCCAGAATACTCTGATCTTGTTGTTATTCAGTTGTCCGATCAGGACCTTGCACTGATAATTAACAATCACAATATTAATTATATCACAGGTGTACACTTTGTCATCTCAAATTTATAAAATAGTAGCTAAATAAATTATTACATCTTGAAATTTCAATTAGTTATCATCAATGGAACAAAAGGAATTGGTTTGATTATGGATGATGGATTATTTCTCATTGCAAAATGTCAAATTTTTCTCAGTGACCATTTCCACTTACTTACAAATGTAATTTTGACTAAGCATAAGCTGTTTGAATACCTGCAGCAATAGCTCAGCTTCTTTTAACTTTTTTGATAGCTTCTGGTTCTCCAGCGTCAATAACGAATCACAGCCATTTTTGTTTAATGATTCCTGCTTGATAGCTTCAATTTGTAAAAGCAGTTCATCATTCTTTTTCTTCTCATTTTCTAGTTCATCGCAAGAATTTCTGATATACTTTATATATCCAATTCGCAGAGATTCAGATAACGCAGCTACACTCTGAAGTAGGACGAAATTAAATTTTAGCAGTGCTTTCTATTGCTGTGATGCAATACGAATTTCTCACATTAATAAACTAAATTATATTAATCCAAAGTCAAAATTCATAGCTTTTTTTGGACATTGACGTGCCCGGTTCTTATACAATTGATCCTGCTCAGTTTAATGCATTAAACATATAGGAAAAATTGACATCATTCTAAGAATTCCATAGCTTTTCAGAAATTTAAACTGCCCTAATCGAATTTCACTATTATGGGACAGCTGTCACCAACCACTTCAAACTTTCAGCTAAGAGGGAATAGAGTTGATCATTACCGCCTGTTTGTCTTGTTTACCATAAAAAGCAGATATTCTTTCAGTATACCTCAATTGAAAGCAAGGTAAATAACATGGAACAAAGAATCATGCTTGATGGCCAAGCACCTTGGGAAATCATATCCAACTTCTAGTGAAAATCTGTATACAGCAAAAGGCGATGCTGACATGGCAGATTTCTATTTTTTTCATGGAAAGCAGGCATCACTGGCTGGGCCAGCATTTTTAAGTGCAGTGTCAACCATATTGCTTTGGGTCTGGAGTCACACCTGGTCACATCAGGTAATGATGGTAGGTCTTTCCCCCTAAAGGAAATGAACATGATGGGTTCTGACAAATCAACAACGGTTTCATGGTCATCATTAGACTTTTAATTCAAATTGCACCATCTTCCACAGTGGGATTTGAACCCAGGTCTTAGAACATTGCCCGAGTCGCTGGATTAATAATTTAGCAATGCCACGAGGCATTGTATCAACATAAAGCTTTTTTTTGCAAGCCATTGTATTTTAAATAAAGCAGAGAAAGGACTGTAGATGAGCAGTAGTCTGCATGTGTTTAAACATGATACCTCCCAAATCCATGCCCTTCCCTTTCATAGTAGTTTGTAGCAAAATTTAAAGCCCTAAAATATGCCAAAGTCATAAAAATTACAATTCTCAAACAACTGCAATTCCTAATTACTCTTGTGCTGAACAATTGACAGTTGATGCAGTCCAAATGAATTTTAGCAACTGAAAAAGTAAAAATCCTTGGGATTCAGGGTTATGTAGCAAGCTGAATGCAAATTTGGCTTAGTGACAGGAAACAATTGTTAACGGGTATTTGTGCAACTGGAAATCCTTCTCTAGTTGGGTTCCCTGCTTTTTTTGTGGCATACGTTAGGAATTTGGATGTTAATGGAGTAGAAATGATCAAGTAATTGGCAGATGACAAAATTGACCACTATTTGATAACAAAGAGGATTGCTATAGCTCTCTACAGACTGATCAGTTGGGCTACAGTGCCAAATACAATTCAACACAAGTGCTAAATATTGCAATTGGAGATATTCAAACAAGGCAAAGGAGTACAAAATTATTGGAATAATAGTGGGAGGTGTAGCATGAAGGAATATGGTGTGAGTCACCATAGATTCCTGGGAAATAACAGGACATGTTAGTAATGTGGTTTAAGTGGCATATGGAATACTTCCCTTTATTAGCCAAGATATCAAATACAAGAACAGGGGATTATATTAGAGTTATATGAAACACTAGTTCAGCCATAATGAGCACTACAGAGTGTTTTGGTCACCTCATTACAAAAAGAATGTAACTGCATTAGAGAGGAGGCAAAACAGACTCACGAGTGCGTCGTTAAAGCTACAAAAATCAATCTAAGGAGAGACAGGTGTGCTGGGGCTATTCTCCTTGGAACAGAGAAAGCAAAGGGGAGATTTGGTCGAGACGTACTAGATGGTGAAGTGGCTGGGTAGAATGGAGGGAAAAGACCTATTTTCCCTAGTGGAGAGGTCAGTGACTAGGGGGCATTGATGTGAAGTGATTAACAGAGACCAAAGATGAGATGAGCATATGTGTTTTTACCCAAAGGATGGCAGTGGCCCAGATCACACTGCCTAAAAAGCCAGTAGAAGCAGAAGCCCTCAAATTATTTCAAAAGATGTCTGAATAAGTACGTCAAATGCTATCTGTAGCGGTATGCATGAATTGCTCAAAAGTATGATGTTGAGTGGCTTGTTTTTCAGCTGGAACAGATTCAATGGGCTAAGCAGCCTTTTCCTGTGCATTAACTCTAATGATTCAAATAATGGAGTCTTCAACATTGTCAAATGATACCCTTCTCCAAGATCCAGCCCATTGAATTACATTTTTATACGTTCAATCAAGCAAAGCTCTCTTGCACCATATTGTTGCTCAAGGAATTTCCCAAGGGGCCATACTCCAACACACCCAACTTCAACGTGTTGTCAGTCAGTTGGGGGCGTTGGCTGCAGACATGGATCACCTTCCACCTGTTTGCTGAGGACACCCAGCTACATAATCCCCCTTCTCAAGTGCTTTGAAACTTGTCAGCAAACCAGTTGAGTGAACTACACCTTTCTTAAAATTAGATATTGGGAATATTGAAGCTCGTGCACATCACAAATGCTGTTCCCTTGCCACTGACTGCACCTTCCATTCCAACATGACTATGCACAACTTTATTATTCCATTCAACTCAAAATTGAATTCTTGGTTTCAAACTCCTTATCACAAGGCCACTTACTTTCTTCTTTACTTTATCATATGTGACACTGAAACCTTTGCTGCTGAACACATCCCGATGCTTTTCTGGTTAGTCTCCCTTCAACATCTGCAAAAGGTCCTGATTCTCTAGGTCAACGCCCTTTTACTTTACTGATGTATATGATACCAAATCTTGTTATTGCGTTTAAAACATTCATCTTATGTTTATATTGCTCATGACCTTGCATCTTCCAACCTCTAATCTTTAGCAAAAGATTTCCACTAATTCTCTGCATGTCTGCTGCAGTCTTACACAACCATACTGTGTTATTAAAGTTGGTGGTCCTTCAGTTGTCTCACCCCCATTGTTGAAATCCTTCCTTAAAACCTACCCCACCACTCAGATACTGGAACTGGCTGAAAACTTGGTCAGTTCTAGCATCAAATTATTTAAATTAACACAGCGTGGAGCTGGAGGAACACAGCAGGCCCCAGGTATCATTAGAGGAGCAGGAAAGTTGATGTTTCGGTTCAGGATCCCTAACATTCATATTTGCCATTACACCTCTGCTGTATCATGGAAAGTCATTTAAAGACAGTGCTTAACTTGTAACTAGTGCCTCTGAGCAGAACTACTAAGTGCATTGTTTGGAGCAGGTGCACCGAAAACATGAATAAATGTTTTCTGCACCAGATTATGAATGTAAGAACTCTATCAGTTAAATATGAAGATACCAAAATGTAGGGGCATTGAGGGCTCCCAGTTAAAAAAAAACTGAACAGTTTGAAGGTGACACATGAATGATGAGAAACAAACATTTATCCATGCTGGCCTTTCATCGGTCATTTGACACTTGTCATCTGTTGCCACTAGTATTAACAGACAAAACCTTTCAAAAGGGCGTAACTTCACAAAGACATACCTACTTGACTTCAAGGGGATTTTAGCTTTACTCTGAAGCATGATTCAATTAACCGAAAAAAAAACTTCCCAACTTACACAAAATGTCTGGCATGTTGTTAATTTCAACAATGAAGTAGAATTCAAACAATGGCAAATAATGAAACATATCTCAGAGCAATCCTCAAAACTGTAATGATTTCAATTAAATATGTCCAAAGTAAGCATGCCCCACTGGAACAACAAAAAGTAAAATTGATTGTAATCATTTCACTTCCTTAGCACCATTCTGTCAGTCACAATGCAACGAAAATGAAGTTGCTGATTAAAGAAAACAATAAGCCTCCATCAATTACCTCGGTCAACAACAGATCCCGACAATTTAAATAAAAAAATGTAGCAGTCACTGACAAAGCCAGTATTTAAAGTGCATTTGTATTGGCTCTTATTACAGGTAGCTTTTGCAAACCACTACACAGTTGGGTTGGTGCAAGTACATGGTGCTTTTAGGAAGGGAGCTCCAGGATGTCGACCTAGTGATGGTGAAAGAATGGCTGTATATTTTCAGTTAAGGTAGCAGAGGGGAACTTGCAGCAGCTGAGTCTGCTACATGCCTGTTCCATAACAATTTTTACAAATGGGCTTTTCCACAGATGCTTTTCACTCTGCTATTCAGAAGGCATGAGGCAGATTTTCATTTAACTACTTACTAGACTGCACAGGTGTTTGACATTTCATGGGAGCTTGAGGTTCAACCAGGGAAAATAGCCACTATAGATACATAAAATTTGTCAAACTGTAAATTGACCAAAATATGGTCAGTCAGCTCAATTCCAATGATTTCAAAGCATTTTTCTTTCAGGTGATGAGGTGTCACTAACAAGGTCAGCATTTGTTCTTTTATCTCTGGCTACCTTTAGCAACTGAATGGCTTGGTCAGCCATTTCAGAAGGCAGTTAAGAATCAACCACATTGCTGAGAGTCTGGAATGTAGTCAGACCAAGCAAAGGTGGTAGATCCTTTCCTAAAGGACATTAATGTATCAGGTGGAATGTACGGAGGATCAAAAATGAATAGAAACTGATCTCAAATTTCTCATTGACTATTGCTTTGGTGCTCTTCCTAAGAATTAAGAAAAATGCAGTCCTGAAATTGCAAAGGCTTTGCACAACATACAGTTTAAACAACATTCAAAACTAAAATTTGGGTATTTACAAGTTGATTCTACATCACTTTAGGCTTGAGAAAGTCAGAGTTTTGAACTTGAATAGAGGCAAATTGAAAAAGTTTTAGTACAGTCTAAGCTAAGAAAAGAAAATATCAGAATAAAATCAACGGAAACACTACTGCTGATTTCAAGCTGAAAATTTAAGAAAAATTCAGATTTTTAAAAATGCAAATTTAACTGAACATTCAAAATTCCCATCTTGAAGCAAATAAATATACCTGAACGGTTTTCAACTGAAGCTGACATTCCTGATCCAATATTTGATTTTCATTCTGAATTTCTTCAAGTATCTTCAAAATATTTCTCTCCGGCTGTTTGGAAATAGTTTCTAAAAGATTCTTTCGGGCTTTGGCTTTAGAAAGTAACGCATTTTCTGAGGTGGTCAGGTGCTTTTGATATTTTGATTTTAATTCCAACAAAGTCTGCTGGGCATTCTGGATGACAGAAAACACATTCAACATACACAAGAAAAGGCATTCACAAGTCAAAGTATTTAACTTTAGAAGATTAAAATAGTTAGATGGCCCACTTATGATGGCAGCACTTAGTGTCTGAATTGATAAGATTTTACCTTAGCATTGTAAATACACTGTCAACATGCATGTCTTTTAAGAGCATATCAATTTTTGGATTTACTGAAAACCTTTCACAAAACAGAAGAATGCATTTCATTCTTTCTCACACCAGTGCTGAAGACAGTGGTAAGCTGGACACAGATTTAATTGTTAACTGTGATGCTAATGAAATGGAAATGTTACATTTGATAGCTCAAGTTTTCTGCTATCCAGATCAAGAGGAATGTGATGCAAGTGGAAGGATACATATCAGAACGTCATGGAAGCCTATTTGTGGACAGAAGTTGCCTGGGAAGTTCAGATGGGCCAATTTTCACTGCCCTGGATCCTTTGCAAACATTTTTGACACTGTGCTCTGGCCTGAAAAAGTGCCGGACATGCAGACTTACTTAGATACTTAGTTCCAGAGAAGATGTATAGTTTAATACCTGGGTCTAACTCTGATAAGCCAGCAAGACACATCAAAGTACCATAACAGTAGTCTCTTATCCTCCCTGTCCCCACAAACACACTCGAGTCACATTTGGACAAACTTATTAAAACTTCTGAATTTGGCAGCTAGTGACATAAGATCCGAGTGAACCCCTCCACACTTCCATTCTCATATCCTGGTGTTGCAAACCTGATCCATTTCTACATCAGCCACAAAGTCCCAGCCAAATAGAAGAGTTTCCTCTGGAGGAAGAAATTTCACATGCAGCAGCAATACATCCAACATTGTTACTGATCCCAATATCTGGGTTAATTACTACAATATTTACAATAGATGTTACAAAATTAAGCTTAAGTTTCACAACCATAGTATGAGCACGCTATATGTGGTGTTAACACATTGCATTTAAAATATCATGATCCAAATCCATTACCAAATGTTATGAATCACATCTAGTCCGTAATAGTTTAATTTGCCAATTGCAGCAAGTTACTATATCATTTTTGGAGCTGCTATACATAAGAATTAGGGGCAGAAACTGTCTAATTAATTGCTGCATTGACTTAACAGCACCAAGTCATCATCCTATTTTGCTGGGATTTTCATGATGTTCCAAACAAAAACTGGTTTTTCATTTTGGTTCTTACTTCTTCGACCTTTCCCCCCCCAGTATTGACTTGAAATAAAATTGGAAAATGTGGCCAAACATGATTTTTTCTGCAAAAGAATATCCATTATCTTAATAACTAGCAACTTCAGTGGAGATAAGTAACAGTTACCTATGAATTTAAGCATTCACATAAAGAAAGAAAAGTATTAGCTACATATTATTCACATTATTCAAACCAAATGCCTAAATAAAATGGCCCTGGGACCAAAGAAAGAGCTAAAATGTCTTGTATAAATTATTGGGCATTCTCAGACAAAGTTAAGATTTCTTATGGGAACAGCAATGGCCAATTTGTCTTCCGCCCTGTTTGATTTTTACAGTAACTATTTACCTATTCCTTAGCGAACAAGGGTTGACTAGACTTACTACCAAATGTTTTACTTGACCCAGCATTCAAAATCTGTTGGGATAATCTTGAAGGCATTCATTACAATGTTCATGGAAATGTGCTTTTGAATTTTGTTCTCAAATGACTCAGGTGTTAACTTGAAAATATGACCACCTTGTTTGGGATTCACCAGGGAGAATAGTTTTGTGTACTCCTGAAAAAAAGAAGTGGAAGTATGACTTGTTTGAATAATTGCCATTTAGGATACTTAGCCAGTTCGACTTGTTTAACATTATCAAAATGCCAAAAGTATTCCCCCCTCCAAAAAAAATTACCTACTTTTGGACTCAAGTTTCCGATTATAAAAATGAACACCCCAAAAGAGCTAATTTAAAGGACCCTTGCCCACTTAATATACAGAAAACAGAAGAGCTGAATAGGAACTAAAAGAGCAATGTTTTTAAAAGCCTTAACAGGCTTTCCTGAAACCACGAGAGATAGTGATACCCCATCTCCAGAGGATAGTTTCCCAAGAAATCAACATCAATAGATATTGTAGGAATAGCAGAAGCAGCAATTAAGCCTTAATTTAAAACCTACAGCTACAGGCAGTATGAGCGAGAATCTGAGAGCACATGACAGAGAAACCAAGTAGGAAAATGATTCTTTGCTGATCTATTTCTAACCTCCAAAGTCCTCTGCTTTCCAAATTCAATAACAAATCTCTACCCTTGGTTTCCAGCTTCACTGCACACACCAAATTTCATTATGAGCAAATGCCACTTACCAAATTACAACTTTTGAGAGTTTTGTATTTAAATATTTTTCTTAGCTCTTTAAAACCTTAATGCAGAACTTCAGTTTTCTACCAATTTACACCACAGCCATTAAATAATCACCCTCTTCCTTCAGAACTTTGTAACCAGTGACACTCTATATCCTTGCACCAGGGAGGGGAATATAACGTTCTGGCATGAGGTTTGCAGCCACATGGGCTAACTTTGTACTCAAATACTTCAATGTTCAAAGTTTAAACAAAATCTTGGAATTACAATTTTCTAGCTCCCTGGTAATTAATTATAAAAGGGAACAATACAAACCTTTAAGTGGTGTTCTTTATTTGCAATTAAGGCTGAAATTTGTCGTATTTCAGTGTCTTTCTCTTCCGATACCAGTTGCAATTCAGATGGATCAGATACTTGCTTTCTCAGAGCCTGCAACTGTGACAGCAATTCTTCATTCTTCTTTTTCTCATCTGCTAGACTCACATCGCATTTACTAATAGGTTTCTGATAGTTCTTCACACGTGGAGGCACAGTGCTCATCGCTCTCTATGGCATAAGCACAGAAATAGGCTCAGTAGTGAAATGAAAGTGGTGAGCTTTACTGACATATTTTTATTTGAAAATTTAGATCCATTATTTACTACTTTTCTCAATCAAACACCAATAAATGTGAAAATCCAGCAGAAGTGCTTACAATAATATTACATATCAATTGCAAAGAAAATTAATTTTGGCTAGAAACTACTTACAAGTTGAAATTAGGCTCAGTTCACAACCAAGCATTTATCTAAGCCTTCTCAAGACTAATTCTTTCCATGCTATCAAATGTCACATTAAGGCAACTACCATTTAATTCTTAATGCATAGTCATTTTGAAGCTGATCAACACCAAGCCTCCATAATTCAGTGAGAAGTTGGATTAGAGTGCAGAAATAACAGGATAATTGTGCAACTGTATATAATTGCTAAGATCACCATTACTATTGAAGTTAGTTAACAAACATTTAACAGCAACTTCCAAGTGCACAATCTCGACCATCTGCAGGGGCTCAAAGTGACAGCTCATCCCCACCTTCTCTTGGGCAATAAGTGCTGGCCTGGCCAGTGATCTGTATTTCCGGAGACCAATGAAACAAAGTCTCCATATTTTACCAACAATTCTTACAATAAATTAATGACTCTACCTTTCAAACTTGAATGTACTCCATATCAGAGGACCAGGAAAGTTGATGTTTCGGGTCAGGATTGTTTCTGAAGAAGGGTCCCGACCTGAAATGTCAGCTTGCCTGTTCCTCTGATGCTGCCTGGCTTGCTGTATTCCTCCTGCTCCACACTGTTATTGCCAAAAAAAGAGTTTAGATTGCAATCAAAATATTCTGAAAAACACTCAGCAGTTCAAGAAGCATCTTTGCATAGCAGATGGTCATGTTTCAGGCCCAGTCTGAGAAAAGTTGATTGACTTAGAACATGGACCCAACAAGCTCCTTTCCACGTACAGGAGGCCAGATGGCGTAGCATTTTCAACATTCTGGTTTCATTTCAGATTTCAATCATTGCTAATAGGTTGCTTGTGCAATTTAAACTTTAATGCTCATTTTTAAAAATGTTTGCTCATGGGATGTAGGCATCACTGGCAGAGACAAAATGTTTTGTGCAACTCCTAGTTGCCCTTGAGAAGATGGTGGTGAGTTACTTTCTAGAGCCACTGCAGTCCATTTGGTATAGTTTGACCCTCAGTGCCATTAGGGAGGGAGTTCCACAATTTAGACTGAGCAACACTGAAGGAATGGGGTAGATTTCCAAGTCAGGATGGTGAGTGGCTAAGAAGGGAACTTGCAAGTGTGATCTGCTGCCCTTGGCTTTCTGGGTGGTGGAGGTCATAGGTTTATAAAAGGTGCTGTCTAAGGAGAAGTATTGCCATTGAATAAAATCTAATTCATCAAGTACCATAAAATTACTTCTCCACGACACAAGTTTTTCATATAGTTTTGCATTTTCTTCTTGCAGTTTCACAATGCGCATCGATTCTGTTGATCCTTCAGGCACTTCAGAGCAAATTCTGAGTAGTAGTTCCTTCCAAGCCTCCAGCTCTCTGGAGAATTCTTGATCAGTTTTAGCTATTCCAACCTTGTAGTCATTTTCCAATTCAAATAAACTGTGAAGTGTGGTCTGAATAATTAAAAAAAATAAATTCAGTCAAGAACAGTGGTAATGAAGCAAATGTTATACTGAGGTCAGTTGACTATTAAAATAATTTCTACTGACAAAAATCACACATCAGCTTCAATGCTGCTAGCAATCACTGGTTGTCACAGAACAAGGACACTTCAGCTGAAACAAAACGGAATGCTAATACGTAACAATGCCAGTTGTAATACAGTCCTCAAGATGGGGTGTGAAGATAGTTCAAGAACCAGACGCCATACTTAAAAGATAAAGGAGTAAATCGTTTAGGATTGAGTTGGAGAAATTTCTTCACCCAGAGTGGTGAGCTCATGAAATTCACAATCACAATGAGGTTTGAGGCCAGTACATCAAATGTTTTCAAGGAAGGGATGGATGGAGGTCTTGTGGCTAAAAAAGGATCAAGGGATATGGAGGGAGGGCAGATTAGAATATTAAGCTTGATAAATCATTCACGATCATATTGATTGGCAAGGCAGGCTTGAGGGGTCGGATGGCCTACTCCTGCTCCTACCTATGAGACGTATTACCGAGCACAGAAAAGCACAAGCTTATATCGGGCCTTCAATTACAATTCTAATGTTAGAAAGATTATCTATTTAACATTAATGCAAGAAATGTCCTCAAAATCTGCTGCAAACCATAGGCTATTGAAGTCCTTGGAGTTTTATGTCTAAATGTTAGACGTATACTCTCAGACTGGCTGCACAGAAACGAGTCAAGGAAGGAATCTGGCAGCCGAGTTAGAAACTAAACGATATCTACTGCTGCTAACTTTCTCAAGAACCTCAGAGGCAGAAACATCTTCAGCTTATTTCTCACTGTAGCAAACCAGTAAGATTGTCCATATTAACAGGGTGAACTAAAATTAGCATTCTTTTTGTTTAGTTCACATCAATTCTAAATTTAATCTACAGGTGGCATTTTTAAAAATTGGAAACAATAAACTGCCATGTTCCCCCAATATTCAAAATTTTAATGTCAAAATTTAAACCGGTGCTGCTGCTGCCATTCAACACTTTACTAATCCTGCCAGCCTACCAATTTATGAGAAGTGATCTACTTGACCTGATTACTCCCATTAGCACCAGCTGAGTATTTTGACTTAGTACCTATGGATTGCCTGAATTAAACCTGCCTCCACAAACTTCCAGATCATGTACTCCAGATCCTCAATCATCATGAAGAGGAAAATGGTCTCATCTCAAATTTGTTCCTTTCGCAAAACTTAAATCTATTTGACGATTCACAAATCCGTTGTTCCTTCTCATCAACTGTTCAGACCCTTCATGATTTTGAAAATTATCACATCTCCTCTTAGCCTTCTCCTCTCCAGTGTTAACAGTCTCAGCTCCTCCAACAACTGAAGTTCCTCATCCCTGGATCCATTCTCATTAACCATTTTACACCCTATTTTGTTTGATATTTTAAAAATGAAAAGATCATACTGATTTTAATTGGTTGTGAAATATCAACTGTTAATCTATTTACCATTGTTATAACAGTGCAGTACACGTTTTAAAGAAATATTGCTGTAAAATGACTGTTCTGAGCAAGCATCTTTGTTAATGGCTAGATCTCTCCTGCACTGTCACATAATATATTAGAGTATAATGTGAGCATATTGACTATGATACAAAAGGAATCATGTTAAGATCCAACCTGCAAAAGCTCCTTTATTTGATGCTTCAGGAGTTTCCCACCCCCAGCAAAGATTGCATTTTATCAGCTTAGATCACCTAGTCTGAACAGAAAGCCTTGCGGGCACTCCCACATATAAAATTAAGAACAAAGTGGTTTTCTTAAAAAAAAACACTTTACATACAGCAATCTCAAACCAGCATCTTTCACCTGTGAGAGTAATCCAGAATGATGAGTAAATTATACTTTAAAAGGAAACTTTTGCAAAAGACCGCATTCTGTAAACATGCTGCATATTGAACTCAATGGGAGTACCTCTTCCATTTGGTATAAAGCTCAATGTGAGATTTGGATCAACAAGATTCACCATAAGATGCATCAGTTGTTTCAGACAATATCTGAACAAACTCCTAAGAGAAAAGCTGGCAGCTACATTAATTTGACAAATCCAGACTATCTTTCTTCATTCCTCACTCTTCCATCTTCCACATAGCAATAAGATAACGCCGTTGTAAGTGTAAGTATTGCTAGCAAAGTATTGTATAAAGCATACTTGTAATTGTAGATCCTTTTCTCGTAGACAGTTGTTCAGTTTATTAATTTCTGCTTCAACTGGATCAGTTTCTGAATTAGTGGATGCAATTTGTATTGTTTCCTCTTTCCAAGTGAGGATTTGTTTCTCCAAGGTTGTGACAAGTTTTTTGAGCTCTTCGTTTCTTTTTTCCTCTATCGTAAGCTGTTGGTAATTATTCAAGAATTAAACCTGATTAAAAGGTAAACAAATCTCATGCACAGATACCCAAGGATTTAAAAAACAATATCCACTGCTTCCAGCTTATCTACCATAAACACATTTTTTCAATAGTACGTTCAGACCACTTGCAGACTCAAACGCAAGCAAGAAAAATCAGGAAAACTATAAAAGCCGCAGTCATCAAGTTAGCTGAATTCCATTGCTCACCATTTCAGCCTTATCACAAAGATCTTTCTGGATTTTATCCTTCTGCAACTGGAGCTCATCTTTCTGCATTGTTATGGATTTTCTCTCTCTTTCTAATTGATCATTAGATTCTTGTCGCAAGAGTTCCACTTTCGTCATCTCATCCTTCAACTGTTCAATTTCAACTAGCAGCTGGTCACGGTGATTTCTTACACCATTAAGCTCATCTGTCCATTTCAGCAACTATTGGAAAGATTCCATTATGTCAGACATACACAAAATGTTGCAAAATGAGGAGTGAAACTTAACTATTACTCTAATTTCTAGAAAATTTGAATAACCTTCATTCTGAAATGAGAAAGCATGATGGTATTCCAGGCTCCAAAATGCTCTATTCAGAAGAAGTAGAAGCAGGAAGCTACTACATTTATTAACCAATTTGTTTCAATACTCAAATGAAGTTATTAATACCTTAAGTGAAGATTATACCTGCACCTTAATGCAGCATTGCAATTTTGAGACCTTACTGGTTATGTTGGGCTACACCACAAATCTCAAGGGCCAAGTATTAACAAGCACGGATTTATGCTGCTGATATATGATCAGCACATTTCCTCAATTTGCTGAGATATTTCACTCACTTGGAACTGACTGGTGTTGATTTAAGACGAATTACACTTCTGTGGGCAAGTGACAGACTCCAGATTTAAATTTTAAAAATGGGATAGTGGACATGATAACAACACTGCTTATTCAACCCCTTTTGCCTCCTCAGTCCACCTTATATTTTGTTTGAGGGTACAATGCTAACTTCAAAATTTTCATGTTGCACTTGCAATCAATCCTTAATTCTTCCAACTCACAAAACTGGCAATAATATTGGTTCAAAGTTTGGCTAATAATCTCTGGTAATACTGCAAAGTGAAACATTAATGTCTGGGAGTATGCATTTCTGCCATTTTCCAAAAAGGTTTCAAAGACTACACTTACTATCCTTATAAACCTCACTGACAAGCAGTCAGGGATTGCCCAATCTTTTCTTGTTGTCTTCAGGCTCTGCCACATGCATATAAATGACAACTTAGTGAGGTATTGCCCTTTTCAGCATTTGGTAATGCAAACATGACAGCTAAAAACATCAGGAATTCTACAACCCCTCAACGTCAAAACAAATCCCGAAAAAAAAAGACTGCACAAGTAGTTTGTTTGGGTAGGGGTTAGAGCTCCCACACTAAGTATCCCCAAAGAAGAGGCCTACTCTTAACCAAAAAGGCAGGGGACATCACTGGTGAAGCAGAGAAAAAGTTGAGCATTGGCCTAAGCTGACAGTGATTAACCTCAGACATTCAGAACCATTTTCCTACAATGTCAGATAGGATTCCTACTCTGCAATTTTCATTTTCTTTCTTAGGAGACCCAGATTTGTTTTTGCTTAAGTGTTGTCTTGATACATGTCAGAAACAGGTTATTCAACCCAACGATTCTCTTTCAATGACGGCACTGTCTCTTGGGTTTCTTCTGGCATTTACTACATACCTAGATGGAGCTTACAAGGTCACCTGCAACCAAGTAGCTGAATAAAAACCATGTGATACTGAACAAATTCCTTGAAAGAATAAAACCCTTGATTTCCATTTCTTTGATAGGCAGCCAGTAGGGGACAAACAAAATCAATTTGGAAGCTAGACGCATGGAAATAGGTGGCCCAGCTCAATTGAATTTGCTCATACCCCAAATTAGCCTTTCCCAATTTAAATTTCTTTCCACTAACTTTTGCATCCCCAACTTTTCTTCCTCACTATAAGCATTGAGCTACCCTTAAATGCATCATGCTAGCTGCTTCACATAACTGCAAGCTCTATTATTCAAACACATTATCAAGAAATAGCAAAGTATTTTGATTTAAATGGCCAAATTCAGCCTCTTTTTGGCAAGAGATACAAGTTAATTCTCCATAATTCATGGAGCTGACAATGTCAAATCAGCTCTGGGATGAAAGATTTGGGAAATACCAGTATACAAGTCTCTGGTATTGCAGTCAGCATGTTGTTAAGAGGCCATAGCCTCTGCTGTTTCTAACACATGGAATGATTTAAAAGGGCATGGACATAAACATGAACAATGATGAGCACCTCAGGAAGAGGAGGTAGGCCCTTCTACATAACACACATTGCCACATTTGTACTTACATGCTGGGCCATAAAACTGAGGCTCTCTTACGGACACTTGTGCTTTTCTCAAAAGTTTACAACAGAATTTCAACATGACATACAAATTAGTTAGAAGGTGGGGATTGGCAGGTTGGACCAATAGCATAATATTATTTTGTTAGTGATTCAGAAACCAGAATCTAAACTCTATCAAGGTAGCTGTGGAATCTAAACTCCATGAATTGTTAAATCTGGGGAAAAAAATAGCAATATTGTAACAATAGAAAGAGATAAAATAGTTTGCAATTCTGAGCTTGTTTTTGTTACTCACCATATAATGGTTTTCTTCCAAGGTTCTCTTCATTTCATCTCTCTGTGCTTTGACACTTTTTAATGTCTCTTCAAGATTGCACTTTTCCTTCATGATGATTGATTTTTCATTGTCAAATTGCTGAAGCCTCTGATCCAACTCCTTCTCCTCAATTTTAACTGCTTGTTCCTTGGAAACACAAGCTCTCAACTGTTCAATCTCACTAAGTAACTCATCCTGATGAGATACTACACGACGCAGTTCTTTTGTTTGCTCCTGAATCTAACAAACATTAAAAATTACAAACGAAATCCATATTACTAGATGCGTACCACTGTAATATTCTCCATGCTTTTAAGAGTTTATCCTGTACACAAAGTAAATGTGTTGTAAAATTGGTTAATAAATTTATTCAATTTAAATGCTCCCCTTCATAATAAAATCATATTTCTTCCATAGATGCAAATTTATGACTCACTGCCTCAGTGTTTCCTTGTAAAGTACTCATCATTTCATTGCTCCGTGATTTGACATGCTCCAGTAACTCCTGGATGTCCTCCTTCTCCTTTATTACATTTAATTTTTCATCCTCAAGTTGTTGGAGATATTGGTTAAATTTCTCTCCTAGATTTTCTGTGGACTGCTGTTTGGAAACATGAGCTCTTAGCTGATCAATTTCACCAAGCAGCGCATCACGCTGAGCTACCACATGGTGCAGCTTCTCACTTTGCTCTCGCATCTAAGAGAAGTATCAAAAATACATATGAAATCATACTGCACTGCCAGATGCACAATGTAGCTTGCTCCTGAATCTAGCAGAAACTATAAACTGAAACCATTACAGCTGGATGCATGCCATCATGAAGTCTTCCACCACATTTTCACAAAACTGCACTCTACCTAGTGGAAGACGTACTCCAACAAAAGTTCAAACACGAATAAATGTGATGATTTTGGAACAGATTTTGCTGGAGCAAGATTGCACATCTTGCCTTGTTAAACCTGCTTGTATACATTTAGATAATACATTTCATCTGCAAGACTGTTGTATTATGAATAGGTGAAGGCAAAGCAAGAGAAACAAGTTTCTGACACCTTGATAAAGAATAGCTCAAATAATTCAAATCTCTTTAAGGGAGAGGATTTCAGAGTTGAGAGAGTGTGACTTAATTCATCTCCATTTTCAAATCAGGTATAAATTAAGAGAATAAAATAAATCAAGACAAAAGGAAAATGTAATAATTTAAATATTTTAAATCCAGTGATTAACTGAATTAATTGGACAAAGTAAATGGTTCCATTTTCTGAGTAATGAGACAACCAATAACAACATTAATAATAACTTAAAGGGCTCTTATGCTGCTAATTATTGGAATAATAGACAACTAAAGTGCAAATGCTGCAACAACACAATTCACAGGAAGACTAATTGCAAACTGCCATAACCAAAAGCAAAACGCGAAGCTGAAAAATGAGACAAACTTCTGGTGATTTGCCATTCATAGATCTCCTTGTCACTGAGGTTACAAATTAATTAATGAATCAATAGTCACATGCCATTCAGATGGCCTTATCTTTTCAGAAAAATCTGACCCACTATATTTATTCTAAGTTATTTTAATAAACATCAACTCACCTTTTCAGTGTTTTCTTGTAGGGTGGTCTTAATTTCATCCCTTTCAGATTTTACACTCTCCAGCATTGCCTGAAGATCTTTGTTCTCCTTTGTGATGGTTGCTTTTTCAATCCTGAGCTGCTGAAGCCTCTCATTGAATTCCTTCTCCTGAATTTCAACTTTCTGTTCTTTGGAAATAGAGGCTCTCAGCTCTTGAATCACACCAAATAGTACATCTCGCTGAGACACTACTTGGTGGAGTTCCTTAGTTTGTTCCTGTATCTAATAGAAACATTATCAATGACAGATAGATCTGCATTGACAGATACATGTATTTCTAAGGTGTCTGTATATTTTCAGGTGGTTAGACAGAATACACTAGAAGACACTGCATACTAACGTGAATAAAATTCAGAGGTACAAGGAGCCTTTCATAATAAATAGCATATTTACCTCGAAGAAGAAATAATAACTGACCTTCTCCGTAATTTCCTGCAACGTGCTCTTCATTTCATTCCGTTCTTCTTTGACGCACTCTAATGTCTCCTGGAGATTATCCTTTTCTTTTCGTATCAATGAATGTTCATTCTCAAGTTGCTGCAGCCTCTGATTAATTTCATACTCAATTTTTGCTTCTTGTTCTTTGGAAGCAGGAGCTCTCAACTCTTCAATTTCACCAAGCAGCATATCACGTTGAGACATGACACGGTGCAGTTCTTCAGTTTGTTCAAGCATCTAGTAGGACAAATTACAGTCATAACTATTATTACAAAGGATGTGCCCCTCAAGATCTTCCTCCACATTTCATGAGGTTATAGTGTTCATAATAGATGCTCTGCAATAAATCTGCATTTAAAACGCAGACCATACAAGGATACACGGTCCTTGTTTAAAATCAATACTACAATTTAACAATCTAGGATATTAAAAACGAACAAACTGACCCTCTCCGACTTTTCCTTTAGTGCACTCTTCATTTCATCTCTTTGCACTGTGACACTCTCCAGCATCACCTGGAGATCATCCTTCTGCTTCAGTATTGAAGAATTTTCATCCTTTAGTTGTTGGAGCTGCCAGTTAATTTTATCTTCTTGTATCTCTGCACTTGACTCTTTTGAAACTTGATCTCTAAGTTCTTCACACTCAGTGGGCAATATATCACGTTGAGATATTACACAGTGCAGTTCCTTGCTCCTCTTTTCTATCTAAAAAGAAGTTCAAAAATGACAAGACATAACTATAGCCTAATTTGAGAAAGTTTTTCTACACATATTCAAAAGGAAAACAGTTAAAAACAAACATTATCTTTCTAAAAATCTGCTTCATTAATTCAGTTAGGTTCCAAGGATTATATTGGGTCAGATTCTTTTTCAAGCAAGCATTTCACGGCACACTTTCATTAGTTAGTCTTGTTTTTACAAGTTTGGGCTTTTCATATAATCCCTACAGTGTGGAAGCAGGCCATTTGGCCCATTGAGTCCACACCAAACCTCCAAAAGAACATCCCACCACAGCCCTGTAACCCTACATTCCCCATGGCTGTTGCACCTAACCTGCACTTCTTGGACACACGGCAATTTAGCATGGCCAATCCACCTAACTTGCACATCTTTGGACAGTGGGAGGAAAACAGAGCACTCAGAGGAAACCCTTGCAGACACAGAGAATATGCAGAATTTGTACAAACAGTGACCCGAGGTAGGAATCGAACCCAGGTCCCAGGTGCGGCGAGGCAGCAGTGTTAACTACTGAGTCAGATGCCAACTATTTCAAACACTGAACTCAAATGAGGGCCAGAGGGTCTCTGGTATCTGGGTAAACAGTATGACAAACCAGCTTTCACAGTAATTACTGTTTTAAAGAATTAGAAATAAATAAGTAGGGTTGAGAAGGTGGACGGGATGGTCAGGTGTGAGGAGATTGTAAAGATGCTTCAGTTGAGTGACTGGGCAAGTGCATGGTAAATATGGTACAGCTTTAATAAATGTGAAGCCATCCACTTTGGAAGCACAAACAGGAAAGCAGGTTATCTGAGTGGTTATAAGTTGAAGGGAGGGGAATGTGTAAAATGATGTGGATGCCCCTATCATGCAGGTGATCAGGTGGTCATTGGAATGTCGGCCTTCATAGCAACAGGTTTAGAGTACTGGAGCAGGGGTGGCTTGTTTGAATTATACAGAACTTCAGCGAGACCTGGAATATTGTGCTGTGTTTTGGTCTCCTTATCTGACAAAGGACGTTCTTGCTACAGATGGAGTGTAATGAAGGTTTTGCCGGACCAATTTCTGAGATGGCAAGGCTGACTTGAGGAGAGATTGAATTTGATGGGACTACATTTGCTAGAGTTCAGGAAAATAGGGGTGTGGGTTGGGATTGCAAAAGCCCACACAATTCTGGCAGGACTAGACAAGGTAAGATGCAGGGTGAATGTTTCTGATGGTAAGGAAGTTCAGAACTGGGGTTACATTCTAAGGACAAGAAGAGGAGGTGAAATTTCTTCATCCAGAGTAGAGTCTGTGGAACTTACTACTACAGAAAGCTGTAAAGGATAAAACATTATGATTTCAAGAGCTGGACATAGCATTTAGGAATAAAGGGATCAAAGAATATGTTTGAGGGGGCAGAGGGGTAGGTAGTTTGTAGAGCAGAAATAGGCCATTGAGTTGGTTGTCCAGCCATGATCTTATCAAATAGCAGAGCAGACTCCAAAAGGCCTACTTCAATTCCTATTGTGTTTTTCTATTAAAAAAGGAGAAAAATTCAGTATCCGTTTAAGAGGAGAGAGAGAGAAAATGACTGGGTTAAGAGACAGAAAAGAAGAAATTATGAACTTATAAATCTCAAAACAATCCACAAGCTGATGGAATGAGAGGCTACTTGTATAAACATTCACCATCTTGGCAGTCATATCATTAAAACAGGTACTCGCATCTTATTAATAGAATCTGAGAATTTAATGGGTTAAGATCACAAAAAAAATCAGATTGATCAATTGAAAGATGCCAGTCCCCCTAAAGTAAAATAATGTGTAAACAAGCCAGTAACATTTTATGATTCACTGAGCTCCTCTCATTACAGGCTGGTCAATTTGCACTCTTGTGCTGGTATAATTCAGATGATATTACTTTCTCAGCAAATTCTGACCAACCATTCAAGTTGACTTCATGTTCTTAAAAAGATGAACTCACAATCTCAATTTTTCCTTGCATGGCACTCTTCATTGCATCCTTTTCTATGTTGACATGTTCCAGAATTGCCTGGAGATCGTCCTTCTCCTTCATTAAGGCTGTTTTCTCATCCTCGAGCTGTTGGAGACGCTGGTTGAAAATTTTTTCTTGTAATTCTGTGTCTTGCTTGTTGGAATCATGAACCTCGAGTCCTTGGTTCTCACTCTCCAAAGCATGTTGAGAAGCCACCATTTGGAGTTCTTCAGTTAGTGCTTGTACCTGATGAAAACAATTTAAGTTTAACCTGGGATAGCGTACGCTTTAAAAAGGATAATGAAAGGATACAAGTTGAATTATTACTTTGCTGTTTATTTTCAGATCTTTCTAAGGTGACTTTTACATCTGCATTTCGTGATAAAATGACAGCTATTTTATAGCCTTGTGTGAATGTTTGAGTGGTTAACCATGGTAATCAGCTGCAATAATTAAACTCATGATCCGTCAGGCTAGGATTCCCCCTAATTCTCAGCAATTCGGATCCCCATCAGCTGCAGTCAGAATACTGGAGAAGTCAATGAGGAGGAAATAGCAGAAGCACTGGATAGGTATGTGTGCTCATCCTCACTGCAGGGAGATCAAAACAACACAGTAAGAAAAGAAATTCGAGGTGGTACAAAGGCAGGATGTAACAGTGGAAACAAATCTGATAAGTCCTTATGTCCTGTATTATTAAACAAAAATGGCTGCAGAGATCATTGATGCACTGCCTATCTTCTAGAATTTTATACAGTCGTGAAAAGTCTCAGCTAATTGGAAAATTGCAAACATGATGCTTGGATTCAATAAAAAGAAAGACAGTAGGAGGAAGGAAATTACAGGATAGTTAGCCTGAAATCTGTAATTGGGAAGTGCATGATACCACCATGAAGGAGTTAATAGTGGGAACATTCAGAAAATAGAGAGTCAACATGGTTTTGTAAGAATAAAATAGTGTTCCACTAATTTATTTCAGTTACTTTGAGGAAGTAACAAGCAAGCTGTACAAAGAAAAACCTGTGAATACGCGGATTTCCAAAAGGCACTTGACAGAGTGTCACAACAAAGGTTACTTCATAAAATACTTCATAGGGGTCAAGGTGCTGGCTGCAGCATTAACATGAATCAAGGGTTGGTACAGGAAACAGTCAGGTTGGCAAGCTATAACTACTATACTACCAGAGAAATCAGTGCTAGGGCCTCAATTATTTAGAGTCTATTCTGATCAATTGGCTTATAGGCTCAAATGTAAACTGGCTAAAATTTACTAATGGCACAAACATAGGTAGGAAAACAAGCTGTCTAAAAGGAATTTAGACAGGTTAAGAGTGGGCAAAATGTGACAGCATGACAATTACTTGGAAAAATATGAAGTTGTCCATTTTGAAACAAAGTATACAAAAGTAGCACACTATTTAAATGGAGAGAAACTGCAGTTATCATTCATGAATCACAAAATGCAGGTACGCAGGCACAACAGGTGATTAGGAGTATACAAAAGTAGGGAAGTAGTGCTTCAGTTGTATAGAGTTCACAAGAGACAAAAATCAAACAAGATTACGTTTGGGATTTTGAACACTGGTGCAAATGTAAGAAGCAAGTCAGTGTGCACAAGAGCACAGCACAGAGACACGAAGGACTGGGTGAGTTACTAACTATACTGTTCGAAGTTTTGTCCCAAGTGGAAATTCAACTGATGTATCCCTTTCAAATTCAATTTTAAGAGTTAACATCAGATTAGGACAGTAGCTTTTTAAAAGTAAAACGATTTTAAAAAAATTTAAAAATTAAAATTAAAGAGGAGGTAACTGCCTGACCCTGTTAGATTTCAAGCACCCGAGGTGTTGATTATCCTAGTAAAACATGTTTTTTCTGAAGAGACTTTATAAGAAAAGTGAAGTCAGTCAATAAAGAACCATGATCTGTGTGACAAGACTCCAGCAGAATGAAACAAATGCCTCATGAAATACTGATGATACTATTGAAAATTTGATTCCAAGTGGAAATTAGATCAAAGGCGGGATGGAGGAGCTTGAACTAAGGTTTCCTGCAATTAGTAAACTCCTCAGAATGTGGGGCAAGTGGGAGACCATAAAAAGGTGTGGATCAAGGAGGCAGCTGACAGAGTGATGTCACAAACTACAGCATGGCACAAGGGGAAGAAAAGAAGCTGATTGGTGAGTAGTAACACAGTGAAGAGCTGGAGAAACACAGCAGGCCAGGCAGCATCAGAGGAGCAGGAATGTTGACATTTCAGGTTGGGACTCTTTCAGAAAAAGGGTCCTTTCTGAAGGAGGGTCCCAACCCGAAACGTCAACATTCCTGCTCCTCTGATGCTGCCTGGCGTGCTGTGCTCCTCCAGCTCTGCAGTTATCTTCGGCTCCAGCATCAGCAGTTGTTACTATCTGATTGGTGAATATTTCTGGCTTTTGAAGTAAAAGTCTTCACTTTGTGTTTACGTCTCCAGTGTCACCTCTTCTCTTGTTTCTTAAAAAGAACTGCTCAAGTAGTAGATTAATACTGGTGATTTTTGCTTTTTTTTGGGCTTATAAAAATGAAATATTAAAATATAAAAGGGCAGGGAATCTCAAGCAATTAACTTATAAGTGAAATCAAATACCAAAGTGATGGGAGGACAGATGATATGTTGCTGCTGGACACCAATGTTGGAAGTGTTCGCAGCTCAAGGTACTTCGGATCCATGTTGAGGAGCTGGAGTCTGAACTGCAGACATTATACTGCAATGAGGAAAGAGGAAAATTACCTGGACCCTTGGCTCAGTAGGGCAAAATCTTACTCCTTCTAAGTAGGAAATCCAAAATTCGTCTGTGATCGGGGTCAGGAGCAATTGTGCTAAGCTTAAAAAAAGGGTAATTACAAGGGGATGAGGGCAATGCAGGCTTGGATAGATTGTGAAAGGAATTTAACAGCAAAAGACAGTTGAGGAACAATGGCAGACATGTAAGAAATTAGTTCATGGCTCCCAGCAAAAATGTTTTCCAAAGAAGGCAAAGGATTCTAGAAAGGGGATAAGCCAACTAACCAAGGTTAAATGAAGAAAGTTGAGGATATCAAATTGAACAATGTGGCAATGGCTGGTGGTATGACAGGGGATTGGGAAAGTGATTGGGAAAGTTTCAAAGACAAACAAAACGTGACCAAAAAGAGGGAGTAAATAAACTTTGGTAAAATTGCAGGTAACATCAAGACAGACACAAGAGCTTGCTTCAATACGTAAAAAGAGAGAAGCGAAGTAAAATAGGCCCATTAGAAAATTAGGCCGTAGAAGAAGACGACACTAATTGCATTCTAAAATTATCAAATAATCAAGGGGAAAAAGAAATAAAGACAACAGTTATCACTACATAAAAAAATGCTAAGAAAACCAATGAGCCTCCAGATCAATAACTCAGCTGGACCCATAACATGCACCATAGGATATTAAAGAAAATAGTTAGAGGCGACACTGGTAGTAATCGTCCTAGAATCCTTAAATTCTGGAAAAGTCTCAGAGGTTTGGAAAACTGCCAATGTATTAATTAAAAAGGAAAGGAGACAAAAAAGAAACAGGTAACTATGGGCCAATTAACTTAATGTCTGACTCTATCATAAAAGGATGATGTGGAGGTACTGCTGTTGGACTGGGGTGGACAGAGTCAGAAGTCACACGACACCAGGTTTATTTGAAATCACAAGCTTTCAGGGTGCTGCCCCTTCATCAGGTGAAGTGAGAAGACACATAAGCAGACATCAAAAGATCATACAAATGGTGCAAGTGGATTGTCAATGGGCTGAATAATAAGTCTTCACCAGGTGATCAAGAGTGTCAGATGGTGTGAGTAAAGCTTTAACAGCTGAACAAAAAAAAAGGAGATGACCTACAATCCAATTAAATGAGGCAGAAAGATAATTACACAAAAATAAAAGTAAGCTGGAGGCAAATCAAATACTGAAATATAAAGAGCTGCATGCCAACAGTCTAAACAAAGTAACAAGTAATCCAAAACTGTACAAACTTAATTATGGTCGACAGATCATAAATGATCGAGGTGACAGTCATGCAGAATTGCCGAGCAGGAATAGATAGCCAAGTTCTGTACCCCTCGAAGATGGTTTCAATTGTGATCTTAGGTTCATGTCACACTACATGTAACCTCACCATAATGTTCTGCATTTGTAAAATCTCCCTTACTGTCCCATTCTTGCAACATCACCTTGCTAACTTGTTATGAGTGCTGTCTTTATTTAGATTACGCAGTTTTGGATTACTTATTACCTTGATTAGGCCCTCGGCTTGCGACTCTCATACCTATCATTTTATTCCAGTCATTTGCGTTGTCTCCAGCACCACCTTATTTTAAATTTTTTTGTAATTACCTCTCTGCCTTAATTAATCGGATTGTAGGTCTTCCTTCACTTATTATTCAACTGTTAACACTTTACTCCTATTGTGTACACTCGAACACCAGAGACGACTTATTCAGCCTGTCGACACTCCACTCACACCATTTGTATGATCTTTTGATCTCCGATTATAAATTCAGTTGCTGCCTGTCATCTCCTGCTCATTTAACCTCACAAAAGGGCAGCACAGATTTCAAGGGAAGCTTAGATTTCAAATAAACCTGTTGGACTATAACCTGGTGTCAAGTGACGTCTGATTTTATCAAGAAACGTAGCAATAACAGAGCATTTAGGGGTGTACAATATGATCAAGCAGTGTAAATATGGCTTCACGAAAGAGAAATCATGCCCGGCAATTGACAAATTCTGAAGGGGTAACAAGCAGGGCAGATGAGAGGAACAACGGATGTTGTGTTTTTAGAAGGGATTTGTAGCCTAATGGATGATACCTTAAGTTTAAGAGCCCAAGGTGTTGGAGTATATTGTATGGATAGAAGACTAGCTAACAGACAATTGGGATAAGGGGGAAATTTTCAGAATAGCGATTTGTAGCTAGTAGAGTACAACAGGAATGACTGCTGGGGCAGCAATTGTTTACAATATATATTCATGACTTGGATAAGTAGTGAATTATTAATCAACAAGTTTGTGGATGACAAAAAAGGGAAATGATAAAGTTTCTCACAGGATACACCAGGCATCCCTCTAGTGGCAAAGAAAATGGTTCTTGAGGCTAATTAACTTTCACATTTATATCTGAATGTTTTCCCCTAATGCTTCTATTACATATTGGTTATATAGGTGTATCTATAATTACATAGAAATCTGTAATTACCGGAAGAATTTTCAACAAGAACCTATTTCTTAATATTAAGTAGTTGCAAAGCAGCAGCTAAGGACTGCAAGATAAATTAGGTTGTATTATTTGGCTGCTCCTGCAATGAGATTTACACCCCTTATTCTAACTAATGCTGTTCACCCAATAGGACAACATCCTTTTGTTAATGAGGCTGAAATCAATCACTTGTCATAATTTAAATGAGCTTGTGTCAATCCTTGGATGTCCTCTTATTGAACTGTCTGATAGCTGTTTGTGCAGAGTCCCCCTTTGGCCTTAAAGTAACCACTGTTTACAGGTACCATTGTCTGCTATTTTGTTTCTAAACCCTGGAGCATGCCTTTTAATTCTGTTTATCCCTTGTTGGTCATTTTGTCTTTCAAATAATAGGCAGTCCTTACATTTGCTGTCTTCATAGCCAAAACACTCCATCTTGGGCAACATTCTGGTGACTCACGTACACCACCTCCAGTGCAGTCAAATCCTTCCTATTGTGTGGTGAACAGAACTACAAGCAGTGCTCCAGCTGTGGCCTAATCAAAGTTCTATGGGGCTCCAACATAACCTCCCTACTCATAATCTATGCCATTACTGAGAGAGGCAAGCATCCTGTATGCTTTCTTGGCTAACCTATTAATCTGCCCTGCTATCTTCAGGGTGTGTCAGCAAGCTTCTTAGTGTCCCGCCATTCAGAGTGCTCCTTTATCCTGTTACTTCTTCCAAAGTGCATCACCTCACCTCTATCACGGTTAAATTCCATCTCTTATTTATCTGCCCATCTGATCAAGCCATTTACATCTTCCTATAACCAAATAGCTTCCTTCTCAGCGCAAATGACACAAAGATTGGCCGAGTGGCTGACAAACCTATCGTTCCCACTCATTCTCATCCCCCCACATTTATGAATATGACAAACAATAAAGGGATCCAGCACTGATCCCTGGCGAACACTACCAGACACCAGCCTCCAGACACAACCGTCTGCCAACACCCTCTAGTTCCTGTCACTATGCAAATTTTGGATTCAAATTGTCGAGTTACCCAGGATCCCAAGAGTTTTACCCTTCTGTCAGTTTCAACAGGATCTCATTAAAAGACACAAACACACACCCTGAAAAAATTCTACTAAATTTATTAGGCATGATCTTCTTCAGACAAAACCATGCTGACTATCTCTAATCAAATCTTGCCTTTCTAAACAGAGGTTAATTTTCTCCTGCACTACTTTTCCAACAGTTTCCCTCCCACTGATGTTAGGCTCAATCTGTAGTTCTCTGGTCTGCCTCTGCCACCCTTCTTCTAAAGAAGAACCACATTAGCCATCTTCCAGTCCTCTGGCTCCTATGTGGCCGGATGTAATTTAAAAAGTTGGGTCAGGATCCCTATAATTCCTCCCCTCATCTCCCTCAACAGCCTGAGATACAGCTCATTAGGACATCAGGGTTTAGATCCACCAATATCTCCTCACTCCCTATATCAGCCAACTCAAAAATGTCTCCATGTCTCTTCTCAAATTCTGTATTCACATTCCCCTCCTCTGCCCAAGTAAACACAAATGTTAAATACTTATTTAACACTATCAATGGCATTCAGTTCCACAATTAAATGGAGGTGTGGATTTTCAGATCGGTCATCATTTCATCGAATGTCAGAGCAGAGTCAATGGGTTAAATGGCATACTTCTGTTCCTATTTTTTAACAATAAAACAGGATATAGACAGTGGATCCTTAAAAGCATGTTCTCCCTCGTGGGGCAATCAGCATCAAGCAGACATAGTTTAAAAATGAGGGGTATGGTCTCCCTATTTAACACTGAAATTACGACTAATATTTATTGAGGAATGTTTTCCTGTGGTATTCTCTTCCTCAGGGAAGAATGGAGGCTGGATCATTGAATATTTTCAAGGCTAAGAAAGATCGCTTTTTCCATTGACAAGGGAGTTGAGGGTTGTTGGGGATGAGCAATAGGCGGAAACAGTAGGTGAACCACACAATCAGATGAGTCATGATCTTATTGAATGGCAGAGCAGGCTTGAGATGGTGATTAGCTTACTTCAGCTTGTCTTCAATAAACAGTTTTGCTAATGATCAAAAAACCACTGTTGAGTTTAAAAAAAAAAGTCCTCTTCACTAATCTCCATCAGGGAAGGAAATCTTTCATCCTTGCCTGGTCTGGCTCATGTGACTCCAGACTCATGGTAATGTGGTTGACTCTAAACTGCCCTCTGAAATGAGCCTGCAAATAACCAAGTTGCATTCGTCATCGCCAGATCTCAAAAATAGCATCAAGATCAGTTGGCACAGTGGTTCAAAGGCAGCAGTTCACCACCTCAAGACCAACTAGGGATAGGCAATAACTGCTGGCTGTGCCCTCCAAGTGAAAAAAGCAGAGTAAAATGTCCATTTTCTTAAATCTAATTTATATTTTTAAGTAACTATAGCAAAACCAGAGGTGCACAAAACTGGCCCAACCTTTTCCTTCTCTTCATTTAATAAGTGTTCTGTTTCAGCCAGATTCTTCTTCAGTTTCATCTCCACATTTTGATTCAATTTTAGCTGGTCATGTAGACTTCTCAGTTCTGTCTGATTCTCTATACACTATAGAAAAAAATAGTATACCCAAGTTAATTTATACACAGAAAAGAACTCAAGATACTAATTAACTGGTCCAATATAGTAACATCCCATAAACACAGCCGTGGCAAAGGCAGATTCAGTAAAATAGATAGTCTCACTTGCAATTCTACAGCAGAAAGAGAATCCAAGCTTTTAGCTATAACAGAGAGGAATACAAGTTTTACATCCAGCTTCAAGGTCCTAGCAACTGTAGAAAGCTCCCAAAAACGTCATTTTCCTGCTCTTCTGAAGCTGCTTGGCCTGCTGTGTTCATCCAGCTCTACACCTTGTTATCTCAGATTCTCCAGCATCTGCAGCTCCTACTATCTCTAAAAACCCTGATTCTGTGGGAGCTTGGCCCCACCCATTCAGGCTACTTCTATTGTTCCAACTTTTAAAAAAGGCCTCACAAGCTGTTTACTTTGCTGGCTTGAAAAGACTGCTCCAAACTTCTTAAACTGCAACAGTTTGCTTAAAAAAAACAGGGTAAGTTAATAATCATGCCTTTCCTGTCAATGCATATGAACACAAAATCAAAACTATTGATTTTACCGTTGTGAACCCACCCCACATGAAAACTAGAAGCAGTGATGATTCCATTGCTTCTATCCCTCCCTGGCATCTCCATTTTCTACTCCCCTCATGTGTTGGAGTCCCCATGCATTTGGATTGCTGTATAATACTTTATATCTTAATCTTAGAGATCTAACCAAAATTGGATCAAAGTACTTTTTCTATTCAAAAATATTGCTTCTTCACAGCTGAAATTACATGTATAGCAAATGTGCTTCCTGCAGCTGGATGAACAGATAGCAGCTGTGTCATAAATCCAGTTCCATTAGCAAGAACAGCCACAGGACCAGGTAACTGACAAGGCCAAAAGGTTTCTTTTTGGAACAGTAAATTCATCGCTTTTCTCATACCTTGATCTTAACAAAACATCACCTTTTCAAAGCCATTCACTTGGTGTTAACTCTTTGGTATGAAACGGAGGCTAAATATTTCATGTCTAATTCAAAAAGTGTTGCTCTGACGACTACCTAACATATTGCAAGAAATACCAACATTTTCTAAGCTCACATTGATTTCTCAGACTTGAACACAATAAAGCTGTCAAGTAAACTTCAGAAAATAATGCATAAAATCAGACTTAGTCCTCAGTTTCGACAGATCTACCAGAAGATTATAGTTTTGGATATGCAGTTAAGTATTTTAATTGTATAAATTTGTTAAAAATACTGTTTCACCAATTACCCGAGATGGGGTGTTTACTTACTTAAATAAATAGAAAAAAGTTGAAGATGCAAAATGAATTTCAGCAGTTAATTGTGATAACATTATTAAATTACATCTACCATCCAAACAAAAACCTATGGTTATTAATTGAATGACACAATATAAACTTGTTACCATTTCAATATTATCTTGAAGATCACACTTCAACTGCTCTTTCTCAGCTCTAAGAGCTGTCAGTTCTTGATGCAGTGCCTCCTTTTCACTACTGAGTGATGCATAGTTCTTCTGAAGTAGGAGAAGCTGTTCAGTTAAATTGTCTCTCTCAAAACCTTGGCTAGTTGTTTCAGGCATAATTGTCACATTCGAAGGTGGATTTTCCTGGTCACAAAATGCATAACCAAATTCACAATCCATTTCCAAAACATTTGACAACAGAAGTAGTTTAGTACTGCTGTTGAGCATTTACAAATCATTTAGGAACATTAGTGTTGATACAAACCAATTTGGAACCAGAAAATAAACTGGAGCTCACTTTATTTCGGTATACGTTGACCGTCTAAGAATATAGTCAGCTATTTTCATCACTGAACACTCACTCAATCGTAGTACTTGCTTGTTAATTTGAATTGCAGAGCTCCCTAGTTTAAAATTCAGGAATTTGCCTATATAGCAACTAACACTATTTCCAATTACTTTTAATTTCAGTTAAAATATATTTTAGAGTTTAGTTTTTGAAGGTCAAAATGTATGACTTAAGAACTAGTATAAGTCTTCCTTCACACACTGGTTCAATTACATACATGATCTAACCTTCACTCGAAGACCATATTTAGATTTTGGTAGCAATACACGACACAGACGATTGAATTGTATGTGTTTCTCATAATGTTAATCAATTAATATTATCTGTAGAGGTAACTATTTCTCTATCAGCTATTTCCTCAATACAATATTCCAAATGAATTAATTATGAATAGGTTCTGTGGAATATATCCAGGAAGTGGCAGGGAGGATAAATAATTGGGCACAGCTGAGATGTTCACCTCCTTCTTGCTACTGGCATTCAAGTTTATACATATAGGCCCAAGGATGAAATTCTTAACTTGCCTTCAAAGTCCTCGAACAACCGACAGTTATTTATAAAAGGGCCTCAGCCTGCCACTGGCTCAATTAACCATGGCTTCAAGACAGGAAACGAAGGTGACTTGCCTGCCAGGTTTTAACAAGTCTTCTAGTCAAGCAAAATCCTGACTTTAAATTTCTTATTTGTCATAATTCCCTGTAGTCTTGACAGCCTCTATTTCTAATCCCCTCCAGTCTAAAACCTTCTAATCTTGCCATTCTGTGCTCCTCCAACCCCAATTTTAGTCGTTTTAGCATTGGTTGCTGTCGAAGGTTATGAAGTCCCTCCCTATCTCTAAAACACATCCTTTAAGCCAATTCCTAAAATTACCTAACATCTCATGGGCTGGTGTCATACTTTGTATACAATGCTTCTGTGAAGTGCCTTATGATGCTTCATTTCACTCATCCGTTATCCCAGTCTAGCATTCATTTTTATTCCTTCATGGGATGTGGGCATTGCTGGATGGGCATGTATCTGTTGCCCATATATAGTTGCCTGTAATGGTGGTGAGCCGCTTTCTTGAACTGAAGTCAATTTGCTGTAGATAGGTCCACAATTTTTGTACAAAGAGGGTTCCAGAATTTTTGACCTAGCGACTTCGAAGGATCAGGTATACATTTCTGGAAGGTGAGTGGATTAGAGGAAAGCTTGCAGATGATAGTATTTTCATGTATCTGCTGCACTTGTCCTTCTAGGCGGAAGTGATTATGTTTTGGTAGGTACAATCTAAGGCTCCTTGGTGAATTTCTGCAGTGCATCTTGTATATGGTACAGAATGTTGCTACCGTGTGTCTGTGGTGAAGGCAATGAATATTTGTGGTTGCGATGCCAATTAAGCAGACTACTTGTCCTGGATGGTGTCAAGCTTGAGTGTTGTTGAAGCTGCACTCATCCAGGCAAGTGAGGAGTAGTCCATCACATTCTTGATGTGTTTCTCGTGAACAGTGGACAGACCTTTGGGGAGGCAGGAGGAGAGTTACTCATTGCTGAACTCCAAGCCTCTAACCTGCTCTTGAAACCACTGTAGCTACATGGCCACCTCAGTTGAATTTTTGGTCAGTGGTAACCCCAGGCTGTTGATCGTGAAGTCTTCAGTGAAGTCATGTCATTGATGTCAAGGAGTTGTGGTTAGATTCTCTTGTGCCAGGCAATGACCACTTCCAACAAGTGTTATTTGGAACTTGTCAACCCAGGCCTGATATTGTCCAGGTCTTGCTACACTGAGGAGTCATGACTGATGCTGAACATTGTGAAATCAGAACATCCCCATGTCTGATCTTATGATGGAGGGAAGGTCATGAATAAAGCAGCTGAAGTTGGTTGGGCCTGGGGCACGACACCTGATAATTCTGCAGAAATATCCTGGAGCTGAGATGACTGACCTCCAACTACAACAACCATTTCTTTTCTGCCAGGTATAACTCCAAGAGTGGAGTGTTTTTCCCCCGATTCCCATTGATTAGTTTGGCTAGAATTCAACACTAGTACCACCGATTCAATAATCTGAAAATCTTTCTTGCTGAAAGTGTCTCTGCATTTTTGATTTTGTTAAAAGCAAAACACCAAATATTTCATTAATTGATCCAAAACTTCCAACACTTCCCAAAAGGGAGATCAACATTATCTTTATGCATCGTGGCCATCCAAAAAGACGACTGAACAGCCAAATCTCAACTTGAGTATTTGTATTATGAAACATGTTGGGAAAATTTCAAGTTACTCAAATAAACTAACCTTTTGATCAGATTTTGATTGTGACATCAGTTCTTCATTGGTTTTCATTAAAACTTCCAATTTAATCACTAAGTCTTGTTTTTCCTCTTTAAGTAGTTTAATCTCTTCTGAAGATTTAGAATATTTATCATCTATAGAAAAGGAGAAAAGTTGTAACAAACAATATCCTCAAACCAAATGCAAATATCACACACTCAAGAAGTTGAACAAAAGTCAGTTAATTTGCTTCTGAACACAGGGAACAGTCGTGCTGCATTACAAAAGGTGACAATATTAATCTGAAGACAACACAGGATTAGTTGTTCAAATTGGTATTTGGAAGCTAAGTTATACCAATTCACAAACCGATGAACACAAAGTTCTTGGATGAAGTAAAATTTGCTGCGGATAAAGAGAAACTAGAAGTTGCATTTAGATTTCCAGGAGACATTTGACATGGTGCCTCATCAAATGCTATTGTGGAAAATAAAAGATCACAGTATGGCGTTAACATATTGACAAGCATGGAAGATAGGCTGGCTAACAGGAAACAGAACAAGCAATAACGAATCATTTCTGGATGGTGAAGCTTTTTTTAAAAAATCATCTTACATGTGGACATCACTGGTAAAGCCAGTGTTTTTTATCTACCTATTGTTTTTAAAATGATGAGCCATTTCATTTCAGAAGCCAGTTAAGAGTCAGCTGTATGTCAACTCTCACATACCAAGTCAGGTGAAGACTACAGATTTTTCTTCTACAAAGTACATTAGCGAACCAGATGGGTTTTTGTTTTTAAAAATGAGGATTGACAAATTGTTTCATGGCCTTGATTAGACATTTTTAAACTCCAGATTTATTAAGTGAATTCAAATTTCACTGAATGTCAAAGGGATTCAAACCCATGCCCCGAGCCATTAACCAGGGTCTCCACTTTATTTTTATGGCATTACAGAATGACTATGCCACTGCTTCCCATTTAACATGCAAAGTGCCATAAGGATCAATACAGATTACAAATGATTTGGACAAAAGGACCAAAAAAAGGTACGGCTGCTGAATTTCCCCGTGACAAAAAGATCGGTAGGAGCGAAGAAAATGATAGAGGGAGCCTACAAAAGGGATATGGATAGATTAAGTGATTACGCAAAGATTTTTGTCAGCAGGAGAATATGAAACTATCTACTTCGACAGGAAAAATTTATAAAAATTGCATTATTCTGGAAAACAGTCAGCAATTGCAGAAATCCGCAATGCAGATGGACCTGGATATTCTAGTACATGAATCACAATAGGTTAGCATGCAGTTTCAGCAGACAGTTAGGAAACCTCAAAAATGTTAACAATTCGTGCAAGGGGAATTGAATGCACAAGTGAAAGGCAAAGTTTCAGTTATACAAAGCATTGGTGAGACCATATCTAGCATACAGAGCAGAGCAGAGTATTGGTCACTTTATTTAAGGAGTGATGTCAATGCCAAATACGCAGATCAGAAGGAGTATACTAGACTAATTCCTGCATTACGCAGCTGACTTACATAGAATGTTTGGACACCCTAAGCGTGTTTGCTGGCGTTTAGAAGAACAAGTGATTTGATTGAAACATACAATGTCCTAAGAGGTCTTGACAGGGTGAATGTGGAAAGAACTCTACTTCAGAGAAACTAGAACTTGGGAGTTACTGCTTAAAACAAGGGCTGCTCGTTTAAAACTGAGATAAGGAGAAATCTTCTCTTAGCTGGTTATGAATCTTTGGAACTCTCATTCCCAAAACCCAAAGGAAACAGGAACAGAGTCCTGGAATATTTTTAATGCATCTATAGATAGTTATTTCAGCAAGGGGATGAAAGTTATCAGGGCTAGGTGGGAATATGGAGTAATGAGATCAACGATCTTATTAAATGGTGGAAAGACTGGAGGGACTGAATGGCTACACCTGCACCTAATTAATATTTCCATGGCTTTCATTGTATCCACAGGAGGATCACTTCCACTTAAATGTGAATGAAAGAACATTTTAAAAAGAAAACAACACAAGCATTTAAACAGCAACCATTATGCACATCGCAGAATTTAATGTGCGTGAGTTGAATTTGCACTGTTTTTGTAGTCAGGTCGAAAAAAACTGATAGTTTCAGACTGTTGATTTTGATTTCGATTTCAACAGTTCTTAGATCAAAAGTTTGACAAAGTCTGAACATTTTTTAACTGCACAATGCCTATAACAGTATTATACTGATAATTGGGTTTCTCATAAAAGGAGGATACTACTTAGAAGTGTGTTGTTAGTAGTTTCAAACCATATATTCAAGGCGGCATCAGATGATTGCTTTAAAAGAAAGTGGGTGCAGGGTCCCAGTGAAAATAAAATGTCAGTCAAAACAGTCATTTGGAAGCAGCTGCAGATAAGAAAGGATAAATTGCCCCCTCTGCAGTGTAACATTTGAGATTCTAAGACTTAATTCAACGCTGCAGTACAGGATGGAAATATTGAGTATTGAAGTAGCCCTATTCGAGTGGGTCAGGTCCTCAAAATGATATACCAAATTAATGAAACTTACATGCACCTGTAATGCAGGAATGAAGAACTGGACTCTAATTTTAATTCAACATTGTTCTTTTAACATCTTGTTAATCATTTCCATTACCTTGCAAATTTGTTCACACTCATTAAGACATAATTGTCACACGTTGGCATTATTTTAAACCCAAATCATTTGGTACAGGTATGAACATTTTGATACAAGTTACACTGCAATACAGATATCAAGTTGCTTAAAAAATTATTGCAGCCATTGTCAAGGCATACCATTTCCATCAAGATCTATCAAAACATTAAGACTGAGTCTGTAATTATTGCTGCAGGTTTATAATACACGTTCAGGCTCTCATTAGAGTGAAGGTATGCACCCAATTGAAGGCACTTACCTGTAGCTATCTCCCTTTTGCAGTGGGGACTTATGTCAAAAGAGGCAGAAATACAGACTGACAACACTGATTCAAAGCCAAATACTATGCAGATAGGCAAAGTCAATGACTCAGAAACAACATCATTGTCTTCCAATGGCCATTCAAACAAGTGACCTTCCTGAATTCAGCCAATTCCTGACTTACCGTGGTGATAAACTTCAATGTGTTAACTAAAAAGAATCAAGCTATTAGTTTCAGCAAAAAAATTTCTGATGATATAGTTTAAAGGAGGGTACAATTTAAAAAGCGGCATACGTAACAGCGTAGAGTTCAAAGGAAAAGTGTCTCCATCTCACCAATCTCCTTCTGTTTTTCTAGCTCCTGCTTCAGTTGCAGTTCTTGCTCTTTAACTTGTCTTTCTTTGTCTTCAATATCATGTTGAAACTGTACACACTTAGCCTTCTCTTCTTTGAGCCTTGTGGAGTATAGATCTAATTCTGTTTGGAGATTCTCCAGACTACATTTCATTTCGTTCTGTAGAAAAGACATGAAGCCAACAACTAGTCAACTAATAAATTCATTTCTGAAAGAAATGAGGTGGAATAAACAGCTATTTTAAGATGGTTCTCTTACACTTCCAGTTTGTTATGTGAGATGATTGGCATTTATATTACCCTATCAATGTGAATTTAGCATTGATCACTTAAAAATCAGTGTTGACTGACGTTGTATTTATGAGCAATTGGCCTTGAGCTAATTTGAATAATATTTAACATATATTCGAATCATCAATCCCATTCCTGGAGATTTATGGTCAAAATGCTGCTAACTATAAGCAACTTTAATATCTTGGCTTATGTGACCAGCAGATGGAAGAAAACTGAAGCATTGACCCACAATTTAAGAAAGATCAAAAGTGATAGCCAAAAATAGAGCTACACTATTTAGAACATAGAACATAGAACAGTACAGCACAGAACAGGCCCTTCAGCCCACAATGTTGTGCCGACCATTGATCCTCATGTATGCACCCTCAAATTTCTGTGACCATATACATGTCCAGCAGTCTCTTAAATGACCCCAATGACCTTGCTTCCACAACTGCTGCTGGCAACGCATTCCATGCTCCCACAACTCTCTGCGTAAAGAACCTGCCTCTGACATCCCCTCTATACTTTCCTCCAAACAGCTTAAAACTATGACCCCTCGTGCTAGCCATTTCTGCCCTGGGAAATAGTCTCTGGCTATCAACTCTATCTATGCCTCTCATTATCTTGTATACCTCAATTAGGTCCCCTCTCCTCCTCCTTTTCTCCAATGAAAAGAGACCGAGCTCAGTCAACCTCTCTTCATAAGATAAGCCCTCCAGTCCAGGCAGCATCCTGGTAAACCTCCTCTGAACCCTCTCCAAAGCATCCACATCTTTCCTATAATAGGGCGCCCAGAACTGGACGCAGTATTCCAAGTGCGGTCTAACCAAAGTTTTATAGAGCTGCAACAAGATCTCACGACTCTTAAACTCAATCCCCCTGTTAATGAAAGCCAAAACACCATATGCTTTCTCAACAACCCTGTCCACTTGGGTGGCCATTTTAAGGGATCTATGTATCTGCACACCAAGATCCCTCTGTTCCTCCACGCTGCCAAGAATCCTATCCTTAATCCTGTACTCGGCTTTCAAATTCGACCTTCCAAAATGCATCACCTCGCATTTATCCAGGTTGAACTCCATCTGCCACCTCTCAGCCCATCTCTGCATCCTGTCAATGTCCCGCTGCAGCCTACAACAGCCCTCTACACTGTCAACGACACCTCCGACCTTTGTGTCGTCTGCAAACTTGCTGACCCATCCTTCAATCCCCTCGTCCAAGTCATTAATAAAAATTACAAACAGTAGAGGCCCAAGGACAGAGCCCTGTGGAACCCCACTCACCACTGACTTCCAGGCAGAATATTTTCCTTCTACTACCACTCGCTGTCTTCTGTTGGCCAGCCAATTCTGTATCCAAGCAGCTAAGTTCCCCTGTATCCCATTCCTCCTGACCTTCTGAATGAGCCTACCATGGGGAACCTTATCAAATGCCTTTAACAATGAAGTTCACATATAGAGAGGAGGAAACAAAGCAGATTAATAATGGGTGTGTCTTCATCTGAGGCCATTTCCTCAGGATCAGAACAGGCTTGGTCAAACAACTGAAAAGACTCCAGAAAGATTGCAAATTTTCTGCCAATGACCAAATAATACTTGATCTAAGTGAATTTTAAAATACCTCAGGATTAATCGTTGACCATTAATAAGCATACTAATTGTCATCACTTCTACCTGTTGTAGAGTTTTGATGTTTTCCTGATGATCCTGCTCAGATTTGACCTTAGCAAGAACTTCCTGGAGTTTGTTCCTATCCTGGGTAATAGCTGACACCTCGCCACGCAAGGTTTCAAGTTGTTTAACATTATCTTCTCTGCCAGCCGACAAAGTATCCCGTTCGGAAGTAACATCATTAAGTTCTTTGGTTAGCTGCAGAATCTAAAATTTAAATTTGAAGAAATTAATGTTAGTTTTCACTGTACAGAAATTCACCAACACTTCACTAACTCTACTTCCACAAAATCCCTACAATGCAGACCACAACATCAAGAGGCTAGTCACCTTTAGTCCTATTGCTTTCCCTAGCAACTTTCCTGTAGTGATTGAGATTGTTTTTGTATTCCATAAGACATAGGAGTGAAAGTAAGGCCATTCGGCCCATCAAGTCCATTCCGCCATTTAAATCATGGCTGATGGGCATTTCAACTCCACTTCCCTGCACTCTCCCCGTAGCCCTTGATTCCTTCTGAGATCAAGAATTTGTCGATCTCTGCCTTGAAGGCATCCAACATCCCGCCGTCCACAGCACTCTGTGGCAATGAATTCCACAAGCCCACCACACTGGCTGAAGAAATGTCGTCTCATTTCAGTTTTAAATTTACCCCCTCTAATTTTAATGCTGTCCCCACGGGTCCTAGTCTCCCCAGCTAACGCTAACAACTTCCTAGTGTCCACCCCTTCTAAACCATACATTATCTTGTAAGTTTCTATTAGATCTCCCCATAACCTTCTAATCTCTAATGAGTGCAATTCCTCCTCCATTTTGCCTGGATTTTCTATAATTATTAGAATAACTTAGTGCTTTCTAATGTGAAAACAGATACAAAATTCTTGTTAAAAGTTTCACCTGTTACCCGGTATATGGACAAGAAAACATTGGAAATGGCACAATTGAAAGCTGTTAAAATTCACCTATGCAACAATAATTGCACTGTGATAGGCAATAAATAAGCATAAAATACTCAATGTAAATAATGGCATAAATTCCAAGTATTATTTAACATAGTCAATACAGCTTCATTACCTGTTTTGCTAATTCATCTACTTTTTCAGGCAATGATTTAAATTGGGATAATAGAGATACTTCTTCCTGAAGACTATTCTTTTCTTTTTCTGATTTATCCAACTGTTGTTTAAGCTCAGCCATGGTCTTTTCCAAATGAAAACGATCCAATAAATCTAAGTTTAATAAGAACGTGGTAGTAAAGTGATTGCCAGTTTCAGAAGTACAATAGCATAAGTCAGCAAAGTCTTATATGTAGATGAATGTCAGCACTAATTTAGAGAAAAGAATCAATTGTTTATGCGCAGAAAAAGATATTCTGTAAATATAACCTGCTTCCAAGTCTGACTCCTTAAAATTTCAAATATTACGGGTCTGTCAGGTTTCAGACTATGTTTTATAAACTTTGATGTCTCATCCTTACTGAAGAAAATCAACATATTCAGACAGGACTGTTCAGCAGTGAGCACAATTCTTCTATTTTTCCCTGGGAGCAGACTTCCTCTGTCCAAACTCAAAAGTTTGCAGATTCTACAAGACATGGCATACATTTTTACATTAAGATCTGATTGCAGGCGATTTTAAACTGTCCCAAATAAATACTTGGAAAACTTCAAAAATAATCCATGATATAAATGCTTGTATTTCACCCTTGTTAATATAAATACTATGTTAAAAATAATTTGTGAAATTAGTAGTTCCAGTAAAACAGAATGATGTAGGCATCATTCTTTCATTGAAGAATTTTTTTTTTTGTTTAAAATGCATTCATTGCAGCTTTTGAGGCTGGCACCGCTCTTTAAGGTTTGACAACATTTCCCTGAATAAACGAGGTTGACTTACTTGTACTTAATCACCAAAAGAGCTCCACCAATCTTCAATGAAGGGGAACAAGTATGAAGGGCTTAAAGGAAACCATTCTTGCTGCATTAACACTCAAATTACTACTCCTTAGGCAAAGTAGCTTCAGAAGAGGAGGCTCCAGTTTATAGCAAAGCACATCTATCAAATCCCACGTAACCCACATGCATCGTCAAGGCACTACAGAAGAGATAGGGCAAGAGTACGGCATGCATGGATATGCAAAAGAACAAACAAAAATGCACTAGGATCGTACAAATGGCATAGAACCTTGATCTTGTTATGAAGTGGTGTATAGTAATCATGAATTGGAAGACAGGAAGCTAGAATTTGTGTCAAAAAATTTGCGATCCCTGTAAGAGATAATATGGTGTGAAGCTGGATGAACACAGCAGGCCAAGCAGAGCAGGAAAGCTTGACATTTTGGGTCAGGATCCTTCTTCAAAAACCCTTCTTCTGATCCCTGTAAGAGGTAGTTTTATAAGCTTAGAGATTTATACAGAACACGGGTCTGTAAGCAGCTGCAGATTATAGACAGTTCTAAAAACTAAAACATGTATCAATTGGCTGTGACTGGAAGCCTTGGGCTTGTTTTGGTGTTTTGGCATGAGCTGGAATCAATTAATTTAAGCTAAGCACTTAGCAAGTGAAAGCCAATTGAACTTAAATCTGATGGTTTTGACAACTTCTAACCAATGCTATTTCAAAAATAAACGACATCATCCAAGATATATAAAGGAGGGGACTTTTGAAAATCGATGCAAGAGTGAACCACCATCTGAGAAATAAGCATTGGGCTCTCAAGGAATTGCTAAGTTCTCTTTAAAGAGAGAGATAAAAAGGTACCATAGCACTTCCAGCCAAGAGTCCGCATAGTAGTAGTTAGAGAAAACATCACTGACAGCAGGATCAGCCGAAGAAAAGCTGGAGACAGCAGAGAAGGCAAAGCATTCCAGAAGACACATTTTGTGTGAACTTTGAGAGACTAAGTTTTAACTTGTTTATTTCTAATTACATGGATCATAAGTCAGACGTGTTTATTGGAATCACGTACGGGTAGAATTTTGTTCAGTTAGGTAATAGGAGTTACAGGGGAATTGTTCAATTTGTTTGTAATTCTGTTAATTTGTTCACTGTTAGGATTAAATAAATAAATTGTTACTTGTGACTAATCGAATGAACTCCAGGGATTCTTTCATTTAATCTCCACTTCTCTGTAACAATCTAAAATATTGAAACAAGGCTCTGGTTTGCTTCAGGCAGGAATGCTGGCCCAATGAAACTCACTCTAATACAGAGTCAAACATGATTTCACACAGCTGAAGTCGAGGAAGCGCAACTTGTTCTCCACTTTCTATGTCAGACATAATACTATGAAGATTCACAGTATTGGTCAATCATAAAAATCAAAATCATTCTTATAATACAAGACAGTAATTTTACTTTGCCTTATTCAGAGAAACGCAAGCAAACCTCTGTCATCAAGAAACATGTCAATACAAAGTGGAAGAAGCAGATACTAAAATAATCACATTCCACTTAGCTTTCGGACAATCATTAGTGATGGGGAAAAATAACCGAGTTAAAAATGATGCGTTCCGAGTCATACAGCACGAAACAGACCCTTTGGTAAAGCTCATCTGCAGCAAACAGACATTCTAAGCTGATTTAGTCCAGTTTTCCAGCATTTGGTGCACATCTCTCTAACCCCTTGCCATTCACATACCTTTTTAAATGTTGCGATTGTATCCACCTCCACCACCAGCTCGGGCTGCACATTCCATACACGCACCACCCTGTGCATGAAAACACTGACCCTCAGGTCTCAATTAAGCCTTTCCCCTGTCACATTAAACCTATGGCCTCCAATTTTGGACTCCCCTACCTTGTGAAAAAGGCCTTGGCTATTCACCCTATCAATGACCTCCATGATTTTATAAACCTCTACAAGATCACCCCCTCAGCCTCTGCGCTGCAAGGAAAGCAGCCCCAGTTCATTTAGTCTATTTTCATAGCTCAACCCTCCAACCCCAGCAACACCCTTGCAAATCTTTCTGAAAGCTTTCAAGTTTAACATCTTTTCAATAGCAGCGAGACCAGAACTGAACAGTATTCTAAAACTGGCCTCATCAATAGCCTGTACAGCCGCAACATGACATCCCAACTCCTATACTCAATGCACTGTCCAATAAAGGCAAGAGGTAGGAACTAGGCAACGAAAAGATGGAAAAATTACACCCACTGCCTTTTTAAAAGAGAAAAGGTGGACCTACGAGTTAAGACAAAACATTGTATCCAGGAAACATGAGCTTGATTGTCATCCAGGTCAAAGATGTTTAATGAGACGACATAACGTGGTCCCCTTAAATTTGGATTAACATTATAGGAGCATACCTTTAGGGACTTTTCCATCCAGAAGAGACATTAGTTTGGTATTTTCATTGAAAGCCAAATTTAATTCTTTCTGTAAATCACATTGCATTTTTTTGTAGCGTGACCGTTCAGCATCTAGCTGGTTGCTGTACAATTGGACATCAATTTCCATTTTTTGATAGTCAGCTCTCATTTTACCCTCCAGTTCATGCAAGAAAGTTGAAAGAAAAACAAACCTTAGAAGACTAAAATACTTCAATTAGGTCAATATTATTGAAACAGCTTGGAAGTATCAAAATCACACACACGCTCGTTCACAGTCAGTAAAGCAGAGTTCTGGCTTCAGTCTGGATTAATAATCAACTTGTTCAGTTCCCTTCCAGCTCCTTTCAAATGAGGACGACATGAGATTGTGAATGCTGATAGACAAGTTTCCCACTAACTGAGTGAATTATGTTTTAGTCTGATCCATTGAATTTCAATTGTCTATCAGTTCAATGAAGTATGTGGACCAGATTGGTTTGGACCAAGAATGGTCAGAAACAGCTGATTGGAGCAGATTTTGTAACATGTGCCATTCTGAAATGTAAAACAGTAATGTATTTGATCATTCTTTAACTTGTTGTACACACTATATTATGAACCTTGCTTGTAAGATTATAGTAAGTGCAAGTAAAATGTGGCATTTATGAGCAATCAATTAAGGTAAAAAGTGAGTATGCATGGCTCATTGAAGCACGCCGTGTTACTGTAAAGGTTGAAGAAAATTAGCCTACATCATAACAGTTCTTTCCAAACTCCCTTTCTCTTATAACTTCCCTCGTTTATATTGTGACAAAGTTCAGCGAGCATGAGGCAGCCAGGGTAACAAATACCTAAAAGCTATCTTATGGCGATAGTCTACTTTCTCCCTTGGCTACTGTAAAATTTTGGAATTGTCCTAAAGAGATGAGACACGGAACAAGTGCAATGGAAATGAATAGCATCAATTGCCACAAGTAAAATTTCTATACAAGCAATTCACAAAATTGAAATACTGTAAACAAAAAACTTATTACCATTTCTTCTTTAAGCTCCAGATTTTCACTTCTGAGAAAGGAAGACTCCTTCTTTGCATCACGAGTTACAACTTCTGCATCATTCAGTGATTGCTGCAACTGCTTGATCTGGCATATAAAAACAAAAAAAAACAGTTGGGGATAAAAGAAATCATCCATTTCCTATTTAACCTTATAAAAATACAGGCAAATTGCTATAACCACTCTTACACAGTCAAATAGAGGCAGCAATAGAGAGTGGTATTAGCGCTGGAATGTTAATGCAGAGAATGAAATAAATAATGCTCTGGGAACCTGGGTTCGAATCTCACCAAAGCAGATGGTGGATTTGGATTTAACAAGAAAGAAAAATCTGGAATTAAGAGTGTAACGATGGCTCTTCATCAGCATTTAATGATGACCATGAATCCATTGTAGATTGCCAGAAAAACCAATCTAGTTTACTAATGAGAGATAGGAAGAACCGCAGATGCTGGAGTTAGAGATAACAGTGTTCAGCTGGAGGAACACAGCAGGACAGGCAGCATTAGAGGAGCAGGAAAGTTGACGTTTCAGGTTGGGACCTTTCTTCAGAAATGGGGAGGGGGAAGGGAGCTCAGAAATAAAGAGAGCGATGAGGAGTGGGGCTGGGGAAGGTAGGTGGGTGGGTGATAGGTGAATGCAGGTACGGAGTCGTGGGGATTTGTCAGCGAGGTGGGAGGAACTGTACCACTCCCTACCTGCATTTACCTATCACCATCCCACCTACTTTCCCCAGCCCCAGGCCCACCCCTCCTCTCTCTATTTCTTTCTGAGCTCCCTTCCTTTCCCCTCCCCATTTCTGAAGATTGGTCCCGACTCAGAGCATCAACTTTCCTGCTCGTCTGTTTACTAATGACCTTTAGGGAAGGAAACTCTTATCCTTACCTGGTCTGGGCTAGCTTAGCCAGCAATCCCCTCATCCCACGAATGAATAAAAAGGAAAGATAATTTACATTTTAAAAAAAAACCAAGCCCATTTTGTGATTTTGAGGGCAGAGGCCAAATCAAAATCAAAATTATGTCTTCCTTGCCCATCAATTGAAAAATCTCAAACATTAAAGCACAGAAAAATTGTAAAATTTACACAACAAGTCAATACATTCCACCCCTCACAGCTCAGGATTCACCTTGCTACATTCTTTAAACTTGTTCTAACTATCAACTAAACAGGTTCTGCTCTTGTTTTTCAGAACTGTTGTTTCAGAACTCAATTCCGGAGGGTGGTCACTGGAACTGAAACATTAACTGATTTCTCTCCACAGATGCTGCCAGACCCACTGAGATTCTCCAGTTTGTTTCTGTTTCTGACTTCTGATTTCCAGCAACTGCTGTTCTTTTGGGTTTTTTTCCCTGAATTCCCACATCAGTTTTTCTCAGATTATGCCATTGTCCTTTTTTAAAAAAGAAGTTCTGTTGTAAATAAAACACTTGACTTTAGTGCTCACTTAATGTAGAACATTAAATGCAAAATCACTTACCTCAAGCTCCTGGTTGATAGTCTCAGAATTGCTAACCAGCTCCTTGAAAATCACATTTTCATGATGCTGCTGTTCCTGCAAATGGCCAAGACAGACTGTATTAAAAAGGATTGCTGTATCTAGCATTACCCGAATTGGCACTTCTACCATTATGCATTGACAAGATCTGAAAACAAGGCAGCATTTACATGTGCCTTGATGGCATCTAGATCTACATCACTGCCACTTATTTCAAACCTTCCACTGTATTGACATTTAGGCATTTCCTCCAATTAAATTGTAGCAAGATCAAAGTCATTGCTTTCAATCTTCACCACAAACTTTGTTTCCTAACTGACATAATTCCCTCTCCCCAATAACTGAAGCACAAATTGGTCATTTGCAATATCAGCATAGTAGTCTGGGGATGAGCTTCAAACCCCACTCCAGTACTCCGAGGAGCTATTTCCAGTCTAACGTTAGCTAAGGTAGAAACCGAGTGGCTAATCTGTTTCTGAAACCCTTATTCCCAGCACAAATAACTAGTCTCCCGGCCAAAAACACATCTTCTGCCAAGCATAAACAAACACATCAAAATCTTTGCTGCCAACCTTCTAAGTCACACCAAGTCCCATTCACACAACACCAGTGTTTGCCAATGTACTGGGGCTGCACTCAAACAACACCTGGGACTTGAATATTCTTGTCTTTGCTTTAAAATCCTTTCATGGCCTGTCTTCTTCATTACAGTAATCTCTTTCAGTCCTACAACATATCATGCTCCCTATGCTCCTCCAATTCTGGCCTCTTGCACATTCCCAATTTTAATCATTATTGGATGCACCTATAGCCATCTGAGCCCGAGAAACTGAACTTAGAGTGAAAACCACACTTTCTTGTACAAAGTCACTCCCGAAAACTTAAATGAAGCCATTGGTCACCTGCACTAATACCATGTGCTGGGGCTTAGGAAATTTTCCTTCCAAAACACTCCTGTGAAGTTGGCAGGAATGTTTTAAGAATGAAGGGGAAAAAATAAATGAATCAAGACATTAAATGGACACAAAAATCACCACCGAGGTGAAGCGCATACGATTAAAATGAGGGAGCTTTTGCAGTTGAGATTTGACAGTTTCACCATTTTATTTAATGTGTGGAGAATCAGGTATGCAATGCAGCATTGTTCATTGGACCTGGGCTAAAATCAAAGCTAAAGCAAGGAATATTTATTGAAAACTAAAATTGAATTGATGCAGATTTTTGTTTCACAATATAGATAATTAACCTTGCCTTCCTGACTGAGGTTTGCTGATTACCACTTGCAAGATCTCCCATATGCAAAGTAAACATTTCTAAAAATTCATTTTAGCAATTTAAAGTACCTTTCCTTCTTTTTCTGCTTCTTTTTCCAAAAACTCAAACTCCTCAATTTCTCGTCTCTCTTTCAATTCTTCAATTCCTTCTCTCAGTTTTTCTAGCTCTTTGATTTCCTTTTTGTGTTTCTCATTTTCCATTTGGAAGAACTTTGCTTTCTCCAGTCTTTCTTTTAGGAGTTCTTTCAATTCTTCAATTTCTTCTTTCTGTTTATCGTTCTCCATTTTTAAGCTTTCTGCATCAAACTAGAAAGCATACATCAACATTCTTTTAGAGAAGAAAAAAAAGAGACACAGTCTTGCAATGATTTGACAAAATAAATCTTACATACCTGTTTTGAGTAAAGAAGCTCACAAATCTCAATACTATCCTGTAGTTGTTTCTCAACATGCCTCGCATATTCCTGAAACATCATGGTAAGCAATTAAAATCAAAACCATACAAGAAAAGCTTTACTTTCACAGCTGAAACCAGAAAAGCTTTTACAAGGTAGATTGAACGCTAGAGCTTTAAGTGCCCTTGCCCACTTCAAGCAGTAATCAGATTATAGACTGAGGGTATGGAACAAAACATCATCCCTTCATCATACCACAGGGTGGGGGTCATAGAGGGGTTCTAAGGTCAGGAAAAAAAAGGAAAAACAGGAGACATGGAGAGAGAGCTGGAACTCTTCACCATCCAAGTGGGAGAAATACTTTTGAAAAGCAAACTTCAGTTTTTAAAACTTGGCAAAAAGCTAAGAAAATGGGTCTTCAAAGCTTGAAGGCAGTTTACAAGCTAGGCAACAAGAATACCCTTAAGTGTTTTAACCAACTCAGAAGAACTCCTCATTTTTCTTCCTGATCATTTGGCTAATAAAAGACCAAAAATTAAACAGGAGGCGCAGTCTTAAATTCTATTGCATGTAAACATTCACATATTTCAGCAATGTCTCATTAGGGAGTTAAAAAAAAGAAGCTCCTTGTTGCTTTCAGTCATTCTGACTGAAACAAATAATAATTTAGCAAATTCCAGTAAGTGCATGATGGAATTCTCTCCACTTGTTTGGACGAGTGGTACTCCATAACAGAAACAGTTTAACACCATACAAGTCAGTTCTTCAGTCCTGAAGGGTCCTATCAGACTCAAAACGTTAATTGTTTCTCTCTCCACAGATGCTGCCAGAACTGCTGAGTTTGATTTTTTTGTTTTCAGTTAGTCAACTTAGAATCATACAATCATTAGTAGAGAAGAGGCCTTTCAGCCCATCAAGCAAGCGCCAAAACTTGCTACTTAAAATTTACACTAGTTCCACTTCTCAGCACTTAGCCCATAGTCTTGAGTTTAATGACAGTTCAAGTGCTCAGTCAAGTAATCTTGAAAAGTTGAGTTCTTTTTTACTTCAATTACCTTCTCGGCACTGCAGTCCAGATTCACACTATCTGCATGAAGCAACTGTTCCTCAAACTCCAGCTATTCACCATAAAATTATGCCCATTTGTTAGTGAACCTTCTGCTAAAGGGAACAGCTGCTTTCTATCAATAATGACACACCTCAAGTCAGGGTCCTCTTGTGGATAGCGGGAGAGCCCCTACCTCTGCAAGAGAAGTTCATGTCCCACCTGCTGTAGAGGTGTGTAAGAACATCTGAATAGGTTGATTAGAAAAATATGTATGCATCTCAATCAGGTCCCCTCTCAGCCTTCTATTCTCCAAAGAAAACAACCAGCGTTTATCCGATATCTCTACATAAATGAAGTGCTCCATTCCAGGCAACATCCTAGTGAATCTCCTCTGGATCCCACCAGTGCAACGTTTTAGTGGTGACCAAAACTGCATACAGTACTGCAGCTATGGCCTAACCAAAGTCCTGCACAACTTCAGCATAACCTTTTATAATCTATACCACCACTGATAAGGGCAAGTGTCCTGCGTGCATTTTCTTTATTAACTTGCCCTGTCACCTTAGAGAGCTGTGGACAAGCACCCCACGATTCAGCTGTCCCTCTGAGCACCCTAATATCCTGCTATTGAGTATCCCCTTGTCTTGTTACTCCTGCTAAAGTACATCACTTGGATTTCAGATTCCTAAGTCTAGCTTCCACTGTCAATCACGGTTTATAATCTCTGTAGTGCATTTTTCACTTTTTTGCCAATTTAGATAAAGACTCTTAACCACTACTACTTTTGTGTTTTGTGGCCAACTTGTTTCCATTTTGCTATTTCTCCTCATTTCACTTCATTTTACTACATGTCACATATCAAATATCTTTTAAAAATCCTGTTTTATTTCATTCACAGTATTACCTAAAGATGCCATTTCTTCTTAAAAAGTGAACAAAGTTGCTCTTTTTCAGGTTTCTAGGTGTTCCTCTACATGGCCCTGAATGAAATTTCCAATACTATTTCTAATACTGCCATTAAGCTAATTTCAGTTCCCTTGACTTGTCCCACTTCACTAACTGTGGAAACAGTTATCAACCCTTCAGCATTATTTTGGGAGTGTGGATACAATTCATCCAGACATATTTGGTCCCAGGTTTGACAAGTTAATTAAATACCTCCCCCTCTTCTGTCTTAAATATCTTTTTTCCTAATCACTCTATCCTATCCCAAAAGCATGCCATTAATTCCAGCTAAGAAAATGCAACTATGGCTGCACTCTAAATTCTTTCCCTCATAAATCTATCCTTGCAGCTTCGATTTTCAATTCAAATAGTAGAAAACCCAGAAACATTGCTTATAACTTTATAGTTGTTGTAGGGAGGATCTAGAACTCATTTCATTCATTTTGCCTGGATAACGTGCAGAATTTTGTTTTAGATAATCCAGGATCCAAAACAGATGGTTAATGTCTTTCCCCAAACAACAAATACAGCTTTCTTCACTTGATAGAGAAAGACGCAAGTGATTAAAAATCATGATTTTAACAGAATCACTTGGGAATTTACTAAAGATCTCAGTATGCTTACAGGTACTGACCTTTTCTTTCTTTATTTCCTTTTCTTTTTCTTCTGTTTGGGTTTCAAGTTGTTTTTCCAGTTCAGATATCCTTTTTACCAATTCATCCTTCGAAGATACATCACACAGCAAACTGTACAATAAATTGAATATATCTGAAATAATGGCACTTTATGACATATCAAAATAGGTGGAGAACTAGTCAAATCATAAATTTATCACACTTAACTCCAAGTTAATTCCAAGTTTAAAAACCCAAAATGCAATTTTGACATTACATTTTGAGGATTCATTTCACTTCCATAATGCGTCTCCAGGTTTTGGAATTCCAAGGTAAATTTGACCAAAGTAACTAATTTAAATAAAAAGATCAGCAGTAATGAAACTCAGACTTCTGTCATTCTACAGGGCTCACAGAGATATTTTCAGGTCCACAGCAAGACAGCGAAGGATGATTGTTGAACTGGACCTCTGGCAAAGAGTTCTGGAACAAGCAGGGCCTGTGCCTAATCAAGAACATGCAGACAGACGGAAGCCTCAGGAGATATAGAAATAGATTCACTGAGGTAGGTTCGTTAAAGGAAGGATACAAGCTCACCTCCACCTTGTCCAGTGGCTAGTACTGATGATAAAACAGAGCTTCGTTCATCTATTATGGCTAATAAATCAGTGACCAGAAGATGACTGAAACAACAGTCCCATTTCCTGGTGGCATCCAAAACATGTCAGAAAAGCTGTACAGTTTGTCAGCAACATTCAAGTACACACAGGTCAACAGCAGAAGTGAAGAGTCCCAAAACACTCTGCAGTTGGGGAAGGTTATGCCCAAAAAGACGCCACTGTTCCCAATAAGAGCCACATAGCTAAGTGCCACCCCAAGAACAGCTAATATTATGGAGTGAAGTATTTAACAGCTATGCAGCTGAAGCTGTAGTGTTTCCATCAGCTGAAGATGGAATTGTACATCCCTCCAGTCATAGTAGCAATTACTGTATCAGATAGCCCTTGCAAAATTTCACTCAATGAACCTCATATTCAAATATAAATGGGCAAGTGGTCTATTATATTTTAAACTTACATTGTGAGAGTTGAAGATAACTAATCTTTTTTTTAAAAAAGTCCTTATTTAATATGTTTGGTATGATATTAATTTTTTCCCATATTAACATTGTGTTTTGGTAATGAATGATGGTTTATTTTATCTTAAAGGTGTTATGGAATTTTTTTTTAGGCTTCATGGTATTAAGGCCATATATAGAAGGTGCAGAGTGACACAGCTCTTAGATTTACAAAAGCTTTTATCCAGCAGGATCAGTCAGATAGAAGGGTGGCTGTCAGGAAAGGCAAGAAGGTAGTTCAAAAGTCACCAGTGGTTATTCCTTTATCAAATAGATATTCAGTTTTTGAAACAGTTAAGGGGGATATTCACCAAGGAAAATGGAGGGGCCAGTCAATTATGACTACTTGGAACGATTCTTATATTGGATAGCATTTAACAAGTGTCTAACCTAAACTGGAAAGGGACCAACATCTTAGCAGGGAGGTTTGCTCATTCTATTAAGGAACCGCTCTCAAAACTCTGACTTTGGGCTCGGCTCCGCACTCTGCAACTACATCCTCAGCTTTCTGACTCGTAGACCAGTGATAATAGATAACTGCACCTTCTCCACAACAACAACATTGGAGCCCTCCCACAGATGCATTCTCAGCCCCCAGTTGTACTTCCTGTACATCCACAGCTATGTTACCAAATTCTGAACGAATGCTATCTACAAGGTCGCTGACAACACCATGATGGGATGGATGTTAACAAGTCAAAAATACAGAAGGGGGACAGAGGGCTTGGTGACGTGGTGCAATGAAAACAACCTCTCTCTCTCTCAACATTGGAAAAACTAAAGAACCGATCATTGACTTCAGAAAGAAAGGAGAAGAACATGTACACAGAAACAGAGGTTGAGGGTGAAAAGCATCGTGTTCCTCAGAGTGACAATAACCAATAACCTGTCCTGGTCTGCCCACATAGATGTAACAGTCGAGAAGGCACAAAGCTTGCTCTTGCTCAGGTGACTTAGGAAATTTGGCACGTCTATAAAAGGACCTTCACTAACTTCTACAGATGCAGCATTGCAGTCCAGGTGCATAATGGCCTGATGTGGCAACTGCTCTGCCCAGGACCGTAAGAAACTACAGAAGGTGGTATGCACAGCCCAGACCATCACAGAAGCCAACCTTCCATCCATGGACTCCATTTACACAGCTCACTGCCATGGAAAGGCTGCCAACATCAAAGACCCATTACACCCTGGTAACGATCTCCTACAACATCTTGTATTAAGCAAGAGATATAAAAGCCTGAACACACACAGGAGCAGGTTGTTCCTAGCTGTTATCAGATTGACGAATGGAATCTCTAGCCTCAAAATAACGATCTTGCTAACATTGATCTCACCTAGTGCATGCCCTGTGCAGTGTAAATCTGTATGCCTCCAAGTAATTTTGATCTGTACATCCTTGCGTATTATGATCAGCCTGTACTGCTCATAATCAAAGCTTTTCTCTGTACTTTGGTATACATAGAACATTACAGCACAGTACAGGCCCTTCGGCCCTCGATGTTGTGCCAACTTGTCGTTCCGATCTCAAGCCCATCTAACCTACACTATTCCATGTACGTCCATATGCTTGTCCAATGATGACTTAAATGTACTTAAAGTTGGAGAATCTACTACCGTTGCAGGCAAAGCATTCCATTCCCTTACTACGGAGTAAAGAAACTACCTCTGACAGCTGTCCTATATCTTTCACCCCACAATTTAAAGCTATGCCCCCTTGTGCTCACTGTCACCATCCTAGGAAAAAGGCTCTCCCTATCTACCCTATCTAACCCTCTGATTATTTTATATGTCTCAATTAAGTCACCTCTCAACCTTCTTCTCTCTAACGAAAACAGCCTCAAGTCCCTCAGCCTTTCCTTGTAAGACCTTCCCTCCATACCAGGCAACATCCTAGTAAATCTCCTCTGTACCCTTTCCAAAGCTTCCACATCCTTCTTCTAATGCGGTGATCAGAACTGAACACAATACTCCAAGTGCGGCCGCACCAGAGTTTTGTACAGCTTCACCATAACCTTTTGGTTCCGGAACTCAATCCCTCTATTAATAAAAGCTAAAACACTATGCCTTCTTAACAGCCCTGTCAACCTGGGTGGCAACTTTCAAAGATCTGTGTACACGGACACCGAGATCTCTCTGCTCATCAACGCCACCAAGGATCTTACCATTAGCCCAGTACTTTGTATTCCGGTTACTCCTACCGAAGTGCATCACCTCACACTTGTCCGCATTAAACTCCATTTGTCACACCTCAGCTCAGCTCTGCAGCTTATCTATGTCTCTCTGCAACCTACAGCATCCTTCGTCACTATCCACAACTCCACTGACCTTAGTGTCGTCTGCAAATTTACGCCCTCATCCAGGTCATTTATAAAAATGACAAACAGCAGTGGACCCAACACCGATCCTTGCGGTACACCACTAGTAACTGGTCTCCAGGATGAATATTTCCCATCAATTACCACCCTCTGGCCTGCTGAAAGAAGACAATTTCCGATCCAAATTGCTATATCACCCACAATCCCATTCCTCTGCATTTTGTACAATAGCCTACTGTGGGGAACCTTATCAAACACCTTGCTGAAATCCATATACACAACAACCGGTTTACTCTCATCTACGTGTTTGGTCACCTTCTCAAAGATCTAAGGTTTGTGAGGCATGACCTTCCCTTCACAAAACCGTGCTGACTATCCCTAATCAATTTATTCTTTTCTAGATGATTATAAATCCTATCCCTTATAACCTTTTCCAGCACTTTACCAACAACTGAGGTAAGGCTCATTGGTCTATAATTACCAGGGTTGTCTCTACTCCCCTTCTTGAACAGGGGAACCACATTTGCTATCCTCCAGTCGTCTGGCACTATTCCTGTAGACAATGACAAGTTAAAGATCAATGCCAAAGGCCAGCAATCTCCTCCCTGGCTTCCCAGAGGATCCTAGGATAAATCCATCTGGCCCAGGGGACTTATCTATCTTCACCCTCTGTCGGATTTCTAATACCTCTTCCTTGTGAACCTCAATCCCACTTAGTCTAGTAGCCTGTATCTCAGTATTCTCCTCGACAACATTGTCGTTTTCTACAGTGAATACTGTCGAAAAATATTCATTTGGTGCTTCCCCTATCTCATATGACTCCACACAACTTCCCACTACTATCCTTGATTGGCCCTAATCTTACTTTCGTCATTCTTTTATTCCTTAAATACCTATAGAAAGCCTTAGGGTTTACCCTGATCCTATCCACCAACTTCTCATGTCTCCTCCTGGCTCTTCTGAGCTCTCTCTTTAGGTCTTTCCTGGCTACCACGTAGCCCTCAAGTGCTCTAACTGAGCATTCGCATCTCATCCTAACATAAGCCTTCTTCTTCCTCTTGACCAGAGATTCCAATTCCTTCGTAAACCACGGCTCCCGTGCTCTACCACTTCTTCCCTGCCTGTCAGGTACATAATTATCTAGGACACACTGGAGCTTTTCCTTGAATAGGCTCCACATTTCTAATGTGCCCATCCCCTGCAGTATACGTGACAATAAATCAATGAGGGAGACTTTATACTGATAGGCAAGTGGAGGAATTCTAAGTGGCAGCATAAATAGAAGGATTGATGGGGTAGATGCCAAACGTGAGGAGAGCATATCAATTAAAAAGAGAAAGGAGTGACAGCAAGATTATGTAATAACTCTGAAGAACTAAATTACATTATTTAAGTGCAAAGGGTCTATTAAGCAAGACTGATGAATTCAGGGCACGTTTAGGAACATGGGATTGGAACATCATAGCTTTTACAGAAACTTGGCCGAGAGATGAACAAGACTGGCAGCTCAATGTTCCCAGTTTTAGGTGCTGTAGGAAGGGTAAAAATGAGACAAGAAAGGAGAAAAGTGGTGGCATTGTTGATCAAGGAATACATTACTGCTGTAACTAGGGACAATACTTCTGAAAAATTGTCCAGTGAAAATATATAGTTAGAAATTACAAACTAAGAAAGGAAAGATCACTGATAGAATTGCACTATAGGTCCCAACAGTAAGAGAGAAATTGAGAAACAAAGATACAGGGAGATCTCAGATGTATGTAAGCATACGGTTGTAATAATGGAGGATTTTAATCTTCCAATTATTGACCAGGGCTACCATAGTGTTAAAAGTTTTGGATGGTAAAGAATGTGTCAAATATGCTGAAGAAAATTTTCACTATCAATACGTAGGGATGTTCCTTCCAGAACAGGAGCAAAACTAGACCTTCTTTTGGGTATTAAGGCAGGGCAGGTGACTGAACTGGGGGAACACTTTGGGTCTAGTGATCATAATTTGATTAGTTTCAAAATGGTTATGATAAAGGATATGCCTTCCATAAAAATTAAAGTTTTAATTAGAGTAAGATTAATATTAATGTTATGAGACAAGAACTTTCAAAAGTTGATGATACTGTTTGCAGGTAAAACAAGTGGGATGCAAGCAAGAGTGTGATGACCAGAGTTCAGAGGCATTTCGTTCCTGTTAGAGTGAAGGGTAGGACTGGTAACATTATGAAACAACAGAAGAAAGAAAGATTGAGGTCCTAGTCAAGAATAAGAGAATTTTTTTTGTTAAAAAAGGATTGTAGGCAACTTGGTTCCATTGAATGTTATAAATCAACATCAGGAGTGTATGGGCATACTTAAGAGAAATCAGGAAGGCAAAGACGCGATATGAGATAGCATTGGATTATCCTTAATCTTATCTGCCAAAGAGATTCTACAAATACATTAACAAGTGGGTAACTAGAGGGGATTGGGCCTCAAAAGGCCCAATGTGTTGAACTCCTGGAGATGGGAGAGATACTAAATGAATATTCCACATCAGTTTTTACTGTAGAGAAAGAAATGGAGTATGGAGAATGCAGAGAAATAAAAAAGAGTTCATATTACAGAAGAGGACATTCGGAAGGTCTTAGAGAATAGAGATGGATAAATCGCCAGGACCTCATCTAACATATCCCAGAATGCTGTGGGAAGTAAGGGAGGAAATTGCAAAAACCTCTTGCAGAAATATTTGCATCATCTGCAACTATGGACGAGGTGCCTGATGACCGGAAAAGTAGCTAATGTTGTACCTTTAAGAAAGGTTGTAAAAAGAGAAAGCGGGCGATGGTAGACCTGTGTGTCTGACTTTGGTTGCAGGTAAATTGTTGGGGTGATTATAAAAGATAGATTTATGGACTTAGAGAGGCAAAAATTGATTAGGGATGGTCAGCATGGTTTTGTGTGAGGAAAAATGATGACTGACAAACTTGATTTTTTGAGGAAGTTACCAAAGATGATGTCAGAGCTGTAGACATTTTTTTTCGCATTTTAGTAAAGCTTTTGACAAGGTTCCACATGGTAGCCCAATTAGTAAAGTTAGGTCACATGGGATTCAGGGTGAGCTTGCCAGTTGGATACCTGATTGTCTCCTGCTGTTAAGTCAGAGTAATGGTGGAGGTTTGCTTTTTGTGCTGGAGGCCTGCGACTAGCAGTTTTCCACAGGGATCAATTCTGTGTCTATTTTGTCTGTCATTTATATATTATTCAGGATGAAAACGTAGAAGACTTTGCTAGTAAGTATGTGGTTAACAGCAGAATTGATGGCATATTAGACAGAGAAGAAAGTTTAAGATTATAAAAGGGATTGATCAAACAGGTCAATGGGCTGAAAAATAGCAGATGAAGTTCAATCTAGATAAATGTGAGGTATTGCATTTTGATACAACAAACAAGGGTGGGGCTTATACAGTTAATGGTAGGGCCTTGGGTAGTGTTGTCAAACAGAGACCCCTAGGGGTACAAGTGCAGGTACATAATTCTTTAAAAGTTTTCATCACATCGACAGAATGATTAAAAAGACATTTGGCACACTTGCTTTCGTTGCTCAAGCCTTTGAGGATAGTAGTTGGGATATTTTGTTGAGGTTATGTTGTACAGGATATTGGTGAGGCCTCTTCTGGAATACTACATCCAATTCTGTTCATCCAGTTATAGGAAGGATATTATCAAGATGGACCGGGTTCAGAAGAGATTTACCAGGATGTTGCCGGGTTTGGAAGGTTTGAATTATAAAGGCTGAATAGGCTGGGATATTTTCTACTGGAGCACAAGATGTTGAGAGGCAATCTGATAGTTTTTAAAACTAGTGAGAGGTATGGAAAGAGTTAATGGTAGCTGTGCTTTTCCCCCAAGATAGGGAATTTCAAGACACATTAAAAGGTGAGAGGAGAGGGGTTTTAAAAAAAATAACGGGCAATTTTTATTTTTACATAGAGAGTACTTCACACATGGAATTAACATCTTGACGAAGTGGTGGATGCAGATACAATTACACATTTGAAAGATATTTGGATGGTTATTTGAATAGGAAAGGTTTGAAGGGATATGGGCCAGGACCAGGCAGGTGGGACTAGTTTAGGTTGGGATTATGTTTGGCATGGACTGGTTGGACGGAAAGTTTGTTTCCATGCTGTAATGACCCTTTAAAATAAATTTGAGAAACACTGCGCTCTAGTCCATTGCTGCAGGGCGCCTCAGGAGGTAAGATTTGACCACACACAACTTCACTTTCATGTTGATGTCAGGTTTTATACATACATGTCAAACCTTCAGCCTCTGCTTGCAAATTTCATTGCTTTTTATTAATCATCAGCCAGAGAGACAATTTATGGTTGATCATTGTTAATCATGTGATTAATGGTGAATTATGATTAGACCTTTGGCCTATGTTTGAGCTCTTAATGAAAAACAACCATTACGAACATAAAAACACATTTGATAAATTATGATTACTAACGTAGAAAACTATTGCTTTACTGTGCACTATTTAAACATGGCTTACCTACTACAGTCTGGGTTAATTTTGCTTTGTTCGTTGAAGTAAAAAGAATCTTCAAATGGAGGTATCTGAAAACCACAACTTCCACCTCTTTTTGTTGTGATTGAACTATTGCACTCGGAGATAGTTTTAGACGTCCAAGCATTGTCCACATCAAAATCGTCATCATCTTCATCTGGTTCCAAACAAACAAAAATACATCTCAAAAACAAATATTTTGCAGCTGTAATAATTGGAACATCTGGGGAAAGTCTGACTCCTTAATATAAGTAATACTCCAAGATTGCTCTTAGAGCTACAATCTAGATTAATTCAGAGTGGGGCGGAGGACAAAAACAGTAAGAAAGGAAAGAGGGGAGAATTGAGACATATTAAGTAGTTTCAGTGGACTGATTTACATGGATATATGTTGTTAAACAGGGAACAGAATGAATAAACCAAAGCTTTCTTTGAGATTAAATTGCAAAAGATGATGTAAAAGTGAAATTAAACAAAATGTACCAAGATAAGCAACATAAAGAAGGGGGAAAGCACCAACAGTTCAGGGATCAACAAATATGATTAAATTGGAACTTTGTGCTTAAGTAATGAAAGTATGACAGAATTAATTTCAAACAACTATGGGTAACAAAATGACCAGAGATAAATTGTGATTACCCAGTCTGGATAGGATCCGTTTAGGATGCTGTAGGAATTAAGATGGATATAGCAGAAGCTACAAAAGAACAATCCTTGCATATATGGAGATTTTAAGGCATTTTATAAAGTACCACAAAAGATTTAACCAAGGAACAATATAATGTTCTGTGATTGGTTAAAAGAAAGGAGTTAGGGAAAGAGTGTGCTAATAATTGGACTCTTTGAGGAAAGACGTGTAGTAGGGTCCCCCAGGATTCATTAGCAGGGTCTTTGCTTTAGCTCAGTATAGATGCTGCTGCTTTGGATTCCCAATTTACAAATGACAAAAACTGGGCTATGTAGTGGGAAAAAGGGTAGCAACAGACTCAAGGGAGACAAAGACCAGAAAAACAGTCACATGGTTGATGCAATTTAATGTGTACATGTCCTAGAGTGGGACAGAAAAGGAATGTAGAAGCACAGAAAGAAAAGCCTCAAATAAGATTGAGGAAAAGGATGGCATAAAATATAAATTACTGACTTTTAGTTAAATGCATGTAGTATTTGAAACAAATAAATAAGTTAACAGCCCAAATCAAAGCTAACTTCTATACATGGCTATAGCCCTTTTTGAGACAGTTACAGAGATCAAAAAGTGGGAACTAATTATGCAGGTGTATGTGACTTTTCAAAAGGATAGGCCAGAATGACAGAGGAGCTTTGCTAGTATAGGATGGAGTAAGCATGATAGCAAGTAATAATCTTGCAGTGTAAGATGTACAGTCCATACGGGTGGAAGTAATAAATTATAGTCATGTTGCAGACAAGACAATAAGTCAGGAGATATTTAGGGCATAGATGACTTAAAAATTTAAGTAGACGAAGGAGATCAAATTGAAGGCCTTTCAAGGTGCAATTTTAGAGATCCTACCTCTGAACTAAGAGTCCAGGCATCGAGACCCACTTACTCCAGAGAATTGTAATAATATCTGAAAATACTTTTTTTAAAAAACAAAAAAAAGTCAAACTGGCAAAAGGTAGGAAAGTGGAACAATTCTTGCTGTTTATTCAGGAGTTACCTAAAGGAAAAAGTAAGGATCAAACTCAGGATAAAGCTGTTTTGTGTCTGGTAATGTACAATGAGGCAAGTTTTATAAACAATCTCAGCTATACAGAGATGTGGGTGTATTGGCATGTGAATCAACAAAAAGGTTAGTATCAGGGAAGACAAGCAGAATGTTGATATTTAATGCAACAAAAGTGGAATATAAAAATAGGCAAGCTTTTCTAAACAAAAACAAAGTTGCTGGAAAAGCTCGGCAGGTCTGGCAGCATCTGTGGAGGAGAAAAAAGTTAACGTTTCAATTCCGGTGACCCTTCCTCCGAACTGGTGGTGGCTGGGAAGAGATCAGTTTATATGCAGAAAATAGGGAGATGGGTGGGGTAGGGAGTAAACAATAGGATAGAGTCCAAAGAGAGAAAGACAGCTGGACAGACAAAAGGAGTTGCTAACAATCAGGCTGGGAGGATGAATAGTTGTTAGTCACTAACAGTTCCCATTAACAACAGGGGGTGTGTAGTGGCAGACTATGTGGTAACAAGGCCTGGCGTGGGGGTGGGGTGTCTAGGCCCTAAAATTATTGAACTCAATATTGAGTCTGGAGGGCTGTAGGGTCCCCTAGCAGAAAATGAGGTGTTGTTCCTCCAGCTTGCCCTGGGCTTCACTGGAACACTGTAGCAAGCCAGAGACAGAGATGTTGGTCAGGGAGCAGGGTGGTGCATTGAAGTGGCACGCAACAGGTGGTTCAGGGTCTGTTTTGCGAGCAGAACGTAGATATTCTGCAAAGCAGTTGTCAAGTCTGCACTTCGTTTCCCCAATGTAGAGGAGGCCACTGTGTGAGCAGCAAATGCAGTAGATTAGATTCTGGGAAGTGCAGGCAAAGTGTTGCTTCAGCAGGAAGGTATGTTTGGAGCCTTGGATACTGGGGAGGGAGGAAGTAAATGGGCAGGTGTTACACCGTCGCCGGTTACAGGGGAAGGTGCCATAGGGAAGTGGAGGGGCGCATGGAGGTGAAGGGAGGGTGGACCAGGGTGTACCTGAGGAAATAGTCCCTGTGGAAGGCAGACAAGGGAGGGGAGGGGAATGTGAGTCTGATAGTGGCATCCTGCTCGAGGTGGCAGAAATGGCATCTGATGATCTTCTGGATGTGGATGCTGGTGCGATGGTAGGTAAGGATAAGGGGGACCCTATCGCTGTTGCAGGAGGGAAGAGAAGGGCTAAGGGCAGAAGTGTGGAAGATGGGTCGGACCTGATTGAGGGCCCTGTCAACAACGGAGCTGGGAAATCCTCGGTTAAGAAAGAACGTGGACATTTTCAAAGTTGGCCTCATCTGGGCATATGCGACGGAGACGGAAGAACTGAGAGAATGGAATGGAGTCTTTACAGGGAGTGGGGTGTGAGGACGTATAGTCCAGGTAGCTGTGGGAGTTGCTGGGTTTGTAATGGATATTAGTGGACAGTCTATCCCCAGGAATGTCGAGGAAGGGAAGGGAGGAGTCAGAGATAGACCAGGTGAAAGTGAAGGCAGGGTGGAAATTGGAGGCAAAATTGGTGAAGTTTTCCAATTCTTGACGAGAGAGGGAAGCAGCACCGATGCTATCATCAATGTATCGGAGAAAGAGTTGTGGGTGGGGGCCGGAATAGGACTGGGACAAGGAATGTTCCACGTACCCCACGAAGAGCCAAGTTCTTCTGAAACTCAATGGGAAATTGACGAGACTGCACCAAGAAAAATGCATACAGGTTTGGTCATCTCATTTGAAAAGAAGTTCAGCATTCTTTTGAAACTGTTCAGAAAAGGTCAGCACAACACAATTTTGGGGTGAGAGTTTTTTTTTTAAAAATGGGAGTGGTTTGGTGATAGTGGTGGTGAGGAGAGACATACGATACCAGGAAGATCTTTCAACAAGACAGTTCCCTGTTGACACAGTGGAAGAAAAATTTTTGGAAGGGCTATTAGTACATGCAATTCTTCCCCCCCCCCAGGGTAGCAAAGGCTAGGTCTTTAAATGTATTTGAGGCTCAGCCAGATAGATTTCTGATAGACAGGGAGTCAAGGATGTAAACAAAAATAGTGGGGATGAATTCACAACCAGATGAACTACAATCTTATTCAACTATTCAATAAGTTCAAAAGGACCAAACTGCCTACTGTTACAATCAAGTATTACATTCCTTTGTTTCAGGGATCAAAACAAAACATGCAATTAAGTACTGGCCCCCTGCTTATTTTCTCATTTTAACCCCACCAGCATTTACATTTTTAGTACTCTCCTCGTTGTAAAGTTCCCTAGGAAAATTGACATTGAGCACCAAGAAATATGCAAATACCTAGTACTCAGCGTACAGCACTGAAGGATTACTTTCAACAACACCTGTAGAACACAGACTGCTACTGGTCCAATAACTCAAGAGAATCTTGCAAGATCCAGTAGTTATAATTTTTCCTTCCAAGTGAGCTGACAGACCATATCCCATTTAACTTGTAGGATCAGTCAGAATGACAGATAAGTTTGGCCTTGTGATAACATTATGCCTATCTTTGAATATATTCTCTTAAAATTGAATTGGTTGACAAGCAGTTAGTATCTTAGTTATCAAACTTGCCTTCATCAAGCTCTTGGCAGCCCTTATCCAACTTGATCATTTTGGCAGAAGAGTCAAAACTAGCTCGCAATTTTCCAGGAGCCCAGGTAACCCTTCTCTTTCTTCTGGCCTAAAAAGAAATATGGAGAGCTATCATAAGATATTTTAAAATGTACACCATATGTTTCTATCCAGGCCTGGCAGCATATACAACTCATTTCTTACTGTCTAAACAGCCCTTCCCAATTAATCTCAATGAAGCATTTTGGATATTCTTTTACACAAGTAACCTCATAACTCCATAAACCCAACATGGCAAAATAAATGTTAGTTCACCTTACAATATAACATTAACTTAATTTGGTGGCAAACATGTAGGAATCTAGGTAGCAGTTCCAGGTCAAGGGGAAATAATCCAGCAAGTTCAGACAATGATTGACATTTTAGGAATTGGATGGATCACCAAGTCATTCAAAGGTACGAGCAAAGCTACATACACCAAGTATTCCTCCAGTCTCATGGTCATAATTAACAAAGGCAAAGTCTTGAAATTTCAAGTTATTCAGCATTCACGAATGGAGACAAAAGCAAGTGTCACAGACTTGCACTATCCTTTCTGGATTCCATTCCCAAATGGTCTAGAGCTGGTTATGATTGTATTCTTTGTCCTTGGTCCCTCAACTACACACACCTACTTTAAACCTTGCTCACATGTGTGATTTGTGGCTCCATTCTCTCTTCGATGCTCATCACTTTTGCATTCCTGCCCTATGGGCTTTGGGAGCAAAGACTAGTTGTTCACTGCACTTCTGCTTCTAAGCTTGTATCTATATTATCAACTTGCCATTAAGCTGGAGTCAAAATTCTGTGAGCCAAAATCAAAGACATTATTTTTGGTCCCAACTTTCGCCAATGCAAATTATTCAGAAACCTGTGATACCTCATGGAGAAATCACTGCAAATAACTAGACAATTTATAAAACTCCTCTATTAGACCCCTAAGAAATGATAACTCGCTCTTCAAGTTTGAAAAAGGTTTTCGTTTGGCACATGAATTGCCAATTCATCTCACTGAACTAAGTTAGGACTCATGTACAGTAGCTCGTCACCTTTCCATTGGTAGATTGGTGTTTCTGCCATGTTATTTAACCCTCCTGGTCCAGAAGGGAACAATTAAATTGTGGAAATTAATTTCTACATGTAGTGGTTAGAAATAAGTTTTTCCTTTATTTCACCCATTTTCTTATACATCACTCCTCAGGGTTTTCTTTTGCTTTCTTAAAAAAGATGAAGCATGTCTTGGCACCTTTCATTACTTATGCTTAAAACATACTGAACATTGCTCTCTAGTCAAAATTTATTCCTGAAACTTTAATGTTGTGATTTGCGCAATAAAATTGTTTTTGTTTTCTAAGAGTAGCCAGGAACTTAAACAACTATCTTATCACACCATTATAACTTGCATATAAAAATCATACAAATTGGCTCGACTAGCACAGAATACAAGGCTATCCCTGAACTTGAACAGGGATTCGAAACAATGCCATTTCTTCAATGCTCAGGGGATCCCTATCACTAAGCCCATAAGTTCCTTAAAATGTTCATGCTCAGACAGAACTTGTACCACCCCTTCAAATAACAATTTACTTTTGAAGCTTAATCCACAGAAATAGTTCAGAATCTAAAGACAACACATTTTTTCAAAAAAGATACTTACCTTCATTTCTTGGTCGTCATCAGTTGAAACTCTAACGAGCATTCTTGTCAGGTTCTTTATTTTCTGCTCGTGCTCCATTTGAAGGATATGCTTTTCTGACAACAGTTGAGCTTTCTCCATTGCTTGAACACGAGTCTCTGAGGTGAGCTGCACAGCAGAAAGGTATTTGTCACTTCACACACAATCATAAGAAAGAAAAAAAAAAGGCCATTTAGCCCATCAAGCCTCCCTACCATTCAGTAATATGGCAGCCTTAACTCCACTTTCCTACCTTCCCCATATTCTTGGATCCCACCTTCAATAAGAATACTTTTGATGGACAAGGATGAGTCAGAAAGTGACTCAGCCTTCACTGTTCTCAGGGCAAGGGAATTTCAGACATTGATCATAGAGAAGAAATTCCTCCTTCCAGTCTCAAGATTGAAAGACCCCTCTTGTTTTGATAATGGTCCCCTCTACAAAGGTGACATTTCTCAGCATCAATCCTGTCAATTCTCCAAAGAATCTATTATTTGTCTATTTGTACAGGTCCAACAAACTCAACTTTCCCTGTTATGGCTACCCCATCCAAAGAAACAGCCAAAGAACCTTTTATGACCTGCTGCCATCAAGTATAATCCATTTTAAGACAACAAAATTGTACACAGTATTCCAAGTGTGTTCTTCCCTAGATGCTACAGCATTTTGGCATCTTTCTTCAGTCAAATAAGACTTTTTTCAAAAAAAAACATTGTTTCTGCCAAAGCACTTTTTTTGGCATTATATTCTTTGGGGCGGCACGGTGGCTCAGTGGTTAGCACAGCAGCCTCAGCGCCAGGGACCCGGGTTCGATCCCCACCTCAGGCGACTGTCTGTGGGGAGTTTGCACATTCTCCCCGTGTCTGCGTGGGTTTCCTCTGGGTGCTCCGGTTTCCTCCCACAGTCCAAAGATATGCAGGTTTGGTGGATTGGCCATGCTAAATTGCCCATAGTGTTTAGGGGATGGGTCTGGCTGGGATGCTTGTTGAGCCAAAGGGCCTGTTTCCACACTGTAGGTAATCTAATCTAATTCTTTCTGCTATGTTTTTTGCGCACTCACAATCTATCGATATCCCTTTACAGTGTCTTTCTCACACCTTGCCCTCTCATCCATTTCAGTATCAGCAGATTTGATAACAATGCAGTTGGTAGCAGGTGTCATTTTTTGTCTGCGTTAGACACTGCCACAGAAGTATGAAAGCAAATAGGTCAAAATGATTATGCAACTTGAAATTAATGAGCTTTGGGGGAATGATACTTTCCTAAAATGTCAAGTAAAAGACCACATTTATGCTCAGAAAAGCGTACTGATGATACTTTAGCTTGATATTGCTACCTGCTCAATCAAATGCGTTTTGGGCTCTTACTTCAGATTATGCAAACACGTGGGCCTTACCCAAAGTCATGCCAGCTTCCCTCAGTGAAAGGTAATCACTTTTACTAACTCATATCCTTCTGCTATTCAAAAAAATGTGATGCAAAATACCAAACCACCCAGTTAAATTGAATCCTTGATTTTTGAAAACTTGAAGGAATCATGGCAAGACAAAGTGACCATAAGCAGAATTGTCACAATCTGCAGGCTAGAGAAATTTTGTACCTTCCTTGTGTCAGGAGAGCAATTGGGCATACACATCAAGGCAGCAGCCAACTTAGGGAGCTCAGAACGTGGTAGCCAGCATTTCCCATCATTCCAACATTGAATATTACAACCATAAGGAAAGCTTCTTTTATAGCAGTAACGTCCTGATATCTGGGCCAAAAGCCCTGGGCTCAAATCCCTTCTGCTCCAGATTTAGATTCACTGGGTTGGATCAGCCCCTTATGAGCAATTGAATTTCCTCAAACTATCCTCCGTTCATTGAAAAATTTTGGAAAACTTCACTTCCATAGGAAATCTCTTTACCAAATCCTGAAGAATTTTGTTAATTTAGGTATTAAATTGAGAAAAAAAGCCCGAACAATATCTCCCAATTAGCATTAACTTACTTCTTCCAGTTGGTTTGTCAGATCCATTATTTCCTTCCGACATCGCTTCAACATTGCTTGCTCATCTAATACTTCATTCACATGAGGAGTATTTTTCATGAATTTGGCAGTACTTGCAAACTATCAAGAAAAACATAGCACATGCTTGGATTTGGTTAGTGTCTGTTAGGGTGGCAGGGCAGCGGGTGTGCACATTAACCTTCTATGGGGAGAACATTCTCTATCCAGTCCTTTCTTTTAGCTTTTCCATCTTACATGGGGTCACAATGCCAGTTGATCACACTTTTATAACAACCATTTTTGATTTTTTATGAAAAAAATCTTACTGTTGCCAACTCTACTCATTTATCCAGGTTGAAGACCAGGACCAAAGCATTTGGCTTGCCAGTGCCAGCTGTTGGGTTCTTTCTTAACCAAGAAGTCTGGAACAAGACTACAATGTGACAATAAAATCTGAATCTAAATCAAGTCAATGCCTTCCACCTCAGAATCACGACCGCAATCACCAAATCACTCCTGCTCCAGAGAAAATTCTCTCCTATCAATACAAATCAGTTAGTCAAATTATTTGAGATTCACGAGACCTTGTTTCCAGAAAGACGTTAACAAATTTTAAGTTATGCATAATTTGTTAATGTTATTATATACTTTTAAAGAAATCGTGAACAAACCATATAAACTCCAATCACAAAATATCCAGTGCTGAGGAGTACACAGAAACTGGGCTTCACATGTGGTCACTGGACAAAACCGTTTTTTTTCCAATGCTTTACACATATTTGTGCATGGCTCCTTAAATCTATGTCCCCATCACCGTTTTTACCTCCCAGCACATTTTAGAAAGTTTAGCAAATGCGGACTGATCATCACATGTAAAAAGAACCAACAGCAAACTACAACTCAAGATTTGGTAAATAATAGTGACAAACTGACAGGAGATGAAGGAAACTAGATGAGCATGGAATACGACATTTTTAAAAAGGCAAAGAGATTAGTTAAATGGCTGAATTGTGAACATAAAAATTGAAGAGTAATCAAAGATACTAGTAACATTTAACAGATGCGTGCCAAACGTAGCCCAAACTAAGCCAGCCCTACCCGTCTGTTCCTGGACTATATCCCTGTAAATCTCTTATTCAGGTACCTAGCCAAGTCACTTACTTCGGTGGGGGAAATGTAGTTGGATATGACACAGTTGGGGGAGGGGTGAGGGAGATCAGCCCTAATGCTGACTGGAACAGAATCTCTTCAGAGATGAAAAGTTAGTAATCAGAATCTAATGCCAATTTGAGAATAAGAGCATAAATTTAAGGAATGACATCATAGGAGAGCAAATTGCGTGATTAGTTGGTTTGGTAATTTTATTTTGTCTTTAGGCTAGGAAATTAATTTGCTATTGCTTTGTTAAATGAGTAACTTCATTTTAATTCTAATGATCCATTTATTTAGTTGATCAACTGCACTAAAGAACAAGTTAAGAGTCATAAAGTATACAATACAGAAGCGGGCCTTTTGGCCCAACTTATCCACGTTCCCATTTGCCTGTATTTGGCCCATACAGTCATAATCAGAGTCATACAGCACAGAAGCAGACCCTTTGGTCCAAACAGTCCATATTCAACACAACCCCATCTGTCTGCTCCTAGCCCATATCCCTCTAAACCTCTCTTATTCAAGTACCTACCCAAGTATTTTAAATGTTATAATTGTACCTGCATCTACCACTCCTCTGGCAGAATGTTCCACATATGAGCCACCCTCTGCATGAAAAAAAATTTGCCCTTCAGGGCCCTTTTAAATCTTTGCCCTCTCACTATAAACCTATGCCCTCTAGTTTTAGGCTCCCTGACCCTTTCCAAAGGAAAAAGACCATTGCTATTCACCTATTCTATGCCGCTGATTTTATAAACTTCTATAAAAGGTCGTCCCTAAGTTTCCTACATTCCAGGAAGAAGTGTCCCAGCCTATCCAAGGTCTCCTTATAAATCAAACCTTCAATCTCGGTAACATCTGTAATGCTTTTTTGCACCCCTTCCAGTTCAATAAGATCTTTCCTGTAACATGGCAACCAGAACTATACAATACTCCAATTGCCACCTCACCAACATCCTGTACGACTGCAATGCGATGTCCTGTACTTTAATGTTCTGACTGATGAAGGTGGGCATGTCAAACAGCACCTTCGCCACCCTGACTACCTGTGACACCACTTTTAAAAGAACTATGCCCTCGTACCACTAGGTTGCTGTGTTTGACATCAATCCCAGGGCCATACCTTTGTTCCCTCAACACCATTTTTTCACTCCATCACTTCCTGACCACTCTTGTTTTCCATTCCAGCAGAGAGCTAACGGTTTTTCAAGCTCCCCTCTTCTTCCAATCCAAGGCCCTAAATAGACCTTCAAAGTAGAAGTTCACTTGCACTTCTTTCAACTACTTATTCTGTATTCATTATTCAGAATGCGATCTCTTCAATGTAGAGGAGACCACACCTAGACCAAATGAAGGTTTGTCTCCAATAATGCTTGTGGTATCAAAGTTATTTATCAAAGAAAAATGGGCACAAAATAAGCAACGTACTCTTTTACATGCTGTTCTCCAATTTTCTATCACTGATACTATTCACTAACCTGAAATTGTAAAACATCTTTTGAAGATTCCTTAATATACTTCCTTCTAATTAAGAAAGTTAGATGTATGATTAGTGTGCATGAAACACAAAGTGTACTGTAAAGCAAGACTTCCAGCTGTTTAAGCTTTGGCTTCATGTACCAAAACAGTTAAACTACAACAGGCAGCATCAAGGGAATGACGCCCAATGCAGAGGCATATACTACTTGGTGGAAAAAGAATGCCTCTTCTTGTGAAGTCACCCCTGCCTCCACCGCTAGAGGGCACAAATGCAATGCTCATGTAATGACTGCTTGCAGGTTTGTTGCCCACAGTTTGTTACATCAAATGAAATGAGGGAACAACAAACAATACATCTTAAATTTAAAGCTGAAACCTTCACATAACCCTTCCAAAACAATTCTGCTGTACGTTAAAATGGCAATGCACAAAACTCTGCCTATCAACACATTGCCTCAGGAGGTATTGTACGTGCTCTTGGGAATCATGTTGCAATACCAGTATCCACTAGAAGTTACTGGTGATCCATTTACATGAACCACTGCAGTTCACATGGCTAAGGCACATCCACATGATAAAAAGGAGTTTTAGGATTTTGACCCAGTGATAGCCAAATATTTTAAATCCAGAATGGTTTGTGACTTGGAGGGAAATTTGCAAGTTTCCATCCATCCATTGTCCTAGTTCTTATTTGATAGAGGTCACAGATTATCTTGAGGCAAGTGGCAAAAGTTTTATAGAATTCTAGTTTTTTTTGTGAAAGGTTTCAGTTAAATTCCCATGAGCAAGGAACATTCAGGCTCTCATATCACTAACCCTTATTTCACTTCAAGTCACTAGAATTACATATAGTCAAGTATTCTAATTTTAAAAGGATGCTTCAGATTTGGAAGTTTCAAGACAGTGTTGAAAAAAGTGTTGACAACTTGGGAAATCTATATGTCTGCAAATACTTTCTTCCTCAAGCACTAAATGCTCCATCTTTGAGCTGGTTTTCAGCAAATTATTAGCTGACACCAACACTTGAAATTTATAGGGTGAGGCTTATTTGAAGGGATTTGAAAAGTAAGGTTAGAGGATAAAGAAGAATGAAAAAAGTCTCACCTGTAGAGTACTCAGCGTTTCCTCAAAACTAACTGGAGTAATTGTGCAAATGATCAGGGTTTTTGCATTGCCCCCAAGTGAATTCTGCAGAATCCGTGTCAGCTTACTGTCCCTATAATTTAAAAACCCACTACGGAAGAAAAAAAATTAGTCAGAAAGGCAAAAGCATTAATATCCTTATTTATTACTGCAAATTTAAAAATGACCTTTCAGTTGTAGATTAGCATTAACTATTTCAAGTGAAAAAAGACAAGGTAAAATTTAATCAGGAATTGCAAACAGAATAGTTTCCTACCCAGCTTGTCCATCACTGAGCTTCTTTATAACTTGACCAAGCACAAACAAACTACGGTTGATAAAACATCCTTCTTTTAGGCGGACACCTAAAATGATAGGGAAAAAAAGTCAATATTCCTTCACACATACAAGTATGACAGTTTGGAGCATCTCTGATGCAGAATTTTAAAGATGCCAAATAGTACAAAACACTTGTGGTAGCTAAGCATTCAATTTTACATTTTTTCAACAAAAAAAAGATACTTCACTACAAGGGGCCAGGAGTTTGATTTTTCTCTAGGAGGAATCCAAAAATCTTTATGATTGTAGACACTTAACTGGTAGAGTGGTGAGCAAGCAATGCAGGGTGATTCATTACAGCAATGGCTAAAAGATTATGGATTTTGCTTTAACTACAAAGTGATTACACACTGCTAACCTTGAAAAAAGTTATACAGAGACATAGATATTAACTATGATCTCAATTTCTCTTTTGCAAATATTAATTTGAATGTAGCACTAAATCAACGAAAGCAAGACACCTCGCAAAGTTTTGTCAAGCAGGGTAACATGACCTTGAAGAATTGTCCAACAGCAACAAGGAAATTAAAAGCACCGTGACACATACTTGGGATTAGGGTGAAAGCTGATATACTATGATCTGAATTTTCCAATCGTCATTGTTGGATTAGTTAATAGTTAAGAAAGAGTTAGTATATACTGATGACTGATTTATATTCCTTTTATGAAGTCAAAAACTTGGGCAGATAAAATCTTTAGACCTTGAAAGGTATAGATCCTTTTCAGTCTTCCAATAGCCTTGTTAATAGTGTTCATCTTTCTAACGCAATCTGTACATGATTTTTTTTTTTAAAACCACGAAGTACAGTGTGGAAGAATGTTGCAGGGAGCCTTGGATAAACTGCAGAATTGGGCCGAAAGGTGGCAAATGGAGTTTAATGTGGATAAACGTGAGGTGATTCACTTTGGGAGGAATAATAGAAGGCAGAATACTGGGTCAATGCGAAGATTCTGGGTAGTGTGGATGTGCAGAAGGATCTTGGTGTCCATGCACATAGGTCCCTGAAAGTTGCCACCCAGATTGATAGTGCTGTTAAGGCGGCTGACGGTGTGTTAGGTTTTATTGGTAGAGGGATTGAGTTCCAGAGCTGTGATGTCATGCTGCAACTGTACAAAACGCTAGTGTGGCCTCATTTGGAATATTGCGTGCAGTTCTGGTTGCCCCATTACAGGAAGGATGTGGAAGCATTGGAAAAGGTGCAGAGATTTGTCAGGATGTTGCCTGGTCTGGAGCGCAGGCCCCATGAAGAAAGGCTGAGGGACTTGGGTCTGTTCTCATTGGAGAGAAGGAGACTAAGAGGGGATTTAATAGAGACACACAAGATGATCAGAGGATTAGATAGGGTGGACAGTGAGAGTCTTTTTCCGAGGATGATGACTTCAGCTTGTACGAGGGGGCATAGCTACAAATTGAGGGGTGATAGATTTAAGACAGATGTCAGAGGCAGGTTCTTTACTCCGAGTGGTAAGGGCATGGAACACCCTGCCTGCCAATGTAGTTAACTCAGCCACATTAGGGGCATTTAAACAGTCCTTGGATAAGCATATGGATAATGATGGGATAGTGTAGGGGTAGGGGCTTAGATTAGTTCACAGATCGGCGCAACATCGAGGGCTGAAGGACCTGTTCTGCGCTGTATTGTTCTATGTTCTATAAGCCACATTTATTTAAGGCCTGGGATAACAAAGTGTGGAGCTGGATGAACACAGCAGGCTAACCAGCATCTCAGGAGCACAAAAGCTGATTGTTTGGGCCGAGTCCCTTCAACAGAAAAGGGGGATGGGGCGAGGGTTCTGAAATAAATGGGGGGGGGGGGGGGGGGGGGGAGAGGGTGTGGGGATGCAGACCAAAGGTGGATAGAGGAGAAGATAGGTGGAGAGGAGTGTACTAGGTGAGGAGGTAGGGAGGGGATAGGTCAGTCCGAGGAGGACGGATAGGTCAAGGGGGCGGGGTGAGGTTAGTAGGTAGGAAACGGAGGTGCGGCTTAAGGTGGGAGGAGGGGATAGGTGAGAGGAAGAACAGGTTAGGGAGGCAGGGACGAGCTGCGCTGGTTTTGGGATGCAGCGGGCGGCGTGGGGGGGGTAGATTTTGAAGCTGGTGAAATCCACATTGATGCCATTGCACTGCAGGGTTCCCAAGCGGAATATGAGTTGCTGTTCCTGCAACCTACGGGTGGCATCATTGTGGCACTGCAGGAGGCTCAGGATGGACATGTCATCTAAGGAATGGGAGGGGAGTTGAAACGGTTCGTGACTGGGGGGTGCAGTTGTTTATTGCGAACTGAGCGGTGGTGTTCTGCAAAGCAGTCCCCAAGCCTCCGCTTGGCTTTCCCAATGTAGAGGTAGCCACAACGGGTACAGCGGATGCAGTGTACCACATTGGCAGATGTACAGGTGAACATCTGCTTGATGTGGAAAGTCATCTTGGGGCCTGGGATGGTGATGAGGGAGGTGGTGTGGGGGCAAGTGTAGCACTTCCTGTGGTTGCAGGGGAAGGTGCTGGGTGTGGTGGGGACCATGGAGCGGACAAGGGAGTTGCGGAGAGAGTGGTCTCATCGGAAGGCAGATAGGGGTGGGGATGGGAAAAAAATATATGTCTTTAGAGGTGGGGTTGGATTGTAGATGGCAGAAGTGTCGGAGGATGATGTGTTGTATACCGAAGTTGGTGAGGTGGTATGTGAGGACTAGGGGGAAATTGTTTTTTGGCAGTTATTGCGGGGACAGGGTGTGAGGGATGTGTTGCGGGAAATGCGGGAGACATGGTCAAGGACGTTCTTGACCACTGCGGCTGGTGGTGGGGGGGGGGGTTGGGGGGGGGGGGGGGGGGGGAGACTGCGGTCCTTGAAGAATGAGGACATCTGGGATGTACGGGAGTGGATACCTCATCCTGGGAGCAGATGAGGTGGAGGCAAAGGAATTGGGAATAGGGGATGGAATTCTTGCAGGAAGGTGGGTGGGAGGTGTACTCTAGGTAGCTGTGGGAGTCGGTGGGCTTGAAACGGACATTGGTTTCTAGGTGGTTGCCTGAGATGGAGACAGAGGTCCAGGAACGTGAGGGATGTGTTGTGTTGAATGGTCCAGGTGAACTTAAGGTTAGGGTGGAAGGTGTTGGTGAAGTGGGTGAATTGAGTTCCTCTCGGGAGCACAAGGCGGTTCCAATACAGTCAGTCAATGCAACGGAGGAAGAGCTGGGGTTTAGGGCCAGTGTAGGTGCAGATGAGGGACTGTTCCACATAACCTACAAAGAGGCAGGCATAGCTTGGGCCCATGCAGGTACCCATGGCCACCCCCTTTGTCTGTAGGAGGTGGGAGGAATCGAAAAAGAACCTTTACACTACCTAGTGGTTTTCCTGAACCATTTTACAGCCAGTAGGTCCTGCAAACGCCAAAGAGGAAGGTTGTGATAGCTAGCTACCAACCATATGCCAGTGGTTGGCATCACATGCATATATGCAAGAGGTGACAAAATTTTTTTCATTGTTTACCATCATTACTCCACTTGAAACTGAAGCAACTTTGAATTTGCATATGCATAGCAAAGCAAAATTCAAAAAGCTGCCATCAGTCATGCTCTCCTCCAGAAATTTATAGTGTTGGGTAACCTTAGAAGCATAATTAGAAATCATTGAACTGCACGGGTGTATGTAAATTGGTTGGTTTGAGCAGTCAGTTAACTGTTAAATTTTACGCCATTAAAAACAAATGTGTTACAGAGCCACTAGGCTGAGAAAATAAAACATTTGATGCTGCCCGAGTAAGAACGTATACTGGAATGGGGAAAAGAAAGCAAAATTTACAGGATTCACTGACCATATATCAGCTCCAGACTTAAGTGATAACTAGAGGAGTTCCCTTCCTCAGGATGCCTAAACCAAGACTATTGTGGCATACAGTGTGGGCACAAGGTGTAACGTGACTGAATTCCAACTGACACAAGTGCTACCATGTTCAAATCCCACTTCAAGCTTGAGCCAAAATATCAAGGCTGACACCCCACTGCAGTTGAGGTAGATGGTAATTTTGGAGGCGCTGTCTTTTGAATGAAACTTTAAACCAAAGCCCCACCTCCCTGCTTCAGTGGAGCTAAAAATATTCTGCATTCTTACACCAAAAGGGCAGCAGTTATCCTTGGTATCCTGTCGAATATTACCTCTCAATCAACATCACAACACAAAAATAAAAGACTGTCATTATGCTATCTGTGGGATTTTGCTGAGCACAAATTAGCTTAGGCTTTTCCTAAATTATGAGAGACAAACTACCAGTATTTAGCAAACTGTACTTCCCAAAGAATATGATGACCACATCCAATTTAACTAGTTAGTTAACAAACTAATTAATTGTAAGAGCTTAAAGCATAGTATAAGTCAAAGTCAGTTATCAACTGTCAGACTGTTTTAGTTAGAAAACAAAAACTTGCCTTCAGCTCCTGTTTGGCTGGCTCGTTCACTGCCTGCCAGATCAACTAAATTCTGTAAAAGAAAAGCATTGATTCAAGCCTGGGCAAACAACAAAAATTGCTTATTCACTGAATTTTGCACTTCAGAAAGGGGTGGAAGAAAAGTTACTGTTCCACACAAAATTGGGTACATTAATTCACAAATCATTCAATATATGTTCCAAGTCAGGGTTTCTCGAATGGGTGTCAGGACCCAAGTGCTGTCACAATGGATGATGTGGAACTCTGATTAAGTTGTAACAATAGTACCCATGCTGTGACAGAAACCTGCATTCAGCCCCGGATCCCCACCTTCCCTTTCCAGGTCTCAGGTTAACCGCAAACCCCAAACTGAAGGGTTATAAGAATTTAAGTCTCAAAATGGGGCCACAGTCAAGGGAAAAATGAAAAGGTAACACAGCTCCAAATAAATTACAGAACAGCTCCCTAAAAATGATGATCCTGCTTCATTTAACCACAGAAAAGTCAGCTAACAAAACCCCTCTGTTTGAATTGCGAAGAATAGATTGGTTTCAATAAAGAACTTGCCACAAATCATCCAAGACATAAATACACTGTGCTGACAACCAGCTTCTCATAGCCAAAAACCCAAAATAAAAGTCTGGGCAGAGATTACACCTGAAGACACTTGCTAAGTATTCTCTGTTGACTTGTGCCTTCACACAACTTGCAAATCAAAACTTATAAACAACCTATGAATTTTCATTTGCTAACAGATTAGGCCCACGTTTATCAATGCAGGACAACATGCACCAGCTTAAGGTGGAAGCAACTTACTAAAGCTTGGATTCCCTTTTAGATCCAAGTGTTTATGTTTAAAGAATACCCCCTGTTCCCTAGCATGGAGTACAAATGTTAATTACATTCAATCCCAAGTGAAAGTCCAGATTAATAGTTTGTAGACTTAAAATGCAATTTGACCAATGAAGTAAAACATGGGTAAAAAGGTAAAATGCAGCCACTGCATTCAGAACGGCAGATGGTGAAAAGTGAGCTCCCATGTGGATCACTGCTGGGTCCGGTGTTCCCAATTTATGACATGCATGCTAGTGGATTATACGTTAGTAATTGACAAGAGGAAAATCAGGATCATTTGTGCAAGATGCAACAAAACCCACAATTGGATCAAATATGGCTGATGCACTATCAGTTGTGACAAACAAAACATTTAATTCAGACACCCAATTTCATCATGAAGTAACAAAATCAGGAATGTTACATCCTCCAGTATGCAGTCGTTGTGCATCATGAGATGAAATTAAAAAACAATGTCAGTAAATGTGTCACTTTACCAGTTCCTGCTTAAATATTCAAGCATCAAATACGTTGATTACCATTTCCAGATTATGAAATATTACTAAATGGTTAAAAAAATTGGCCCATATCACATCTGCTTTCTGGGCCACTTCACAATATTGAATGCATGAATTTTTTTTGTACTGTGTGGCAAAAATAAGGAAGTCTCGATACAATTGTGCAGGGTTTCACGGAGACCACACCTGGAGTGCTGCATCCAGTTTGCCCTCCATAATTAAAAAGAACAAATTTGCACTGGAGGGGCAGTACCACAAAGATTTGCCAGGCTGGGGTGAGAGGACTGGCTTATGATGAGACACTGAAGAAAACAGAATTGAAGTTTGAGTTAAGAGCAATGAGGTGTGACATCACAAACAAAATTCTGGATGGGCTTGAAAAGGATGGACACTAAGAAAACTATTTACCCTGGTTGGGAAATCTGGGACACAGGGGCAGACACAAGATAACAGGGTGGTCAGCTTAAGACTAAAGATGAGAAAAAACATCTTCACTCAATGGATGAATTTTTCATATTCTCTACCCCAAAAGGGCTTTGGATACTCCATCATGTGAAGAGTTATACAGCATGGAAACAGACCATGCCGAACACAATCCCAAACTAAACTAGTCAAATCTGCCTGCTCCTGGCCCATATTGCTCCAAAATTTTCCTATGTATACTCTTATCCAAAAAGAGTTTCAAATGTCATCATACCCACATCCACCGTTTCCTCAGGAAGTTCATTCCACACATGAACCACTTCTAATGAATGTTTTTTCTGTAATATTATTACACTGTTTTTCTCTAAACTAAAAAGTGAAAAGCTTTTCTACTGTCACTGCAAACCAATGCCATTTTGAAGAGTTTTAAGATGACAAAAAGAAAAGAGATATAGCTTATAGAGAGTCCACCAGTCCCGAGCCTCATCAACACCATTCCTCCTCCACTGCCTCACTGCCATCTACGTCGGAGCCAGCTAACATTGAAGTCACCACTCTACAGGGATCATCCCTTGCCGCTGGGCCTATTTTCCTGTCACCACCTGCACCGCAGTCACAGCTCTCACTACTCCACCCATGTTGACATCACTGTGATGCCTTTCCATTGCTGCCAGTTCTGGACCCAACCAATGCCAAAACAGGCTGATCCTCAGGTGCTATTTTTTGCCACTGGGCCTACCTCAGTGGCATCACCTCTGCCATTTCCAATGCCAGGTCCCATGCTTGCTACAGAAAAGTAATGGGGGCTTACGCATCACTGAGGGGTCCATACTGAGCTCATTTGCCACTGCCAATGGGGGACAAAAGTAAAGGAAAGAAGAAAAAAAAAAAAAGAGGGAAAAATAGAAACGAACAGCAGTCGTATTGGCAGAGACCTGGCTCAGGAGCCCCACACCATCTGCGTCAGGTTGCGATAAACACAACCACCTCCATCTTGGTCAGCAGATATCTAGGAACACCATCTACTACCCCACCCTAGCCATTAACTGTTCTGGACTTGGAAATATGTTGCTATTGCGTCATGGTCACTGGGTCAACTGGAACTCCTTCCTTACTGGCATTATGGGTTTCCTTAGTGCACATGAATACAGCTGCTTAAAGGCTGCAACTCACCACCGTCAAAGGGCAATTAGGAACAGCATTAAATGCTGGTCAGCCAGCAACATTGAAATCCCATGAATGATTAAAAAAATGTTGGTGGCTAGGAAGTTGGACCCCGAATAGGATCATTTTAACTGTTGTCACAAGACAAAGGGCATCTACAGTTGACATTTGCTCCTTTTTATTAAAAAAAGTGTTATTCCCGAACGCACTCCAGCTGTGTAGAGAGAAGCAGTTTCAAAAATCAGCACATTATCCAATAATACAAAGAAAAATAATCTTCAGGTTGCTGAAATGAAGTTCATATAGTTTCTCATAGCTAGGCAGAACATCCTCACCTGTTCTTGAGATGGATTCTGAATCCAGCAATAAGGGGCAAAAAGCTGTGCAAAGTACCATCTCACATCTCAATTACTAATTCCTGAATCAGGATGCAAAATAGTTATTGTTCTAGAAGGTTGTCAAATTTCACCAGAATATTTAATACTGGAGTCACAAACTTAAAATGCTTAACTCTCACCCAGCATACGAGCACATTTAAGCTTGAATAAATAATGATCTCACTCTTCCCAGAGTGCAATGAAAATAGTTCTGATTGTAAACTTTTTTTTAAGAAAAAGGCAGCTGCTATTAGGCAATGGAATTTTCAGTCACTGAAACAAAGCAATCGCAAATCTTGTATCAAAATATGATAAGAGTTCATTCTTGTTTGCAGATTAATAAATTGACAATGCAATATTACAGTAAAGAAATAAACTTGTATTTTACATCATAAAACAGAATTTAACATTTGAAAGTTTTTTTTTAAAAACCGTCAGCAAAAGTGAAGAACTGTCGAAGAAAAGTAATGACAGAATAAATTCAAGGTCTTCAGAAAATTGTATACTATGACTTCCAGGTTGTGATCAAAAGCCGTAATCCCAGATACTACACTTAGGTTAGCAGTGTGCATTCTTGCCCGAAGCATTTCAGCTGTATTTGCATTTAATTTTCTTGCTGTATTATCATTGGTGCACAACTCAAACATCAGCATCTGATACCAATAACAGCCTGACATATGTACATTGAGGCAGTCATTCAAACATTGTACATAGTTAAAGGGCATCCCAGGCAGCCAGAGGGATGGTCATTTCTGGTTAAGCTAGAACAGTAAGATTAATACAGCAACACTCAGATCTTCCATCGATTTAAATTGAATGGAATATAACTTACCAAGTGTGCAACAATAACTGCTTCATTATTTTTGTCCCTGCTTTCTACAATCTGAAATAGAAAAATAATTCAAATCAGAATGCATAAAACTAAATTTTAAAAAAAATTGAATCTTGAACCATCCAAGTACTCCAATCACCCCCAATGTTACAAGACATCTTAAAGCGCAAGAAAGTGTTTGGATCATATACTGCTTTCCATCAATGGAAATGTTCATTTCAATAATTTCTTTCAACTAGAAATCGTTTGTCACCACATTCATGATTATGAAATACTTAAACACACACTCAGAACCTGCTATCATTTGCATTGGGTGGAGTACAAAAGCAGTTTTACAAATAAACATTCACATTAATGTCAAAACCTTTCTGTCACGTTAACACATTCATTCACAAAGTGAATAACTGTGAGATAGAAAAGATCACAAAAGAAAGATTGGAGGCTATGATATTGTACTTTAAAGTTTCTCATTCAGCATTGGCTATTTAAATACATCTTTGCTTTATCAGGCACCTAATGAGCCAGCACTCCTGATAAACTGGCAATAGTTAGATGGTAAAATACCAGACGGCTACTGTACTACTGCAATCTCCATGATGTCCATGTATTCAGTTGAGGGTATGAGTGAGAAGGCTCTAAGTTTTATTAAAGTTGTTAAAAATTTAATTTCCGCTGTAAATTAAGTATAACAGTTATGTATATACACCTTGCATTATGTCTGTATTACATGCAGACCTCTTGATCAACTGGGTTATTTGATCAACCAGTACACTGCCAGTCCCAAAGCTGCCAGTTAATAAGAGGTTTGCTGTATAATTATAAAAGGTGGCCCTCAAAATTTTCCTCACATGGATAATCAGGAGAAGAAAAATATTAGAACATACCATTCTCTGCTGTTTCTTTCATGAGTTGATTATGGATCAAGCTATCTAATCCACAACAGTTTTAGAATACACTGTTCTGGATCACAGTGTCATAAATTTTACTTATAGATTGAAAAATACAGTAAAAATGATACAGTGAAAGCCAATGGGAGTGGAGTATCACCAGCAAGCCTGCCGTGAGAAAAAAAGTTATGAAGACAATGAGATTTTTCTCCCCCCTCTCTGTCTGTGTGGAGGGACAATTCGAACTATGTTGTCCATAGCCTGCAGTTAAACTAATGACTACTTCGTGTTGCAGTACAGTACTGGAAACATGGGCATATTGCAACGTCACAGACTGAAAACTCTGTCAATGACTGACTAAGCTATGTCGATTGTAACTACTTCTGATTTTGCTTCATACTTTCAATGATGCAAACAAATTGTGGCAAATTCAGAAATTAATTTGATTTTCCCCACACACCCCTTCATAAAAGGGATTTTCACTATTAAGGCTGCAGTACCTTAATCCTTTAGAATCTTGCAGTTTTTATTCATCCAACCCCAGTTCTCCTCAGAAATAGGAGCAAGTGTTCTTACACTGCTGTAATCTAAGTGATCAGGCTACACCTACAGTGCCATAAAGTAGATGGTTCCAGAATTTTTACCCATCAATGAAAGACTATCAATATCTCCAAACATGATGGTGCGTGACCTGAAGGTAGAGGTGGATTTACATAATCCCCTTCCCATGGGGTCTCCATCACCTAAACAAACAAGATGTGATGTCAGATGGTATCGAAGAAAGTAGGTGTGGCCTACATTTTTCAGGGGGACACGATGATACAGAATGATGTGAACAATAACAGGGGAAATTTCACAGTATCCTTCCAAATATGCCCCTATTAACCAAAACCATAAAAAAACTACTGCAATTATCTCATTGCTATTCGCGAAGACTTGCCGTGCTCAAACTAGGTACCCTTTAGTGATCACATTTCAAAATATGTGACTGCAAAGAATTGAGACATCCTGAGATCAATAAAGTAGCTATGCATATACACGTGATTGATTGCTCAAAGGGATTAACTTCATGGACAACAATATCCTTACCACTCTAAAAATTGTATGTGACCGACTACTGTGCTCATTCATTTTGGTTTCTCCATAATGCCTGTTTTCTGAGGAAGAAAAATATAGTCAGAGTAACTTCATTTTACAATCAGGCATTAGTTTTTCATGTCAAATAACAAAGCAACACAAAGTACTTGGAAGTCATTGTTGCTTTTTCCATGTGTTTTGGGACATTAGCTTCCTGATCTTGCACAAATTACTTTTGTTTTATATTCATCTCAGTTACGGATATCAGCACTGGTAAACAAAAAACACTTGAATATTCTCATCTCTCCCAAATGAGGGAAATTAGATCAGAGAAATTCTCCACAGGATCCCCAAAAGCTCATTATTTAAAAATAAAGAAACAAAAGCCATGTACAAAACCTCATCTGATGATGAATAGCACAATTAAAAGTCACAATTAGTGACTTACAATTTGTCAGCTAAGTAGGATCAATTTCAGTATTGTGAACCTAAACTCACTTAGAGTTCAATATAAGCTAAGGTACATAGTTAAAGTACTAAACTGAGTGCTCGTGAAAACCTTTTTGCCCAAACTGCATTTGAAGCCACAATTCATGAAGTAAAAAGATAGTGCATTAAGCTGGTGCGGTGTTTGCCAGAGATCCTTGTTAGTTCTAATTTCAGAAAAGTTCCAAATACACCTAGTGGAAATGACAAGTAGGTTGTGGACTCAGCAATTAAATAAGTTCATGGAATATTTCAAATATGAGAAATATACAGGGAACATTTGGAGTCTGTGCCCTAAACACATTCACAAAGCATTCAAAACTTGGCAAATAGAAAACAGGTGTAAGTTGGGCAGAGTTTGTCTACAAGTGAAGAAGAATTTTATCTTACATGAAACCCTAAGACCAACAGTAAATTTTGCATTGTCAACAGGGCTTTCATCTTACTTTCTCCTTTCTGGACCAATTTCATTACATCCTCATAGGTTACGGCCAACTCCTCAGTCAGACTGGCAACATAAACAGTACGCTGGAGGAAAAAAAAGTATTAGTTTATTTGAAATCTTACATGCATTCATCATCAGAATGCAATTGGCAAACTAAATTCAGGACAGGTCAAGAGAAACTTGTTCAGTTTGAAACTGGACAAAGGAATTTTACTACTAACATGAAGCTGGAAAAAATCTGAAACAGAATGCTGGAGAAACCCTGGCAACATCTGTGGAAAGAGAAAGTGTGTTAGGGTCAAGTCCACTGTGTGTTTTCTTCATGACTTCATGTTCTGAAGAATCATACGGGACTCAAAAAAATTAATTGTTCTCTCCACAGATGCTACTACACCTGCTGAGTTTCTCCATTGTTCCTGATGTTTATGATTAACTTGGATTGCAAACCAATGAATAGCCAGCAGTTTCTAAAATAACAAGATCCAATCAAAGACAAACACACAAACTTCAAAGAAAAAAAAATGTGAAATCTTAAACCTTTGCTCAGAAACGTACAAGAACTCTAGAAGAATGAAATTAACTACGTTAAAAATAAAATACGGACATCATTTGAATGCATATTTAGAAGCACTTACTTCCATGTCTTCTCTAACTTCGAGTGGTCTTCTTTTTGGACCAACAAGCAAATCAGATACAGACTCATTGTAAATTTCCATGTAAGAAACGCGCAACAAAAATTCCCTGTTTGGTGTCTGGGTGGAACAAAAACCACATATAAGTAGGAAAATGAATATTCCTGAGTTTCAATTACAGGAGAATCCAAATAACAATCTAAATTTACAAAAGGGACTAATTTCGGAGTCTTTCAGGGCATTCCAAAGAGTACAAAACCCAATTAATTATCTTCAATTCTTTAAAACAATTACATCCAAAACATCAACATGTAATTCAACCTATTCCAATACCTAAATTAAAATATTTTTCCTTCAGTTATTTGGTCAATTTGGCTGAACATCACAATTAGTCAGTGATGAAGGTTGGTACCATGAGCTTTAACTTTGAATCTAAGGGACAGGAGCAATGTGGACACAGAACTGGCTGGGTGACAGGGAGAGGGATGGCCAGTGGACACTTTTCAGGATGCAGGAAGGAGAGTAGTGGAATTCCCCAGAGTTCAGTATTGAGGCTCTTGCTTCACTTGATAGGTCACCATTAACTATAACTTGGTCTAGATCTTACAGAAGGGAATCAAAGATTATAGGTAGAATATAGAATCGAAAACACAACCATCATGATCATTTGAATGATGGGCTTGAGGTGCCAAATAGTACACTTCTAATTCATAAGCTCATATGCAATTTCAAAATGTGCCAGTGGTACCTAAATTGAAAATATTGTAAACAGTGTGGAACTTCAGCGGAAAGTATTGACAAGACGAGTGGGTGAATAATTGGCATACCAAGTTCAAAGTGGAGGTGCACAAGATGATATATTTTAGTAAGAACACCATGGAGAGACAATATAAAATAAAAGATATAACCCTAAAGGGAATGTAGGTGTATAAAGACTCAGGTATATGTCTGCATAAGTCATTAAAGGTGGCAAGGCAGATTTAGAGAAATTAATCAAGCATAAAGTACCCTAGGCTTTATTAACATCTGCATAGATTACATTCAAGTTGATCATGACTGATGTGCTTTCAATTACACATTCCTGCCTACACTGATATTCTTTGATTCCCTTGTCTAACAAGGATCAATCCAGTTCCACCTTAGAACTGGTCAATAGTCACACATGCAGCACCAAGGTAGTCTTCCTAACTCCCACAACACAATGTTTCTCCTCAGCCCCATTCTAAAAGGGCAACAACTAATTTTTAAAAAACAGTTCAAGTTTCTGGTCTCCCATGCAAGAGAAAATATCCTTTCCACATTCACCTTGACAAGACCTTTCAGGATCTTGCATCCTTCAATCACATTACCCTTTGTTTTCACTGAAGTTTCGAAGACAAGTCCAGTCTGTACTACCTTTTCATTCATTCACAGGATGAGGACATCACTGGCGAGGCCTAATTTATTGCCTATCCTTTATTGTCCAGAGGGGAACTTTGGAAAATTAATAGCAATACATCTTATTAGCCAACTCATTTAAAACCACAGAAAAATGCCTCAGGTCCCACTTGTCATACTTTCTCTAAAGTATCATCATTAGGGAAGAAGCTAAGTGCATCTCTTTCTGCATCCTGCTTTACAGCTGTTACTGGATGTTTTGAAGTGTATTCCACAGAGAATGCAGAAGCAGATCTCATCACCCAATTATTGAATGCCATTACTCCTTAGTATATCAGAAATAAACCTTCATGCAGCTATATTTCCATAATGGTTGTTAGATCATTTATTTACTTCAATGAGTGGTATGAATTAATTCCTTTGTTATGAATGCTATGGGCATTCAGATTCATAGTCTTTAGTATCATTATTTTGTTAGTTTTAATAACAGCTAGTCTTGACTGCTGTTGTATTTTTAGGTTTCTTTCTCCTCTGTCCCTTCCTACAAGTCCTGTTTCATCTACCCAAGCTTGATCTATCATGACCACCCACCCAGTTGTTTAGTTTAAAGCCCTCTTCCCAAATGATATCTTTTGGTAGAAAACCAGTCCCAGCACAATTCATGTCGAGATCCAAGGGACCAAGTAACCTCCTTCTGCACTCCTATTCATGCAGCACACTCCTGGTCATAATCACTTGTTTTGTTGCATAAAGTGTTTTTCCAACCACTCAAAATTGTGTCATTTGGTTCCCAAAGCTTCAGCCAATAGTTTATCTACCGTCTGGACTCGAGACTTTGAACACCTCTATCAAATCTCCTCTCACCTTTCCCTTCTTGAAGCATAATGGTAGCCCTCAAAACCACCTGCAGAATTGAAGTTCCTCATCACTGCAACTAGTCCCTGCATCTGTTCTAAAACATTTATTCTCTTCCCTAAGCATAGTGTTCAGAATTGGGCCAGTGTCATTTAAAAAGTGTCCACTTTTGCAAACTGCCCTAACATAGACATAACATATACTCCCTCATTTCTGTGTTCTGCGAGAGAAATGTAATCTTTCAATTATATTGTCCTTCCCATCAATGCTCAACTGTTCCATCAATCAGCATCCTCTTCAAATCTACTGCTATCCTGAGTTTATTATATTAGATGTTGGCTAATCTGCAAATTTTGAAGTAGTGACTTACACACAGGTGTACAGGGCACAGTGTTTGTCTACCTTTTTAAACATAAATCACTACTGTAACAGATACAGCAGCTAGTTTCACATAGCGATAAGTGGCATTTCATACATTTCAAATACCTACTTTTAACAAATACCTCCTCTTAAAGAGAAAAAGTTTCTTCTCAGCTGAATCTTGGGACTGTTCTATCAAGTGCCCAGAAACTGCAATTAACAAATTAGAGCCTACTTGTATCTGCATTGGCAATACAAATGTCAATCTTCACCCTACTTTTTCTTTTAGGATGTCTAATTGCTAGGATTTCTTCACAGTAGATTCAAATTATACTTGCTGTTTTTGTTTTGATCACCTTTGAAACAGTTTTCTTTGAAGGAGAGTTGCCCATAATAGCTAGTTCTATCAATGACTGACAGAAGAACTCAATCATTTATTGATATACAGCAGCTTTGTAGATAATTTTGCATTCAGTGGATACTTCCACTAACCATGGAGCATTCTCCAGGTAACCTAATGGAAGAAGGTGATTGTGTAATTTTGATCAAAATTGCACAGACAGAACAGTTGAAAATTATGAAATTTAACATTCTAGAAGCAAATAACAAGTTCAGGCACTTCCAGCAATTTCCAGTATCACAGGTTTATGTTACAATGCACTGTAGAAGAATACTCAAGGAAATAACACAAAATGGTTCAGGAGAATCATAATTTTTGTTCCAATGCAGGAAGTGGGAAGATCTTTCCATTCCAACAGGCTTTCTCCATTGTATAAATTGTTTCCCACAAATCCAAGTAGAAACAGTAATTCCAAGTTATGCGTTCATGCTGATTTTCACAAATTAGAATAGTCAATGCCATGAAAAGTTACTTACATTATTAATGACATTGAACAAATTACAGATTGCCAGAGGAATAAGACCAGAAGATACTGCATCTCCCATCATTGTGTAAGTCTTTCCAGAAGAAGTCTGCCCATATGCAAATATGGTGCCTGTTAAACAAAATGTCAATTTAACTTCAACACTGAACAACATTGAAACATGTTAAGTCATTGTTTTCAAACTTGTATGCTCGAATCTCAAAACATTTTTGTTCCACCTATTGAAGGACAAGGACCAAAACACCTGTTGTACAACATCTGGACTACAAAATAAATGATTATTAAAAATCCTTTTAAAAGAATCCAACAGGCTCATGGTTATCACCATGCTTGAATTTACAATAGGTGGCATATTATCCAGAACTTAAAATCAAATGAAATGGTAAAATTTCCATATTCAATTTAAGACTTTAAAAAATCAAAAGCCAGATAACCAAGGAAAAAGACAATTCTACTTTCATTGTACCATTGATCGATTGTCAAGTGCACTCACCATTGTAGCCCTCGGTAATAGAACGCACAATGGAGTGTGCAACTTCATTGTAAACTGTAGCTGTTGACTCTTCAGGATGGAATACACGGTCTAAAAAAATTCAGTTGAGAAGACAGTCAACCAATCACCTTTTTCTATAACGCAAGTTGGGTGAAGACAACCAATAAGGAAATCACATACAAGATACAGCTGCTGGTTTAAAAGTTAAGTGTCACTCTCTAAATGGAACTACAAATATTCCATACGATGGTATCAGCTCAGTCAGACCTTATTGAGAATAGATCTGAACCTTGTAACTATTAGTAATTATTTAAGAATGCAAGAGGTACTGCTGTAAGCAAATGTGCCCAGAATAGTGACTTTTTGCAAGACTGCAATCCTTTGGTTCAGCCATTGAGTGCCTGATCTATCAATTACCCCATGTTGTCTTATTATCGCAATTCCAAATGGGGACATGGATAATTGAGGTGGGTGCTGTTAATGACATGCGCTATTCTGAAAGACTGGTCAACAACAGTCTATCTTTATTTTACCTGCTCAATAAATTACTAATAGTTACTTGGATGGAAACCCTGAGAACATTTGTTGTAACTTTGGTCTTATGAACTACTCATTTCAATTGCCACAATTATGTCATTAAAATCATTACTTAATGCATATCATAAGTTTTTGAGAAATGTGTCTTTGGGCCAACCAGTTGTCCGTTGTCAGTGTTGCTCTTTATCTTAGGCCAGGACTACAAGTTGTCAAAGGACCATTTTTGGTTGATCTGACAGTGAGCAAGACTACATTAATTCCTGGATATGATCTGTTTTAGTATGATTGTGGTATATGCGATTACTGAATTGTGTTGTATTGCAAGTATCAATTGACAAAATATAGAAACCAGTTCTTTTAAAGTCTTCAGACAGGTGACTTGCGAATACAGAAGTACTGTCACTGGACCTGAAACTGTAACTGTCTTCTCCTCACTGATACTGCCACACTTGTTGAGTTTCTCCAGCAATTTGTTTCAAATTTCTAGCAACTGCAGTTCTTTGTTTTAGTGTATTACTACAATTTTCTGAATGAATTTGGACAGAGCTATAGTCTTACTTTGTGTGTAGTCAAGTTAACTATTAATTGAAAGTTGTAGTGTAATACAATCTGCTAACTGAGTTGGTGGACCTGGTATTTGATACTTTAATGGGCAGTACAGTCTAAAGACAAAGCTATAAATTATTCCCCTCGTGCAATACAAAAGCATCTGTTACTACACATTAACTGCTTCCTTTTGGCATTTTATTACATTTTTGTGCAATCTTCATTCCTGTGTGATGGTGGATGAGTACAATTACAATGTTTAAAGGACATTTGGACAGGTTAATGAATAGGAAAGGTTTGGAGGGATATGGGCCAAGAGCAAGCAACTGAAACTAGTTTACTTTGGGATTGTGTTCAGCATAGCCTGGCTGGACAGAAGGGTCTGTTTCCGTACTGTATGACAAGATGATTGATCTGTTAAAACTTACTAAAAGTAATCTGCAACACAAACTTCTCAAACTTACCAAAACTGAATGACTTTGATCCAGATATCTGGGAAACAGTTTGTTTGTCGGCTTTCCAATGAATCTGAAGGGCTTCAGCAGATCCACCTTGTAAAGATTTCTCTCTGGTAGAAACAACTTCTATTACTCATTTTTTAATTTTTAAAATTGTGATGTCAATCTGATCTGTAGTACTAACCAAGTGAAAATGTTAATTTCTTTATGACAGATCTGTTCTTCCGAACATTTGCAATCCCATTCCATTGCTCCTTCCTCTTTACCCCGTTTATCTATTTTACATTTTCCAGTTCCATCACTTGCATCAGACACCATCCAATCAAATCTATTTCCTTCATCAAGTCTGACAGAGACCAGGAAGGAAAAGGTCATGCAAAAGCAGTTAAAACACCTTCCTTTCAGTCACTTCTAATGCTAAAATTTCGATATTTACAGGATGCCCAAGAAAAACCAGAAAAGGAATATGATGCCTCCCCGGTGTTCTCAATAGCATCAGTTCAGGTAGCCAACTCCTTGTTTAATGAATATCTTAAAAAATGGAAGAACTAGGGGGAGTAGACTATTCAATCCCTCAAGCCGACTGTATTATTTAATAATTATGACTGATCTCATCTTGGCTCAGCTCCAATTTCCTTCCTACCCCCCCCCCACCACTTTAATCCATTACTAATTAAAAATTTGTCCATCTCCTCAAATTTACTCAATGCCCTGGCATCCACAGTACTCTATGGAACGGAATTTCACAGAATGAGAAAGTAATTACTCCTCAATTGATACTTGCCCACTTTTATACTTTTTTCCTTCAGCAAAACAAAAATGCCAAAAATTCCATCTGCCATGCTTATTACATGGTGTACATGGATACCAGGTGTTTACTACTGATGCACAATGTCACCCAGATCCTTCTGCACTGGCACATTTTGAAGTTGCTCTCCATTTAGATAATAAGTTACTTTTTGATTCTTCCAAATTGAGTTGGCCTATTCACCTAACTTATTCACAGCCATTTCTAAATTTCTTTATTGCAACTCAACTTCTCACTTATTGGTGAGATCTGCAAGTTTGGCTACAGTACATGCTATCTCTGCATCCAAGTCATGAATATAGATTTAGCCTTCATAAAACCATGCCGACTGATGGATTGTGCTTTGACTTTTCAAATATCCTGTTAAGAGTCCAACAATTGATTCTAACAATTTGCTAACAATAGACATTAAGCTAATAGCTCTATCGTTTCCTTCTTTCTGCCTTCCTCCCTTTTTAAATAAGAGTATTGTATTAGTATTTTTCCAACCCATTAGAGTGTCTCCAGAATCCAGGGAATTTTAGAATATAACCACTGCAGCCATCGTTGCTGTGGCCACTTCCTTTAAGACCCAAGTATGTAGGCCATCAGGCCCCAGGGTGACGTCTGCCTTTAACCAAATAGTTTCCTGCAATTAGCATTGTTATCAATTGTGTCTCTCCCCCATTAACTCCCCAGTCTTGTCCTCAACCAAAATTCACTTTAGTTACTTTTTGTTTTACATACTGAGAAGCTTCTGTTAACCATTTATATTTTAAGTAACTGCTTATTAGTCTTTAAAAGGAAGTTTCCCAATCCTCCAGCCTGGCATGGATTTTTGCAAGTGGAATGCCTTTATTTTTGTCCTTGTTACTTTTAACTTCCTTGCTTAGCCCTGGATGCTCTTCCTCCCTCTCTCCAATCATTTTCCTTTCTGGAATTTATTTTATTGGAAGGGTCTGAACTTCCACAATAAGAATTAATTAAATAAAGATAAATGCCTTAGATTGGACCACCATTAAAGACATGCTTACAAAATGACCAATGTTTGGAAATACATACTCAAAAAGACAGGCACAACAAAAAAAGGAGGTAACAAGGTGTAGAGCTGGATTAACACAGCAGGCCAAGCAGCAGAGGAGCAGGAAAGCTGATGTTTCTGGCCTAGAATTTTAACCCCACTGCAAAACCAAAGGAGGGTCTAGGCCCGAAACGTCAACTTTCCTGCTTGGCCTGTTGTGCTCATCCAGCTCTACATCTTGATATCTCTGAATCTCCAGCATCTGCAGTTCCTACCATCTCTGAAACAATGGAAAAGGAGTTGGCACCTCTCATACAAGGATGAGATGAGATCAGGACATGAATGGAGAAAGGATGTCACTTCAGAAAAATCAGGATGTTCAGTTAGTATGATGGTGAACAGACTCAATGTCTACAGTGTGTTAGGAGTTATCAGTAATGTCACAGTAAAAGTCACACTGGGAAATAGTGATACAGGAGTCAGCAATGTCACTAAGCTAGGGAATGAGAAACTGAGTTAACATTTCAGGACTACAATGATTCAAATTTAAAATTCGCCAGCTATTGTGATGGAGTTTGAAGTCATACTCCCAGAGTATTAATTAGCTTGGGATTTTGGATTTGTATAATAGAAGCAAAATATTGCAGGTGCTGGAAATAATAAAATACAATAAAATGCTGAAGAAATTCCACAGGTCTGGCAACATGCGTGGAAAGAGTTAACATCTTGAGTCACAGGTTTAAGGTGAGAGGGGTAAGATTTAAAGAGACCCGAGTGGCAACTTTTTCATACAGAGGGCGGTGAGTATATGCAATGTGCAGCCAGGAGAAATGCGGAGGGGGTACAACTGCAATATTTAAAAAGGTGTCTGGATGGGTACGTGATTGGAAGGGTTGAGGGGGCTGAGGGCCAAATGCTGGGAAATGGGATGAGATGAATTTAAAATATCTGGTCGGTGTGGATGAGTTGGACTAAAGAGTCTGTTTCTGTACTATACAAATCTATGACTTAAAAATATGAAACTGAAAGCTAATACTGAAAAATCATTTAATTGTCGTCAAAATACATCTGGTTCACTGATGACCCTTAATAAAGGGCATCTGCAATCTTGATCTGGTTTGACCTACATGCCAGACACTGAACCCAATGTGGTTGATTCTTAAATGCTCTCTGAAATAGCCTAGCAAACCATTCGGTTCAAGTGCAGTTACGTACAAGCAACAAATGCTGGCCTTGTCAACAACGTCTGCATTGCATGAAAGAATTTAGAAATAAATGCTGAAACGCGCAGCAAGAATGAAAGTGACATATTTTAATCACAAACAACAGTTTTAAATGTAAACAAAGTAAACCCCACAAGTAGGAGGAAGAGACAAGGCGGCAATAAAAAGTGAGAAGTGTTTAAAAAGAAATAATTGAAACATGTTTAACAAAAATGCATCCTGTTGAAAAAGAAAGATCCATCCATGGCTTTCTAAGGACATTAAAGACTATATTCAATTAAAAGAGGCTTGTAATGCAAACAATAGCAGTAAATCTAAGAATTGGGAGCATTTTAAAACCAGAAAAAATGCCAAAAAGTTCTTAAAAAGGAGTAATGAATGTTGTCAGGAATGTAAAAAGATTTAGAGCTTTAAAAAAGCAAAGCAAAAAGCTAGGTAGAGATTGATCTCCTTGAAGCATAGACAGGAGTCATAATCAGCGGCGTGAAGAAACGTGGTCCCAGAGTGAAAATTAGCAGCGAGCCATACGATCCAAGGAAGGGTCGAGGAAAAGAGAAAATTAGGGACTTGCAGGCCTGACACCATTTAGCAATCTAGTGTAAATGAGGATAATTAGAGACTTGGGTGTGTTCAAAGAAAATCAAACATTAGCAAGCAGGTATTGAAAATAATCAAGAAAGCAAATTACATAATGTTAGGAAATTGGAGTAAAGAATAAAAAGCCTTGCTATAATTACGTAGGAGAAACTTGGTGCCATGACATTTGAAATACTTTGAACAGCTTCAATCTTCACATTCAAGGAATAATGTACTTGCATTAGCGGTAAAGTCTCTGGAAATAAGGTCCTATGAGAAACTGAGGAAATTGGGCCTACATTCACTGGAATGAAGAAATGCAGCGATCTTATGAGTACAGTGAAGATTATGAAGGGGCGGAGTTTCCACTGGCCATGGATTTGCGAACAGCTCCGAAATGGCAAATTCCTTCACTCAAAGGGTTGTGAATCTATGGAATTCTCTATTCCAGTTGTGGAGGAGTGAACAATCGTCTTGGGACTCAAGACTTCGAAGTAGCAGAAAATTGAGGTTGAAGCCTCAGACCAGAAGATCATTCTGAATGGCAGAATCGGCGTAAAGGACTTGTTTCTCACTACCCAAGGATGGGACAAATCTACGACACTCCAGATGAAGCCTCGTTACTGGTTTAATAAACGCTCATGTAACCATTTGGAATTTAAAAAAAAACATTGCCTCTAATATCAAAACCGAGGATCCTATTTGCCTCAGTATCTTCACAGAGAACCTCACTCGCTACCTTCACAGAGAACCTCACTCGCTACCTTCACAGAAATTAGTCGAGAGTCAATTCCGAAGAACACGGGCCCTCACCTATCATTGGGTGGTCTCATCCGGACACACACTTGTACCGCACCTTCCTCCGACATCCTGGGCCCGACCCTGCACCCGGTTCAAGCCAAAAACACGCAGATCGCCGCCCGCTCTCCCTCCCGGGGCTTGTGCCTGCGCCGGAACTGCTTTCTCGCTCCCCCTCCCGGGGCTGGAGCCGGAGCCCCTTTCCCCCCTCTCTCTCCCGGGGCTGGTGCCGGTGCCGCTTTCCCCCTCTCTCTCCCGGGGCTGGTGCCGGTGCCGGTGCCGCTTTCCCCCTCTCTCTCCCGGGGCTGGTGCCGGTGCCGCTTTCCCCCTCTCTCTCCCGGGGCTGGTGCCGGTGCCGGTGCCGCTTTCCCCCTCTCTCTCCCGGGGCTGGTGCCGGTGCCGCTTTCCCCCTCTCTCTCCTGGCGATTGTAATCGATGCCTCTCGATCCTGCTCCCCCACTCACTGTTCAAATTTCGCGGCTCCAATCTGATTGGTTCACATTCCAGATTTTCGGTTAGCATAGACTCTTCCACTCGTTGGGTGGGGGTGGGGCGGTGTGTGGATAATTTAGACTCTTCCACTGGTGGTGAGAACGATTTAATCAACAAAAAGCAAAAAACTGTAAAGATGCTGGGAAACTGAATGGAAAATAGAAATTGTTGGAGAAACTTAGCAGGTTTGGTATCATCTGTGGGGAGAAACTGAGTTAATTCGATATGAACTTCGTAAGAAATGGAAGGTGTTGGAAAATTCTGGTTCTTAATTGCAAAAAAAGCAGAACTTTCCAACCCCTTTCAGTCTTGAAAAAGGCCATTTCCCATTTTGTATTCCATCAGCTACTTATTTGCCTATTCCCCTGGCCTGTTCAACTGCTTATGCAGCCTCCCCGCCTTCTCAACATTACCTGACCCTCCACTTAGCTTTGTGTCTTCCTCATTAGCAACAGTGCCCTCAGTTCCTTCATCCAGATACTGGCTTTCATTTTTAAGAGCATGAAGGTGATGCTGTTAACTGCATACAACGTTGTTTAGGCCACATCTAGAATATTGTGTATATAGGGGAATCTACGTTAGAGAAAGGAAGTAATTGCACTGTAAAGTGTGCAGACGAGATTTACCAAGGTGTTGCCTGACCTGCACAATTTCAGTTAGGAAGAGATAGTGAATAGACTGGCATTGTTTTCCTTGGAGCACAGCAGACATGGGGATGGGGGAATAATTGAGATGTGTACAATTATGCAGGGCATTGACAGGGTAAAAGGGAAGAAATTTTCCCCTTGGTGGAGGGAATCAATGACGGGTTGTAGATTTAAGCTATAGAGAAGGAGTTAGAAGGGAGATGAAAATTCTTTTCACCTAAAGATGGTGGCAATCTTGAAATCATTGCTTGTAGCTTGTTAGGGTGATAGAGATAGAAACCCACATACCCCACATAACATTCAAAAAGTATTTAGATATACACATGTGATGCGAATGATTCAAGGCTATGTACCAAGTGTTGGAAAAAAGGATGATGCTGCTTGACCTGCTGTGTTCATCCAGCTCTACACCTTGTTATCTTAGAATAGTTGGGTGTTTGTTTTCGACCAGCACAGACTCAATAACTGAGGGACTTTTTACTTTGTTATAGATCTTTATGACCTCATTTAAATTTTCTCCCAGATTTCCCAATCCAATTACATAACTGAAGTTCATTTCTATAACTATTTTCGTAAAGGCCTCATATCCTTCTTGTTTGTTTCCTATGACTCAGAGATCCATATTGCTACTGGCCCTTTTCTTCCACAACTTTCAAGTTTGCTGGCAGGCCTGTTAAGAGGCACTTTATCAAAAATCTCAAAACTACATATATCCTATTCAGGAGCAAAAAAAAGAACAAGAGGGCACATGTTTAAGGAGATGTGCAAACAGAACAAGGGTGAAGTGAGAAAAAAAACATTTTTACACAGTGCGTAATTTGGGTATGGAATGCACTGCCTGGAAATGTGGTGATGGTAGATTCAAGTTGACAAATCCCCACGACCTGATGATATACATTTTAAAGTATTGAAGAAAATGGCTTTAGAGATAATGGAGACATTGGTGACCACCCTTCAAAATTCTATAGATTCTGTAATAGCCCCAGTAGAGTAGATGGTTGCAGATGTAACCCAACTATTTAAAGAGGGAGAGAGAAAATGATGCATTACAGACCTGATTCCCCGATGTCAGTTGGAGGAAAAGTCTATTGTAAAGGATGTAACAGCTGAACAATTAAAAATTAGTTACGATTAGGCTGCATCTACAAGAAAAGGGAAATTACATTTGACAAATCTGTTGGATACTTTTATGATTGTTACCAGCAGATCAATAAGAGGTGACTAATGGATTTGGTGTAATTACATTGTCATAAGACTTTTGATAAGCCTTATCATTTGTTTGTAAACAAAAATAGACCACATGTTGGGGGTAATATATTGGCGTAGATTAAGGATTGGTTAACAGAAAGAACACAAGTACGAATGAATAGGTCATTCTCAGCTTGGCAAGCAGAGAATAAAGGAGTACTGCAAGGCTCAGTGCTTGGGCTCAAACTATTCACAAGTTGTATCAATAATTAGGTGTTGGAGCCAAATGTAATATTTCCTAGTTTGCAGATGACACAAATCTAGTGGGAATGTGAGTTGTGAAGAAATGTGAAGAGATTTCAAGGAGATTTGGATAGGCTGAGTGAGTGGACAAGAACATGACAGATGAAATATATGTGGATAAGTGTGAGGTGACCTGCTTTGGCAGGAAGAGTAAAGAAGCAGGTAACTTCTTAAGTGGTCAGATATTGATATCCAAAGGAACTTGATGTCCTTGCTCCATTAGTCAGCTAATATGCACAAGTAGTAAGTAATTAGGAAGGCAAATGTTTTGTTAGCCTTTATCACCAGAGGATTTGAGCATAGAAATGAAGATGTCTTGCTTTAATTGTGTGGAACCTTGATGAGACTGCACTTGGAATATTGTATTTTGGCCCCTTTACCTTAAAAAAAATTGCCTTTGAGCAAATTAAATGGATGTTTACCAGATTAATTCTCGGGCTAGTGGGACTGTCCTATGTGAGGAATTTTTGGTGACTGAACCTGTATTCTCAAAAGTTTAAAAGAACAAGAAGACTGAACTTTAAAACCCTTAAAAGGTTAGACCCAAGTGGTTCAGCAAGAATGTTTAAAGAGTGGGGAAGGGGCGGGGAGTTGGAACCAGGGAACAGAGTCTCAGAATAAGGGGTATGTCACTTAGCTTTGATATGGGGAGACGCTCTTCACTCATTTTTTGGAATTTTCTACCTCAGAGTCTGTGGAAGATATCCTAAATTGGTGATATTTGTCTAATTTATAATCATTAGTTAACTACTTAAAGTCCTTAGTTGGTCAGATGAAAAGGTCAAACATGGCTATTTCTGGTCAGAACCTAATTCAGATGCAAATGTGGCAGGATTCATTGTCCCATCTTATTAAATGCCCTTCCTGCCTCCAAATTTATCCTCAACAAAAGCAAATGATTCCACCTGTCATCCATGATTAAGCTGGGGAGATGAAGGCAGTCATGCATCCGGAAGACATCATGAGCACTATAGAGATGTGGCTCCAGAAAAATTTGGACTGTGAACTGAAAATTGCAAAGTATAACATATGAGAAAAGATAGGAAAAGCAGGAAGATAAGTAACTGTGCTTATGAGGCATAACATAATGGTAGTAGAAAAGAAAGGAAGTAGTTATTCCAGCAAAACAAAAGCCAATGCCAAATGATAGAGACAGGAAAGAATCAATAGCACTAACTGATGTAGTCTACAGATCACTTAGTAGTGAAAGGAGTTAGAGGAAGAAATTTACAAACGGGGAGCTGAATAAATGAAAGAACAATAATGATGGGTAATTCTAACCACTATATTAAATGAAATGAAGGGGCAAGGAAAACAGTTGAGCCTTTTCTAATTTGATATTTAAGAAGGCCCAACAAAGGAAGATTCATTTTAAATGTGACACTGGGGAATGAACCAAAGCCACTGAAAGAACTTCTTTTCAATAATGACTGTAACATAATACAATTTAGGATGACAGGAATGAAGGACATTATTCTAATATAAGGAAGTTGATAGATTGAGCAAATGTTGATTTTGAGGAACTGAGAATAGAACTGGAGAAAATAAAATGGGCAACAATATTGAGAAATGATGTAGGAAAACAATGAAAAGTATTTAAACAATGGTCAATAAAGTGCAGGAAAATATGTATTCTGCTAAAAATAAGAAAAAACAATCAATTGTGAGATTCAATGAATGAATAAAGACATAACACAACAACTGAAGGCTGGAAAAGAAACATACATTAAGTACAAAGACTGCAGAAGAGAATATGAAGAGATTAGGACAAAGGGCAAGAAACTGATTGCAAAGGCAAAACAAATTATGCAATTAAATTATCAAGAAGGATAAAACAAAAATAGCAAAATACTTTGCAGGCACATCAATTTAAAAAAATGGTAGGCTGGAATAAGAGTGGGATTATTAAACACCAGACAGGATAATACTACAGGTAACATGGGAAAGATGGCAGAAATGTTAAGCAAAAATTTTCCTTCATACTTATCAGGACAATAGAATAGGTAAATATGACATGGAATCTTGAGCCTGGCAAGAATCACAGAAGTTTAACATGCAGTGACAAGACATGACAATGATAAATTGACTATCGGCCTTTATTGCTAGGGTATTGGAGAATAAAAGTAGCGAAGCCTTATTAGAATTGTACAAGAAATCGGTGAGATCACATCAAGAGTACATGAAAACAATCAGTTATTCCTGTGCTGAATGGATTATCTTGCGGAAAGATTAAGTTTGCTACATCTATACTGTTATAAAGAAGGGTTATTGGACTCAAAACATTAATTCTCTTTTCTCTCCACAGATGCTGCCAGAACTACTGAATTTCACCAGTAATTTCTGTTTTTTGTTGTGCATATAGATCTTTTTTGTATAGATCTATACCCACTGCAGTTTAGAAGACTGAGTGGTGATTTTATTAAAACATTTAAGATTCAAGGGGCTTTACAAGACAGATGTTGAAAGAAGGTTCTGACTTAATCTTTTATGAGGTTCCTTGTTGAACACCTTTGGAAGTTCAAATACAACACATCTATGGCTCCCCTCTGTCTGCATTGCTGGAGATTTCTTCAAAAAACTCTAATAGACACAATTTTCCTATCATGAAGCCATGCTAACTCTGCATGGTTATATTATGATTTTCCAGATAGAGTCATAGAGATACACAGCATAGAAACGACCCTTTGGTTCAAGTTGTCCGTGCCAACTGGATATCCTATATAAATCGTGTCCCGTTTGCCAGCATTTGGTCCATATCCCTCTCAACTCTTCTTATTTATATACCCATCCGGATGCTTTTTGAATGTTGTAATCGCACCAGCCTCCACCACTTCCTGTGGCTGCTCATTCCATACACGCACTACCCTTTGCATGAAAGTTGCCCCTTAGGTCCCTTTTTATATCTTTCCTCTCTCACCTTAAACCTGTGCTCTCTAGTTTGGATTCCTCCAATCCTGGGGAAAAGACCCTGTCTATTTACCCTGTCCATGACCCTCATGATTTTATAAGCTTATATAAGGCCACCCATCAGCGTTCAACGCTGCAGGGAAATTAGCCCCAACCTATTCAGCATCTCCCTTGAACTCAAACCCTTCAACCGTGACAACATCATCATAAAACCTTTCTGAACCCTTTCTAGATTCACAACACCCTTCCTACAAGAGGGAGACAAGAATCGCATGCAATACTCTAAAAGTGGCCGAACACTCATGTCATGTACAGCCACAACATGACCTCCCAAGCCCCATATTCAAAACACTAAGTGTTATGCTATAATTTTCTTAACAGTTGTTTCCAATGCTTTTCCAACAATAGGTGTTAGGTTAATCGGCCAATAATCACCTGCATTTTGCCTCCCTCCCTTTTTGAAAGGGGTATCACATTAGCAGTTTTCAAATCCTCTAGTACTTCTCCAGAATCCAATAGTTTTGGATAATTACAACTAATGTATTCACTGTTTCTGGAGCTACCTATATTAGGATCATAGGATGCAATCCACCTGCACCAAACTTAATTGCCTTTAGCCCCATTATTTTGTCTAATACCACTTTTGTAGTGATGGTGATGGTACTTAATTCCTCCCCAATATTCTTTAGTAATAATGAAATCTTCAAAGAAAGACTAACTGTAAAGACTATCGTAAAATATCTGTTAGTTCCTTTGCTATTTCCTTGATCTTCAAAACTGTCTCCCCGATTCATTCTTTTACTGGGCCGATGTTCACTTTGACCTCTTGCTTCCTTTTCATTCATTTAAAGAAGATATTGTTGCCAGTTTTTATATTCCTCGCTTGTTTGCCCTTGTAATTTATTTTCTCTGTTTTCAGTCTGACCTCCTTTGCCATGTTCTGGATTTATCCCAGTCTTCGGGGCTATCAGTAATTTTGGCGTGCTTGTATGTTTTTTCTTTTAACTTGTACTCTCTTTAACTTCCTTGGTTAGCCGTGTTTGGTTTATCCCACGCTTAGAATCTTTCTTCCTTACTGGGATATAGTTTTGCTGAAAGTCATGAGTTATCTCCTTATATGTCTACTTGATTACTGTCATTCCTACTAATCCATCTTCCCAGTTCACTTTAGTTAACTCTCTCCTCATTTCATTGTAATTTCCACTTTTTAAGTTAAATAGTTCCTTCTGATCTGACTTTCTGAATTCTAGCATGTTGTGATCACTGTTTCCTAGGGGACCATTTACTCATAAATCATTTATTAAACCTGCCTCGTTACCTGTTACCAGATCCAAGATAGTCTACTCCCAAGTTGGATCCATGACATATTGCTCTAGTAAAATATCCCTAATGCACTCTAAGAATTCGTTATCATAGCTACCATTTTCAATTTGATTAACCCAATCAACATAAAGATTAAAGTCACCCATAATTATTGCTCAGAGATAGTAGGAACTGCCGATGCTGGAGAATCTGAGATAACACAGTGTGAAGCTGGATGAACACAGCAGGCCAAACAGCATCAGAGAAGCAGGAAAGCTTTACGTTTAGGGTCGGGACCCTCCTTCAGAAAAGGTTCCTGACCCGAAACGTCAAGCTTTCCTGCTCCTCTGATGCTGCTTGGCCTGCTGTGTTCACCCAGCTTCATACCGTGTTATCTCATAATTATTGCTCTATTCTTTTTACATACTCCTATTCTTCGATGACATCTGACCTTTCCCAAGGTATGGCTACTGTTTGGTGGTCTCTATACTACTCCTTCCAATGTCTTCTTTCCCTTGCTGTTTTTTTTAACCTCCACCCAAATGAACTCCAGATCATCAAGCCCGAGATCATCTGTAATTCATCTCTATAGAACATCTCTCACAACTGTTCTCATTTCATTTCTTATCAACAGTACTATAAAATGACCTCTCCTTACCCCTCAAAGATCAAATATACCAGAATGTTATGATCTCTCAGTTTTGATTTCCTTGCAACCACATTTCCATAATAGCTAATGAGATCATATTAATTTATCTTGATTTGTGCTGTCAGTTTTTCTATCTGTTTCCGAATGTTTTAAATGAATTGAATTCAAGTGTTTGTCTCTGTATCAAGACTTGCACCGTCCTTTCTAAGCATTTGCTGGATTGCACCATCCTGTCTGTGCAGGTGCAGGGCTGTGCCATCCCGTCTGTGCAGGTGCAGGGCTGTGCCATCCTGTCTGTACAGGTGCAGGGCTGTGCCATCCTGTCTGAGCGGGTGTAGAGCTGTGCCGTCCTGTCTGCGCAGGTGCAGGGTTGCACCATCCTGTCTGCGCAGGTGCAGGGTTGCACCATCCCATCTGTGTGGGTGCAGGGTGGCATCATCCTATGTAAGCGGGTGCAGAATTGTGCTGTCCTGTCTGTGTGGGTACAGGGTTGCGCCATCCTGCCTGTGCAGGTGCAGGGTTGTGCCGTCCTGTCTGTGCAGGTGCAGGGTTGCACTGTCCTGTCTGCGCAGGTGCAAGGTTGCGCTGTCCTGTCTCAACGGGTGCAGGGTTGCGCCGTCCTGACTGTGCGGGTGCAGGGTTGCGCCGTCCTGTCTGTGTGGGTGCAGGGTTGCTCTGTCCTGTCTGAGCGGGTGCAGGGTTGCGCTGTCCGGTCTGTGCAGGTGCAGGGTCGCGCCGTCCTGTCTCAATGGGTGCAGGGTTGCGCCGTCCTGCCTGTGCAGGTGCAGGGTTGTGCCGTCCTGTCTGTGTGGGTGCAGGGTTGCGCTGTCCTGTCTCAGCGCATGCAGGGTTGCACCATCCTGTCTGAGCGGGTGCAGAGTTGCGCTGTCCTGTCTGTGTGGGTGCAGGGTTGCATCATCCTGTGTAAGCGGGTGCAGAGTTTTGCCCTCCTGTCTGTGTGGGTGCAGGGTTGCGCCATCCTGTCTCAGCTGGTGCAGGAGTGCACCGTCCTGTCTGTGTGGGTGCAGAGTTGTGCCGTCCTGTCTGTGCGGGTAACAGGGCTGTGCCATCCTGTCTGTGTGGGTGCAGGGTTGCGCCGTCCTGTCTGTGTGGGTGCAGGGTTGTGCCGTGCTGCCTCAGCGGGTGCAGGGTTGCGCCGTCCTGTCTGTGCAGGTGCAGGGTCGTGCCGTGCTGCCTCAGCGGGTGCAGGGTTGCACCGTCCTGTGTGTGTGGGTGCAGGGTTGCGCCATCCTGTCTGTGTGGGTGCAGGGTTGCGCCATCCTGTCTCAGCTGGTGCTGCAGTGCACCATCCTGTCTGTGTGGGTGCAGAGTTGTGCCGTCCTGTCTGTGTGGGTACAGGGTCGCGCCATCCTGTCTGTGTGGGTGCAGGGTTGCGCCGTGCTGCCTCAGCGGGTGCAGGGTTGCTCTGTCCTGTCTGTGCAGGTGCAGGGTCATGCCGTGCTGCCTCAGCGGGTGCAGTGTTGTGCCGTCTTGTCTGTGCAGGTGCAGTGTTGCGCTGTCCGGTCTGTGCAGGTGCAGGGTAGCTCCGTCCTATCTAAATGGGTGCAGGGTTGCATCGTCCTGTTTAAGCAGGTGCAGGGTTGCTCCGCCCTGTCTAAACGGGTACAGCGTTGCACTGTCTGGTCTGTGAGGGTGCAGGGTTGCTCCGTCCTATCTAAATGGGTGCAGGGTTGCGTCGTCCTGTTTAAGCAGGTGCAGGGTTGCACCGTCCTGTATAAGCGAGTCTAGACTTGCGCCGTCCTGCTTGATGAGTGTATTTCTGGAAAGTTGCACCATCCTGTCAGATCAAGTGTGGAATCACTCCGTCCTGTCCGAGGGACCGCGGAGCTGCACCGTCCTGTCCGAGGCAGCGCAGAACTACACCATCCTGTCCGAAGGAGCGCGGAACTACACCATGCTGTCCAAGAGAGTGCGGAGTTGCTCCGTCCTGTCCGAGGGAGCACCGCGTTGCTCTGTCCTGTCCAAGGGAGCGTGGAGTTGCTCTACGCTGTCTGAGGGAGTGCGGAGTTGCACTGTGTTGTCTGAGGGAGTGCGGAGTTACTCCATGTTGTCTGATCTAGTGCGGAGTTACTCCGTGCTGTCTGATCTAGTGCGGAGTTACTCCGTGCTGTCCGACGGAGTGTGGAATTACTCCGTGCTCTCTGATCTAGTGAGGAGTTACTCCGTGCTGTCTGATTTCGTGTAGAGTTACTCCGTGCTGTCCGACGGAGTGCGGAATTACTCCGTGCTCTCTGATCTAGTGCGAAGTTACTCCATGCTGTCTGATTTAGTGCGGAGTTAGTCCATGCTGTCTGATTTTGTGTAGAGTTACTCTGTGCTGTCTGATCTAGTGCGGAGTTACTCTGTGCTGTCTGATCTAGTGCGGAGTTAGTCCGTGCTGTCTGATTTCATGTAGAGTTACTCCATGCTGTCCGGAGTGCGGAATTACTCCGTGCTCTCTGATCTTGTGCGGATTTAGTCCGTGCTGTCTGATTTCGTGTAGAGTTACTCCGTGCTGTCCGACGGAGTGCGGAATTACTCCGTGCTCTCTGATCTCGTGCGCAGTTACTCCGTGCTGTCTAATTTAGTGCTGAGTTACTCCATGCTGTCTAATTTAGTGCGGAGTTACTCCGTGCTGTCCGACGGAATGTGGAGTTACTCCGTGCTGTCTGATCTAGTGCTGAGTTACTCTGTGCTGTCTGATTTAGTGCAGTTACTCCGTGCTGTCTAATTTAGTGCGGAGTTACTCCGTGCTGTCTGATCTAGTGCGGAGTTACTCTGTGCTGTCTGATTTAGTGCGGAGTTAGTCCGTGCTGTCTGATTTCGTGTAGAGTTACTCCATGCTGTCCGATGGAGTGCGGAATTACTCCGTGCTCTCTGATCTCGTGCGGAGTTACTCCGTGCTCTCTGATTTAGTGCGGAGTTAGTTCTTGCTGTCTGATTTAGTGCGGAGTTAGTTCGTGCTGTCTGATTTCGTGTAGAGTTACTCCATGCTGTCCGATGGAGTGCGGAATTACTCCGTGCTCTCTGATCTCGTGCGGAGTTAGTCCGTGCTGTCTGATTTAGTGCGGAGTTACTCCGTGCTGCCTGACCGGATCCGGCCCCCCGGGTGTCGGGAGGGTGTCTAACAGCTGTGCCGGGCGGCGTGCTGACGTCAGGGGCCTGTGCGGACGGAGGGACGCTCCGCTCCCGCCGCTGGAGTTTGCAGCTGAAAGTTTGTCGCGGCCGCTCGATGTGAAGGAATGTGAGGCAGCGAGAGCAGCACAAGGAGAGGCAGTGGGCCTTGGGACTCTCTGTAAGTGAAGCGGGGTGAGGGCCTGACGGATAAGACAGCGGGATTTCCACCGGCTTCGGGAGGGGAGGCCGTGGAGGCGATGCGGAGGGTTTTGAGGGGGGTGGGGGTGTACTGCTGCTGAAAGGCGCTGTCCAAGGCTGATCGCTGAGCAGGCCCGACCGGGGCAGCCCGCCCCGTCAGAGCCCTCTCCACAGACCGGGAGCAGGCAGCCCCCTCCTTCGCACGGTCTCCCACCCCACACCCCAATCTCGCGGTATTCGGGAGGAGGTATCGCCCCAACTCTCCTGCGAGAGCCGGCCCCCCCCCCCGCCACACCGTCTGGACAGCGAGCGGTTCTGGAATCAACATGTCGGAGCCTCGGGGAAGGGAGGTGAAGGCATTCCCAGTTCTGTCACGGCCGCTGTACATGATCCGCCAGCTCTATCCCCCCAATCTCCAACATTCCCTTACCCCCCCCCCATCAAGACCTCAATACCCCCACCCTGTGACCCCCAATCCCCTACCCCCCCCATCAAGACCCCAATACCCCCACCCTGTGACCCCCCAATCCCCTACCCCCCCATCAAGACCCCAATACCCCCACCCTGTGACCCCCCAATCCCCCAACCTGCCATCGAGACCCCCAATACCCCCACCCTGTGACCCCCCAATCCCCTATCCCCACCCTGTGACCCCCCCATCCCCTACCCCCATTGAGACCTCCAATACCCCCACCCTGTGACCCCCCCAATCCCCTACCCCCACCCTGTGACCCCCCATCCCCTACCCTGTGACCCCCCATCCCCTACCCCCCATCAAGACCCCAATACCCCCACCCTGTGACCCCCCCAATCCCCTACACCCCCCATCGAGACCCCTAATACCCCCACCCTGTGACCCCCCAATCCCCTACCCCCCCATCAAGACCCCAATACCCCCACCCTGTGACCCCCCAATCCCCCAACCTGCCATCGAGACCCCCAATACCCCCACCCTGTGACCCCCCAATCCCCTATCCCCACCCTGTGACCCCCCCATCCCCTACCCCCATTGAGACCTCCAATACCCCCACCCTGTGACCCCCCCAATCCCCTACCCCCACCCCGTGACCCCCCATCCCCTACCCTGTGACCCCCCATCCCCTACCCCCCATCGAGACCCCCAATAACCCCATCCTGTGACCCCCCCAATCCCCTTCCCCCCCCATTGAGACCCCTAATCCCCCTACCCCGTGACCCTCCAATCCCCTACCCCCCCACCGAGAGACCTAATACCCCTACCCTGTGACCCCCCAATCCCCTACCCCCCCACCGAGAGACCTAATACCCCTACCCCGTGACCCCCCAATCCCCTACCCCCCCACCGAGAGACCTAATACCCCCACCCCGTGACCCCCAATCCCCTACCCCCCAATCCCCTACCCCCCATGACCCCAAATACCCCCACCTTGTGACCCCCCAATCACTGACTACCCCACCCCGTGACTCGCCCACCCCATGACCCCCCCACTCGCCCACACCGTGACCCCCCCCACTCGCCCACACCGTGACCCCCCCCACTCGCCCCCCCCGACCCCCCCCACTCGCCCCCCCCGACCCCCCCACTCGCCCCCCCCGACCCCCCCACTCGCCCCCCCCGTGACCCCCCCCACTCGCCCCCCCGTGACCCCCCCCACTCGCCCCCCCCGTGACCCCCCCACTCGCCCCCCCCCGTGACCCCCCACTCGCCCCCCCGTGACCCCCCACTCGCCCCCCCCGTGACCCCCCACTCGCCCCCCCCGTGACCCCCCACTCGCCCCCCCCGTGACCCCCCACTCGCCCCCCCCGTGACCCCCCACTCGCCCCCCCCCGTGACCCCCCACTCGCCCCCCCCCGTGAACCCCCCCACTCGCCCACCCCGTGACCCCCCCAATCCCCGACTGCCCCCACCTCATGACCCCCCCCAATCCCTGACTCTGCCTCTCACCCCTGTGATCCCCCAATCCGTGACCTGCCCTACCATCATCCCCCAATCCCCAACTCACCTCCAGGTGGACCCCCAATCACTGACTTATCCCCCCCCCGCCGGTGACTCCCAAACCCTGACTCTGCCGCCGTGACCCCCCCCCCGGTCACTGACCTGGCCTCGCCGTGACCCTCTCAATCCCCGACTCCCCCGCCACGAACCCCCACACCCGACTCTATAGCCGTGATCCCTGACTCTGCCGCCCTGGCCCCCCTACTCCCAGACTCCGCCGCCCTGACCCCGCAAATTCAAAACTCCCCCTGTGACCCCCAATGTCGCATTCCCCCACCATGTCCCCCAACTCACGGACTCCTCCCAATCTGTGACTCGGCCGCAGTGAGCATTCAATCCACGACTCAGCCGCCGTGACCCCCAATTTTGAAATCCCCCGTGATCCCGATTTCCCCCGCCATGACCCCCCAAACCCCGCCCCACCCCTGCATGTGACTCCCAAAATCCTGAATGGCCTCGCCGTGGCCCACCTATCCCCATCCTGCCGCCGCCATGACCCCCACATCCCCGACCTGCCCCTGCCGTGACCCCACATCCCCGACCTGCCCCCGCTGTGACCCCCACATCCCCGACCTACCCCCACATCCCCGACCTGCCCCCGCCATGACCCACCACTCCCCAACTCCGCTGCCCTGACTCCCCAAATCACAAAGTTCCACCGTGACCCCCAATCTCTCCTTCCCCCGCCGTGACCCCCACCCCCCCCCGATCCGCGGCTCGGCCGCCGTGACCCACCCCCCCGATCCGCGGCTCGACTGCCATGACCCCCCCCGATACCTGACCTGTCCCTGGGTACCCCAATTTTTAAAACCCCCGTGACCCCGATTCCCCGCCGTGACCTCCCAATTCCTGACTCCCATACAGTGGCCCCGCAGCTCCCCGACTCCGTCGTGACCCCTGATTCCGATGCCCTGACCTTCCAAATCCAAAAGTTCCCTGCCGTAACCCCCCAATCCGCGACTCCCCCGCCATGACCTGCCCCAATCCCCGACTCCCTCACCGTGACCCCCCCCCCCAATCCCCGACTCGGCCGACGTGACCCCCTCCAATTCCCGACCTGCCACCGTGACCCCCCAATTTTTAAATTCCTAGTGACCCCGACTCCCCCGCCGTGATCCCCCCAATCCCCGACCTTCCCCCACCATGACCCCCCCAATCCCTGACCTGCCCCCGCAGTGACCCCTCCAATCCCTGACCTGCCCCCGCTGTGACCCCCCAGTCCCGACCTGCATTGCCATGACCCCCCAGTCCCTATCTCCCTGCCGTGACCCCCAATTCCCGACCTGCCACTGTGACCCGGACTCCCCTGCCGTGGCCCCCCTCCCCCAATCCCCAACCTACCACCGCCGTGACCGTCCCATTCTGTGGCCCCCCCCACTCCCAGACTCCGCTGCCGTAACCCCCCCACTGCCCTACTCCTCCGCCAGCCTGACACCGCAAATCCAAAACTCCCTCCATGACCTCCAATCTCTCATTCCCCCACCATGACCCCCCAATCATCGACTCCCCCCATCCCTGACCTGCCCCATGACCCCCAATTTTCAAATCCCCCGTGACCCTGACCCCCCCCGACCTGCACCTGCCATGACTACCCCTGTCCCCGACCTGCCCCCGCCGTGATCCCCCCAGTCCCTGACCTGCCCCTGCTATGATCCCCCCCATCCCCGCCGTGACCCCCAAATCTCCGACTCCCCCGCCGTGACCCCCAACTCTGCTGTCCTGACCCCCCCCCCAAATCCAAAGCTCCCCCCCGCTCCGTGACCCCCCTATCACTGACTCCCCTTGGCTCAGCCACTGTGACCCCAGCCCTCCCCGGCTCAGCCGCCATGACCCCCCAAGCCCCCCCCCCACCGGCTCGGCCGCCGTGACCCCCACCCCCCGGCTCGGCCGCCATGACCCCCCGCAGACTGCCGACTCAGCCGCCATAACCCCCCCAGCCCCCTGAATCCCTACCCATGTGCCATATGACCTGACCGCCTTCCCCACCCTGTGGTCCACATTCCCTGATACCCCACACCCACCCCTTGGCCAACAATCCCTGACCCACCCACTGCCCAACCCTGTGGCCTGCATTCCCTGCCCGCCACCCCGCCTCCCATCCCATTGGTTTGCGTTCCCTGACCTCCACACCCCAACCTGTGGCCCGTGGTCGTGCATGCTCCATGACCAACCCCCACCAACCACATTCCCAGAAACTCCACACCTCATGGCCCGCATTCCCTGAAATCCCCATCCGATGGCCTGCAATCTCTAACACTACCTGCATCCCCACCGACCCACAAACTGTCTTAAATAGATAAATAGAAAGTGGGACATAACACCAGTGCTTCACTAGAGGCTCACAGATGATGTTACCTAGAACAGTGACGAAACATCTGAAAACGAACCTTCCAGCTCAGCGAGCAAACTTACATCCAGAACCTCAACCTGAGCTACAAATCTTCTCAAAACTCGCTGTCTTCTCAATGTAAAGCTGTAAACACAGTCCTCCTCCTGTGGTGACCTGTAATTCCCCTCCCCATCACCTCTGCACCCCTAATCTCCAAGAGGGTTTGGGAGTATCCCCAATACCTCCCCCCACCCCCCACCCCCCAACCACCATTTGGACACTTGCAATTGACACTTCACACCTCAGAGTCCTGAAATCTCCTCCCTGCTGACCCTCCTCACCACCTTCTGCCCTCTTATGAACCCACTCCAATACTACCCAGACCCCATCCGCTCACCTATTCCAGCCTTATTCCCCCTCCCAACCCTCTGCACCTGTCCTTCTGATCCCTTCTGTGCTCCCTCCACTGATACTCTCAACCATCTTTACCCTGTCAACCCTCCTTTTTGCAACCTCGACCTTGTTGGCCACACCCCTTTTCACCCCAAAACACTCGAACCCTGCCTTATGCCTCACCATGCATTGTGCCCAGATCCCACCTGCCCCTTCTCCTGACCCTTACCCATCCATTAACCCCATTCGCCCTGTCCTTTTGTCCCTCGCCCATCTCTTCCTCTACCTATCCATTCTCAGCACTCTACCCCCCTTGCCTGTTCCCCCTCCTTTGCCCTCTGCCTGTCCGCCGTTGCCTGACACCACCCCTCATCCATCCTCTTGACCCTCCCCAGCTCACTTAACTCTCCTCTCTTCTCCCCCAATCCTCCCTTCGCATGTCTTTCCTTCCCTCCCTACAATTCCGTCATTTCTCAGCTCTACATGCAATACCACTGCCCCACTCCCTCAATGTAGCCTGCCAATCCACCCCATCCTGAACACTCCACACATCCCATCATGTCCCACTCCCTTCATACCTTCCCCCATTCTTGCCCCCCTCAGCACTCTCTGCCTCCTTTCCACTCCATTTCTCCCAGTTACCCAGACTTGCCTCCCACCCCTGCCCCCTTCCTTTCATTCCCCCTCCCTGTGCCACTTGTCTGTCCCTTCCACAGCCTCACTCATTCTTTCCGTTGTAATAAGATGAAGCAGTTAGGTATTTGTCGTTGTCTCAGTAAATGCAGTTGTCCTTCAATTTCTTGTGCAAGCTTCTTGTTGCAAAATTGAATTGCCACAGCAAAATATTAAAACCTTATCCTTTGTCAGATTTTGATTTGTGTAGCCAACTTACTTAAAATTCATTTTGTAATTGTGTACGCAGAAAATTGAAGATGGCTGCACAAGTGCTTGAGCAATCTGGAGGGACCAGTATGTTTTCTCGCTCCAGTGTTGGAATCTCTTCAGATGAGGAAATCTGTGGCCTTAATTATCTTTCCAAGAATGACTTGACAGCAGCACCACAGCTGGTTATGTTGGCAAATGTTGCATTAACTGGTGACATAAGCTGTTATGATTACCATGGTGAGGTTAGACAGATGGCAGAATTGAAAACGGTAAATAGCAATTTATCTGACAATGAGGATGATTTAAGGACTGATGTCAATGATGCTTTGCAACCCGAAAGTCTAAGCGCAGAAGATCAAGCCCTGTCAAGTGTTGCAACAAAGGACAATTCTGAGAGTTTTTCTCGAGACACTTGCGACTCAGGTACAGATTCAACAGAAGTTGTAAGTCAGGAGAACTTGGCTGACAAGAGAAAAAAACCGAAACCGTTTCGCTGTCGCCCATGTCAATATGAAGCTGAGTCCAAGGTGGAGTTTGTGCATCACATCAAAGTACATAGTGCCAAAAAGTTTATTGTTGAGGAAAACGCAGAAAAGCAAACCAAATCCAAAGTTCCTGAACCTCTTCCTGAAGAGACTGATATTTCTAAAGGCCCCATTCGTTGTGATAGGTGTGGATATAACACAAACAGATATGATCATTATTTGGCGCATCTAAAACATCATGACAAGGTTGGAGAGAACGAAAAAGTTTATAAATGTACCATCTGCACATACACTACTGTCAGTGAATATCACTGGAGAAAGCATTTGCGGAATCACTTTCCTCGGAAGATTTATACTTGTTCACAGTGCTCTTATTTCTCTGACAGAAAGAATAATTATGTGCAGCACATGCGAACACACACAGGTATGGTTCATTACTAAGTTTCTGGAATTTCAAAGCATTAATTTGTATTTAAATTACACTTTTGTTACATCCTGTTGAAATCAATTAGTTGTGTTTCAAATCTGGTCACAGCTACTTGGTAGGCAGTGCACCTGCAAGGTTGCACATAGCAAAGTTCAAAAAACTTTAACAAGTGAGATGAACAATTGATTTGTTTTTGAAGGTCATTAATAGAAGGATGTTATGCTGCCATGGAGATTTCCACACTCTTCAATTAATGCCAGGGACCTTTTACACCAGGAGTTAGGACATTGGTTTAATTTCTCATTCAAAAGATTACATTACTGACAGTACCCAGTAATGAACTGAAGTTTCAGCCTAGATTATGCCAGCAAGTTCTTGACTGATACTTAACTTGGAGATTGCGTTCCTAAATGAGTCAAGCTGATTCAGTACATTGAATGGAAACAACTTCTTTCTGACAAAATTTGGTACAAGTGGGCACAAGAATGGATTTGGAGTGTGTTGCCACTTTTTGTGTCGCAGCATCAACATAGCTATTTGTTTCAAATCTTAAAAATGGCTATTCACAGAACACTTCTGCACATTAATATGCAGAATAACTTCAGTGTAAAAATTTGTTTGAAGTTATCAAGCTGTCGCCAAATCAACAGAAAATACTGAGGAATGTAAAAGTAATAGAGATTGTTGTATGCACTTCAGGATATCCCAAAGTATTTTACACCTAATCACTTTTAAAAGCACAGATGTCATTAGATTGGGAATGCACCATGCAGTTTGAATAAAGCCATTTCCTAGAAATAAAAGTGACAAAATAATCTGATTAGTGTTGTTTGACAGAAAATATTGGCCAGCGTATTGGAAAGTATTAACATCATTGAAAAGGTTGATTTAGAAAAATAAGTTAAGTTTTAAAAAAAATCAGGATGTGAAAATCATATTGGGATATTTTGTATCCATCTGCGAGAGTTTATGAGGCCTTGTTTCAAAGTAGTACTACAGTTGTCTTTCATTAGGGTTTTTAAAGTTATGCTTTGTTGCCAATTAGCTGATGGCATTTTTGGATTGGCGTTGCAATACATTCTGTTGCTTTGTCTTTGAGATAACAACACAATTGAGTCTTCTCATTTTGGACTTGGATTGATGTTTCTATGGCCTGTTAAAATCTGTAACACTGGTTTTGGTGCTAAGTGGAATAAAATTAAATTTTTGCATGTTAGAGGCCTCTTCAAATTGCATACAAGTATGAGTAAACTGAATGGTAGACCACTGATGAAGTGATGCATGCAGCTGGATAATGAATGCTGCAGTCTTATTTTTCAAGTGTAATCCTATCAATGATTTTGTTTTCTGTTAGTGATGTTGGTTCAGGTGATTTATCATGTCATTAAAAGGTAATATGATGCATAATATTCTATAAATCAGAATGTTAACTCAGCAAACTAAATTACAGATAGTTTTGCACACTTTGGCTTGACGGCTACAGTGCACATTGCACAAAATCTTCTCTTGTGACCCAATGCAATCAGGCAGCATTCAAAACATGTTCAAAAAAATCTACTTCAGAAATTTACTCCTTGACATATGAGTCATGTATTTTGTTTTTACTTGTTAACAGATGACAAATGATCTGGGCTAACCAGTCAGTAGTTCTTAATGTGATTATTATGATCCTTGCATCCAAATAGAGCCAGTTTATTTTATTGCATGACAATCCCTTTCATTAAAGATGATACATTGCAGCCCAGATTTGAGAGAAATACTGTAACAGGGTCAAATTGTACTTCACTGTGCTTTAAACTTAAATTACATATTTTGGTGCACTTGCCCATAGGAAAAGGAAAATTGAGGCAAATCAGTTATTAAGAGGTAATTTGTTTTTAATTCATTCATGGGATGAGGGGATTGTTGTCTGGGCAGAATTTATTGCCCATCCCTAATTGCCCAGAGTCAATCACATTGCTGTGGGTCTGGAGTCACATGTAGGCCAGACCAGGTAAGGATGGCAGTTTTCTTCCCGAAAGGACATTAGTGAACCAGATGGGCTTTTTCCTGACAATTGGCAACGGTTTCACGGCCATCATTGGATTCTTAATTCCAGATCTTTTTCTGTTGAATTCAAATTCCACCTGCCGAGCAGGATTTGAACCTGGGTCCCCAGAACATTATCTGGGTCTCTGGGTTAACAGTTCAGTGATAATATCACTATGCCATTGCCTCCGCCTTGGTGATGACCAAATATTAGTTGATTTGAATAAACAGAAGATAAATGTTATTGAAGAAATGGAGGAGGAGTAAGTGGAATGTAAGACCGAGATGCCCAAAGCAATAAAGAATGAAAGAGATGCAAATGGCACTGAAATGCTACGTCAGCTTTTATATCTCTAATTACCCTGAAGAAGGTAGTAGTGAGTGTCTTCTTGATTCGGGTATAGGGACACCCAATGTGCTCATAAGAGAATATCAGGATTTTAACTCAGCGACAATGAAGGAATGGTGATGTAGTTCCAAGACAGGATTTTGTGTGACTTGGAAGGAAACTAGCAAGTGACAGGAGTGTTCCCATTCATCTGCCATTTTTTTGGAGGTAGAGGTCAGGAATTTGCAACATGCTGTCAAAGGAGCTTTAGTGAATTGCTGCAGTGAACAATGTAGATGGCACAAATTGCTGCCACTGTAGCTAGGTGGTGAACAAGGTGAATGTTGAAGGGGTGGATGTGGTGCCAATCAAGCTGTTTGGTCCTGGATGGTATCAAGCTTTTTAAGTATGTTGGAGCTGCAATCAGCCAAACAAGTGGGATGGTACTGCATTGCGCTCATAACATGAACCTTGTAGACAATGGGCAGACTTTGGGGAAATAGGTGGTGAGTTACTGGTCAAGGAATTCATCGCATCTGACCTGCGTTTGTGGGCCCCGTAATGGTAATGCCAATGGATCTCAAAGGGCATGATTAGATGGTTAGATTCCCTCATGTTGGAGACTGTCATTGCCTGATAGTTGCTTGGCGTGAATGTTACTTGCCAGTTATCTGCCCAAACCTGGGTGTTGCCCAGCATATGGACAAGCTGCTTCAGTATCTGAGCAGTCAGAAATAGTTCTGGACATTGTGCAGTCATCAGCAAACATTCCCACTTCTGACTTTATGATGGAAAGGAGAACATTGATAAAGAAGCTGAAGATGCCTCGGCCTAGAACACCACCCTGAGGAATTATTTTGTTATTCACATAAGGTGAATTCTTCAGGGTTCATTCCAGGCAGTTCCGACATGTGGAGACTGGAATTTGCTTTAAATGCCATACTGACATCCAGCAGGATATTCAGATCAAGTAATTTCTGGCTCATTAATAATCTAGTTTCGAATTAAAAGGATTCCAAGATCGGTCAACTTCAGTGAATGCAGACTGAAATGTGTTACAGATTAATCAGGGAGTGAGATGCAGTGGCAACACACTTTGATATGCATGTTGTAATCTGGAGCTATGGATAATAATGTTAGAGATTTCAATTTTTGTTCCCATCACGTGGTTAATAGGAATTTCTCCACTCTTACTATTGGCTGTGGTATATTTTGGAGATATTTGCAGATTGATAGTTTATCTGTTTGGCTGTAATATAACTGCATTTTCCTTTTGCTTTCAAGTCAGGATACTGCCACAGTGCCATGCAGTGCCAGCCCTGCAGACTGAAGTAGCAAATGAGTACTATGTTGATCTCTAACTGGATTACTTGACTGACTGTCTACTGAGTGATAGTTTTGTGCTGTTCATGTACTTGGCACAGGTGTAATTTAAGGGGGAGGAAAGCTGCCTTGGATTTCCTTTAGTAAGTGTGGAGTTGAATGCAAAGATAATGAAACTTGGGGCCCTGAAAACTCAAGCAAGACAAGTCTCCTGTGTCAGCATCAAGTTGAGACCTGCGAAAGGATTTGGGTGTTTAGTTCATTAGTTGTGATTGAATGAGGTTGGTTCTACTCAGGCCTTGAAGTGAGTGCCCAAAGGCTTATCTTTATTCCATTTTCCTATTTTCCCTTTCAATCAAAGGCCAGAAAACAGTTCAAAAGAATCTTCTAGATACTCCAATAGTCTTGCATTAAAACAGAAACTTCATTGTTAAAAGTCAATATGTTGAAAGTGACTTAACTAGGAATCAGAATTATTAAAACGAAATGTTTTACTTCAGAGTACCTGTGCCTTAGTCCTACAATCTCAAAATGCTAGATGTAGGACAGTACAGTCGATCTGGAATTGGTAGCAGATTTTTTTTTTTAAAAACTTAGTACAAGCAATGAGATGAGAAAAACTTTGGAGCATTGACTTCAAAATTTTGACCTCAATCAGTGTTTTGTGTTGAGGGAACATTAGCATCGCAGTTGTGTTACTCCAGTAGTAATTCAAAGGCCTTGACTCCTGCTGTGGCAAGCTGGGCATTGAAATGTAATTTAAAAAAAGAATGGAATAAAAAGCTAGTCTTAGTAATTCTGACCATAAATTTACTGGATGTCTTGAAAATGTGTCTGGTTCATTAATCTTCTTTAGGATCATAAAGTTTATAACACAAAAGAAAGCCATTTGGCCTGTCATATTTGGTGCTACTTTCTGCAGCAGAAATTCACTCAGTGCCATTCTTTTTTTCCACCCACAGCCCTGCATTTTTTTAATCTTAAAGTTAATGATCCAATTCTTCTTTGAAAAATGCAAATGGATCTGCCTCCAGCACATTCTTATGAGATTGATTCAGATTCTAATCACAGTGCAAGAAAAAAATTTCCCCAAATTGCGTACAGTTCTGGTCACCGCATTGTAAGAAGGATGTGGAAGCTTTGGAAAGGGTGCAGGGGAGATTTACTAGGATGTTGCCTGGTATGGAGGGAAGGTCTTACGAGGAAAGGCCGAGGGACTTGAGGCTGTTTTCATGAGAGAGAAGAAGGTTGAGAGGTGACTTAATTGAAACATATAAAATAATCAGAGGGTTAGATAGGGTGGATAGGGAGAGCCTTTTTCCTAGGATGGTGATGGCAAGCACGAGGGGGCATAGCTTTAAATTGAAGGGTGAAAGATATAGGACAGATGTCAGAGGTAGTTTCTTTACTCAGAGTAGTAAGGGAATGGAACGCTTTGCCTGCAACGGTAGTAGATTCGTCAACTTTAGGTACATTTAAGTCGTCATTGGACAAGCATATGGACGTACATGGAATAGTGTAGGTTAGATGGGCTTGAGATTGGTATGACAGGTCGGCGCAAAATCGAGGGCCGAAGGGCCTGTACTGTGCTGTTATGTTCTATGTCATTTCTGATTTTGCCAGTTATCTTAAGTTTAGTGTCCACTAGCTCTTGATACTTCTACCCAGGGGAACAATTTCTCCCAGTCTACATTGTCCAGATTGTAACTTCATTAAAAATAAATAATGAGGCCTGGAGTAATGGAATCCACCTGAGCTTTAGTAAGCAGGCTACTGCTGTATAGGTGACACTTGATAATGCTGTCCAGCCAGGTCCTCGTGGTCTCATTCCTGAAACTGGGATTTGAACCACCAGTGCTTAACCTAGAATTGGGAGGACTTGAACACAGAACATCCAAAGCACTAAAATGCCCATGCAACCTACTGAACTAACTTGCCAGCAGAAAATTGTTGCTTGAAAATTGTAATGAACTCAGGGGGTTTCGATTTAAAGCTATTGGCAACTGTTGAAACAAGAAATCTGCCATCTTTTCTCACCTAGCTTGCATGTGATTCAAGATTCAAATGGTGACTTTTAGCTTTTGGCTGTCTCTGAAATGACCTTAGACGTTGGTTGTAGGAAACAACCAATGACAAATTCAAATAAAACTAAACTTAGCAGATCAACCAGCAACAATCTGGGCATTGGAAGTATCAAGTTTAGTCAACCTGAATGTCTTTTTCACTAATATCAGGGAATTTATGCCAAAATTGAGAGGTCTGTCTGAGAATTAATCCTACTTTCAGATTCATGCCTTCTTGCCAGTGCCAATGTTTCAGACTCTACTGTTACCATGCTGTAAATGTCATCTTCTGCTGTGATTATAGTTCTCAACATTAAAAACAGAAAACAGAAATCCAGATCAAACAGCCTAACGTTGGTAGCAGGGCAAATGCTAGAGTCTCTCATAACAGCTGTGATAACAATATTGGACAGCATTAATAGGATTAGACAAATTCAGCATGGGTTTGTGAAAGACAATTCATGCTTAACAAATTTGCTTGAGTATTATAAGGATGTAACTAATAGAATAGATGAGGGAGAAATAGTAGATGTATTTAAACTTTTAGAAGACTTTTGAAAAGGTGCCACAGAAGAAGTTAGTGTTCAAAAATGAAACTCATTGTTTGGGGATAATGCATTGATATAGATGGAGAATTGGTTAACAAACAAAAACCAGTGGGAGTAAATGTTTTTTTCCCACGATTGCAGACAGTTACGAGAGCAAGGATCAATGCTTAGGCCACAGCTATTCACTATATTCCTGGGACTAATTCATTATGTTCAGGTTCACCGATGACTCAAAACTGAGTGGGATTTAGAGTTGAGGTTGCAACGTGAAGTTATGCACTTTGGTATGAAAAACAAGGAAGTGTATTATTAAGTGGTGCTATATTGGGAATGTGTATGCACAGAGATGTCTGTGTATCCTTGTACAAACCAGTCAATGAAAGTAGGCTGGCAGATGCAGCAAGCGATTAAGAAGTCAAGTGGTATGTTGGCCTTCATTGCAAGAGGATTTGGGTTCTGAAGTAAAGATAAGTTATTACAGTTATACAGTGTCTTGGTGAGACCCCACCTAGAGTATTGTATGCAGTTTTTGACTCCCTGCCTTAGAAGGGATATACTTTTCATAGAGTCATAGAGATATACTGCATGGAAATGGACCCTTTGGTCCAAATCCTCTATACTAGCCAGACATTTTAAATAAATCTAGTCCCATTTGCTAGCATTTGGCCCGTATCACTTGAAACCCTATCTATTCATGTACCCATTCAGATGCCTTTTAAATATTGTAGTTGTACCAGCCTTCACCACTTCTTCTGGCAGCTCATTCCATACACGCACCACCCTCTGCATGGAAAAAGTTGCCTGTTTACGTCCCTTTTAAATCATTTCCCTCTCACCTTAAACCTATGCCGTCTACTTTTGAAGTCCCCCACCCCGGGGAAAAGGCCTTGCCTACTTACCCTATCTATACCCCTCATGATTTTATAAACCTCGGTAAGGTCACCCCTCAGTCTCCAATGCTCCAGAGAAAATAGCCCCAGTCTATTCAACCTCTCCCTATAGTTCAAACCTTCCAACCCTGGCAACGTCCTTGTAGATCTTTTCTGAACCCGTTTAAGTTTCACAATATCCTTCCTGTAGCAGGGAGACCAAAATTGCATGCAGTATTCCAATAGTGGCCTAACCAATGTCCTGTACAGCAGAAACTTGGCATTCTAACTCTCATACTCAATGCACTGATGAATAAAGGTAAGCATACCAAATGCCGCCTTCATTATCGTATCTACCCGTGTGTCCGCTTTCAAGGAACTGTGAACCTGCATTCCATCTCTTTGCTCAGCAACACTCCCCCGGAGTGTACCATTAAGTGTATAAGTCCTGCCCTGATTTGCCTTTCCAAAATGCAGCATCTCACATTTATCTGAATTAAACTCCATCTACCACTAACCTCCTTTGCTGCCCACTATATCTCCAATTTTGATGTCATGTGCAAACTTACCAGCCATACCTCCTATGTTCACTTCCAAATCGTTTGTGTAAATGACCAAAGCAGTGGACCCAGCACCAATTTTTGAAGCACACTGCTTGTGACAGGCCTCCAGGCATAGTATGATAGCTGAGGTTCCCTAGGCTGTCCTATGAGGAGACCTTAGTTTAAGTGGGCTGTATTTCCGAGAATTTAGAAGGATAAGAGGGAATCTGATAAGATTTCACATGTTTCAATCAGGCTGAACAGACTAGATACATTAAGGATGTTTACCCTGTTTGGGGGTCACAGTCTGAGGGTACAGTGAAAAAGATTTAAGAATGAGATGAGGAAACAGTTCTTCACTCAGTACGGTCAACCAATGAAGTTCTGTACTCCAGAGGCTATGTAGCTAGTTCACTGAATATTTTCAATAAAGAGGCAAAGTTTTAAATTCTAAAGGCATTAATGGGTATTGGGTGAAAGCAGGAATATGGCATTGAGATAGAGATGATTATATTGAATGGCAAAGAAGGCTCAAATGGCTGATTGACCTATCCCTCCTAGTTTCCGTGTTTCTATTAACTTTAAACGACAGAAAGATTAACATCAAATTAAATATGAGCAAGGAAATCTCTTGGTTACTATCAACTGCAGCAGTCCATTAGTATTGTTCTATACCATGTGGGAGGAACATGGAGACCACAGGAATGTACTTTTGGTGGAAAAGTTCAGTATCAGTCATAAAGAATGGCCGAGTAGCACCACTTCTCATTGAGCTGACTGAGTTCTTAAGGATATAGTGCCAGACTAGGCCTGAGGCTGGTTGTGCCAGTGAAAGTAGGGGGGAAAAAAATACTTTGATTTTTGTCCTCATCTATTGTAGAGCCATTGACAGTATTGGCAGGAGTGAGCATTCCCTAGCCTTCGTGAAGTCCAGTTTTCATAGTGAAGACATCTTCCACAAGTTGTATGGCACTACCACTGTGTTAAATGGAACAAGTTCAGATTGGATCAAGGAGATCGGAGCTTCTCGTGACGAATTGTGGGCCATCAGCTATGATAGAATTGAATTCTACCACAATCTGTACCCTTTTGGTTTGGTACATTTGCCATTCTGTCATTATCATCAAGACATTGTCATTACCACTACTGGTTTAATAAGGAGTTCAAAAGAACATGTTAGCTAACTGTCTTAAAAATAATGTGACAATTACTTGAAACCGTAGTACATGACGACATGCTTTGTAGTCCTTCCACGTCTATTCATGCCTGGTAGTGAATAATTAAAAGCTAATAGGAGAATGGGTTTTTCAAGCACCTCATTTTCTTTGATGGAGGAACCCAGCGTATTATTGCAAAATATAAAGCCTACAAAGTTTGCAACTATTTTCAGCAACAAATGCTAAATGGGTAATTAATTTCCACCCTCCTACTGAGCTTCCAACATCATGGATGTCAGCTTTAAGCCAATTTGATTCATTCCGTGTCATGCCCAACAAGTAAGTAGGTGCACTAGATACAGCTAAGACTGAGCCCTGACAATGCCTCAGGTGCCGTGCAGGAGACTTGGATGAAAGAACTAATCTCAATCCTGCGCAGCTGTACCGTACAGCTACCGCCTGGCATCTTCCCAACAAAGTAGGAAAATGCCCAAAAGCAGCAAAGATCCAACCCTGCCAGTTACCACAACTTAATCTCAATAGTTAGTAACGTGTGACTTTGACTACACTATCAAACAACATTTGCACAGCAACAACCACTCACTAATTGTTTGGATATTGTCAGGGTCATCTAATTCAAGACCCTATTACAACATAAGTCCTAACGTAGGCAAAAGACCTGAACTTGAGTTGGGGGAGTTACTGCCCTTGACATCAGGGCAGCATTTAGCTAAGTGTGCTGTCATGGAACCTGAGCCAACTTCTATATTGGCTAAATGTAAACCCACCAGAAAGGAAGATGGAGAAATAGTAGGAACTGCCGATGCTGGAGCATCTGAGATAACAAGGTGTAGAGCTGGATGAACACAGCAGGAAAGCTTTCCTGCTCCTCAGATGCTGCTTGGCCTGCTCTGTTCATCTAGCTCTACACCTTATTATCTCAGATTCTCCAGCATCGGCCGCTCCTACTATCTCTGGAATCCCTAGTCTACTCAGGAATACCCCACTATTAACATCATTTGGGGTACCATTGACCAGAAATATAATTAAACCAACCACCTAAGTATAGACTGCAAGAGGAAGCCAAGAATTAGGTATTTTGTGATAAGTAACTCACCTCCAAATACCTCAAAGCCTTTTTAATATTTGAGAGTTAAGGGTGTAATGGAATGATCTCACTTGTCTGAGTGCAGTTTCAACAACACTGTAGTAATTTGCCATCCAGATGTAACAGCCTGGTTGGCTGGTATCCCCTCCCTGATTGGTGTGCTGTGACTGCCCTGCTTATCTTTACCAAATGCACAGTAATGATTCAACAAAGTTCTTTTGACAGCAGATCTGTGACCTCTACCACCTAGGCAGAAAGCACTTTGAAACACTACCTCCTGAAAGTGCCGCTCCACACAATATACCAAGCTGACTTGAAAGTGTATTGTGGTTCCTTCATTCTAACTGATTCAAAGGAAGGGAAAGGACGATTGTTGTGCTTGCTGGGAACCAATCATTTCAGCTGCACAATATCACTGAAGGAGTTCCTATGACAGTAACTGAGGTGCAAACATCAGAATGCAGAATGTAGTGATTTAAAAGATAGCTAGCTACCGCCTTCTGACAGTTAATGAGGCATTGACAATTAAATACTGACCATGCAAAACCCATTTCCAATGAATGAAAAGAAAAGCATTTTGGATTGTTAGTTTTAGGTTTAGATTTTATTGTCACATACTCAAATACATAAGCACGGGAGTATGGTGAAAGATGTACAATTTCACCACACGCAGCACCATCTTGGGTACAAAAAACTTAGGTACGAAGTAGTAAGTGAACTACAGGTTAAAAAGTTAAGCATTGCTTTCATAAAATAAGTAGAAAAATAAAGCAAAAAGATGATAGTTAACATTAAAGTATTGACTTTAATTAAATAGTTAAATTACTCTGATTAGTCATCAACTTAATTTTCATTTATATTGTGATTACCAGAATGGCGTTGTATGAACTAGATCGCTCTCAAGAATTTTTTTTACAAAAAAAAGACTTGCCAGTGACAATAGGAATATTTATTGCTGATTATCCTTGAGAATGCGGTGAGATCATGGCCATGGGATAGAACCCTGAAGTACTGTGGACATTTTTAACTTTTAATTCTGAAATGTTATTTTGAGACAGAGTTTCATCACAAGTCTGATTAGACTGCTATAAGTCCTAAAAAGATAGGAACAGAATTGGGCCATTTGGCCCACTGAGTCGGCTGTGTCATTCGACCATGTCTCAACCCCATTCCACCACCTTCTACTGGTAACCTGTAATTCTCTTACGAGTCAAGAACCTACTCATCTTTGTGTTAAAGGGACTCAGTAACTTTGCCTTGACAGCCTTCAGTGGAAATGAATGAAAGCAATTCACTGCAGTATGGCTGAAGAAATTCCTCTTCATCTGTGTTCTAAAAGGTTGTGCTTAAATTAAGTCTGAGGCTGTGCGCTCAGGCCCTATTCTCTCCTGATGTGGAACTATGTTGTCGAAGTCCTCTGTATCTAAGCCTTTTCAGTAACCTCTGATTTTCAATAAGACTGTCTTTTCCGCCCCCCCCAAAAAAAGTCCATCGAATACAGACCCAGAACCTTCAACCGCACCTCATATGACAAGTCTTTCATCCTGGGACCATTCTCGTGAACAACCTCTGGAAACCCTGCAACACCATCTTCCTTAGATACGGGGCCCAGAACTGCTGTCAATAATCCGAATGCAGTCTGACCACAGCCTTGTACAGCCTCAGCAGTAGATTCCTGCTCTTGTATACTGTTGCTCTCAAAATGAATGCTACCATCATATTTGGTTTCCGAAGTGCCAACTGAATATGCATGTTAACCTTAAGAGAATCCTGAACTAGGATTCCCAAGTTTCTGTGCTTCAGATTTCCAAAACCATTCCCCATTTGGAAAATAGCCTGTGCCTTGATTCTTCCCGCCACAGTGCATAACTTCACACTTTCCTACATTGTATTTCAGCTGCCACCTCTTTGCCCACTCTCCTAGCCTGTCCAAAACTTTCTGCAGCCTCCCTGCTTCCTTAACACTACCTGTCCTTCCACCTATCTTGTGGCATTGGCAATCCTAGTAACAATGCTCCCAGTTCCTTCATCCAGATTGTTAATATATAATGTGAATAGAACATAGAACATTACAGCACAGTACAGGCCCTTCGGCCCTCGATGTTGTGCCGACCTGTCATACCGATCTCAAGCCCATCTAACCTACACTATTCCATGTACGTCCATATGCTTGTCCAATGACGACTTAAATGTACCTAAAGTTGGCGAATCTACTACCGTTGCAGGCAAAGCGTTCCATTCCCTTACTACGCTCTGAGTAAAGAAACTACCTCTGACATCTGTCTTATATCTTTCACCCCTCAATTTAAAGCTATGCCCCCTCGTGCTTGCCATCACCATCCTAGGAAAAAGGCTCTCCCTATCCACCCTATCTAACCATATGATTATTTTATATGTTTCAATTAAGTCACCTCTCAACCTTCTTCTCTCTCATGAAAACAGCCTCCAGTCCCTCAGCCTTTCCTCGTAAGACCTTCCCTCCATACCAGGCAACATCCTAGTAAATCTCCTCTGCACCCTTTCCAAAGCTTTCACATCCTTCTTATAATGCGGTGACCAGAACTGTACACAATACTCCAAATGCAGCCGCACCAGAGTTTTGTACAGCTTCACCATAACCTCTTGGTTCCGGAACTCGATCCCTCTATTAATAAAAGCTAAAACACTGTATGCCTTCTTAACAGCCCTGTCAACCTGGGTGGCAACTTTCAAGGATCTGTGTACATGGACACCGAGATCTCTCTGCTCATCTACACTGCTAAGAATCTTACCATTAGCCCTGTACTTTGCCTTCTGGTTACTCCTACCAAAGTGTATCACCTCACACTTGTCTGCATTAAACTCCATTTACCACCTCTCAGCCCAGCTCTGCAGCTTATCTATGTCTCTCTGCAACCTACAGCATCCTTTGTCACTATCCACAACTCCACCGACCTTAGTGTTGACTGCAAATTTACTAACCCATCCTTCTACGCCCTCATCCAGGTCATTTATAACAATGACAAACAGCAGTGGACCCAACACCAGCCCTTGCGGTACACCACTCGTAACTGGTCTTCAGGATGAACATTTCCCATCAACTACCACCCTCTGTCTTCTTTCAGCAAGCCAATTTCCGATCCAAACTGCTATATCTCCCACAATTCCATTCCTCTGCATTTTGTACAATAGCCTATTGTGGGGAACCTTATCGAACGCCTTGCTGAAATCCATTTACACCACATCAACCGGTTTACTCTCATCTACGTGTTTGGCCACCTTCTCAAAGAACTCAATAAGGTTTGTGAGGCATGACCTTCCCTTCACAAAACCGTGCTGACTATCCCTAATCAATTTATTCTTTTCTAGATGATTATAAATCCTATCCCTTATAACCTTTTCCAACACTTTACCAACAAGTGAAGTAAGGCTCACTGGTCTATAATTACCAGGGTTGTCTCTACTCCCCTTCTTGAACAGGGGATCCACATTTGCTATCCTCCAGTCATCTGGCACTATTCCTGTAGACAATGACGAGTTAGTTGTGGTCCCAACACTGACTCCTGTGTAACTCCACTAGTCACTGGCTGCCATCCTGAAAAATACCCCTTAACCCCACACGTAGCCCTTCCCAGGCAGCTAGTCCTCTATCTATGCCAGTACTTTGCCCCAAATCCATGGGCTCTTATCTTATTTAACAGCATGTTTATCTGCCTCCTGTGAAAGTCACAGCTCATGAATGAACAGTAAGCACGCCAGCACTGTAGGTAAAACAAGGAATGAACTCTCTGACTCAGTGTTACAAGCCAATTTTAAGAAGGATGCAGGGCAAAGGAACCTCAGCCCACAAACCAAGAATCTCAAAAATCGATTGTTGAACTGCCAATTTCACTCCTATTAATGTAACCGAATAAAGGCTGCAACATTGTCTTATTGCACTTACATTTCAGGAACAAACTGTGTAACAATATTTATATTTTTTAAATTTCAGAATTTCTTTTCTACTGTGCATGTATATACGTTTTGTTAATATTTCTTCTTGCATGTAGTAATTAGTAAACCCAATCTTTGGTAATTCAGGAAAACCATGCTAAGTTGGCTCCTTTTTAAAACACGTAGTCTGGGAGAAATGTATCCACATGGAAAAGCATCCTTTATAAATTGACGTTGTTCCAACCAGCTGAGGGAATTGATGAATAAACAAGGGAGACGAGTTCATCCCTTTTCAGTTGGGAACAGAAAACATTTTGGAGCACCCCATTTACAGCTCTGATAGAGACAGAAAGTAGGAGCATGAGGTCATTTGGCCCTTCAAGCTTATTCCATCATTCATAATGATCATGGCTGATCATCTAAATTAATAGCTTCTTCCTGCTTCTCCTCTTCCCCCTTCTCCTTATCCGTTTGTTTCCTTTAATGCCAGGTGCTCTATCTGACAGTTCATTGAAATCTCACAATGTTTTGGCCTCAACTGCTTTCTGTGGTAGTGAATTCCACAGGCTCTCAACTCTCTGGGTGAAGAAATTTCTTCTCATCACAGTCTTAAGTGGTTTACCCATTGTAAAAATAAAAGTACCTTGTCTCAGATCTTGTTCTAACTTTGCTGAGCTGCTCTTGAAGAACTGCAGCCCAGTTGGTGTAGGCACACCTCCACTGATATTGGAAAGTAGTTACTGTGGACTGATTTGCCCCTTATGAAGGAGCATTCACGGCATCTAGATGTTTTATAACTTAAGCAATTAATTTGAATTATAGATATCCGTCAGAGCTAATCTATGAAGCAATTCAGGGACAGTCTGTTAGTGATGGGTTTGGGTGCAGCAGTGCTTCAAGTTAGCAATTGCTTGGCTTTTCTTGATCATAGAGAATTATGTCTTTTCTGACATGTAGTGTCTGGCAAGCTGTCCACAATTCCAGCTGTGGCCCAACCAGTGCGTTATGCAGTTCTCATATCCCTGCTTTTGTATTCTACATTTCACCCAATAAAGGAAAGCATTTAGTATGTTTTCTTTATTGGCTTGTTTACCTGTCCTATTACCTTCAAGGCCAACGGGATCTGTCAGACTCACTTCTTCAAATTGTCTCATATCTTCTGTTTAATGTTTGTTCCCTAGTTGTTTGCCCTGTCCAAACTAAAAGTTTTCTTTCTGGTAGCCTTCATCTTGAGTCAGCCCTTTGTGAGAAAGTCACAATTTCCCTTTCTATCTGTGGTGAAATTTAAATGAATGAATTAAAAATGTTGTGACAGAGCCGTGTGCTAATTAATTGCATTCCCCAACCCCTCAAAATAAAATCCAAAATCATCTTCTGTCAATTTGAAGTAGTTTTTGATGTATTTACGCTCTGAGAACGCTTTAAGGTACCATTGGTTATGTAACCAATTTCACACTCTAAGCCTTTAAGACCGATCTGTTCTACGTTTGGATTATGCTGATGGGTTTTGCAGGAAACTTAAGTATGACTTAGTATTAGTAGAGTATACATGAAAAGTTTAGAAGACTAATTTAGAAAGTTTGAGGAAAGTTCACGAATGAGCTTTATTAACCAGGATCCATGGTACGGTTTCAGGGAAGAATGGAAGAATTTACCTGTTGTTCTAGACAATATTTATACTTTAATGTTTTGACAGCAAAAGCAGATTGTCAGGTTTTTGCTGTTTTTGGAGCCTTGCTATGTGAACAGTAGTTGTTGTGGTCCCATTTTAGAAAAGTGGCTGAACTTCTTCATTGGCTGTGAAGTCTTGTTGTGAGATCCGAAGGTTGCGAAAGTTTGCTGTGTTTTGTACAATATGTCTGTAGTTGTATCATAGTTTTCAGAGTTCTCTTCTAAAATTCTATGTGGTAGTCTGAATTGTCATATCTGGAGATGCCAAGCTAACTTTGTTGGTGTGACACACAAAGCAATGTTGTGTCATCCTGATGAAACAATACCTGCTTCAGAAGGTTCTGTTTGTGTAAGCAGGGCAACCTTAGTTTTTGAAATCTCCATAAGACTGAATTAGAGCCTTGAAAGGATATTGATAAGCATTAAATCCATATTGTCAACTTTTATTTACCCTCAATTGTTGGTATGATCTTGGTATTCTGATTTGGTATTTAGTCAACAAATTGGCAGCCACACCAGGAACCACATTTTGCAAACTTTCAGGCCCATACAGCATACTCGTGTGAGAAATAGAAGCCAGATAGAAATAAGTTGCCAAGACCCTCTGTGTTCAGTTGCTGAAGTTTCCATGGTATGTTTTGTGTACTCTGTGTGAAGTTTTTAGTTCTTTTAAGTGGAGTTACATTCTCCTTTTAATGTCAGTACACTTATCTTGCAGGTGAACAACCTTATAAATGTCCACAGTGTCCTTACTCAAGTTCTCAGAAAACCCATCTGACCAGACACATGCGCACACATTCAGGTTAGTATAATTAGTGGTGAGTGAACTGTGTTTTGTGATAATTCCAGGTGATGTGAAAGGATGCAGAATATTGTATCTTTGTGAAAGGAGCTACCCATCTAGAAGGTTTAAATACAGCCATAGCAGCTTCAGAATTTGAATTCATTTTTGAAAAAAAGGTCTTCAGACTAGTATCAGTAAAAATTACCAAGAACAACAGGTTCACTCATGCCCATTTAGGAAGGTAATCTGATATTGTTGTCTGATGGTGCTCATCTCTCTCTAGACTCTCATCTGCGTGGTTGCATCTTAACTGCCTTGAAAGGGCCTGGAAAGCCACTCAGTTTTATGAAAGTTGCTGTCAACATTTTACAAAAAAATCTAAGCAACACCATCATGGGCTAAGAATGAGCAATTAGTACAGCAAACGTTTTATTGACTTGTACATATGGGACTAGGAGTGTGCCACTTAATCAAATATTCCAGATAATCAAGAGGTATGCATAACTGCAGTAAACCCTGACCAAGTGAAGCTTCAAGACATCAACATCCCTCAAAAAACCTGTGTAAAAATGTCAATAACCATCTAAAGTTGATGTAAAAACATACAGTAAGTAATAGAAACATAATGCAGCAGGTATATACTTCAGTGTTGTACTTTATTGGTAGCACTCAGACATTGTGGTATTTGAGATTTTGTTTGCAGGCTTATCAAGAATGCCGAATGATAATGTGCCTGTTAAAACAAAGTTTGCTGTACCAGTTGTTTCAGTTATACTCATATATACTCAGTTATACTCCTAAGTTATTTTTAATATAGTTGTTGTATTCCCCAGTGATTACTTTTATGGATATTCAACTTTTATATCTTTACTCAGAGTAATCCTTGACAATGTGTATTTCAACCTTTGAAGATGTTTTAGATGAGGCCTGTTCTGCCTTTTGATATGGTTTTTGTTTAGATTCTGTTGAGGTTGTTGATTTTGTTTTACCCTCTATAAACGGAGTGATGCTTGGGCCAGTTGAAGTGGCTAAGAAGGGAACAGCTGACATGACACAAACCAAATCCTGGACCTACTGGCTTGTGCTTTATTTTGCAGTGCTTTTGAGCAGCAGACATGACTATTTTTAAAATAAGTATTTTATTTATTGTATCACGTGCATGTATCTTTTTTAAACATAATTGAGCAAATGTGCCAATTAAGGGAGTCCACAAAACTTACTGATTTTGTTCAGAAATTGGCCTCCGTAATCTTTGCCATAAAGTTAAATGAATGGTGTTCAATAATCTGTTTTATGTATACACAAGTTTATTAATACAAATTCTGTTTTTGTATGTTTTAAAAGGATGCACTTACTTTTCCAAGTATTTTCACAACTGTAGGTTTTATTTGGAATGCATCACTGAGTTGTTTATTACTTAGTTACACCGTCAGGACAGGAAATGTTAATGTTTTTCTCTCTGAACATTTGAGCAGTTGATATCTGGATGTATCGTTCCATAGTAAAGGTTGATGATACTGTGGTTAAAGATGTACTATTTCTGTTTTTTATTGCACTTGTTGAGTTCAACATTCTTTTTGACTTAATTTTTTGAGTTTCCTTCTTTGTTTTAAAAAGTAGCATTTAAATATTAATTATCAGTATGTATTGATTTAGTTGCAAAAGCTGGGGAGCAGCTAAAGATCCTAGAGTTGATCCCTGTCACTTTGGGTTAATTGATACCACCTTGGATGGTGTCAGGAATGCTATTACTCCCCTGCTACCCTTATATCAAGAAGATAAACACCATCCTGTAACTGTGTCAATTTGTTGTGGTCCCCATTGGAAGTGCACATGAGGACAGTTTGGACATGCTGTCCAACACTTAGTTGAATTGCCTGCTAACACTTTCACACAAAAAGATGGCAAATTGATTAAGCTGTTAGAAGAGTAGCCAGCAATGATGAAACTTTAACAGGTCAGTGCTTCTGTGACAGCTTTGCTGAGAAGGAGGGAAATGAGTTGCAAGTTCTTAGAAAGAAATCATATGGGATTTACAGCATCCCTAGTTGTCTTTTACACATAGCAAAATGTTAATTCTTCCTCATTTATTCAACATCAAATGCAACTGGAATAAAACTAACATCAAATGATTGAGAGAACTACTGATTGCCCGGATAATTTGTGTAGTTATCTCTGAACCTCATTCACTCACCAGTACTTAAAAATTCTCATGAGAAGGGGAACAGGCACAGCCTACTATATTGCTGTGTGATTCTATATATTATCCACCACGATCAATGCCCAAGAAGCTATCACTTCCATTCAGGATATATAACTAAATTCTGCTTCCAATATTTTTGGCAACTGTTTTCACAGAGCTCATCACAGGGAAAGACTCTTTATTTTCTCTTTGTTGTTCCTTTCAACTAATATAGGTTTGCCAAAAAGGTGATTATTTGGAAACTTCTCAAAAGAGCAATAATGAATTCATGGGCTGCAGTGTTTATCCCAATTTTTGCCTTCCAGCTTGCTTGATCCTGACCAGGAAAGATTCAGTTCATTAATTGTTTTGCAGGCCACTCAGTTTTATCAACTAAAGGACAGTTAGGGTTGGTCAAAATGCTGACCTTGCCAGTGATGCCAACATGAAAATTAAAGATAATGTTTGAGGTGTTGACACCTAGCATCTGGCTGTTGTGTAAAATAGCACAGAAAATGTTCTGGACTGAGACAGAAGCTAATTACATAAATTCACTCTTTACAATACATTTGAATGTGGCTCCAGGGCAGAAAGGTTTGCCTATTTCCTGTCATGTGATAGCTGCTTCCCAAAACTGCTGTGGTGAAAATGGTGCTGAACCTTGGGATGTATCAGTAACTGACCCGAAGTGTCCGCTGGAAGTAGAGGGCATTAGAGTGACTGCCTCCTATTTCAACAATAACCTACAGGTTGACGGTTCTGATCTCTATTGAGGCCTTAGTTGGGACTTAATTTCAGATCTTCAGGCTGCTTTCATTCATTTAAAAATCTAACAAAGGGTTAGGCAAAGTAAACACAGAACTGCAGATGATGGAAATCTGAAACAAAAACATGGCTGTAGGAACACAAGGTCTGGCGTCATCTTAGAGAGAAAGCAGAGTTAATACTTTGAACCCAGTGACCCTTTGTTAGAACTGAAGATAGCTGCAGAGGGTAAAATTTATGCTGATGTGGTGGTGGGTTTTGGCAGGGGTTGGGTCTAGGAATAGAGTACATGGAGATGGTCCTGAGAGCACGAAAAAGGGATAGTTGTGGAAAGATTGCTGATGATGAACCAGGAGAGGAATAATAGTTAGGAGGGATGTTCAACTACAGTGTAAATATTTGAAAATGGATTGGCTGTTCAGGGAGCAGTCCGTACAGCGCAAGACCTAGGAATGTGGGGGAAGGGAGCAAACAAGGGAGGGAGTTACCACATTCTGAAATATTTAAACTCAATCTTGAGTCCTGAAGGCTGTAAGGTACCTGGATGAAAGGTAGGAAGTTGTTCCTCCAGTTTGTGTTAAATGTCGCTATTGCAATAGGCCTGAGAGAAAGTGTGGAGCTGGATGAACACAGCAGGCAAAGCAGCATATTAGGAGCACAAAAGCTGACGTTTCGGGCCTAGACCTTCATCAGAAAAGGGGGATGGGAAGAGAATTCTGAAATAAATAGGGAGAGAGGGGGAGCGGACTGAAGATGGATAGAGAAGAAGATAGGTGGAGAAGAGAGTATGGGTGCGAAGGTAGGGACGGGATAGGTCAGTCCGGGGAGGACGGACAGGTCAAGGACGGACTGACCTATCCCGTCCCTACCACCCCACCCATACTCTCTTCTCCACCTATCTTCTTCTCTATCCATCTTCAGTCCGCTCCCCCTCTCTCCCTATTTATTTCAGAATTCTCTTCCCATCCCCCTCTCTGATGAAGGGTCTAGGCCCGAAACGTCAGCTTTTGTGCTCCTGAGATGCTGCTTGGCCTGCTGTGTTCATCCAGCCTCACATTTTGTAATTGGAGTGAGTTGTTTGCTGAGTCACATGTCTTCCACAAAATGCAAATGCTTGATCAAATATCAAATGAAATGATTTACAAAGAAAATGCAAATGCACTTTCTTGTGTTGAGAAAGTTCTGGCGTGAGGTTATTGAAGATAATCCAGTCAAATCGTACTTGGTTGACTTTATTGAACCCAACAAATGAATTTCATTTTCAGATTACAGGTATCTTTCTCATCATCACATTGAGGTGGATTGCCTTATTTTTGGTATGGATTTCTTAGTTCATAGTGAAATGTGAAATTCTCCATTAAGCTGTTGAATATAATATTATGCCAGGTGAAATGTTATCATTGCTTTTATGCGCAGTTTTCTTCTGTACTGCATTTTTTTCTAAATGGTGTGGTAAAGCTGCTACTCATTATATGTTGATTTCCATTTCCCTACAATGCCTTCACTGGACCAGATGACTTTTGATTCCATTCTGTTATGGCACGTTTTACTTTATGGTCAGTATTGGTAGGTATCAAAGTTATCTGGCATGATATATTCCTACATTATTCAGTCTGATTTTGTACTTTGCCTTTTTTTTTAGTATGGTAAAAGCTACAATTCAGTATGAGTCCATTGAGTCTATCATGTCTATACCTGTCTTAACTCTTTAATGAATGTTGCCTATTCTGCCTCCAGTTTCCTGCCCTTTCTTGTTTCACAAGAAGATGCCCTGTCATTTGAGGACAGGTTGCTTGGCTTTTAGTGGCTGAGGAGAGATGATGTGCTAGCTAGAATCCCTGCTATTCAGGAAGAAAATCCATTTGATCTGAAGCTGTATCCCCTGCGATTCCAAGGCCAGTCTTGGTTCTTTTGAACTGCTGCATTTTGCTAGTGGTCGGGCAATTACCAGTCAGTTTTTCTTCAGCTTTGCAATGCAGAACATCCCGTCCAATCCCAGGTGCTTAAACTACCTTACTGGAGAGGTGATTGAAAGGAAACTAGAACCTGTGTTAATTGTTAGCTATTAACTACGAATACACTACATGATCGGCACATTATAAAATCTGAAGCTCCCATGATCCACAGCCCACCTGTATCTCAAGAGCATGACTCTGTTGTGCTGGGTGTTAACCGCTTTGGGAATGAGGTACCATGTCAGCAAAGGTCCGATATATTTGCCTGTAAACATTGTATAAATTTTAAAGAAAACCTGAGTGATATGTGACCACTTAGAGTAAATATATCAATATAACTTTTACTATGTTTTATAACAAATGCAAAAAAATTCTGTTATAATACTGAATACATTTTGAAGTTCTTATTTTGAAAGTTTCCTCAAGTGTCGTTATAGTTAAATCTGATATTATCGAAAGATCCTAAATAATGTTTAAACTGCCTCATTCAAGCATTTTGGTAGTATAATGATGACTGAATTCAATGGTTACTGAAAGTAGCATATGCATATTATTGGTACGTGTTTGGCCATATAGTACATATGCATGTGCCTAATCTTGAATTATCATGTCAGTGAATTTTCATAATCTTTCAGTATCTGTGAATCTGTAGTTTTGAATTGTCCTTTGTATACTTTGTTTATGTTGATGTTATGGTACTGGGACCTAAAACATTAAAATGATTTGGGTGGCTTCAGATGAAGTGAATTCCTAGAATGAGTACCTTCAAAATAATTTTAACTTCATTATTAAAAGGATTTTTAACAGCCCAGCTCCCCGTGTCTGCACGGGTTTCCTCCGGGTGCTGAGATTTCCTCCCACAGTCCAAAGATGTGCAGGCTAGGTGGATCGGCCATGCTAAATTTCCCGTCGTGTTCGGGGTGTGTGGGTGATAGGGGAATGGGTCTGGGTGGGATGCTTCAAGGGCCAGTGTGGACTTGTTGGGCCGAAGAGCCTGTTTCCACACTGTAGGGAATCTAATCTAATCTAAGTGATCCGTAAATGGATGTTTGGATAAGATAGCAATAAAAATTAAGAAATTTCTAAGATCATTCCAGGACTTCATTGTAAAATTAGTAGAAGTTGAAATTTCATGTGCGCCTTGTGTCACTGGTGACAGCATTAAATCTCTCTTCAAAGTAAATGCACTCTGAAATACATCATAATTTGAAATACAATAATTAGTTGTTTCAGATTTTAATTCAGTTAAATATAGGGTTCCAGACCAATTCGCTGACAATCATGTTACACTATCGGAAGGGTCAGTGAATGCTTTATTGCAATGCACCGTCAGTAACTAAATGTTTCTATTGGTGTATTTCAACAGGTGAGAAGCCATTTAAATGTGATCAATGCAACTACGTAGCTTCAAACCAGCATGAAGTGACACGGCACGCCAGGCAAGTTCACAATGGACCCAAACCTTTAACTTGTCCTCACTGTGAATACAAAACAGCTGATCGCAGCAACTTCAAAAAGCACGTTGAGCTCCATGTGAATCCACGTCAGTTTCTGTGCCCTGTCTGTGAGTATGCAGCTTCCAAAAAATGCAACTTGCAGTATCACATAAAGTCCAAGCATCCGCACTGCAGTGATATTACTATGGATGTATCAAAGGTGAAGCTGCGCACCAAGCGTGTTGAATTAGACATTCCTGTTACGAAAATGGGAAAGAAAATGTCAGACAAGCTGCAACCTAAAAGAGCTGAAAATCCAGAGGAGAAGATTTCTCCCAAGCCCGAAAAAAGCGCCGCTGTGTCAAAGGAGCAAGGTTTCACTTTAAAGACTCAAAGGATGAAGACACGAAATCATAAAGTTTCTGATAACAAGATCCCATCAAAAAAAAGGGAAACAAATGCAGAGAAGGTCAGGAAAACAAAGGGTAGCAAAAGAAAGATTTGCTCAACAGATGTGTCTTTGCAGGAGAAGTCTGCAGTTGAGACCTGTACAGAGGTGAAAAAGAGGAAAGTATGGAAAGCTAAAGAGTCTGTTGATCGTGAATCAAAGAGAAGCAAAGTCAAATTAGAAAAGTCTTTGCACAAGAAAAATCTTAAATGCAAGCAGAGTCAGAAGAAACACAAAAGAAATAAAAATACTCCTATAATTTCTGCTGATGATTCAGAAAAGAGTAAGAAACCTGATCAGCCTGAACATCAGCAAAATCTGTTGAAAAAGAAAAGCGATTACTCCAGGAGCTCTTCATTTAGTAATCCTAGTGCTGAAGATGTGCATAAGAGAGACACCCAAGGTTCAGAACCAATGTTGGATATTCTGATGACTGAAATTTCTGTGAACACTGCTGTTGAACAAAATGATATGCAGTCAGCAAAAAGTACCTGTGGAATGTTAACAACAATCTCAAAAGAGCCCCAAATGTCTCCCGATCAGTTAACTGACTCTAAATCAGAGGAACAAATGTTTATTAAAAAGATGAACAAAAGTGAGTTGCTTTCTGTAGAAGAACCTCCTGTAGCTAACACAGAACAAATTTGGATTCCTTCTCATACTTCTGGGAAGAAAAAATATGTAACTAACTCAGCCAAAGCGTGCATTACAGATTCGAAAGAGATGAGTGAAGAATCCAGGTTAGCTTCTGATTTTGAACGAGAAAGGGCTGTTCAGGTGAGCAGTATTGAATTTCCTAACTCGTACAATCCAATTAAAGACCAGAATTGCATTGATCACCAGATGGAGGACCAGACTAATGCCAGCAAACAGATGGCAGTCCAGGCTACCGCCAGTGTGCAAATGTCAGTCCAGGCTAGTGCTGTTGAACCAATGGAGGTCCAGACTAACACCATTGAACAGATGGAGGACCAGGCTAATGCCCTTGAAGAGGTGGAGGACCAGGCTAATGCCATTGAGAAGATGGAGGTCCAGGCGAGTGCCGGTGATGAGCTGGAGGTCCGTGCTAGTGCCAGTGATGAGTTGGAGATACAGGCGAGTGCCAGTGATGAGCTGCAGGTCCGTGCTAGTGCTGGTGATGAGCTGCAGGTCCGTGCTAGTGCTGGTGATGAGCTGCAGGTCCGTGCTAGCGCCGGTGATGAGCTGCAGGTCCGTGCTAGCGCCAGTGAGCAGCTGGTGCTCCAGGCTAGTGCTAGTGGGCAGCTGGTTGCCCAGTCTGACCAGAAGAAGTTAGAGTTTGCTAATGTTCCAGCTAACCACGATAAACACCAGGATAGTGCTAATGAGATCCAGGATAGTGATGCTAACCAGCACAAGCTCCATTCTGGTGGTGATAAGGTCCAGAATAGCAAGCCGGATCAGAACAAAAAGCAGAACAGGTATGAGATGGTAGAAATGGATGAAGATGAAGGTATTCACAGCCATGAAGGAAGTGATATCAGTGAAGATTCAGAAGGAAGTGATGACTCTGGCCTGAATGGAGCAAAGTCCATTCCTGATGACAAGGCCAACAAAAGAACACTAGAAAAAGATGTGGTGGATACTCCAGAAAGTTTTGTTTGCATATTCTGTGATCGCATATTCAGTGTGAAAGGAGAGTTTACCAAGCACCTTAACCGCCACTTGGTAAATGTGTACTATCTTGAGGAAGCAACTAAAGGCCAAGAATGAGCAGAGTCTTGAGATTTGGCAAGCTTTCCCAGAATATTAATAATTGCTATGAAGTGATACAGTTCATACGAATGCAATTGGCTTTGGAATATTTTGCCAAATCCCTCAGAACTGTTTATTGCTGTAACTGCATGTATTTCCTGCTCTTCCAAGTTTCTGGCTCATATTTGCGAGGTAGTACAACAGCATTCATTCACACATGGTGGCTAAATATATTAATCATGCTTTGTAGCAGTTTAATCACCACTGATTTTGAATTGTCATTGCACTATTATTACTCAAAAAATTTATTTCATTTCCTTGATTCTGTTCCACCCCATTGTAAATACTTGGTAACACTGGACATTGAATTTATTTTCTGTTTTTACATGACCCAGGGTTTAAGCTGATACACGATTATTATAGCCGTTCATAATTTAAAAACTCAAAGTAGTGGTTGAATGAAATAAATTGTGTCAAGTGTTTGATTTGGATATTTCTGTTGGCAATGTTAAAATGAAGTCCTCTCATTGAGCAGTTTTGCATTTTGTGGGCATTTAATGCATTTGTGTTGAAAGTGCATTTTAATCTTGGTGTACAATGTGTGGAATTAGCCCATTTTCATAGATTTACATTGGCAATATCACAGTTTTCCCATTTTAGTTTTAAATCATAACAAATATTTTTACATTGACAGTTCAGAGAGCATTTTCAAGGTAACGTTAAAATATCCTCCTTTTCATTCAAGTCACTGAGTGAGCACTTTGTAAGATGATGTCACATCTCAAATAGCTAATGTTACAGGCCATAAAATTTATTTAGGAGTTTGTAGCAAACAGTTCTCAGCAGCCACAGAGGAAATTGATCCAATATGGTGCTTTACAGCTTATAAAATTGCACGATATAAGTAATCAACTATGCAATATGATTAAATAGTGGTAGTTTATATATAGTAATGTTTTTTTCTGTATCATGTTTTTATATTTGTATGTTTAACCAGCATTTGGGACTTGACAATTAACCAAACCACTGTGCAACAAACTGTTGGGGGTGGGGGGGGGGGAAATTGTCCTGCTAAAATATGTTCCACCTGTATTGAGCATTGACACAGTTTTCAAAAGGTGAATGTCAAGCATCCCAAATAAGCAGAGGTGTAAAAATCACTGTCTTGCATCCTTTTTTAGTTGAAGAGCTATATTTCAAGTGTGCTATCTTGCCAGCATTCTGTGTTGTAGCACATAGAGCTGTTGGCAACCTAGACTTGCCTTGTGATCATTTGTAGATCAGTTGTTATATGTGGAATTGATTTTGTCCCAATTAGTGAGGTAATCTGTTTCTAATCAGTGCACCATGCGTAATGGCCCTTTTCTCGTGCAAGGACCTGTCGCATTTTTAATGTTGCACTCAATTCTTAGTCCCCTGCTTACACATTGTTGATTCTGTAGACCTGACAGAATTATTGGAATGCAATGCTTTGAAAGATTTGCTCACCTCTGATTTACTTAGTGAGTTGGTATGGCCAAAGAACACAAATTACTGTGATTACCTTGTGTTTTTTTTCTTATGACTTGATGATGTGTAAACTGTTTGGAGTAGCCACTTTTGTTAAAGAATATGGAAAACAGTTTAAATGCTGAAAAACATTTTCTTTGCTTTGACAATCATGTTGACATACTCATATATCTGTGATCAAATTACAACTTAAGTTCACGTAGATTTTTAACTGTAATTTGTTTATTGTTTGTGGTACTCTTATTACAAGTTCTGAATTCACTTCTGTACTGTAACATTTGTACTAAAACATGATTACAGTTAAAAATCTGTGATATTATAGTTTTAATAATGAATGCTGTAAGAGGTCCGGAGGCTCTGCTCATGCTAATATGAAGCATGTTTGTGCTTTTCAGTTCTAAAATACTACTTAACATCCTCATTTTGGGAATAAAATGCTAATAGATACACCAGCAACCCTGTATCTCCTGTTGGAGATAGATAGCACATGACAATAGATAAATATTGTTTGCTTAATATAATTAGAAACTGCTGTTTGTCACAGTCGAAGATTTGTGTCCAACTTTGAATCTTACTCACTCTCCAGAAAAAGCCACTTTAGCAGGATCTGGGTTAGCTGAGATGTAATTTTTAAAAAAACAATAGTTTCCAATTCCAGATTTCCATGTTGTGCAAAATAAAGTAGAAAGGAAAAATGCACAGTAGCTACTATTCAATTCAGCAATAAAGCTTTGCCGTTTGATTTTTTTTTTGCCAGCTCCCTAGTAATGAGATCGTCACAAGAGCAATAACTATGTTGTACAATTTATTCAAGAATAAAACTTCCATAAAAAGGGAGATTTTTGTGTTCTGTATCCAGGTACATTTGTTTCACTTGGGCATGGCAAAAGTTGAAAAATCTAGAGGATTGGAGTAGGTGAGTGAAAGGGAACTTGCCTGTTTTTCTGATCTTTGATGAGAAGCTGTGGATTTAGAAAAACCTGCACGCGATTTACTGGGCAGCCATTAATTAATTAATTAAAGCTTCTGCATAACCAAGTGTGAACTGTGATATTTTCAATAATAGACAGCAGCTTTGTTTTTTCCAAATTTATTAAAGGGAAAATACTTGCACACTCAATAATTATCTTCATCGCACTCAAAAATCTTGATCCAATGTAAGAATGCTGGGAGCGACCTGCTATTACCATCCGATTTTGAAAGCCTTGCAAAGTGTTGAATTTCTGCGTCGTGTAATATTAAAAATGTCAAATGACATATCTAGAATTTCAAACATTTGTTCAGTTTCTATGCAAACATTTGAATTACAGTGGCCAATGACAGTAGGAATTCCTGTAGATTTAGCTTTTGTGTTCATGATATTCTGCCTATTTTGGTATTATTGGAATCTTGCAGCCCATTGCGTCAGTGACAACTTTGAAAAATTTAACACCTGCCATTCTTCTGTTAGTTCCCCACATCTCTGTACACGTTTATTTGCAGGTATCCAATATCTTCAATCCTTTTGAAAGCTACTATCGAATCTCTTCCATTGTTCCTTCAGGCTGTGTGTTTTAGATTATAACAAGTATAAAGAAAATTTTCTTCCTTTCCTGTTTCTTCTTCCAGTTATCTTAAATCCGTCACCTCTGGAAACAGCCTCCCGGCAGTGAAAGCAGAGTTGCTGAGGCAGAACTATCAAACACCTTTTCTAAAACAGATTGGGTAGCGAGGTTTACAGGACATCAGCTCTTGAGGGCCCATGGCTTAGGTAATGATCCTGTTCTAAACTCAAAAAATACAACTGCTACTCACAGTGAGCATATTTGCTACAAAGCCAACTAATTTATGTGCTGGCACTGGAATTTACCAGGAGAGGATGAGAGAATTGAATGAGAGATGTTGGCTTAGCAGCCTAATTGCCATGTTCTTGTTAAAACAGAATGTGTAATGGAATAAATGACTATGTTCCTTTTGTAATCAGTTTGCCTTTAGAATTGGTTGGAAAAGCAGAGCACTCAAACTGCATTAAATCTGAGAGCATAACAGCTGTTTGACCATGATCTAAGACACAACTCATGTGACAGTTGTTCCTGTGCTCTTTTCCACAAGTTACCTCAATGAATAGCTGAGCCACATAGTCCCAAGCAAAGTCAGTTTTAATTTCAAGACTGTGCTGTAGTGGAGGCTGTTTAAATACTTAAAGACCTTGAGGGAGCTCCTAGTTTAGGGAATAAAGTTTCTCAGGGTGCTACTTCTGATCATTAACTCCTTGTGAAATACATTGGTGCTGATGTCAGGTGAAGAAAGAATTGGATTTGGCCCTTGTGGTGAAGTCAGTGAACTGGTTTTCAACAAACTGAGGAATATAATACATGCACTAGTGTCTTAAAACCTCACTGCAGCAGTGTCTGGTGGTGGTGGTGGCTGTCATTTCAAAATATTTGTTGATTTTGAACTGTAAAAATGTTGTTGGAAAATGGAGTATTCCTTATATTAAGTCCAAGAACATGCAATTTTGGCTGGGTCTTTGACATCTCAACGTAGACATTGTAAAATATAACAAAAACAAATGTGTTTCGGTCTGCAGTTTAGTCATAGTTAACTTCACTTTGCCAGCAATAATCTGGTGGAGCTTCTTTTATTGGAAGGGAGTCGAAATCATATTATTTGGTGTAGGTGGAGGAGGGGAGGAATCATATAATTATCCAAGTTGTTGAAGGCATATTTAACAAGAATTGTTGGTTATTAAGCATTTGACTAATTTTATGTGTTCACTGGGTGTAAATGTTGCTGGTAGGGTTAGCACCTGTTGCCCTTGAGAAAGCTGCTCTCTGAACAACTCCAGTCATTAGCGTAATGGTCCACCTTCTCTTGGGTTAGAATAATATCACAGAACATATGCAGTCTTAGCACAGAACACGGCAAATTTAGTATGCAGGGTAACATATTTGTTGAGTAGTTAGAAATGAGGTGTGTACAGAGATACCAATGAGGAAGGATGGCTAATGAGAATAGGCAGGAACCCTGCAGAAAACCAGTAGGCTAATATTTAGCTTTGAGCAACTTTTAAACTGGATAACTGCCAAAATAATAGGAAGCATGCAGACATTATAGCAGTCACTGCTCTAAGAGACCTCTACAGCATGATTCATGAAATATTTTGGCTGTTCTGTACAAAAGCACTGCTATTGGTGCTGGATTAAAATGGAAGCTTATTAGTAATTCAGAATTGTTTTACAGCATTATCTGTGCAATACTTCTGTTTTTCTGAAGATACCAAAGTTTAATAGATAACGTACTACTGTACTTCATTCTTTTTTCAGATTAATAAATAGAATTTTGATTTCAAGGGTAAATGTTTGTCAAAGAAAATGACTCCGACAGTTGTATTGGACAGAATAAACTGTCACAGTTTTAGTACAAAGACTATGTGTATAAAGAGGATATTTTTCACTATCTGCCTTTTTGTTAACTAAGGTTGAAACAAAAACTAATTTCTTTCTGTAACTTTCTAAAAAGCATCATAGTATTTAGCAAAACATTTGCTGCATTAAAGTTTTGAGAGCTCAATTGCGTGTGCCTTTCATTTTGGATTTGTTTTCAGCTCAATCTACCTTTTTTCCTTCAAACTAGGTCAACATGCAGTATCAACTGATGCACACCTACATTTAGAGTTCATTGTGTTAAAATACCTATGTTCTAGAGCTTAGGGCATCAGTTACATACAAGGGTATTAAAGGAAATAGCGGAGCACATTGTAGATGGCCTAAGTATAATCTTTGAGTTCCCTACATACCAAGTCTCTGAACTGGAAAACTGACCATATCTTTCCTGTTCATCTGTGGTGGGAAAATTGTTGGAGCCTGTAACCAAAGATATGGTGGGTAACCGAACACCTCAAAATTTCAGTAGTCAGATGCAGCTAGCATGGATTCATGACAAGTAGGTCTTGTCTGACAACCTCATTGAATTTTTTTTTAAAGAGGTGACTGAGGTAGTGGATAGGGGAATGTCCGTGGATGTTGTTTATAAAATGCCTTCAGGAAGTCCATATATAGTCCTATGTAAGAGTCTGGTAATTAGGGTAGAAGCCCATGGATTTGAGGGCAAAACTGTGACAGATAAAGTTCAATATTAGCAAATGTGAGGGTATCCATTTCAGACTGAAAGTTAATCAGAATGATGCCCAAGGTGATGTGAGGATTCAAGTGCATTGATCTTTAAAATGCCACAAACACGTGTAGAAAATAATGATTTTTAAATGATGTCTCATAACTTAAATGAGTGCCAAACTGACACTTTTACAGTAGTTCATTAAGCAAAAGGCAAGTGTAGCTTTACTACATAAAATCTCCACAACCTAATAGTTATTGGAAACTAATCCATAAAGAATACATCATTGTGTGCCTCTGTTGATTCAGTTCTAATTTTTGTTTTAATAGAGTACTTTGTGTCCTAGTGGCATTCCAACATATTTTACAGCAAAGTAAATATTTTTGAGTAATCACTTATAATATAGGCAATATGGTAGTCCAAACAGACATCTACAAACAGCAATGGGGTATTGACCAGATAATTTACTTTTTGTTGCTCATTGAGGGACAAGTATTCACAGGCACACATTGAGTAGCTACATAGCTTTTCAATTAATGGCATATTGGTTTTATCTCCAGCTGTGAGAGAAGGTGGGAAAACAGTTTCATGCCTGATCTAACAGATAACTCTTTAACAGTAGGATTTCCTCAGCATCAGTTGACCCAAATTAATTGCTTGAGTCCTGGAGTGGAACTTGAACCTTCTGATTTAGCCATGAGTGCTTGCACTGACACCATAGCTAGTTACCACCCTTCCCAAGAGAAGTCTGATTATTGGCAGGTAATAAGGCCAGTGTTGCTTTTTGCTGGAAAGTGGATAAGAGCAGTTTGGGAGGCTTGACTGATTTTTGCCTCCTCCTGGTTGACAATTCCCTTTACCGTAACAAACTAGGAACTTGCTCCGTGTAAAGATGATGCAGTTACCATTGTTCTGTCAATGTGGTGGAGAAGAAAAAAATAGCTATGTCTTTCTGCGGTAAAATCTTATTAACAAACAGACACTATAGGCTGAGGCAAATATGTCAGCAATCATAAGTTAATCATCTTTCAATTTTAATCATGTAATTTGAATTCTAAACATGCCTACAATCTAATAGTGCTTGCATTGCAAACATAAGCAATGGGGTACTTGCCACAGTGGAAGAGTATCTTTTGACCATGAGCTCCTTCCCTTTACACGACAATGCCCTGTAGCTAGAGAATTAGATGCCTGAGTCTTCTGCAATTATAGGTTAATTGCTAATTTTTTAAAAATGTGTTTCATACCTTGCCCTGATTACAATGTGTCTTAGTTGTTAATGATCTACAGCTCTGTAGTCAGTTTAAACATAATGCAAATGCTGAAGAAAGGTACTTGGTGTAAATGACCATTTCTTTGGTTCATTCTATTTTTATACAGTTGGATCAACACATGGTAAATATTTTATTGAAGGTTGCTGATCTAGGGATACACTTTACTTTGTCCAGTGAAAGATTTAACTGTGCACTGGTATATTATTGTTCATTAAAATTGTTTTGAATTAGGGTTTGTTCTTATACATGGTTTAGATTTATTTAATTAAAGAGAAACAAAATGCTGAAAACGCAGAACAGTTCATTATTTGTGGAGTGAAGCCGATTTCACATTGAATTTAGATTCCTTCAATCAATTCGCACTCTCTGCAACTCCACATTACATCTTGCCAGTTTCAATATTCTGTAATTTCCTTAAGATATACTATTTAGATATTGTTTCTGTCTCATCCCTTTAATGCCTTCAGGTCACAAGAGGTGGCCATGCAATTCTTTAGTGGAGCTGTGCAATTAGTCTTACTCTGCTGCTCTTTCTTCCCAGAAGAACAGTTTTTAATGTTCAAATATCTAATAACATTCATTATTGAATATATCTTTTGAATCTACTTCCACCACACTATCAAATAGTAAACACCAGATTAGAACAGCTGACATTCTAAAAGAAAATCCTTAAGTCACCTCTTGTTCTTTTGCCAATCATTTTAAATTGTGGCATCTGAAAAGTTACCCTTTATAAATCTGACTTTGGGAGTGTCACTCTTAGATTTGAGGAGAAGAATCTGCCTTTTTCACTCTTGCCAAAACTGAATCTCCTCCTCCCTGTTATTATTCTAACAAATTGCTGTACTGTCTAATGGTGTTCAGTTATATAGAAAGTAACATTCTGGCAGCTGTAGTCACTTCTTCAAACAAAATCTTCACTTTTCTCCAATGTACAATGGTGGTGCTCACCTCGGACAAGCTGCTGATCAAATAAGGAGCACTAAGAGTTCAGCAGATGTTACCTTTGTTTAACTCCACTTTCCTGCCAACTTCCCATAGGCCTTTTATCCAGCTTTTCAGCAGAAACTTATTTGTTTCTTTTTTGAATTTGTGAATTGATTCTGCCTGTACTGCACTTTGGGACAGTGAGTTCTGCAGATTCACAATGCTCTGAGAGAAATAGTTTCTCCTCATCTTTGTTTTGAACCCACCTCCTCTCTCTACGTTTATGACCACTTGGCTGAGACTGTCCCCAAGGGTGAAGATCTGTTCAATTGCCTTATCAATTCCTTTAGCATTTTATGTACCCCAAACATGCCCCCTTGTTCTTCTGAACTCCAGCGAGTACACACCCTGGTTTGTCAGGTTTTCACAGATGATACTAAATGAAGTTGCATTATCTCTGCTTGCATATCATTTATATAGATTGTAGATAGTTGAGGTTCAAGAACTGAACCCCATGGCACCCTGCTAGTTACAGTTTGCCACTCAGAAGGACCTGTCTAACTCTCTATCCAAGCCAATACTCTATCCTTAACCCAGTGGGATCTAGCCTTCTGGATTAGTCTTTTATGCAGCACCTTGTCAAATGCTGTTTGGACGTCTTGATATACCACATGCACTGGATTCTCATTATTTACCATGCTGATTACATCCTAAAGAACTCCAGGAAGTTTGTCAAGTATGACTTGCCCTTCATGAAACTGCTGACATGTGGTGAATTGAGCTTTGTTTTTACAAACACTGAGTTATCTCCAGCATACAGAAGTCAAAGTAACCGGTTTATAGCTTCATCGCATTACATGAGGAAAGGGTTCCTTTCTCCAGAGGGCAGTCATATCCTCAGGCAAGTTGAAAAATTGGTTTGAAATTTGAGACAGGAGGCTGTGACTACAGGTAAGCCAAGTGTGGAGACCTAGCGAGGCTGCAACTGAGCCTCAGCTCCTGCAATAGTCCAACAGTTAAGTCTGTAGATGAGTATGGGCACTCCAGGGAGGATGAGTGAACAAGTTTTGAGAAGATTGGTAGCTCAGGTTGAGGTTCTGGATGTAAGTTTGCTCGTTGAGCTGGAAGGTTTGTTCTCAGATGTTTCGTCACCATTCTAGGTAACATCAGTGAGCCTCCGGTGAAGCGCTGATGTTACGTCCCGCTTTCATCACCAACCCAAGGAAACCTAAACAGATAAATAGAAAGCGGGACATAACACCAGCACTTCACCGGAGGGTCACTGATGATGTTACCTAGAATGGTGACGAAACGTCTGAAAACGAACTTTCCAGCTCAGCGAGCAAACTCACATCCAGGATGAGTGAACCTTAGTAAAGTAGCCATTCAAGTGGAGGGAGGAAATAAGAATGTAGTAGTGGTAGGCAAGAGTATAGTTAAGGGGGCTGAATACTGTTCTCTGGAACCCAGACAGGAGTCCTTAAAGTGTGCTGCCTGCCCAATGATGGAGTAATGGACAGCTCCTTGGGGTCGCAGAAAATCTTGAAGTGGGGGGGGAGGGAAATAGTTTTTGACATCCATGTTGGTATTGACAACATTAGCAGGACTAGGAAAAGGTTCTACTGAAAGAATTTGAACAGTTAGCTGCTAAGTTGGAAGGCAAAATTTTCAAGTTAACAATCTGAGCCACAGGCAAATGGCATAAGGTAAATAAAGTCAAGGAGTTAAATGTGTGGATCAAAATTGGGATGGGGGAAGGAATGGAAAACAGCAGTGAATAGGATTGGGGGTTGTGGGAAAACACAAAAATGGGCGAAATTACTGGTTCTTAAATGCAAGTAATATTCCAAACAGAGGTCAGTTGGCTGGATGGCCAGCAGCAGTGTCACCTGCGTGTGGGTTCTATTCCTGCACAGGCTGAGGTTACCATGAAGGACTCTCTCAACTTCTCCCCCTCCCCTCACCTGAGACATTGTGGCCCTCAGGTTAAAGCATCGCTAGTTGTCTGAAAGAGAGCAGCTCTATGGTCTGGTAAGACGGTGGTTGACTCTATTCAGAACAAAATAAATGAATTAATGGCATGTGTACAGGTTAATTGGTATGATCTTATAGCCATTCAGACACATGGTTACCAGCTCGAAGCTGGGAAATAACTTCAGGGGTATGTGAGGTTTCAAAAGGTTAGGTAAGTGGGAGAGGGTGGTGGGGTAGCATTGTTAGGATGGATGCAATGAGTACAATCACAAGAAATGATCTTGGATTGGAAAAGGTATAAACCATATTGTTACCTAAAACAACTAGTCAATACTTCTCCCAGGTGTTCCTCCCTTGTACAACAAAAGACAAGGAGTTAACTCAGACTTTAATTAAACAGACTCTTCTTTATTTAACGTTTTAGCTACCTCTCCTCAATATAAAATATACAATCATTGCAACATTTACTTCCTCCTTCATCTAATTTCCCTTTAACTGAATTCACATTTAACACAATGAGTTTGGCTTGAAACAAGTATGATCCCGATCTGAGTGATGTAGCTAACTTTAATCCATGTAGATCTTGCTTTGTGGTTCTTTGTCTCTATGCAAATAACTTCAGGACACACATTTCTCAATGTGACCTTGAATGGTCACTTCTGCAAAACCCTTTGTCCTTCTGGTAAACCAAAGCATGCTCTCTTTCTAGAAACTTCTTGTGCACTCAGCCAATTAATTGACCAAAACTGATCACAATGTTGAATCCCAACCAATGGAATTTACTGGGAAACAACACCCAAATGTTCACATCAAATTATAACAGCAACGTACTATAATCCATGTAAAGCAATTTGGTGCTGTTATGTCTAGCTGACCACCATAAAACTTCCCTTATTTGGTCAACACAGGAAACTGTATGACACAGCTTACAGGACAAGCCACATGTCCTCAAAGCCATTTGGCTACCTGATACCCTTAACCTTTCATTTCCTTATTGACTAAAAATCTGTCAATCTCAGCTTCTCTACAGTTAGCAACCAAGCCTCAAAAGCGCTCCGTGGGGGCAGCACAGTGGCTCTGTGGTTAGCACTGCTGCCTCACAGCACTAGAGACGTGGGTTTGATTCTGCCCGGAGATGACTGTCTGTGTGGCATTTACATGTTCTCCCATATCTGCACAGATTTCCTCCTATGGTCCAAAACTGTGCCATTAGGTAGATTAGCCAATGAAAATGCAGTGTTATAGGGATGGGGTGGTCTGCTCTTCCAAGCGTTGGTGGGGACTCAGTGGGCCGAATGAAGGGATTCTATGATAAAAGGTTCACCACCCTCAGAAAATTCCTCATTTCTGCTTTAACTGTACCACCCTTTATTCTGAGATTACACCCTCTAGTCCAAAGACCATTGAGGAGCAACAGAGATGTTAAGAAAGTAGTTCATAGCTCACACAAACAAAAATACCCTCATGACAAAAGGAGGTTTCTAGGAAGGGGGAATTAACCAACTGTGGTTAACCAGAGAAAGATAGTGTCAAATTTAGAGAAAATAAACACATAATTTGGAAAACCAGAAGATTAGGCAAGTTTTAAAAATGAGCAAAGATGACCAAAAAAAGATGAGGGAGAAGACAGATTGAGGGTCACCTTGCAAATAATATCAACATGGACAGTATGAGCTCCTTTAAATACATGAAAACAAAGAGGCCAAGTTAACCTTTGAGAATGAGGCTAGGAAAAAGCAGACAAATTGAATACATACTTGACAGTCTTCTTAGTGGAAGACAATTTTTTTTGGAACGCTGTTAATCAAGGAGAAAAATGAGGAGGAAATCAATACATTAACTGTTATTGTAGAGATCTTACTAGGATTACCAGTGGGGCTAATGACTGAAGTCTCCTGGGATGTATCCTAGGATATTAAAATTGGTACCTCCAATGTTGTGCATGCACTGGTATATTTTCCAAGAATCCACAGATTCTGGAAAAATAGAATTAAATTTCCTTTATTGTCATATGTACTCAAGCACAGTGAACTATTTACAATGACACCCACATGGTGCCATCTTCAGTTCAAATCTTAAATACAAAATAGAGAAATAAAGGAAAAATAGTTAGTTATTCATAGTATAAGGTAGAAAAATTAAGAAATAAAGTTAAAAGATAAACATTACAGAGATGAGATAGTGTTTTGGAGAGGAACAGATTAAATGAAAAGAAATCCCTGTTGTTAACTACAAAGTGACTAATTTATTTATTTAACCCTAACAATGAACAAATTAATAGAATTACAAACAATCAGAATTTCTCCAACTTCTAACTTCCCTAAATGAACAAAATTCTACTTCTATGCTATTCCAATAAACAAGTTCCACTTATATAAACCAAGTAATAAAAACTAAACTTTTGTCTCTCAAAGTCCACACGATGTCTTTTAGAATACTCCGTCTTCGCTGCTATCTCTCCAGTCATAAACATCTTTCTTCCTCTGATCCAGTTGTCAGGAACGTTTTCTGAGAAGTCTTTTGTCAGGACTCTTATATTATAAAAGTATTATGGTGCTTCCAGTTGAGTAGACAGCACTGTTTTAGAGAGCTCAGCAATTTCTTGAGGGCTAGATGCTTATTTTTCAGATGGCACTTCACTCTCACAGATTTTCAAAAAAAAAACTCTCCTTATATACCTTGGATGACATATCAATCTTCTTTTACAATAGCATTGGTCCAAGGTTGTCAAAACCATCAGATTTAAATTCAGAGATAACGGGAACTGAAGATGCTGGAGAATCCAAGATAATAAAGTGTGAAGCTGGATGAACACAGCAGGCCAAGCAGCATCTCAGGAGCACAAAAGCTGACGTTTTGGGCCTAACCCCTGATTTAAATTCAATTGGCTTTCAATTGCTAAGTGTCAGTTTAAATTAATTGGCTGATTCCAACTAGTTGCCAAAACATTAAAACAAGCCTAAGGTTTAAAATCACACAGCCAATTGATACGTTTCCATTTCAGAACTATCTGTACCTGTTCAGCTGCTTAGCCACATTTTTGTTTAAATCTCCAAGCTTAAAAAAAAGCACATCATCTCTTAAAGGGGCTACACATGCAATATCATTATAGCCAAGAATTTTAAAACAGAAATAAACATGGAGGTTGGTAGTGTTGAAAAAGCAACTATTACAGCACTATAAAAGGATGCTGAAGTTCAAGGGTCAAAAGATATTAAGGGACATTTTGTAATAATTTTCCTAACGTATACCTCAAGCCAGGTAAATTACAAAGTTACAGATTAGTAACAGGAAACTGTCCAGTTAGGGACTCAATAAAAGGACATGATGTGCTTTAACAGGTGTTTAAAATCATTAATGCTGGATAGTATGGCATAATCAGGTTCCTGAGGCACAGTGACAGACCTATCACTAAGCCAGGAACAGAGTTCAAGTTTCATTTCATATGCTGTGACATATTTGAACAGGTTGATTAAAAATATCTATAGTAAATGAGAAACTTTCCAGAGACATAGGGTTGGGTAACCTGTGGATTTAGTGATTGGGTAAAGAACCATGAGTGACATGGCAAAAAAAAAAATTGTGCAACGAATTACTATGATCTGGAACGCACTGCTTGAAAAGGATGGCTGAAGCAGATTTAGAAGCAAAATTGAATAGATGTGGGTAAATACCTGAAAAAGGAATTGATAATAAGCAAAAAGGAAGCAGTGAAATGAAGCGAATAGATCACCCAAAAAATTAGCTCAAGCACCAAGCTGAATGGTCTCTTCTATGCACCATGACGTTATTTCAGGTACAAAGGTACAGATTTGCTCACCATTTCCCATTGGTGATTTGTCACTCACAGCTGATGCGTTGACAGAGTTGAGAGAAGGGTCCAAACAAGTCTTTGTCACAACAATTCACATTTATAAAGTGCATGTACATGTACATGTGTACATGTACAAGTACAAGAAATAGTTGTTCAGGCAATGCTAGTAATCAAAAACACAGAACAGAAAATAAGTCATCAGGTTTACTTACAGTAGAGGTAATTGTAGCCATGGGATACAAATTTCGTTATATACATATTTTACAAACTACATGTCAATGCAAGTTACATATACACAAATTAAAAGCAATTATGATTCCATTATGGAAACAAAAGAATCAAAACAGGATGCTAGTCTCGTAGTAATTTGTACAAACTCAGCACATGGCATTATAAATTTGTCAGGGAGTTAAATATCTTAACAGAGATTTGGTGCATATATTTATTTGCAACAGTGTCAGATCGCACAACTAAAAAAAACTTCTTTCACGTATGATTGTACTGAAAATCACATCTTGGAAATTAGTAAATACTCCATTAAAAGAATCAAAGGTGACAATGTAATTATTCAGCAGCCACTTGCTCGCAAAATCATAGCCAAAAGATAATTTACATAATAGGACTTAAGACAGTAATTTATTTACAAACCCTGGGATAATGACCATCCTGCATGTTTCCATTCTTCAAGCAGGCCATGTTTTTGAGGTAATGGTCGTAGGTTTTCCACAACAGGTTGTAGCTTTTTAAGTTTATAGGCTGGGGATTTTCTTATTCGTTTTCCTTTAACATTGACAATGAATGGTAGAAGAGGAGGCTTTTCAACTGTTAAGCCAATTCCTGCAGGAGTGTAGGCCCGAAGCCTAATTTTATCCTGTGACTGAGCTGTCACTGCAATCCAGCCTGAAGAAAAGAGACAACAAAACGGTTACACATTTGTTTCAAGAATTCTGGAGCTATTCAAGGGTCTGAATTTCCTAACGATGTCTCTGAAGTAATTTCTACACAGCTGACTTAAATTTTAGTTCTGGGAAAATTAATTTCAGTAAAAACTAATTATTCCATCTGTGTTTAAAAGCATTCAAGATTGATGCCAGACAGACAGTCTGTTTTGTTACAACTAAGTGGCTTGATAGGCCATTTCAGAGTCAAACAGGCTGCTGTGGAGTAACAAGTAGGTCAGACGAAACAAAGATGGCAGGGTGCCTCCTTAAAAGACAATAGTGAACCAGATTTTCTTTCCCCCTGACAATTAGTCGCCGTGACATTCTTAATTCCAGGTTTATAAAAAAAATTCCAAAATTCTACCATCTGCTCCAGTGGGATTTGAACCTGGATCCCTAGAACACAACCTAGGTTTCTGGATTAGTAGTCTACTAATAATAGCAATAGATAACTGTTGACCCAATACATATTTTTGAAGTGTATTTCTAAGGCTATCAGCTACTTACAGCAGTAGCTGTAAGATCTCCCCTCTCTTGAGCCAAATACTTTAAATGGTGACCAGGGCAGAAAGACACTGATGAATTGTGAACTCGGGATTCTGCTCATTGGTTGAGATTCAGGCCATTGTTAAATGCTGCAGAACTCAATTTCCAAGCTTCAGAATCAGGGATGGGCTTGTGATGGGAAACGTATCAAGACATACTTGAAGAATACTAGAGACAGTAGGAATTGCAGATGCTGGAGAATCTGAGATAACAAGGTGTATAGCTGAATGAACACAGCAGGCCAAGCAGCAGAGGAGCAGGAAGGCCGACGTTTCAGGCCTAGACAGACCCTCTTCTGAAGAAGAGTCTAAGTCCGAAAGGTCAGCCTTCCTGCTCGGCCTGCTGTGTTCATCCAGCTCTACACCTTGTTATCTGGAAGAATAGCTTGTTGATTTAAAAGATCAGGATTTTTTTTAGTTTTTAGGGGAAAAAACAGTGACTCATTTTACATGAAAACCAGTAGTTGTTTACAGTGGATATATGAATTTACTTTATATTAGTTGTACAGATACAGTGTCAATGAGTCATGAATAAAGAAATGGCAGATTTGCACCTGGCTAATGGTATTTTTTCCCCCCACTTTCTGCTACAGCCAAACTGTACACAGTATAATGCAAGATGTGAGACATGATAACATTTTAGTACTGCTTATACTAGAATTTGAAGTAGTGACATGTCAGTTTAGTCTGTTTTATGATAGTTTAATGAATAACTTGTCATTATTTCTAGAGCATTTTCTTTTTAAAAGACAGTGTGAGAAACGTCCCAGAGCAATAAAGGCAGGTTGTTTGCACTGGGCGAGTTTTTACAAGGGGACGAATAAACAGTGAAGAGCATTAGCTTACTTTCAGTAAAAGATCAAAAATTTATTTCTTTTCTTGCTTCGGGGAAAAGCCCATTGCTCAGGAAACCTTTTGGTTTCAGTTTACAGAGGTCCTGGTGAAAGTCAGAAGAGTTGAACAGTTTTTCCTGAAGAAAGGAGATAGCTTAAAAGTGGTAGGAAATTGGTTGCTTGAGTGTAAAGTTTAGTTTGAATGTTCTGGAACAGAAGTGTTTGGTTGAATACAAACAGTTGTAGATGGAATATTGTACTTTTAGTGTTTCTCAGTCTTGAGAATCACGTTATGAGAATGGCTTGGTTTATTTTATTCTATCTTTTCTTTTGCATAATAAGCTTATTGTTAAACTGTAGCATTGTGTGCTTGTGCTTCAATGAAAGATCATAGCAGTAAATAAAACATGACTGATTGATCAAGCCAGATTTCAGTCTGAGATTTGATTTGTCCAGGAATAACATTAGCTGTAAATATACAAAAATATTTACAAGCCAGTCATATTGAAATCATGTTGATTTGTTGTGGTTAATTGTGCATCCATTTCTAGATTTTGTTTTATATAAATTGATTAAATAAAAGATGCTACCTGCTGAAGAGAGCTTTACGTCAGCTACAGCCTCAAAAGGACCAATTCCAAATAACTCAATATCCTGTGATTCCAAGGGAGGGAAATCTTTCATCCTCTCCTCTCCACCATTAGGAACCTAGAAGTGGGGACAGGACATGTCAGAACAGTAAGCACTTCAAAATCCTTGATGCACGCAAATTTATTGCTCAGTTAAACGGAAGGCTAGTTTGGTACCACTGGAATGCTTTCCATTCTTTACAAATCCTATATTGCTGAAGAATTTTCCCATGATGTGCTTCTACTACCATTTCTCCTTATAACCAAGTCTTTACTAAATCCATTTCCTTCTCCCAGTTTCTGCCCGTTGAGACGAATTCATTTTGTATCCTCGGGCTTCAAAAATGTTTTGTTCTCAACTAGCAATTTCCTTCTGCTATGGTTCACATGACCCTGGATGTTGACACCATTTCTCATGTTTCTTACTTGACCTTGTGAGTTCAACATCCTCTGCTCTTTCACAAATGGTAAGTGCTTCAGTCTCCACATTCACCCATACCTTCCAACACCTAAAAGGAGGATACACTACAACCTGTTCAACTGCAGGCACTTTTCAAATCGTCTACCAACTCCACTTACTTGACACCTTCCTGTATGAATGCAGGAGATTCACCTCCTTGCCACATTTACTTCTTGTGTTTTCTTTTATTCATTCAGGGGATATGAGCAATATTGGCTGGGCTAGAATTTATTGCCAAAACTATTTACTCCCAAGAGGCGGTGGCAAGACATCTTCTTGAACCAATGCAGTCTATTTGATTTGTGTAGACCCACAAATCCATCAGAGTAAGTTTGAAGTTTGCCCCAGTTACACTGATGAAACAGCAATTTCTCTCTAGTGACAGTCATGACAGTGAGTAGCTTGAGGTACAAGTGATGGTGCTCACATTCATCTGCAGCTCTTGTGCTTCGAGATGGAAGTGGTCATGGATTTAGAAGATGCAATCTGTGGAGATTCAGTCAATTTCTGCAATGCATCTCATACATAAATGGTACACATGAATACATGGTGAATGTTTGGGAATGTGCTGCCAATCAAGCAGGCTGCTTCGTCCTAAATGATGTCAAGTTTTGAGTGTTGCTGCAACTGCACTCATCCAGGCAGTGGTCAATATTCCATTACACTCCTGACTTTGATGGGAGTTAGGAGGCAAGTTACTTGCTGCAGGATTCTAAGCCTCTGACCTGCTGTTGTAGCCACAGTATTTATATGGCTAGTTCAGTTCAGTTTCTGGCTAATGGTAATCCCAAGGATGTCGATAGTAGCGGTTTCAGGGATAGTAATGCCATTGAATGTCAGGCTTTTCTGATGAAGGGTCTAGGCCCGAAACATCAGCTTTTGTGCTCCTAAGATGCTGCTGGGCCTGCTGTGTTCATCCAGCTCCACACTTTGTTATCTCGGATTCTCCAGCTTCTGCAGTTCCCATTATCTCTTGCATGCCATAAGGATCATTGCTGGGGCCTCAGCCATTTTCCAACTACATTAATAGCTTGAACGAAGGGGCTGACTATATTGTAGCTAAATTTGTTGCTATGAAATTAGGTGAGAAAACATGTTACGGGGAAGTTATAAAGAGCACGCAAAGGGATTAAGAAAAGTTGAGAGAACGCAGGCACGTGACAGATGGAGTCTGATGTGGGTAAAAATGAAGTCATCCACTTAGGCAAATAGAATCAAAAATCAGAATATTACTTAAATGGACAGACTACGGAGTGGCGAAAAATCAAAGAATTTCAGTGTCCTCAAATGTGCTTCAAAAAAATGTTAGTACACAGCATTTATTAGGAACAAATGGCACATTGAGTTTTATTGCATGGAAGATGGAGTACAAAGGCAGGGAAATGTCTTATGACTGTATACAGGATTAGTGAAACTGCTGCTTTGAGTACTTCCTGCAGTTTTGGTCTGCTTTTTAATTTAGGGAGCGTTATAGTCATACTGGAGCAAATGCTTCCTTTACAGGGAGATCTTCTTCCTTAAACTTTGCCCCAGTCAGTTTCTCCTGCAAGAGAAATCATTAATCCAACATTCAACCTACCACATCCTACTAGTACCTTAAAATTCTTCACCATGGCCACCTTTAATTCTTCTAAACTCCAATTCAGAAGTGGGATTCTGGTTCACACGACACTTCTTTCAAAACCATATGAACTGCAACAGTTTAAGGCAGCAGCTAGGTCAAGGTCAATTTGGGGTTGGGCAATAAGGGCTGGCCAAGCAGACAACACACACATCTACTGAAAGAATGATAATGAAAATCTCAACTGAAAGTACAAAAGTATGAATACTTTCTTGAACAAAAGAAAATCTCACACTTTAAAATGCTTTTGCCTGAATTGCTACTTAGTTCATGCATCATATAATTTATAATATGTTAGACAGTTCTGGGGAAATATTAGGATGAGGTATATTGACCTTTATATATTTTGGGACTTAATTTTGCCTTCAACATAAATAAGAGCCCCAAAATGGGAAAATTGTAGAGCAATATTTTTGGCTACATACAAATACTGCAACTAAACAGGTAGACAATGGTCTACAGTAAAGTTCAAATTTCAGCTGCATACTTTTTCCTAAAACTCCAAATATATAGTGATCGCCTACCCCAAGTAATGCTTTTCCAGCATGCTTCTGGTAGATTGAATCTGCTTTATCGAGGCTTGTAACATGGACTGGAAGTTGGTTGGAAGCAACCACAGAAAACCAGACCGACGTTTCTCCCTGCACATTGCAATAAAAGTGAAAAGACAATTTTTAAAATGCTAAACCTGCAGATGTTTAAATCCAATACAAAAATCAGCAATTCTGGCTACATTCAAGATCAGGCAGTATGTACGAAAAGACCGTAGGAGTCAGAGTTATTCAGCAAGGAAACAGAGCTTTTGGTCCAACAGAGCCACGCTGACCAGATATCTTTACTGTTTGAGGTGAAACAGGATTTGGATTTCACATGTCAGCCTCAGGTTGCAAGAACTACACGTGCAATTTTCACAGCCAACAATGCTGAACATAAAGAAATGCAGTACAAATTTCAAAGGCTAAAATGTAGCTGTTTTAGCCTTATTTTGTTTTCCACTATTAATCTGTTTCTTAAGTAGTCCATCATAACAACTAACCTCAATTTATAGTTAGAAAGATTAAAGCCAAAAGGTTTGGACCAGCAGCAGCAATCTCAAATATCCATTTCAATTCCCACCTTTGCCAAGAATTGCTTCCAACACTCTTCCAAACTAAAAACTAGAAATATTTATTACATTTATTGCAACAAAGTACTCTCGTAAATTAGGTCAACCCACTGTAAAGGCTGACCCCAATCTTCAATCAAAAAATCCTTAATTTTTCACATTTCAATTCATTGTTCATTTAAACAATATTTATATGACAATCTCCACTTGTGTAACTTTTTCTCAACCTCCAAGCAGCACTGAAAATCCAAGCCCAGCCAATGTTGCTGTTAGCTGTCCCAGGGTATAGAAATTTATGAGGCTCCCTGAAGCTGAAACACAAGTTTGACATAGTTGTATAAGTGTACAGGCTTACATCTAATGGCTCTGATTTTTGAAGGCGCTTTTGGAATAGTACATTTGCAAGTCACCAAATGACTGCGATAAAAGCAGACCAATCTCAGACAGTGCCATGCAACCAGATGGCCTAGGAATTCCATGTCCAGCTCAAAGTCTGTGGACTGAAAAAAAGAATCTTTACAAAGTGAAAAATATTGGTGTTGCGTTTGGAAGCAAAGATAAGTTCCACAGTTTAGGAACGTTCACTGCCACGCACATGGACGATGAGTGTGCTATAACTTCCTTCCTTGTAACCGTTGCTGTTACAATAACTTCTCCAAAAACATTGTGTAAATGGTGATCTCCAAGCATTTTGCCTAAAATTTGGTTTCAAAAATTCAACTTTTCCGTGAGTTTATGGTAGTACTAAAACTGAAATCAATTTTTAGAATCTGAGAGTTTTGCATGTGACTGTTCCCAGTCATCAGTTCTCCCCATCTACCCCTCCCCCCCCCACCACTGCCAATCAATGCTAGTGATCAGCTTCCATAAAGCATGGGATTTGACACATTCTTCAACTTAGCCCTCATTTTCCAAATTGAAGAATGTCAGGACATTGAGGAAATAGTTTAAAGAAGATCCATGTTTAGAAACCAACTTCAAAAATAATGGAGTCTTTGATCAAACACTGACAAGACAATAACTTCAGGTCTTTACTCAAGAACTTAAAGGGCTGGGAAGAATTTCACTTTCACTTCTGAGACCCAAAACTCATCCAATGTCAACATACCTTGGCATAATTTTTCAGTGTAAATTGCCAAATGGCAACATCTTCAGATCATTATAGCCAAAGTCAAGACAACCAGAGTAAAATTGTAAAGGGAACTGACAACTACTGTCCTGGTCTTATCCTGGTATCTGTAACAGCAGCATACTATGGCTCAAGCTGGATCAGGAGCCATCACAATCATAGTAAACATCCAGTTTTGTGAAGTCAGAACGGTTAGTAATGGGGTATTGTTATGAACATTGACCAATAATTTTTAGAACAGAGAACACACACAGGGCACTGAAATTTTCCAGTACCTCACTGTAAGGATCACACAGCAAGGCTTTTTGTTTTAAGACTTTTCTTGTAACAAACAAGTTAAAAGCATCACTGGCAAAAGACCAATTCAGCAGGTAACTTGTACTCTAATCAACACAAGAAATCCACATTTAAAGTGTAAAACAATTTTTACACTGAGTGTTAAGGGAGCATATCCAAAGATAACCTTCTTGCTGCTTGTCTTTTTCATTTTCCATGTGAATCACTTCCAATTCCCAGAATGACTTTCATGAGGAGCACTTTGCTAGCTGTCAAATGCTCTTTGAGGAGGACATAATCCTTGGAGATACAGGTTCTACAGGATATCATGGAGATCTTCTCCCACTCCCAAAGTTCAGGGAATCATCCAACTTTGTTGAAATCCTCACAAGCTTGGTGTCCAATTTGAGCGAAAGCGCCCACTACATTTCGCAAGAGAAATAATAGAGGGTAGCTGCCTCTACCATGCTGCTGTCTTTCAAATTCTTGCAGGTTGACTTGTCTCATTTGTAACATCATTAAAACCAGCAAAAGTTCAAGTGACAACTTATGTTAGCGTATTTTACAACTTTAAAAAGTGTTGTGCAAACATATTAAGTTGCATTGGTCCATTGAAACATTTAGTTCCTTACCTGCAGGAAGTCGATGCGACCTAGGGCACCCAGAAATAACACCATACCAGGTCGTAGCACATATGTCCGAGGAACAATACCTGATGATGGCATAACAAACTTCAGTTCTTGATCTGTAAGTAGATTTAAAATCTGCAAAATATATTGGAGTTACATGAGAAAATTGCTATAGTATTACTTTCAAGACAAAAATTTCCTGTGAATTTCACCAAGATGTTAGCCAGTTGCTCTGATGAAGGGTCTAGGCCCGAAATGTCAGCTTTTGTGCTCCCGAGATGCTGCTTGGCCTGTGTTCATCCAGCTCCACACTTTGTTATCTTGGATTCTCCAGCATCTGCAGTTCCCATTATCACTGCTCTGCTTATTGTACTTATTTCTGTTGTTGCAAATAGCTTACTTAGTCATTCTAAATAGAAAGTATGAGAAACAATGTTACTCCAGAACAAAAAGCGTTTTAGAGATTGATCTAATAAACGTGAAAATATGTTAGTATTCAAATTTAGGACTTATCAATGAGAATGATATACCAAAAAGGAAGTAGCCTAATCTAAACTTTCTGGCCCACAACATTCCAACAGGACGAACCTGCACTTAACCTGGATTTTGGGGCTAAATTACCATTTCAATCATGCAAGGACAGTACATGCTCCAAGTTTAGATAAGTTTAATACTAAGGGAAAAGTGCAATTACAAAGGTCAATCACCTTTCAGAAGAGATGCTAAAATTAATTCTGATCTGTCTGTTCCATTGGAAGTAGAAGGTCCACTAACACTATTCGAGGAACAGCGAAAGTCTGTGTTCCCTTGTCTACAAGCATCCTTCAGTTAACATTAAACAAAACTACTTATTTAAATAGCCTGTTTGAAGGATCTTGCTGCTGCAAAATCACTGACACATTGAGTGACATTTCATTAGCAGTGAAGTACTTTGGGGAGTCCTGAGGACATGAATGCAGCTATAGTCTTACAGCATGGAAACCGCCCCTTCAGTCTAACTCATCCATGCGAACCAAGTTTCCCCAAACTGAAGTCCCATTTGCCTGAGTTTGGCCCATATTCTTATCAACTATTCCCATTCATGGTATCTATCCAAATGTCTTTTCAATGTTGTAACTATATCTGCAACTACCACTTCCTTTGACAGTTTATTCCACATACGAACCATCCTGTATGAAAATGTTGCCCACGAGGTCCCTTAAATTTTTCCTCTCCCACCTTAAAATATCCTTCCTAGTTTTGAACACCCCCACTGCAGGGGAAAGGCTTTTGCTATTCTCCTTATCTATGTTCCTTATGATTTTAATAAACCTGTATAAACATCATACGTCAACCTTCTACCCCGTGAAAGAAATCCCAGCTAATCCTTATAACTTAAGCCCTCCAGTCCCGGCAACATGCTGGTAGATCTTTTCTGAACCCTCGCAGTTTAATAATATCCTTTCTGTAGCAAGGTAGCTTGAACTGTATACAGTACTCCAAGAGGCCTAACCAATGTTCTACACAACCACATGACATTCCAACTCCGATATTCAACGATCTTGGCAATGAAGGCAAATGTTTTAAACACCTTAACTGTCCTGTCTACTGGTGACAATTTTCAAAGTGATATGTACTTGAACCCCTAAGTCTCTCTGTTCTACAGCAGTAACCGGGGTCCTATCATTAACTGTACAATCCTGCCTTTGTTTTACCAAATGCAATATCTCCCGTTTATCTGAATTAAACACCATCTGTCACTCCTCAGCTCATTTGTTCAATTGATCAAGATCCCTTTGTAATCTTCACTGTCCACTAAACGACAAATTTTCATGTCACTGCAAACTTAACAACCATGTTGCATAAATTCTCACCCAAATCATTTATATAAATGACAAACAAAAAATGGACCAAGCACCAATCCCTGCAAAACACAACTGGTCCCAGTCCTCCAGTCTGAAAATCAATCTTCCTCCAGCCACCACCTTCTCCTACCATAAAGCCTATTTTGTATCCAACTGGCAAGCTCTCCCAGAATCCCATGCAATCCAACTTTACTAATCAGTTGGCCGTGAAAAACCTTGTCAAAGGCTTTAGTAAAGTCCACGTAGACATCATTTACCACTCTACCCACAATCTTTTTGGTTACATCTTCAAAAAACTCAAATTTGGGAGACACGATTTCCCACACACAAAGACTATCCCTAATCAGTCCATGTCTCTCCAAATGCAAGTAAAATCCTATGTCTCAGATTTCCCTCTAACAACTTACCTGCCACTGATGTCAGATTCACTGCTCTTTAGTTCTCAGACTTCTCCTTACAGCCTTTCCTGAATAAAAGCAAAACATTAGCCACCCTCCGGTCCTCCGCCATCTCCCCAGTGCCCATAGATGATACAAATATTGCTGCGAGGGAATTCCTTTTAAAATCACATGATTGCAGGCCCCCTCAGGAACCTTACCCATTATGGTCATCACTGCCTTCTCGTTGTCGATCACATTTGCACTAACCAACCCAATACTTATAAGACATTACTTCTATATACATTTCATTGGATTGGGGATTCACTGGATGACAATGTGCTTCCATTGCCGTGCACTAGTTTGCATTCTATGAAAAACTGTTGCAAGTTTCCAGTGGACAATTCTATTATTGCCACTCATAAACCTACCATTCTATCTGTCCAGCCTAGAACTGGTTTACCTGATGAAATCACAGAACTACATTGCTGAAGAGTTGACAGTGCAATGTTGCACTGCTCCAGCATCTCCCACATCCAAAGGACATTAATTTTAAGTTTGATCATTGTTGCAATGTATGAGCCGCAGGAGATGATGTGTGCTCTGAAGATCAAGTGATATTAATACCAGCCAAACTTTAGCCATAATGATTGAAGGTAAACATTGGATGCAGGACACCAGGAGAGGACTTGGAAACCAGTTCTTTTCCCATTTCAGTCCATAATCAAAAACAAAGAAACATAAAAGATCTGGTCTTTACAGTGGAGAGCAAGCTCCAACAATACAAGAAGCATGCAACATCCACGGCAAAAGAACATTTTGATAGGAAATCTACAACAACTTAACCAATCACTCCCTCACTTCCTCTATCATTCGCACAGAAGGGCAGAAGCATGTACTGCCTGCAAGTGCGCTTCTGAAACTTTTCCTCATTCTGGTCCTTGAAAATTAGTGGGCGGGGAGGGGAAGAACACTATATAATCCAGAGCTTTTCAGCGAAATAAAAGCACCAACTTTTCCATGGGGTTTTGCAAGATAGCAACAAACTTCAGGAACCAGCCACGCAAATTATTTTAAAAAAGTAAAGATTTAAACTGCAATACAATTGTAAACACCAAGTCAGAGCTCAATGGCTGTGTTACAATCCAAAAATTGCACCTGGCGATCTTTTTAGTGTTGTCTAATATGGTCTGAAGGAATGTGAAGAGCACCCCACCCAGACTCACTCATCCCTGCAACCCTGTATTTACCATAGCTAATCCATCTAGCCTGCACATCCCTGGACACTATGGGGCAATTTTTAGTGTAGCCAATCTACCTAACTTACACGTCTTTGGACTGCGGGAGGAAACGGCAGCATCTGGTGGAAACCCACATAGACTGGGAGAGAACGTGTGGAGTTTGTACAATCGTCCAACCTTGGAATTGAACCTGGTCTCTGGTGCTGTGAGGCAGGAGTGCAAACCACAGTGCTGTCCTAATAGTATATTGAGTTGACTGGGTTTGAATTGATTGAATAAATACTAAGTCATGGGTGAGTGATCCATAGAGAATAGCTAACTGAAATGAAGTCCACATTTTTATTTTGGAGCCTGAGTTATATTTAATTAGTTATCTTTGGGAGTATAATATTGATAGTAGAGGATGGTGGAGTCAAATTGTAAAGTTTTGGGGTATGATTATCCATCTGTGTATTCTGAAAATGATGCTCAAGACCAATGGAAAAATGTAAGTTACAATATGGACCTGGGTTACTCCTTCACCCAACAAAGCAAGATACAGCTTTAGCACTTTTGTTACCATGCAGAAAAAAGATAAGCTGTTTTGTTTTGCAACTGGACCCTGATGATTTGAACACAGGAGGAAGTTTATTAACTTTACAGCTAAAATTTATCAAAATGATAAATTACTGACTGCTTATGGAGGTGTGGTGACAATTTTTTCTTACTTAACCATTCTAATGCGATTTAACTTAAAGAAATCGTTACCACTTTAGCCATTCATGAAGGGCATTAAAATGTTGATGAACAAACATCACCCACCGACAAGCTTCCTCCTTTACGCACAATTCTCTCCATTCCCACATTTTCTCAAGTGGCTCTCTCCAGCATTGTCAATAATCATGAACCCTAATTTCCTATTCTGTTCTCAGGCTTTTACATTTCAGCTGTTAGCTGCATGTGCAGCTTTTTCAACATTGTTAACAAGGCAACGTGTTAGTGTAGGGTAAAGACAGCTAGATCCAATATGGTTCATAGGCCAAATCTAAGTGAATAATTAAAATGCTCTGGACATCCTGAATCCTTGTGTAACAAATTCAAGCCCTTTAATCACTTCAAATTCCTGTTTATTGGTGCACACCATGGAAACCATAAGTTATGTTTTCATAGCAACAGAAACAGAAATTATGAAAACAGTACTATCCAAGTTCCTTCTGTGCACCACAACTAGACAATCACTTGCAGTACCACTAAAAAAAAGTGCACAGAATTCAGCTGAGAAGCCCAGCCCATGTTCATTTTCTCCAGTAAAACTACTGAGTCTTTTGCTGCATTTATACTAAAGAATTATCAATCCAGAGTGTTAACTGTTATGAATTAGAGAAATCCACAATTGGTGGGAGCAATGTTGTTCTGGATTCTGGCACCAGAAGCCAACATTATTGGCCCTGATTTTGAGACACCATGCTGACATCTTTTCTCTGCTTTTCCCAACAAAGCACCTATATTCGGCTCATATGGTACCTCTGGATCAAGGTGATGAACGAATTTATATTAGTCAGGCATTACTCATCTTATAAAAGCAAGATACCACAGATGCGACAACATCTGTGGCGATAGAGATAGTAGGAGCTGCGGATGCTGGAGAATCTGAGATAATGAGGTGCAGAGCCTATCTGCTCCTTTATCCATCTTCTAGCCACCTCCCCCTATTTATTTCAGAATCCCCTTCCCCTCCCCCATTTCTGAAGAGTCTAGGCCTGAAACATCAGCCTTCCTGCTCCTTGGCCTGCTGTGTTCATCCAGCTCTACACTTTGCTATCTCTGTGGAGACATTAACCCTGTTTCTCTCGTGGGTCCAATACGACTCATTTTTGAAGCTGAATACTGATGTCATACTGGGCTCAAAACATCAACAACTGTTTCTCTCCCCACAGATGCTGCCAGACCTACTGTGTTTCATTATCACTTTGCTTTCGTTGCCCATCTTTTTGTGTTTTGATATTGGATGCAGTATTTAAAGCAACCAGATGATTTAGCACATACATGGGCTTTAGTAAAGTCTTTGACAAAGTTCCGCACAGTAGACAAATTAAGAAAGTTAGATCATATGGGATTCATAAGAACTTTCCAATTGGAAACAAAATTGCCTTGACTGTAGGAGACAGGTGATGGTGGTTTTTGGATTGGAGGCCTATGATCAGCACTGCTCCATAAGGATCGGTGCTGGATCCACTTTTGTTTGTCACTTATAGCAAATGATTTGGATGAGAATTTAGGAAGCATGGTTAGCAAGTTTGCAGATAACACCAAAATTAGTGGTTCAGTGAACAGTGAAGGAAGTTATCTAAGATTAGAAAGGGACCTTGATCAATTGGACCAATTGGCTGAGTGGCAGAGAGTTTAATCTGGATAAACGTGCCATATTGTATTTTGGTAAAACAAACAAGGGCAGGAGTTATACAGTTAATGGGTAAGGTTGTTGAACAAAGAGACCTAGGAGTTCAGCTACATTGTTCTCTGAAAGTTGCATCACTGGTACAAAGGGTGGTTAAGAAGACATTTAGAATGCTTGCTTTCATTGCCCAAACCATTGAATTTAGGATTTGAGATGTTATGTTGAGATTGTATAGGTTGTTGCTGAGGCCTCTTTCAGTACTGTACAGTTCTGGTCAAACTACTATTGGGAATATTTTATTAAACTGGAGATGATTCAGAAAACATTCACAAGGTTGTCGCCAGGACTGAAGGGTTTGAGTTACAATGATAGGCTGGGATTTCTTCCACTGGAGCTTAAGAGATTGAGGGGTGACCTTATAGAGCTTTAAAAGAATATGAGGAGCACAGAGAAGGTGAACAGCAAGGGTCATTTCCATAGGGTGGTTAGTTCAAAACTAGGAAGCACATTTTTAAGGTGGGAGGGAAAAGATTTAATAAAGGGACCTTAGGGCAACATGTTCAGAGGGTGGTTACTTTATGGAATGAACAGCAAATGTTAGATTTAGGTATAGTTACAACATTTACATTGGTACATGAATAGGAAAGGTTTAGAGGGACATGAGCCAAACACAGGCAAGTGAGATTAGTTTAATTTGTGAAACTTGCTTGGCATGGACAATTTGGACTGAAGACTCTTTATCTATGCTGTATGACTCTAACTAGTACTTATGTTTGGAACACAAATATAAAATGCTGGACTACAAACAAGTTAGTCCTCAATTCATAATCTATACTGCATTATGTCCTAAATTCTACTTCACTTACACAGTCTTGCTTTAAGATGCCAGGTGTGTCATAAAACCAGCGAGCATCTTTCAGTTCATTGTATGTGAATTCCACCAGCTTCTGGGCATATGAGACATTTTCTTTCTTACAATCTTCAGGTTCTGCACTCAGGGACAGTTCATCTGGATCCCATTCAATCATTCCTTTGTTTCGTTCACCACCCACTTGGGAGTTACGAAACGTTCTGCCAACTCTACCTAAACATCAAAGAAGTAAAGCAAATGTCAGTAAGTGCCAGTAAACTGAAACAGTAAAATGATAATATTAGAAATGTATCAAATCAGCAATGGTTAAGTAAATCTGAATTATATCCGATTTCATCAGAACAAGAGTGTGACATAATATAAAAGAAAATTAACAGAATTAGAACAATTGGGAAGATTCTTGCATAAAGGAAGCACTGATACAATACTTTGTGACCTGATTAAAAGAAAAGCAAACTATAATTGAGTACCAAGTCACTAACAAACAGGCATAAGCGATAAAGAAATTGAAGATAGAGAAAAAGAATTTAAGGCAGGCAAGCAATCAGTATCAAGTCAAGAAAGACGTTAAGCACTGAAAGCTTGTAGATCAAGTCTGAGGAAAAACTCAAACCAAAATGCAAACTTTTGTTGGAATCAAAACAGAATTTTAAAACGATACAGGAAAAACAGGGCAATGTTCTTTTCAAAACAAAACACTTCCATTTATTATGGTACCTTATCTTCTTTTACCGACTTTGACAGAAGTCATCTTCTCCCAACCTAAGCCCAGTGACAGGTGATTTTCAATGGCCTGGAATGGTGGTATGAACTTGGCACCTGGCAGAGCAATCTCTTAGTGTGGCGGTCTCATTCAAGAGGAGCAGACTTGGACTGGACGGGAGTTCTTGTCCTGGTGTGTTGGTCCCATCCTGTTGTGGTGGTCTTCATCGGTGGCTTCTGGGTATTCCAACAGCCTGGCCTGCAAGTCTAGCCCTAGCGCAGAAGTCTCATCTTGAAATAGAGCTCGTGTCCTTATTTCAGAGGTGGTTTCCAGGACTTCCAAAGGCCCAATGTAGTGGTCTAGCTCCAGCGTGGAAGTCTCATCTTGGCTTGGAAGGGCAGTCTCAGACAGGTTTTCCAGTGTATCCCAAACCCAGGAGCCATTAATTGAATGGTGATGAACTTTTAACTTTTATTTCCCTTCTTATTTATGACTGTCAATAGTTTAGCTTTTGTGGTATGGCAATTTACAGAACTTTTCATTTTTTTGTAAAAATGCACAATAATAAACTGTTATTCCACCTTCAGCAAGAGACTAGAAGCTGAATTATAAACAGTGGCTACATGAACACAATAAGGACGAGAACACTGCGGTAACTCACCACCTAACTCCCCAAACACTGTACCATCTAGAAGGCACAAGTCAGGAATGTGTTGGAATACTACCCACTTGCCAGAGTGAACATAGCTCCATATGCAAGAAGCTCAACACCATCTGGGACAAAGCAATCTACTTCATCAGCACCACATGCACAAACATTCAGTGACTTAATTATCGACACTCACTGCAGAAATTCAAACATCCTTCAACAGCACCTTTCAAACCCATGATCACTTCCATTCCATCTAGAAGACAAGGACAGATGTATGGGAACACTACCACCTTGCATGTTCTTTTCCAAACCACTCACCATTCTGACTTGGAAACACATCACTGTTCCTTCACTGTCGCTGGGTCAAAATCTGGAATTCCCTCCCTAATGGTATTGTGCATTTACCCACAGCACATTGAATGCAGCAGGCCAATTATGCAGCTCACCACCGTCTACTCAAGGGCAATAAACCTTGGCTCACTGGTGATGTTCACTTACCAAGTGCGAATAAAAGTATTTGAGAGACAGTATTCCATTAGTGTTGATTTCAGTGGATCACTACATTGATATGGTGGAAAGGTTTGAGCGATCTGATGACTACCCAAGTGATATCTTTGGGAGATTTTTGCTCCTGGTAAGGAAAACGCATCAGCAAGGTCAGGGTAGGCTGCCAGGTAAAGTACAGTCTAATAGGTCCTCAAGAACAGATTAAGTGAAGGAAACCAGTGCCTTTCACGGGCTTCAAAATTGGAAGAAAGTTGATTAGATGTCTATGTTGGGACTGGGGTGTTTCTGGACAGCAGTGTCAGTGACTGAGCATTCCTTTCAAGATACACTTTACACCTTGTAGCAGGGTGTTAGAAAGGGTGCCTAAAGGTAGGCTATTATATTTTCTCCAGGCTGGGGTTACCACACCCAGTAGGGTGACCATCTTGCGGTTAGAAGAATTTTGCAACTTAAAATGAGAGAACACTGCTGGATAATCTTTAAGAGTGGCCACCCAGAGAAAATAACTGCAATTGTAACACTTGTGCTATCAAAATTCCAAATCAATGTCAATGCTCTTGACGCCTGACTTCCAGGGAAAGACAACTGAAGGAACAAGTGGGGGACATACCTGCTAGGGAAAAAAAAGGTTAACAGCAACTCTCGGGCTCATGCAGTTAGGTTTGCCATCTGGAATTGCTTTTGGATGCGCTGGCAGAGTTCAATTCTATAAATGAAAGATTCATGACACTACACCTACAGCTTATAATTTTTAAATTATACTGGACTCTTGGTACGGTGAGAACTGAAAAAATGATTCATTAAGGTTTCAGCAACAATCAGGTTGGTCAAGATAATTTACTTCTGGGTAGAGACTGCAAAATCATAGCTAAAAAAATCACTGAGGATTTTTTTCAAGAGATACGGACACTGTTTAAAAACAGCAACCTTGGGACTAAGTCAACATTGGATTTTTGATCTTGCTGGTTTTCATATTGGGGACCTTGGGCCATTCTAAGTCAGATCAAGGGTCACTTGGAAAAGAAGAAAGAAAGATACACAAAAGTGCACTACTCAGCACACCACCATGATAGCAATGCAGTACCAACCTTGACAAGCCATTAAGTTATTTTACCAAACGAATAATTAGAACTCATGCTGGGCAGAATGTCTGACTTTTGTATACCACTCATTTTCAAATAGGCCGATTTTAAAAGACAGTGCTGTGTTTGTTTTGACAGCATGTACATGACAAATTTTGGATAATTAAGCAAATTCTAGCTAAGGTGAGGAACTCAATGGAATGGAACTATCAAAAATGATTGAACTGGTGCTCAACTATTCTATAGACTTGAAAACTCGAACTCTAGATGGAACGTACCATCAGTACATTTCTATTTTGCTCAACATTCTCGTGAAGTTTTACTCTTTGCATTCCATACAATTTTCTAGTCCTGCTAACATAAACAGAAGAGAGTGGTATGTAGTTGAGGCTCACAGCAGTACTCCCACTGTCCTACTAACTATCCACTTAAAGCATAAGCAAAATTAAAACAACCAAAAATGCTTTCCTTATTGAATCAATGTACAGTTTGGATAGAAACTTTAAAGTCATTCCCAAAGGGAGGGTGAAACAATCCAATACATTACAATACACTACGTTAAAATAATATCTACAGGATACCACAATCATCCAGATTACTGCTATTAATAGATGAAAATGGATAACCCATTGAAATAAAAATTAAGATATCTCTCATCATGGGGAGCAGGGCCGATACTTACGTAGTAACAATGGCACTAGACCCACAAGCCAGATGATCAGTTGAAATCTTAGCATGAAAAGCTACAAAACTAAATTCAATAAATCTGGTAATCTCAAGGATAGCACAAAATGGCCATGACAGATGGAGGATTGTAATGAAACTCAATTACTTAATGTCCTTCAGAAAAGGAAACTCTAAACCCCTATAAAGTGTGTCCTATTTGTGAGTCTCACCAAGTGGTTAATACGACACTCTCAGGGCAAAGATGCATGAAAAAAATGCTACTTTGTTAGATTAGATTCCCTAGTGTGGAAACAGGCCCTTTGGCCCAACAAGTCCACACTGCTCCTTGAAGCATCCCACCCAGACCTGTTCCCCTATAACGCACACACCCCTGAACACTACAGGGAATTTAGCATGGCCGATCCACCTAGCCTGCACATCTTTGGATTGTGGGAGGAAACCCACGCAGACACGGGGAGAATGTGCAAACTCCACACAAACAGTTGCCAGAGGCTGGAACCGAACCTGGGTCCCTGGTGTTAGTATAGCTTGCAACCTAAGAATTGCATTTTAAAACAAATCTTAACCAGCAAGTATATTTTCCCTAGCATTTAAAGCATATCAGTTATTTGTTTTGACATTTAGTACTTCAAGCTGAGTATTATGGTTGGTTTGAAAAAAGTTTGCAGGTTAATTACTCATCATACAGAAATCTCCACTATATTTCATTAACTTTTGAATCAAATATTGAGTTATCTACTGATAAAAGTAGAACTACATCATCCACAGATTATTTAAGGAGCCTATATATGCATTTCAGCAGTACTACTGTTGCTGGCTTTGCAGCTAAAGGCATATTCTGTTTTACACAAAATTCTGAAGACAATTATATCATTGTTCACAAATATTGAAAAATGTAACCTCCGACTGATTCCTGCTAAAACTTAAACTATATTATGACAATCTAATCTTCCTTTAAAACAAAAATGAATGGAGCTTCAAACTTCTGAAGCCCGAATATTCCTTTAGATTACGGCATGGCAATGCTTAAATATGTTTACCGAATTTAAGATGTATTTTTAATCACGTACAACTAGCTTTGTTGATTCTGACAGACATTATGTACAGTGGAATATAAATCAAAATTTGGGTGCAAGGTGAACTGCAGTGCTGAGTGGACCTTAAAATAGTTTTTGAAAATGAGCCATCACAAAAACCACTTTTTATAACAGTTTATACTTGATAGGTTACTTTTAAGTTATAGCCACTTATTACTTGGGCAAATGCAATACGAAGACCAAGTGAACTCCAAATTTTAACTATGAATTAATTCCTCTTCAGAAACCAGTGATTTCTAACCACAAGTTTCACTGTCCTAATGGCATTTCACACTTAATAATGATATCTATAATGAGTTTAGTCATTTTGACTGGCTTCCCCAGTTAATATCCCAATTTCCTCAACTATCCAAACGCAACCAGTAAGGAAGTGGTACAAATAAGGGTCTAGGCCCGAAACGTCAGCTTTCCTGCTCCTAAGATGCTGCTTGGCGCGCTGTGTTCATCCAGCTCCACACCTTGTTATCTCTAACTTCTTTAGCTTTTAATTCTTCCTCCAACTTCTCTCAAACTATTTGGACTCTCATTTGTTTTTGGCACTAGATTGAACTGAATTCAACACACTATTATCAGGGGGATTTCAATTTAGAGGTCAACTCAAAGTTCTTCTCAAATGGTGGATGGTGAGAGTTAGGACAACTATTTAATGGAAAATTTGTTTATAGCTATATAACTCCCAATGAAACAGCTTTCATCAATGTTCCAGCATAGGATCTGGGTAGTGTGGTCACACAGTGAGACCTAGGGGCTCAGGTACATAGTTCTTCAAAAGGTACATCACAGGTAGACAGCGATTAAGGCGGCATTTAGAATGCTTGATTTCATTGTTCAGACCACTGACTATAGGATTTTTGACACGTTGAGGTTGTACAGGTCATTGATGAGGTGTCTTTTGGACTTCTGTGTACAATGCTGGTCGCCCTGCTATAAGGTGGAGAGGGTTCAGAAAAGATTTACTAGGATGTTGCTGGGACGAAGGATTTGAATTACAGGGAAAGGCTGGGACTTTTTTCACTGGAGCACAGGAGATTGAGGGGTGACTTTAAAGAAGTTTATAAAATCATGTGGGACATAGATAAGGTGAATAGCAGAGGTCTTTTTTTCCTACAGTGGAGGAGTTCAAAACCACAGGGAATTTTTTTTAAGGTGGGAGAAGGACTTAAAAGGAATCTGATGGGCAATGTTTTCAAACAGAGGGTAGTTTGTAATTGGAACTAGAGGAAGTGGTAGATTCAGGTACAGTTCCAACATTTAAAAGACATTTGGTCAGATATATGAATAGGAAAGGTTTGAAGGGATATGGGCCAAACGCAGGCAAGTGGGACTGGTCTACTTTGGGAAACTTGGTCAGCATGGACAACTTGGACCAGATGATTTGTTTTTGCGCTGCGTGACTATCACACTAATAAAGGTCCTTACCAATTAAATAGCCCTGTTTCTTCAATCGGTGAAGTTGTTTCAACTCTTCTTCACTGAGGTCAGCTTCAGTTTGTGACTTGACTACTTTCAATCTTTCTGACCTTCGAAACATTCTGTACGGTGTGGGATTTATAACTGGAAACTTAAGAAGGTTTAACGTAGTTCCTGTGAAACAAAAAATTAACAATCCAAAAATGCAATTTACCAAAAAAGACAGTAGTCTAGCAACATTACGTTATTCATAGCTAAATAAGAACACAAAAGTCATTCAGTACAATTATGATTTATCATGCACTTAATGCCTTTCACTCACCCCATCTCCATAACCCTGTACACCATTGGTAATCGGATATCTATCAATCTCTGCCTCAAATACTCAAAAGACTGAGCTTCTGTCACTTTTTGTGGTAAAGAATTCCAATGGTTCAGAGCCCTCTGGGTGACATACTGTCTTCTCTACATTGACTCAAGCGACATCATCCCAGATTTTTAAATTGTATCCCCTGCTTCTACACTCCCCAATCAATGGAAACACTTTACCTATATCTACCCTAAGTTTTGATTATATTTCAATGAGATCATTTCTTATTCTTTGAAACTCGAAAGAAAACAGGCCTAGTTTGCCCAACATATCTTCTTAGAAGAGTCTCACCATCCCAGGAACTAGTCTGGTGTACTCCAGTTATAGCAATATTTTTTCCTGTGACTAAGGAGATCAAGATTGCACAGTACTCCAGATACAGTGTAATCAATCTCATACAACTGAACCAAAATTTCACTACTCAAAGGGCAAACAACAATACAGCATAGGAACAGGCTTTCAGCCCTTCAAGCCTGCACAACACATTTTGCTGTTCCCTATTAAAACTATCTTTACTTACAGGATCCGTATCCCACTATTCCCTTCCTATACATCTATTCATCCAGAGATAATGGGAACTGCAGATGCTGGAGAATCCGAGGTAACAAAGTGTGAAGCTGGATGAACACATCAGGCCAAGCAGCATCTTAGGAGCACAAAAGCTGACGTTGCAGGCCGAGACCCTTCAACAGAAAAGAGGGACGGGGAGAGGATTCTGAAATAAAGAAGGAGAGAGGGGGAGGCAGACCGAAGATGGATAGAGGAGAAGATAGGTGGAGAGGAGAGTATAGGTGGGGAGGTAGGGAAGGGATAGGTCAGTCCAGCGAGGACGGACGGGATGAGGTTAGTAGGTAGGAAATGGAGGTGCGGCTTGAGGTTGGAGGAGGGTATAGGTGAGAAGAACAGGTTAGGGAGGTGGGGACGAGCTGTGCTGGTTTTGGGATGCAGTAGGGGGAGGGGAGGTTTTGAAACTTGTGAAATCCACATGGGAACCCTGCAGCCCAGTGGTATCAAAGTGGAATATGAGTTGCTGTTCCTGTAACCTTCGGGTGGCATCATTATGGCACTGCAGGAGGCCCAAGACGGACATGTCATCTAAGGAATAGGAGGGGAAGTTGAAATGGTTCGTGACTGGGAGGTGCAATTGTTTATTGCGAACCGAGCGTAGATGTTCGGCAAAGCGGTCCCCAAGGCTCCGCTTGGTTTCTCCAATGTAGAGGTAGCCACAACGGGTTCAGCAGACGCAGTATACCACACTGGCGGACGTGCAGGTGAACATCTGCTTGATGTGGAAAGTCATCTTGGGGCCTGGGATGGGGGTGAGGGAGGTGGTGTGGGGGCACATGTAGCACTTCCTGTGGTTGCAGGGGAAAGTGCCGGGTGTGGAGGGGAGTGTGGAGCGGACAAGGGAGTCCTGAGTGTGGTCTCTCCAGAAGGCAGATAAGGGTGGGGATGGAAAAATGTCTTCAGGTGGTGGGGTCGGATTTTGGATGGCGAAGTATCGGAGAATGATGCATTGTATGTGGAGGTTGGTGGGGTGGTACGTGAGGACTAGGGGGATTCTCTTTTGGCGGTTATTGCAGGGGTGGGGTGTGAGGGATGAGATGCGGGAACTGCACAAGACAGGTGCTTTTTGAAGCTGCAATTGTGTCTGCTTCCACCACTACCTCTGGCATTGCATTCCAGGCACTCACCACCTTTTGTGTTAAAAATATGCCTTGCATCTCTCTTTTAAACTCCCCTGCCCCTGCTGTACCTTGAACAAGTGTCCCCTAGTAATTGACCCCTCTACCCTGGAAAAAATCCACATACTTTCCAGTCCATCCATGCCATTCACAATCTAATAAACTTCTCGCAGGCTGCCCCTCATCCTCCTGCATTCCAGTAAAAATAACCCAGTAAATCCAACTTTTCTTCATAGCTAAAATCCCCCATACCAGGCAACATCCTGGTAAACCTTTACTGTGCCCTCTCCAAAGCATCCACATCCTTCTAGTAGTGTGGTGACCAGAACTGTGTGCAATATTCCAAGTGCGATCTAAGTAAAATGCTTTGAAGCTGCAGCATAACTTCTCTATCCTTATACTCAATGCCCCATCCAATGAAGGCAAGCATGCCATAAGCCTTTTTCACTACTTTATTTATCTGTGCTGCCACCTTCAATGATCTGTGGACCTGTGTACCCACATCTCTTTGCATTTCAATATTCCTAAAGGTTCGGCCATTCATTGTATAATTTCCACCTGTACTCGACCTTCCAAAATGCATCACCTCACTTTGTCTGGATTAAACTCCATTTGTTATTTTTCTATCCACGCCTCTAACTAATCTATATCCTGCTGTATCATCTGACAATTCTCTTCACTATCTGCAACTCCACCCATGTTTGTATCATCCACAAATTTACTAATTAGACCAGCTACATTTTCCTCCCAATCATTTACAAATCATGACAAGCAGAGGTCCCAACACTGATCCACTAGTCACACCCCTCCATTCTCAAACGCCTTCCACCGCTTCCCTGTCTCCTTTCACGAAACCTGCTCTGCATCCATCTTGCCAGCTCACCCTGACCATGTGACTTCACCTTTTGTACCAATCTGCCATAAGGGACCTGGACTCAAATCCATTTGCAATAAAAGCTAACATTCCATTAGCCTTTCTAATAGCTTGCTGCACTTGCATATTAGCCTTCTGAGAGTTATCAGAGACTTTGGTTTCTTCGCACGTTTTCAAACCTCATTCCATTTAGGAAATACTCTATACTTGTCTCTCCTACCAGGATGGACGACCTCATTTTTCCACATTATATTCCAACTGCCATGTTCTTATTTATTCAGTAAGCTTGTCCAAATCCCCTCGAACCTGCCTTATATCTTCCTCACAACACATTCCTGCTTAGCTTTGTATCATCCCAATCATTGAAAATATCGTAAATAGTTAGAACACGGGTATTGATCCTTGTGGTACCTCAGTAGGTCACAGCCTACCAATGCAAGAATTATTCTTACTCCTATCTATTAGCGAATTGTCAATCCATATTATCTACCCCATGCGCTTTAATTCTTTTAACCAGCTGCCAAAAGCCTGAAAATCCAAGGCCATGAAGGGCCTGTTCTGTGCTGTACTGTTCTATGTTCTATGTTCTATAATGGGAACTACAGATGCTGGAGAATCCAAAATAATAAAATGTGAGGCTGGATGAACACAGCAGGCCCAGCAGCATCTCAGGAGCACAAAAGCTGACGTTTCGGGCCTAGACCCTTCACCAGAGATGTCAAAGGTAGGTTCTTTACTCAGAGAGTATTAAGGGCATGAAATGCCCTGCCTGCAACTGTAGTAGATTCGCCAATTTTAAGGGCATTTAAATGGCCATTGGATAAACATATGGATAGTAATGGAATAGTGTAGGTTAGATGGGCTTCAGTTTGGTTTCACAGGTCGGCGCAACATTGAGGGCTGAAGGGCCTGTACTGCGCTGTGATGTTCTATGTTCTATCAGATCTCCTTCATCAACTTCATTATTAACATCTTCAAATAAAAAAAGTTCAAACACAAGTTCCCGTGCTGACTATACCTAAGCAAACTATATAAACCACGTTAACAAAGTGTGGAGCTGGATGAACACAGCAGGCCAAGCAGCATCTCAGGAGCACTGCTGCTTGGCCTGCTGTGTTCATCCAGCTCCACACTTTTGATATCTCGGATTCTCCAGCATCTGCAGTTCCCATTATCACTTATATTAACCAGGTATCTTTTTATCCCACCCTTTACATTAGAGGCGAAAGTTTTCCGGACTACAGATGTACGGGCTAGGAGGTGTGCAAAGAATAATTCCAGAAGTTAGATTATTCAAAGCCCTAACGTGGGGAATTGAACTCAAGAGCTGAAAAACCAAAACAACCCGCGGCATTCACCTGGCCAGCGAGAAACTGTTGCTCTCTGGATGACATCGGGGGCCTTTGATTTACACAAATCAGATTGCAGGAGGGTGTTGAAGAGGGTAGACTTGCCCACGTTGGTGTTGCCAACCAAGTACACGTTGCCTCTGTAGCGCCAGGAGCTCTGGAGCCGGGAGATCAGCCCTTCGATGCCATAGCCGGTTTTGGCGCTGATCAGATGCACCACGTCCCGACCCCGGTAGTCGGTGCAAATGCCGGCCAGGCCGCAGTGCTGTAACACCCGCTGCCGGAGCTTCTTCAGGTAGTCATGACAGTCGGCGGGGATCAGGTCGATCTTGTTGGCCAGTACCAGGACGGGGTTCCGCTCGCCCACCAGCCGCCGCAGGTCGGGAATGAGGCTGCCGCTCAGGTCCAGCAGGTCGAGCATGTAGAGTACCAGGGCAGACTCCTGCGCGATGCGGCCTAACAGGCGCCGGTACTCTCCCTCCGGCACCCGAACCTCCAGCGCCTTTTGGTGGTGTACCAGCAGGAAACATCGCTGGCACACGGAGCGCTGCAGGGTGCCGGCCTGAAGCAGCTGTTTGTACTTCTCGCTCGGGAGGTAACCGGCCAGGGACGGGTCCACGCAGTGCAACACGGCACCGCAGCCCGAGCACGGCGAGCCGCTGGCCGGCTCTAACGGGTCGGCAGTACCGTACACCCGGTGCTCCTGCCGCCGCCTCTTCTTCCTCGACGGCAGCTCAGGAGCCGGGAAGTCAGGGTCGGTCACTTGTGGCTCGGCCGCCGGCGGCGGACTCAGCGCCTGCAAGGCGTGGAGCTGGCGGCGCAGAGCAGCGCACGCGGGTGAGGCCTCGGCCTTTCTCGAGGCCGCCACACTGTTCCCCTTCTCTTCCTCCTCCTCCTCCTCCTCCTGCTGCTGCTGTTGCTGTTGCTCGAGTTCGGCTGCATATTCCACAAACACCATCTGCTCCGGCCTCGCCGGCTCCACTGCAGCGTACGCCCATGCCGAGGGTGGGCTGACCGGCCCCCGGCGCGGGACAGCGCCAAACGGGCGGCTCGAGCGCAGCGCGCGGCGGAAAAACCAACTGACAGCCGCGCGCGCCATCTCCCTCACTGTAGGGGAGGGGCGGGGGGTGGGGTGGGAGAGTGAATAGCGGGTGGTCAGTGGGGTGGGGGGAGGGATGATGGACTGGTAGAGTGGAGGGAGGGAGGGAGGGGTGGGGGATGATGGACTGGTAGAGTGGAGGGAGGGGTGGGGGATGATGGGCTGGTAGAGTGGAGGGAGGGGTGGGGGATGATGGGCTGGTAGAGTGGAGGGAGGGGTGGGGGATGATGGGCTGGTAGAGTGGAGGGAGGGGTAAGGAAGCAGGGAAGGGGAAAGGAAGTGGAACAGAGAGGAGGGATAAAGAAGGGAAAGGGTTTGTACAATGGTGGGCCTGGTGAGAGGAATGGAGTGCAGAGGAAGGGATTTTTGGCAATAGGAAAGGTTTTGAAGTGGGTATGGGGTGGGGAGGGCAAGGGTTGGGAGTGGGTATGGGCCGGAGGGGGGCAAGGGTTTGGATTGAGAATGTGGTGGGGGCGTCAATGGTTTGGAATGGGAAATGGATGACCGGGAAGGGAAGATGGATGGAGGGGGAAAGGGGAAGGAAGGTGAAGGGGGCAAGGAATTGGGACGCTGAGAGGGAACTGACCAGAATGGAGGGGAGGGAGGGGGAAAATGAGACGTGAAGGACGAAAGGAGTGAGGGGATAGGAGGAAGTGGCAGGGGGATGGGAATTGGCGTGGAGTGAAAGACCTTCAGCAATGATTCTTCTTCATGCCAAGAGAGCAAATTACTGTTATTTTAGATAACTAATTGATTAAATTTAGATTGGGTTAGCAATAGTGCCGCACATTTCTTTGCTCATCCACATAGATATAAAGCAGCTCATAACTACTTGGTTAAAATCAGCGGCAGAGGCTTCTAGGGAATAGATTGTGAGCAGATGCAAAAATTCATGACTAGTTGTTCATGAGACATTATGGGCCTTCACAGAAAAATCTGCAACCTCATGGCCTGGCATTCTGCCGCCCCCCGTCCCCCCCCCCCAAACAACTCTTAATTCTGCCATCATTTCAGAGGCTCAACCCCTGTTCAATGAAAACTGCAGGAGTAGTGTTAGGCATAAAAATGAGATGTTGACCTGCTAAAGCTACAATACAGGATAAACAGTGTACCAAACAGAATAAGTGACAAATTTTAGACAGAACTAAATAATTCCTGAACCAATGGATCAGATCTAAGCTCTGCAGCCCTGCCAAATCCAGCTATGAATGGTGGTGGTCAATTCACTAGAGGGGAAGGCTCCATTAAATATTCTCATCTTAATGATGGAAGAACACAATACATCAGTGAAAAAGATAAGGCTGGACCTACCCCATTGCAAAATACAAGGTTTAAAATTGCTTTATTGCTAATTTGTTCTACAAAAGCACTCTTAAAAACCCATTTTCCTGATAGCCTTTGCCCATTTGAATTGTCCAGTCCAATAAAAATTCAAGTTTTCCACCATTATTGTTTTTATTACAAGCTTCAATTATTTCTTGCTTACTCTTCTTTAAGATTAAAACTAATAGGATGCTTAGCTACTCTAACCATAAATTACTCCTGCTAGTATTTTCAAACCAGTGGTTTTATTAATTTGCACCCATATTGGATAAAAATTATTTCCCTGGTTATCTGCACTAAGGGTTTTTTTGTGTACAGTAATAAGAATCTATCTAGGTTATGCCTTGTTTTCCTTTCTGTCTGTCTATTTGAAGTATATTTTCTGGAACACTTTCTTCTTTCTCCCTGCCTCCTGATCTTGTGACCATGGCTGGAAGTTTCAACGCCTGCTTGGAATGGGCTGGCACGATGACAAGGGAAGGTGTTGGAAGACATACCTCATGTATTCAAGTGCTATGCCATATTGCTGCAAAAGCTTGTGATTTCAAATAAACCTGATGGACTGTAACCTGATGTCATGTGACATTTGACTTTATCTATATTGCTAGCTGTGAAGAAAATGGCAGAACAACATTGTCGGCACAACATTGTGGGCTGAAGGGCCTGTTCTGTGCTGTACTGTTCTATGTTCTATGTTCTAACTATTTGAACTATTTAGTTGGCCAGTTAAGGACTACTTTCTGCATCATCAAGCATTTTGCGTCTGTAGGGTTGACACATCACCCCATGGGGAGACCATCAAGTGAAACCCCAGTGGCCTCCCTGCAAGCTCCGTGGTGTTGGTGTGGTGACAGGAAAATTACCTGGGCGATGATGGTACACCATTTTTTTGGAACCTCCAAAATAGACTTTCATGGCCCATGGCGAATGCTGAAAGCAATGATTGCCCTCCGAACAATGTTGCCGCTGGTGTTGATGCTGTGTAGTACTGAAATTCATATACCACATTTGTTTCAGGCAGAATGTCCTTTTGATCTAATGCCAGCATCCTGTTAGTGGTGAACTGTATGATGAACATGCTGGTGTACTGTCGGATATGGTACCAACAACTGGTAGATCACAACAAACAGCTGGCTGTTCTTAAGAAGCAACGTACTGACTGTGCCCGACCAACCCATGCTTACAAAACATTGTCAAACACTCACTATGTTTTGCAATTGGACAAGTTCAATTCTGGTCTCCCTGCAATTGGTAAGATGTTAAACTTGAAAGGGTTCAAAACAGATTTACTTGATTTTGGCTAAACATGGGCAAATGGGACTTGAACAGGCTAGGATATCTGATCAGTACAGACGAGTTGGACCAAAGGGCCTGTTTCCATGCTGTATAATTCTATGACTCTATAATATTTGCTGAATAATCCTGAATGTGCAATGAATTATGCTTAAAATTTAGGGTTGTCATTCAGGTTTGCAGTGTAGTACACTTGCATTTACCTTAAGTTGCATATATTGATACACAACGCTCTGCTTTTTGCAGACACATAATATAAACACACATATGCCTATTCTAACTAGACACAATAGGTGACAGTCATTTACTACTTCCTTTCTCAAGGCAATGCCTTGGTTAATCAAAGTCAACTTGCCTAGCTATTAACATGAATGGGTGCTTTCTCTGTGACAATGCTTTTACCAATCATAGAATCCCTACAGTGTGGGAACAGGTCCTTTGGCCCAACATGTCCACACCCACCCTCAGAGCATCCCACTCAGACTCATCCCACCTAGTCTACACATCCCTATGGGCAATTCAGCGTGGCCAATCCACCTAGCCTGCACACCTTTGGTCTGTGGGAGGAAATCAGAGCACCTGGAGGAAACCCACACAGACACAGGGAGAATGTGCAAACTCCACACAGACTGTTGCCCAAGGGTGGAATCGAACCTGGGTCCATGGTGCTGTGAGGTATCAGTGCTAACCACTGAGCCACTGTGCTGCCAAGAATCTACTTTCCTCCAATCAGAACACTCCTTACACGCAATACAAATGTTGACTTTCCCTTGAATTTATCATCTTGATAATGTCTTGATGAGTGCAAGATGAAAAGCTTTGACAAAATGGTCTTTTCTCAACATTACAAAAGGTTAGGGGGAGAGGATCAATACTTAAGTGGCTAAAAAGTGGTTAGGATCATTATTCATGTGTGGGGTTTATTAACGATAGCCTGGCAGTGCTGCTTCAGACGTATGCCAGAGAAGCTCCAGAAAAGTAACAGCAGCAATTATTCAACATTACACCACTGCACTGTGTGCCCAGCCTTTTATAAAAAGCTCTGTACTGCTCATGCAGTTGAATTCTTCTGAAATTATCCTTAAAATTTGTTTAATGAATGTTCAAGGTCTAAATTTAAAAACTAGCCTCACGTGCAGTATGGTGTAATGATAGGACCAGTTTGGCTATTTTGTAATGTCTACTGGATTCCCATGTGAGTGCCTGCTCAAAATAAAACATTTTCCAGGCCATGCCAGAGGAGGCTAAGGATTTAGTATGAGCCATTATCACCCATCCCTTCCCTTCCCTTCCCTAGGCGAATGTGTGGCTTCCATGACTTTCTCTCCAATGATGGTAGAGATTCAAATTTGGTACCAGTAATTTTTTAAAATCTACTTTGTAGATGTGTATTTTAGAACCCCTTGTGACATTTTCTCATTAGCAAACATCTGAAGAATGTTCATATCAATATGAGTCAATTTTTAATGGACTTCACCTGAATTGATGAGGGGACTTGCAATGTCTTCCAAGCTTGCTGAAGCAGATACCATTCAAGACTCCAAGCACTTCTCACTTTTAAGAGAAGTAAACTTTGACATCTGACATAACAAAGTGTGGAGCTGGATGAACGCAGCAGGCCAAGCAGCATCTTAGGAGCAGGAAAGCTGATGTTTTGCGCCGAGACCCTTCATCAGAAATGGGGGAGGGGGAGAAGGTTCTGAAATAAACAGGGAGTGGGGGGAGGCGGATTGAAGATGGATAGAGGAGAAGATAGGTGGAAAAGACAAGAGAGTTGCAGTGGGAGAGAGATCCCCTGAGGTTTGTCCAGAGGGAGGAGGTAACTTCTTCAGGTTAGGCATCCCTAGAAGAGGCTTCTCAGTGAGGTTAAAATTGTATCAGAGATAATAGGAACTTCAGATGCTAGAGAATCTGAGATAACAAGGTGTAGAGCTGGATGAACACAGCAGGCCAAGCAGCATCTTAGGAGCACAAAAGCTGACATTTCGGGCCTAGATCTTTTTCCTTTTAACCAACTAACCCAATCGTATTGCTTCTGAGACTAGGTAATTTATTTTCAGCTGTTGTACTGATCCATCAGTACACCAAGTCTAGACTTGGATTTTCCATCGATTAGTGTCCAGAAAAATTTGTTTAAGGAATAAAATGTTCTTTTAAATTAGTTTAAATTTAAGGTGGCCCATACGTCAAGAACCAATTTCTCCCCCCAATAGATAGAGTGAAACAAAACTTTTAAATTTATTCAGTGGTCTTGACGCATAGATTAAAAAGAGCTGCCCGGTGATAATTACTGTCAGCCTTCACTTCTTTATGTTCTAAATTAAAAATTAGGATTTTTTTCTTAATCTTTGAATTAGCCACATACAAATTTACCTAGAGCAGATGTGTCAGGAGAATTAGCACATTGCTAAAGAACTGGTGTGGGAACAAGGGGTTTCTTTTATGGAACGTTTGGACCTGTTCTGGATCAGAAAAAAGCTACAGCACCGGGATTGGGCTTTAACTGAAATGGGATTGGGACCCATGTCCAAGCAAAAAGGGTTAATAGGGAGCTGGCAAAGGAAGAGTGGGGGCTGTGAATGTAAGACACCTACTTATGAATAAAACAAGGCAGAATAGAATAAGGCAAGGGAAGTCATTCTGGAAGTAAATTGTTATGGAATAAAGGTCTAAAAATGGTTAAAGATTGTGAGATGAATTCAACTCAACATGATTCACAGTATCTGTATAGTCATGCATATGATGTCTGTACTAAAACAGGGGTTTCAAGAAACTGTACTGGGAGGAGTCAGACATGAAGATTACTGACATATGGCTACAAAAGAATCAGCATTGGAAATTAAACATATGAACTTAAAAATTAGGAGCGGGAATAGGCCACTCAGTCTCTTGCATCTGAATGTGTAAATGGTGCAGGGTGTAACATTTAGAAAAGACTCAGAGGGACAGTGAGATGGAGCAGCTGTACTTACTGGGATACATAAGAGTAGTAGAGGAAGGGTCTGAATACAAACATATATTCCATATGAATAGAGATGACAGATAATAAAGGACTAATCACAATAAATGGACAGGAGGTGGAAGATGTAATGCAAACAAAGCACAGTAAAAATAAAAATAAATTATGGGGGGGTGTGATGATGATTGCATGGTCTTTAAATTACATTAGCTAGAAGAGATAAGTAAGAGAGATAAAGAGATGAAAATCATACATTGTATACTGCACACCTTTCCAACCAAGTGCATAAAAAGCCAACAAGGAAAGATTCATCATTAGAATCTACTAACAGAAAATAAACAAGATCAGACAAGATAAGTAAAAGTAAAGGAACATTAAACTCCCGCCTGCTCCAGAGGTGTGCAATAATTTCTTCAAACAGGATAATTAGAAAACATTGAAAAATGTTGAGGCATCATTGGCCATAACATCATTAATTTTTAAGACCGTAGTAGGACATTTATTAAGGAAGTTCGCTTTATAGACTGAAGAAAGATGCATTTTGAGGCACTCATTAGAACTTGGGAAAATAAAATGGGTAACAGTATTATTTTTAAAAGATAATGTAGGACAACAATGGAAAGTGTTGAAAATGATGTTCAACAGAGTGCAGGAAAATATACTGTGCTGGAAGAAAGGATCAAGTAAACACTGGTGTGGAATCATGGATCATTTAAGATGTAAGAGAACAACTGAGGATTAGGAAAGAATGATAGAAATATATAAAATAATGAGAGGCATGGATAGGGTGGATAGAGATAATAGGAACTGCAGATGCTGGAGAATCCAAGATAATAAAATGTGAGGCTGGATGAACACAGCAGGCCAAGCAGCATCTCAGGAGCACAAAAGCTGACGTTTCGGGCCTAGACCCTTCATCAGAGAGGGGGATGGGGTGAGGGTTCTGGATTAAATAGGGAGAGAGGGGGAGGCGGACCGAAGATGGAGAGAAAAGAAGATAGGTGGAGAGAGTATAGGTGGGGAGGTAGGGAGGGGATAGGTCAGTCCAGGGAAGACAGACAGGTCAAGGAGGTGGGATGAGGTTAGTAGGCGGATGGGGGTGCGGCTTGGGGTGGGAGGAAGGGATGGGTGAGAGGAAGAACCGGTTAGGGAGGCAGAGACAGGTTGGACTGGTTTTGGGATGCAGTGGGTGGAGGGGAAGAGCCTGGGCTGGTTGTGTGGTGCAGTGGGGGGAGGGGACGAACTGGGCTGGTTTAGGGATGCAGTTGGGGAAGGGAAGATTTTGAAACTGGTGAAGTCCACATTGATACCATTAGGCTGCAGGGTTCCCATGCGGAATATGAGTTGCTGTTCCTGCAACCTTCGGGTGGCATCAGTGTGGCACTGCAGGAGGCCCATGATGGACATGCCATCTAAAGAATGGGAGGGGGAGTGGAAATGGTTTGCGACTGGGAGGTGCAGTTGTTTGTTGCGAACTGAGCGGAGATGTTCTGCAAAGCGGTCTCCAAGCCTCCGCTTGGTTTCCCCAATGTAGAGGAAGCCACACCGGGTACAGTGGATGCAGTATACCACATTGGCAGATGTGCAGGTGAACCTCTGCTTAATGTGGAATCTCATCTTGGGGCCTGGGGTAGGGGTGAGGGAGGAGGTGTGGGGGCAAGTGTAGCATTCCCTGCCCGCATTTCCCGCAACGCCCTTGACCGCGTCTCCTGCATTTCCCGCAACACATCTGTCACACCCCACCCCCGCCACAGCCACCCAAAGAGGATCCCCCTCGTTCTCACACACCACCCCACCAACCTCTGGATATAACGCATCATCCTCCGACGCTTCCGCGATCTACAATCCGACCCCACCACCCAAGACATTTTTCCATCCCCACCCCTGTCTGCTTTCCGGAGAGACCACTCTCTCCGTGACTCCCTTGTTTGCTCCACACTGCCCTCTAACCCCACCACACCCGGCACCTTCCTCTGCAACCGCAGGAAATGCTACACTTGCCCCCACACCTCCTCCCTCACCCCTATCCCAGGCCCCAAGATGACATTCCACATTGGCAGATGTGCAGGTGAACCTCTGCTTAACGTGGTATACTGCATCCACTGTACCCGGTGTGGCTTCCTCTACATTGGGGAAACCAAGCGGAGGCTTGGAGACCGCTTTACAGAACACCTCCGCTCAGTTCGCAACAAACAACTGCACCTCCCAGTCGCAAACCATTTCCACTTCCCCTCCCATTCTTTAGATGACATGTCCATCATGGGCCTCCTGCAGTGCCACAATGATGCCACCCGAAGGTTGCAGGAACAGCAACTCATATTCCGCCTGGGAACCCTACAGCCTAATGGTATCAATGTGGACTTCACCAGTTTCAAAATCTCCCCTTCCCCAACTGCATCCCTAACCCAGCCCAGTTCGTCCCCTCCCCCCACTGCACCACACAACCAACCCAGCTCTTCCCCTCTACCCTCTGCATCCTACAACCAGTCCAACCTGTCTCTGCCTCCCTAACCGGTTCTTCCTCTCACCCATCCCTTCCTCCCACCCCAAGCCGCACCCCCATCTACCTACTAACCTCATCCCACCTCCTTGACCTGTCCATCTTCCCTGGACTGACCTATCCCCTCCCTACCTCCCCACCTATACTCTCTCCACCTATCTTCTTTTCTCTCCATCTTCGGTCCGCCTCCCCCTCTCTCCCTATTTATTCCAGTTCCCTCTCCCCATCCCCCTCTCTGATGAAGGGTCTAGGCCCGAAACGTCAGCTTTTGTGCTCCTGAGATGCTGCTTGGCCTGCTGTGTTCATCCAGCCTCACATTTTATTATATAGGGTGGATAGAGTTGTTTTCCCAGGGTGGAAATGTAAAATAGTAGGGGGCATAGGATTAAGGTGAGAGGGCAAACTTTAAAGAAGACACATAAGGAAAGATTTTTATGTAGAGTGTGGTTGGTGCATGGAATGCACTGCCTGGAGAGATGGTAGAAACAGGTACGATAGCAACACTCAAGAGACGTTTAGACAGACACTTGAACAGGCAGGGAATAAAGAGATACAGACCATGGATAGGCAAATGGCATTAGTTTACAATGGCATCATGATTGGCATAGACCTGGTGGGCTGAAGGGCCAGTTCCTGTGCCACCCTGTTCCATGTCCTATATGTTAAGCCTTTATTATGTACATAGAAGTGGAATGCATAATTAGCAAGAATGTGAAGCTACTTAGGAGAAAAGTCAAAAACAATTAGGAAGAATTATAATCCCAGACAAAATCACCAATTTTTTTTTTACAATATGGCTAGGGACTAGTGAAGTTTTTATTTAAAGGAGATGAAATGTGGACTCCAGGTCACTAACTGAGAGAATATACAAAATTCCACAGCTTTAAAACAAACAAAATAAACTTAAAAAGTCAGAAAAGTGAATAATCTATAATATTTATCTTAAGCTTTAGTATCTGGAATTAACACAAGATAAAAATAAGTTAATGGGCAAACTGAGGCCAAACACATCATATTGAGTGACAAATATGACCAAAGCAGATACTGCCCACATATGAATAACCACTGGAAACTATAAAATCCTCTGCACATCTTGTCTTCATCACAAGGAATTTCAATTACTTCCATTCAAGGAATGAGCCTTCAAATTTATTTGAAAAACTGCTCTCACTCAGACCACTTCAATGCCTGCTCACCTACTAATGGTTCAATCTCTGCTCCTGTTCCTGCACCCCAAAGCTGCACTCCAGCACTGATTCCTGGTTTGCTCAGAACTCTTCAGTGACTTTAAACAGAACACCACTTCTTAAAAGGGTTATCTTTTCTCCACCAGCCAGCAACACTGAGCCAAAATACATTGTATTGCCTTCTCAGCTCCTGACAAATTCTTCTGCACCTTAACTTACTGTACTGATCCCTGAACCTCTCCTGAAGCTTACCCCAACTCTTTTGCACCTGAGACAACAAGGTGTAGAGCTGGATGAACACAGCAGGCCAAGCAGTATCATAGGAGCAGGAAGGCTGATGTTTCAGGCCAAGACCCTTATCTCTTTTGCATCTGACATCTCTGAAGACTTCTCCAGAACCCTCTACTAAGAACTCTTGTCAGTAGAGGGCTTCCTACTTTGGTTTTTCACAACAGTAGCTTCTCTTCTATGGCACGAGCCTGTAATAATGGATCCTGTGGTCTTTGTTCCTTCATGTCACTCCAGCGCTGTTTCCTTTAAATGGCTGGGTCTTTCTACCGTTACAAAATTGCATACAGCATATGAACCTTGTCATGCTTTTACTTTGTGCAAATGGTAGAATCCGCAGCCTATTCAGAAATCGAGTTCTCATCTGAGCCCAAAACAACGTCAGTTCATTTTTCCGAACAACACAAAGAGAAACTATGGAATTCTATCATCAAGGAATGCAAAACAGAATGTTCAGGTACATCAAATAAACTAAGGAGGCTGTGATGGCAATAGGACCATTAAGAGAGAGACAGAATAATACTGTGGGTATGAGAAAGCTATTGCAGAAATATTTGGCTGTTATGAAACAAAGAATTGTGGATGCTGAAGTTCTGAAACAAAGACAGAAATGATTCAAAAAACTCAGCAGGTTTGGTAACATCTGCAGAGTTAATGTTTCAAGCCCAATGACCCTGCTTCTTGTAAAAATATTAGTTTGTTTCGGTATTTAACAGGAGGATAGAACAGGCTGATGTATTGAATGATGGGAGAAGCAATGAACAAGTGCATTTAAGAGGGGGACTTATTGAATAAAATAAACAACCCAAAGGAGTATAAAGCCCTTGATCCAGATAAATTAAACCAATTTACTTGAAAAGAATCCAGGGAAGAGAAAGTAGAGACATTACTACCCATACTTAAAAAATAATTTATAAAAGATATACTACCAGAGGATAGCAAATATATTCCTGATTTTTAAAAAGGAGGCAGAACATGTTGAAAGAATTATAAACCAGTCGTCTTAACAGTGTTCATAAGAAAAATCATAGAATCCCTACACAGGAGAGGATCAAGAACATATAGAAACAAGAAATAAAACAATTGCATGGATCATAAAAGGGGAATCTTGCTTAAATAACTTCTGATTTTTTTTTAACCAAGACAACATTGAGAATTTAGTTGAATTTTTAAAAGGTGTTTGGCAATGTGCTTCGTAACAGATGAAAATATGAGCCTAGATAATACAGAGTCAGGACAACTGGCAAAATGTTCGTTAGCTGCAAAACAGAAAGCTGAGGATGGCAGAATATAGTCATTTTTTTGGAGTGGCAAAGATGAGAAACGGTGTTCTACAAAAGTCATTTGTAATAGGCCAGACTGCACCAAATTATAGGAGGACAATAATAAGCTTGCAAGAAGTTGTCAAATTAATGTGAGGTAGTGCATTTTAGTTGGAGCAGTAGGGAGGTCACTTAACAGTTGAAAGGTGCAAGTTTAGGTGAGGTAGAGAAACAAAGAGGCCTTGACATTGAAATACATCAATTTGTAGAGCTCAGATTTGTGCTTCCAAAATGGTGAACAGGATGGAGATGTGGATGTTCTGCCCCTTTTTCTGACAGACCCAGTTTAGTTGGTAGGAAAAGGGAACTGTAACTGACTCACACATGAAGGAGGCCTGAGCTCAGCAGGATCATTTGACTTCTGTGCTGACTTTAATAGGATCCCATTTTGGCTTTGCAAGCATCTTAACCCATAATGTGGTTGTCATGAATTTGTGGAGTAGATATAAAGGCTGTTGAACAATCGATAAGGTCTGTACAAGAATCATGATGTGAAGTTACTTAGATTCCCATCCTTTAAAAATAAAAGTAAAACAGGCTGTGTGTGTCAGAGTGCATTTTAAAAGTTCCAATAATTTCAAAGACTACTTGTTAAATTTCCTTAAGGCCTATCATTATGTCATTATGAATACTTGACTGATTTTCCAGCTGAGATGGTAGGGGCTATTTTCTGAGTTAACAGTTTCATTGTTGACTTAAAAAGGCAATTATATATTCTTTGCCTTTGATGAAGAATATGAATAGAAGTTTGTTTGTTTATTAAGAGTTTAAGTATTGAAATTTAAAATGAATGGGCTTTAATCAGCAATATTAATTTAATCTATTAAATCAGTAAAGGGAAACTTGTATTGAACTTTGCAAAGACCGAGCTTAGGAGTTTTGTGAATATGGTTTGTATGTTTTAGAAAGGGCAAACAAAGTTTCCTTTGTAGTCCCCATGAAGGGTTTCTCTCCAACTGAAGGCACCTGCCTCTAAATGTTTATTTTTGACTTGCCCCTGCCAGGACACCTTCGCGTTGGGTTTTCCGTTCAATTACCAACCTAAAGCAATATGCAGCAGTATCTTTGATTGGGCTGTTGCTTCAGCCACCCACCTGCCATCCTTTACTGGACATTGAGAATAGAGACTACTTCCAGGAGACACCAAAGTCTGGCTCCTGGCATTTGGTCTCAATGTCTGTGAACAGCAGGTTGTGAGCTATCCTGCTCATGTAGGCATACGACAGTCATAGAACAAAAGGAGTCATACCCTTTGCACTCCTTTAGTGACTCCTTCTAATCTGTTTTTGCCACCAATCTTAATAGTCTTCATAACTATCCAACAATATCTAAAGATTCATATACCTTTTCCAAATTGCGCTACAAAATCTTTGACATCCGCTTGAGAGGGAACCTGCGAGTTAATGTGGGTGTAGTTCAATGATGAAATTCATGGAGTGGCTGCAGATAAGCTACAATATACATGTAATATTGATTCAAAACAGATGACCATGGAGTACTATGTTAACAATTCTGGCTGTAGCTACAAGCAACAACAGCAGGGACAGCGTACATGACCTTGGTTCACATCACTTCTGAAAGATGGAAACTCGATCCGTGCATTTCTCCCTCAACCCTGTGTTGATGTATCTGTTTAGGTTATGTGCTTAAATCAATGGCATTGGGCTTGAATCTACAGCACTTTGACCGGAGACAGCAATGAAAGTGAGTGAGTTGATCTGAAATAAACACAAGAGCTAATCAGTGTCACTGCTATTTAAAATTGACATTATACTTAGAGGGATCTGAAAAAAAAGAGAAATCAGTTTTAAAGGTTGAATACTTCTTCGTGCTTTTAACTCTCTGCATTATACAACCACTTGATGGCACCATGGAATTATGAATCCAGCACCACTTTCAGCTATCTGCTCAGAAATATAGAGATAACACTGTGTGGAGCTGGAGAAACACAACAGCCAGGAAGCATCAAAGTAGTAAGAAAGTTAACATTTTGGATCAGGACCTTTCTTTAGAAATGGGGGAATGCTCAGAAATATATATTTTGATTTTGAAAAATTAAAGCTTTTAGATTAGCAATGTTCTAAAGAGTTGTGATGAACTTCCCTGAAGTTCTTTCTGCAACCAAATGTATTTGGTTTCACTAATATTGTAAGCTTTGCTAGAACTTGGGGTTTTATAGGTTGGACCCAGATTTCCTTCAGTGCTCCCCAGAGCCAAGTCTGGTATCTTTCTCAACTGAAAGACCTATTACTCCCTGAATGGGACCACAAGTATAGCAAACAACATATCTATCTGTTAATAGTCAAAATTCTTTTTCTTAATGGATTTCCAGATCAGGAAGCTAAAAAATAGAGATAACACGGTGTGAAGCTGGATGAACACAGCGGGCCAAGCAGCATCAGAGGAGCAAGGAAAGTTGACGTTTCGGGTCGAGACCCTTCTTCAGAAATGGGGGAGGGGATGGGGGTTCTGAAATAGATAGAGAGAGAGGGGGAGGCGGATAGAAGATGGATTAAGGAGAAGATAGGGTGAGAGGAGACAGACCGGTCAAAGAGGTGGGGTTAGAGCCAGTGAAGGTGAATGTAGGTGGGGAGTTAGGGAGGGGTAGTTCGGTCCAGGGAGGACGGACAGGTTAAGGAGGCGGGATGAGGTTAGTGGGTAGGAGATAGGGACGGGGCTTGAGGTGGGAGGAATGGTTAGGGAGGCGGAGACTAGCTGGGCTGGTTTTGGGATGCGTTCGGGGGAGGGGAGATTTTGAAGCTTGTGAAGTCCACGTTGATACCACTGGGCTGCAGGGTTCCCAAGCAAAATATGAGACGCTGTTCCTGCATCTTTTGAGTGGTGTCACCGTGGCAATTTAGGAGGCTGAGAATGGACATGTCGTCCGAGGAGTGGGGTGGGGTGGGAGTTGAAATAGTTTGCTCCCTCCGGAAAAAAATCCAGCTTCTCACTGTGTTATCTCAGATTCTCCAGCATTGGCATTTCCTACTATCTCACCTAAGAAGTAGAAACTTGAAAATAGAGACAACCCTGTGTGGAGCTGAGGAGCATAAAAGGACAGGCAACATCAGAAGAACAGGAAAGTTGATCTTTTGGGTCAGGATCCTTCTTCAGAAATGGGGAGCTCCTCTGATGCTGCCTGGCCCTCTGTGCTCCTTCAGCTCCATACTCTGTTGTCCCTGACTCCAGCATCGTCAGTTCTTGCTATCTCTCGACTTGGAAAATAGACCTCTGTATTACTCCTTGCGTCATATGCTAGCAAGAGTAGAAATAAGATGATAGAGAGGATGATTATAAGGCTTTAGATATGATCTGGGACAGAGGGCCTCAGGTTTTTTGAGAAATTGGGACAACTTCTGAGGCAATGCACATCTATTTACAAAGGATGTTGCATCCAAATAGGACTGAAATGAATGTTTTTGAGGATGGTTCATGTTTGGGAGGATTTATGTTAAATTGAACACACATTTAAAAGTAGAAAAGAGGATGACGGTTGATAAGTGTAGTGGTAGGATTAAAAATAATGTCTTCAAATCAGAATATCTTCAAACCAGTGAGTGTTAATTGTTGATGGTTAATTTGACATGACAATGAGCAGTTGAAATAAACTGGGAAATTATGTGGAAAACAACCCTAATATGAAAACAGCCTGGTTTGACTGAAAGAGAACCATGTGACACTAAACTGAGCAAACAGGCCTGTTGGTCCATCACATGCAGCCACCTGGAGATGTTCTCCTGTAGAATGGAAAGTCTGGAAAAGTACTGAAAGTACTAGGGAATGGAGATACAGCCTGTTATCTTAGATTCAGGGTAGTACTAATATAAGGGACTCTGCCCCATTCATTGGGCTTCACCTTGGAGCGGGATCACCACTGGTGCCAGGAAACTTGAGTTCTCCAGTCCAGCCATTGCACAAGGTCTGCAACAGGCAGAAGGCAGTGAGACTTAGCATTAAACATGTCTAAAGTATTTTAAGCTAATAGATTCAATCATTAGTTTCCACATGTCTCTAATATACATTAAGCAGACTAAGCTAATAAACTTACCTTATATCAAAGTGCATGTGCCTTCTTGTAATCATATTGACCAGATCTAAAAGAACTCGTTAAGTGCTTTCAGTCTAATGATACAATAACAAAAAGTGTTTCTTCATACCTTAGTTAGCTAGGAGCAGACTAAGAAATACTAGGAGGAATACAAATGCATACATTAAGGGTTATGAATAATGTTAGTGAGCTACAAGAACAAGTAGCCATTTGTTTTCATTGTTTCACAGAATGTATGCCTCACTGGGAAGGCCAGTGTTTGTTGATCTTTCTAATTTGCCTTGAAAGAATTTTGGTGATCCATCTTCATGAATTTTTACTGTCCATCTTATGTAGGTACGCCCATGCTGCTGTTTGGAAGGTAGTTCCAGGCTTTAGATGCTATGATGGTGGAGGATATAGTTCCAATTTAGAATGCTGAGTGGCTTGGAGGGGAGCTTGTAGGTGATGGCGTTCCTATCTACTAGCTACTCTTGTCCTTCTCGATGTAAGCATGTTTGGAAAGTACTTTTGAAGGAGACTTGGTGAGTTGCTGCAGAGAAACTTGAACGCAGTGGTGGTGAGGGGAGTGAATACGTGAGATGGTAGATTGGGTGCCAGTGCTGTTCTGTCCTGAATGTTAAGCCTCTTGAGTGTTGTTGGAACCACATTCGTGCAGACAAATGAACAGTATTCCATCATGCTCCTGAATTGTGACATGTGGATGATGAGCAGATTTGAGGGAGGCAGGAGAAGACTTACCTGTTGGAGACATGTTCTTGATGCTACAGTATTAAGTGACTTTTCCAGTTCTTTTTCTGCTCAATGTTCAAGGGAGCCAAGGCTGACATATCCACTCAACGTTACACAGAACTGATCATTGAACTTTGTTTACTGTGGTTCTCTTTTGCCCAATGGCAAGAATACACCTACCTTACTGAAAGATAATTATTTCAAGAAAGATGACAAGATACATGGCGGTCGATTGAACTGACCTTTTCACAGCTTGGGCCGGAATTGTATTATGCCGGTTTGTGTCAAATCATTACTGCCTCAAGGTAACATCTGTGCACTTTTTCCAACAAAGGTAGTGGCAATCAATTTCATGCGAGCACTCAGACCAGGACTGTGGACTCTCAGACTGAGGAATAAAAGAGCTGAGTGAGGTCCATCCATTACATAGTGGGGGTAGATGTTTAAATAAGACAAAATGTTAAGGTAGGTACATAAAACAAGTTACATTACCTTTAGTCTATGAGGAATAAATGAAGGAACATTAGACAAAATTTATAGTGTGTGTATGAAAAAACAAACAAATTGCATTTATATAGTTTATTAATTTTTTTTAGAATGGCAAGGCATTTCTCAAGAACATGATCAGACAAACAACAGGATAACAAAACAAAGAACTTTGGAGGTGGAAATCTGAAACAAACAAAAAAACAGAAATTGCTAGAGAAACTCAGCAGGTCTGGCAGCATCTGCTAAGAAAAAAGAAAAAAAGTAACAGGCTATTTGGATTGGTGACAAAATAATTGGTCGAAGAGGTAGATTTACAATAGCATTTGAAAGGAGAGTGGCTAAAGAACTAGGAGAGGGAATTCAACAATTTAGGACCCAGAATGAGGAAGGCATGCAACAGAACTGGAGAGGCTAAGGAAGAGGTCACAGTTAGTGGTCATCAGAGTTCTTGGAGGTTTGTGAGTTTAGGGAAGGACTGAGGTCGTGGAGAGGAAGTTTTAACACCAGGATAATGATTTTAAATTTGAGGCATTGTTGCACCCGAAGGCAAAGTAGGACATCGATAGAAGACACGATTGGTAAACAGGATTCTGTACAAATCACTTTACTTGCAAACAACATGTTAGATGATAGTGTAATGTGGGAATTGCATTTTAATAGCTGAGCCTGAAAGTTTTAAAACAAAAGGAAGGGATGAGAGATTCATCAACAGCTGGATTGAGGCAGGAGTGGAGCTATGCAGTAATCCACCCAGCAGGAGACATGACCAAACATATTGAGATTGCTATAGCTCTCACACAGATATAAAAGGTTCCTTACTCGATAAAGATGTTTTGATTGACAGGCACGCCCTGACCTCATGAACTGAAAGAGAATCAAAAGTCAATAATTGCCTTTCTTTCTCTTAATAAAAGCTGTTTGCAGGTTTGAAGCTGAGATAGAATAAGATTTGAAGTTCTTTTTAAGGTCAGTGTCAGAGGTTGACAATTATCATGTGATTTTAATGAGCAGTAAAAAGACAACATTGCTCGATTTATTTGCTTTCACATCGCAGAACAGTAGACAATAAATTACACTTCATTAGACATTATATTCTGTTGCTTTATGTACTTCATGTAAAAATAAGGAAGTTTGCTTGTTTATTAACCAAAGTACACATAAGCTATCTTCTGAGAGAAAAGTAAATAGGTTTGAACTGTCAGTATCCAGTACACATAAAGAGGAATCTTATTGAGGAGGCTTCCAGGTCCCTCTATTGTAGGGTATTTGGTGGCAAATGTGCTGTCTACATGTTAAGCAATGAATGGTACAAGTTGAGGAGACATCAATGATGCTGGATTCAGACAGTTGGTGAATTTTCCTGGGTTTCTTCCTGGCTACATCAAATGCAGAAAAACCAAACAGACTTTTATAGGTTCAGAGATAATGGGAACTGCAGATGCTGGAGATTCCAAGATAATAAAATGTGAGGCTGGATGAACACAGCAGGCCAAGCAGCATCTCCGGAGCACAAAAGCTGACGTTTCGGGCCTAGACCCTTCAGCAGAGGCTCTGATGAAGGGTCTAGGCCCGAAACGTCAGCTTTTGTGCTCCTGAGATGCTGCTTGGCCTGCTGTGTTCATCCAGCCTCACATTTTATTAGACTTTTATAGGTTCACAGGATAGGACTCAGGCTCAGAATTAATCTTGTCAAAGACTTAACATTTCTAAAAGCTGTTTGAATGCATCTATTAGATTCCCCTTTAAACTTTAAGAATTATTGTTCTTTAAAAAAAGACGTATTTTGTTGAAACCCTTCATCTTGCATCCATAAGGACAATTTGCAGAAAAAAATGTGTTAAAGGAAAGCAGCATTTATGACAGGAGAGTGCTAATGCTTGGCAGGTGGGTTCTGATTGGTGGAGGTATTGGAATTGAGAATACCCTAGTTAGATGATGACTGAATTAACTGCCAAGCTTTCTTTAATTATTAAACCAAGCAGGCTGAATCTGATTGGTCAGATTGTTGTCCTGCAAAATGAAACAGGGCCTGGCTGTCATCATTTTGTTGAGTTGGAACGGAAACAGTTTGTGTATATGCTCTCTGTCTGCAAAGACAAGGGCCCTGTGCTCTAACCTATTCCAGTCCTTACAGAAGCATAACACTGTGAGCCAAACTGATAATTCTAAATTGTGCGTATAGTTCTTCACACACTCAGGATTATTTAACAAATTATTAATTATGGAATCACATGTAATATTGGACACTGTTTCGTTGGCTTTGTAAGTGCAGGCTGGTTGAGTACAGTGAATACCACTGCTTATTACTAACAGTGAAGGAACGTCATGCAATCTACTGAGTTTGGCACATGTAGCCTACATACCTGGCATCTCATCTGCACTGATTTTCATAAATCGCACAACTCATTTGTGTGATAGGCAGACTGTCTTTTGGGCTTCATAGCAGCATCTTGTTCATGGCAAATACTATTCCTGTTGTTACTGCGTAGCAGGGGTGTGGAACAGCTAGCTTCACCTGTTGTTCAAACCTTTTTAGGTACTTTTGCCTTCTGGTAATCTGAAGTAGGGTGCACTGTCTTTGGAACCGAAAGTGACAGCCTAGCGTCCTTTGAGTTTCACAGATTCACGGAATTGTTATAGCGCAGAATGAGCTGATTTGATACATCACACCTGCACCAGTTATAAAGTCATACAGCTTGAAAACAGACCCTTTGATCCAACTCGTCCATGCCAAGCAGACGTCCTAATCTGACCTAGTCCCATTTTGCCAGCGTTTGGCCCATGTCCCTCTAAACCCTTCCTATCTATATACTCCACCAAGGAGCCTTTTAAATGTTGTAATTGGACCTGCCACTGCCACCGCAACAGAAAATCATGAACATTTGAACAGGATAGATGCAAACAGCATCCACAAGCATTGAGTGGTTGAGAACAAGGAGTCACAGTTTCAACATTAAGTGCAAGAGATTTACAAGGCAGCAGGAGAAGCTTCTTCACTTAGAACTGTGGGGGCCTGGAATTCAGTTCCACAATTAGTGCTCAAGGCAGAAGCTTCAAATGCTCAAGATTGCTTTGCCTTCATCTATTTCTGCAGTGCAATGAAAGGCAAATGGAAACACAATAGATGAAATTGATTAGAATTATTCGGCCGTGTGGATGGTAAACATTGATACAAGCAGTTTGGGCAGAATTCCTTGTTTATAATTATGTAACAATACTGAGGAAAGGAAAAAAAATGGAAACTCCCAGTTAAGCCAAAGGTGGCAATGTCCTGCTTTCTTCCAAATCCCTGCACACCATTCCTATCCAAATAATCAACCAGTGCATATTTAAATGTTTCAATAGAACCTGCCTCCATCGCCTTATCAGGCAATGCATTCCATAACCTAATTGCTTGCTGTATGAAAATCCTTTTCTTACATCACTTCTGTTTCATATGCACATCACTTTAAATCTATGCCCTCTTGTTCTTTTCTTTTTTTGCAAGTGGGAACAACTTCTTCCAATGTACTCTTTCCAGCTCATTCATGATCTTGAAAACCTCCTATCAAGTCTTTTCTCCAGGGAAAACAGCTCTAACCTCTTCAATCTATTCCCATAACTGAAGTACGTCATTTGTATGACCATTATTATAAATCGCTTCTGCATTCTCTCCAATGCATTTACATCTTTCATGCAATGCAACACCTACATCTGCACCCAATTCTCCAGCTGAAGTTGAACAAGTGTCTTGTATTTTCTTCCATTGACTTTGGCTGACTTTTCAAGTCAGGCAATTGACACATCTGGAGATTTAATTTACAACTGAGTCATTGATTAATTTGAAAAATGAGATACTCTAAGAACTTCAAACTCTATTTAAAATGACAATCACAGGTCACACAGCCTTTGCATTTGTGGGAATTTAACCTGGGAATGATATGTTTCCAATCAAGTCCTTCCACGTAGCATGAAAAAAGCCTTCTACGATCGTCTGTTTTTCACTCTCAAATCTCGGAATATTTGATCTTTCCTGTTTTCCATCCTATCAGAGATTCTTTTCCAACTCACCTCTTGCTCAAAACACATTACAGCTGTAATCTCCAATTCTGATGAATGGTCATTGACCAGAAACATTAACACTTTCTCACTCCACAGATGCTGCCAAACCCGTTGAATATTTCCATCATTTCCTTTTTTAAAAGTTCTCCTGGTGTTTTGGTCGATTTTTATCCCTCACTTGATGTAACAAGAACAGATTTTCTGGCCATCAATCCATTGCTGTTTGTACTTCCTTACAGTTGCAGATTGTAATGTATCGACAGAAGTCAAACCTATTAATTGATGGTAAAATGTTCTAATGTTATGAAAGATGCTATATAAATATTATTTTCTCTTCTTTACACCCGTCATTGTCTTACATTATTGTCTTGACCTTCCAGCTCAGTTCTAGAGAAGATAAATACATAACACTGGCTTCATTTTCAGCTTCTTGTAGTCAGTGTTGTTCAGTTTTGGGCAGCTGCTGATATATCAGGAAATGAAAGAAATTAAAAGATAGCTGAACAGTGAGATTTCTTTTGGCACTTCCAATTTTTTATATGTTAGGAAGAAAAACTGTTCTAAAACTGCGTCTCAATTGGTCCGAACCTTCCAGTTCTCTTGTTGTGCATTCTGTCACAGCTCAATCATTTATGTTTGCTCTGTACATCTGTTGTATCATTCACTTGCATGCATTGTTTTGATTTCCCTAAAATGCTGATTATTTTTGCTTCTGATTATCAGAATGGTTAGTTCTGTCCTTGTGTTTATGGATTCATTCTTAAATTGTGTTCTGTCATTTTAATTAGTTGACTTTTGATTTTTTTTTATTTCTGTGGGCTTGACTACACATTTTAAAAGTTTTGTTTAACTTATTTTTCCAATGAACCTGTTCAGAGATGTTACTACACACCTCGGGAGTAGGTGGGACTTTGAACTCAGTCCTTCTGATCCAGTGATCAGGACATTACCACGACACCACAAGAGGGCAGTTGCTTGGCTACCCTTAAAGTGGAGGAACACGTGAAGACAGATGAGACCATTTAGTCCATCAATCCTGTGCTGGCTCACTGCAACAACAACTTACCTAGCTTCACTCCCCTTCCCTCCTCCCACTGGCTTGAAAATATTTCCTGTTCAGGTGCTTATCCAATTTGAAACCACAACTGAATTTGCCTGCACCATCTTTTCAGGCAGTCCTTCCCGGAACATGAACTCTCATTGTGCAAAAAATAACTATATTCTGGAGGACGTGGGAGAAGAAATAATTGGATGAATTTGTGCTCCTTGATGAGAAGACCTGCCCACTATGATTTGTATAATGCTGATTTCCAGAGCATCATGATCAAAACTCCTGTATAACCTTCATCAGAATTTCCAACATGCACCACCAAATGGAAAAGGCATACTGCCTGAGCAAAAAGCAAGGAAATTGCCCAGTATATTGTCTTGGCACTTAGCATCAGGTGGATTATTGAACACAGTTATGTACAGTCCATTAAGATGTTTTTGAGAAGGTTTGTAGCTCGGGTTGTGGATGCAGTCGTAGGCTTGCTGGCTGAGTTGGTGTGTTTGATTGCAGATGTTTCATCACTCTGCCAGGTAACATTATCCATGGTATGAGGCATTTCCAGCAATGAAAGGATGTGCTGCACTTCAATCATACATTTTGTACCCCTCTCAAAGTCAGCAAAATGGGTGACTGGAGATTGCCTCATCTAGGAGGGAGTCACACACCTATTTGTTGGTGATTAGAGTCAAGAAGTATTGGATTACTCTCAGGGGGACACTGATACTAAAGATATGGTTTAGGGCCAGGAACCTGGGCCTGAGACTCTGTGCATGCACCTCACTGGGAATAAAGATGCAGTGTGTCATATAACTACTATTTTAAACCTTCTATACCCACCAATATCCTGGTAAATCTCTTCTGAACCCTTTCCACCTTAATAATATCTTTCCTATAAGTGGGCAACCAGAACTGGACACAGTATTCCAGAAGATGCCTCACCAATATCCTGTGCAACCTCAACATTACTTCCCAACTCCTATACTCAAAGGGATGACAATGAAAGCAAGCATGCTAAACACCTTTTAAGTACCCTGTCTATATGTGATGCAAACTTCAGAGAATTATGTACCCACACCCCAGGTCCTGTTCTACAACGCTACCCAAGACTGTACCATTATTTGTACAAGCCCTACCTTTACTTGTTGTAGCAAAATGAAATACCTTGCATTTATCCAGATTGACCTGCATCTGCTATTTTTCAGCCCATTGACATATTTGATCAAGATCCCCTCGTAAAATTAGAAAAACGTCTTCACTGTCAACCCTGCTGCCAATTTTGATGTCATCCACAATGTACTAACCATGTCTTCAGTATTATCATTCAAATCATTTATATAAACGACAAACAAAAGAGGAGCCCGAACTGATCCCTGTGGAGCACTGTTGGTCACAGGCCTCCGATCCGAAAAGCAATCCTTCACCACTACTCTTTGTTTCTTGCCGTTGGGCCAATTATGTATCCATTTGGCAAGCTCACTCTGAATCCCATGTGACCAAGAAAATCTAAGGGCATGAAGTTGACCACGACTCACTCTATGTTAATCTGTTACAATCTTGGAGCTGAGTGGTAGGAAGAGCTCAAGAGAGACCGGTTACCACACACGTGACCATCTGGTCAATAAGACTTGTAGGGGTATTGAGGCATGCGGATCATTCATTAACCATTTATTTATTCCAGGAGTATCATCACAATGACAAGCAATATCATAAAAGTCTTTATCACTGGTCACTCAGGTACATACAGGGAGGACATGACCTAGTGGCATTATTGCAAAAGCATTAATCCGGAAACAACTTCAGCCAGAGGGTGGCAAATCTGTGGAACTAAATGCCACAGGAGGCTGTGGAGGCCAGGTCTTTGAGTATCTTTTTACAGAGATAGATAGGTTCTTGATAAAGGGATCAAAAATTATAAGCAGAAAGCAAGAGAATGGGGTTGGAAACATATCAGCAATGATTGAATGGCAGAACTTGATGGGTGAAAGATCTAATTCTACTCCTATACCTTATGGTCTTATGATCAAATGGTATGTCGGGTTTTGAACATTAAAACTATGTACAGGGATCATACATATAAGTACAAATGTTCATAAGTTGGAAGCTTATAAATCAGGAACTTCCGACAAGCAGCTCTTTTATTCTAATTATCTTTGTTTCTTTTGTTCAATAAACTTCTGTTTTCTTGTTAAAAACAGAATTGGGCACTGTGCTAATGTTTCAGTGACGGACCTCCATGTTTAATTAAAAAGAAATGTGATCTATGAAGCCAAAGTTAAATCTGGGATTGTCCTCATCCAGAAGTAACATCACCAAAGAACATAACAGCTCCACCTACACCATGGGACCTCTCCTGTCTTTCTTTTCCTCCTTCAGGTTGCAGGTGACAAAAATAGAATAGAATCCCTACAGTGTGGAAACAGGCCCTTTGGTCGAACAAGTCCACACCGCCCCTTGGAGCATCCCACCCAGACCCATCTCCCTATAACCCACACACCCCTGAATGCTATGGGCAATCTAGCATGGCCAATCCACCTAGCCTGCCCATTTTTGGACTGTGGGAGGAAAGTAGAGAACCCAGAGGAAGCCCACGCAGACATGGGGAGAATGTGCAAACTCCCCACAGACAGTTGCCTGAGGCTGGAATCAAACCCAGGTCCCTGGCGCTGTGAAGCTGCAGTGCTAACCACTGAGCCACCGTGCTGCCCATAGAATAATGTACCACAACAATGCTTGGCATCATTTTCCTCTGTGTTGCAATTGGCTGTGTCCTAGGTTAGAGAGTAAGTAAATACAAAAATATTATCCTGAAACTCTTCCTTCCTCAGTTAGTCATAGAATCCCAGTGGAGGAAGAGGCCATTTGGTTCATCTGAGTCTGTCCTGATCCTCCAAAGAGCATTCCACCCTGTATTTCTCCTGTAATCCTACATTTTCTATGGCTAACCCATTTCGCCTGCACATCCCTGGACATTACAGACAATTTAGCATAGCCAATCCACCTAACCTTCACATCTTTGGACTGTGGGAGGAAACTGGAACACCTAGCAAAAATCCGTGTAGATACCGGGAGAAAGTGCAAACTCCCTAACAGACAGTCGCCCAAGGGTGGAATCAAACTCGGCCTCCTGATGCTGTGTGGCAGAAGTGCTAACCACTGAGGCACTGTGTTCATTTTTAAATTAGCGTTAATATTTTACAAGCACATAGCAAGGGACAAGGCAACTCCCATTTAATATCCATCACTTGTCATCAATAAATATACAATTAATATGCAATTAACATCCCCTGTAAAAAGTAAGCATTGCTTATGGACAAACCTCACAATGAAGGAGGTGTTAGAATGGAATGCATGGATTGAAACTCCAAATGTGAAGCTTTGAAGAAATATCTGTCCATTAAAATGGACAGCTTAGTAATCTCAAAAGCTGCTGGAAAGGTTCAGCAGGTTCCACGGCAAATGTAGTGAGAAATCAGAGTTAACATTTCGGGTCGAGTGACCCTTTCTCAGAACCTGTTAAATCTGATTTCTCACCACAGATGGTACCACGAAGTTTTTCCAGCAAACTCTGTTTTTGTTTCTGATTTACAGCATCTGCAGTTCTTCCAGTTTTTAATTAGCCTAATAATCTCACAGGACCAAGTGACAATTGTGCTTGCTACGCACCACAGGCACCAACGTCTTCCCTCTGTATCAAAGTGGAATGTCACCTATGGCCATGAACAAACATGCTTGACTGCGTGCTTTCTCTGGGTCATGCTTTAACAAATGGTCTCTTGTCAAGAGATTGTTTCCTGTTACTGCCTCCTGAGATCTTCATCAAGATTTTGGCTATTGCAAAGGTACGTCACACCGCCCAGGAGGTGGAAATTGCTTGAAACACGCATTACTCACTTCTGGATAGTTTGTACCCAAGAAAGAAATCAAGTGCATTTCTTTACAGCTATCTGGAAGCATACAATCAGCGATGAAAATAGGATATCTGGCAAATACCGCCAAGTGCTGTCAACTAAACATCTCATGCTTTATGTAAATAAAACAGAGAACTGCAGATGCTGGAAATCAGAAACAGAAATTGCTGGAGAAAAAAAACTCAGCAGGTTTGGCAGCATCTGTAGAGAGAAAGCAGAATTAACGTTTTAGGTCCAGTGACCCTTCTTCAGAACGATGTCTAACACAACTGGCTGGAACAGTTGTCTCTTATGTAAACCAAACTAAGCTACATCTCCTTAAAGCAGCCAATCAATTGATTCAGCACAAAGGGGACTGCTTAACTGGCAAGAGATCCATTCCAACATTTTCAACATTCCCTCCACCACTGACACACAGTAGCAACAGTGTGTACCATCTCCCAGATATCTTACTGTAACTCACCATGGCTCCTTCAGCAGCAGCTTTCAAAGCCCCTGAACTTTACTATCTGGAGTGACAAGGGCAGCAGTTGCACTTGCAAGTTTCCCTCAAGTTTGCACATAATTGTGACGTGGGACTGTATAACTGCACCTTCACTGGCATTAGGTCAGAATCTTGAAATTCTCTTCCTAACAGACTGCAACAATTCAAGAAGGCAGCTCACCGCCACTTTCTTAGGGATTAGGTGATTAGGGATGCACAGTAAATGCTGCCCCAATCAGTGATGCCTGCACCACGTGCCTGAATAAAAGATTGCCTGGACAGCAATTAAGGAGCTTACCAACAGTGCTCACAGTGCATGAATGAGCAGGTATAAAAAAGGCCCAGGAAACATGATCAAAGTAGATTAAAAATAGCAGCCCTGTCAAAGTGGAGGTATGCTGGATCCTGAAAAGGTTTTTACCGTGAGATCCAGCTCCTAGTAAGGGATTGGTTGCCCTCCGACCATTTTGAGCATCTCCTGGTCCTAACTCCTCTTCCCACAATATGTCCCGCTGTGGAAGCAATCACTCCCCCGTTGAAAATGAGGTGGAGGCTTTCATTTGTGCCATGTTCTTCTGTTCAAGTTCTTTCAATTGTCCGTTGTAACTTTCATTGAAAATCTACTGGACCTTGGAGAACTGGTATCAGGAACAATGATAAATTGTTCAATATAACACTATTATTATTGCAGTGAAAACATGCATGACTGCCTTACTATCGTGACCACTGACAATTCTCAAATAAATTCATGAAGTGATTTTGCTGCTTAAACTTGTGCAAGAGCCATGATAATTGACCAAGTGGAAGTCTAATGGTTCATCCATCCTGTTCCATTCGGCTGTGATATCATTTGTAACAGAATATTGACAACATTTCACCTCATTAAAAAGCTATGAAATCACCTGGTAAAGGCAAATCCATGAGAAAACAAATCAAAAGAAATGTCAAAAATTACTTTCTGACTGAATTACATCATCAAAATTAGTCCACAAGGCCCTAAATAACTTTGCGTGGTATTTACCTCTTGTAGAAGGTCAACCCAAGGTAACAACAGGTTCAACTAATAGTCCAAGAATTAGTGGCATTAGAATTTGTTCATTTTCTCCTTCACATTTCAACACTTCACATACAGTGAGAGAGCTTTCACTGTCATCAATGTTTTGAGAAAAAAAAGCTATGAAAGATTTTGGGGCACGATATAAACCTTTCTGAAACAGGGATCACTTCATGACTTTTGATTGTAAAAGAGGGGCCAATAGAAATGGAAAGACCTTGGAAAGGTAACAATGATTAAATAATACTTACCAAGTACGGCAATCAAACTGCTAATTTGAGGTCATCACAATTTTTCTTCAGTTCTCCATTTGACAGCAGGCCTGAGCCGCAGAACCAAGATCTCCGTCACTCAAGAAGCAGGTTCTGAATCCAACTGGCCAAAATGTGGATTAAACCCCTGTGTTGTTGTATCAGCTGTCCAACCAAAGAAGCCGACTGGCCGGTTTGGGGGTCTGAATTACAACGGCAATGTGTAAGTTGTGCATGCATGTTGTAGCCTGGTGTTATGTATAATGATGCTATGATGTAATTTCATTTCATCGCCAATCCCGAAGGCCTCCTGCTCATACTACTTCCCATTGGCATATGTCAGAAGGATTTACAAGTTGATACTCAATGTTTCTGGCCACATACCTTCCTTTGCCCATCATCTGCAGTGTGGCTTGACCCTGAAGCCTCTGGTAGAGATGCTTCCCATTGCACCTCAAAGCACCTCATTATGGATATTAGAACTAGTGGCAAAGTCTCAAACTCTGAACAGCTTGTAGAAGTAAATGAGAAACCTTGTCACGCAAGTGCTCCTGTGTTTTGTGACAAAGGTTCTGATGAACATAATATAGTAGATCAAAGAAAATAAATACCAAAAGAAGTGCCGATGCTGGAAATCAGAAACAGAAACAGAAATTGCTGGAAAAGCTCAGCAGACCTGGCAGCATCTGTGGTGAGAAACTAGAGTTAACGTTTCAGGACCCAGTGAGCCTTCCGCAGAATAGTTTGTGTGACATATATTCCAGAGAGGTCCAGTAAATGGACGGATGACAATTGTAAGACATGCAGGAAAAGGGACAATTAAGGTTCGATGTAACTTGAGTATTGAGGCAGACGGTCAAGAAGTGAAATCTGTGGGCCTGCAGAAATCGGATGAAAGAGTGGAGAGTAAGAAAGTGCAGTGGAAACACTAATAGTATGTCCGAAAGGAATGTTTGCATCAGGAAATGAACATATCCAAGTGAAAATCTCTCTAGTTGTGCATCAATGCAATAAATATCCTGAAAGACAAAATAGCATGAACAAAGGCATGGTTGGCATCGATTACAATGACTACATTTCAGGAAGTACTTAATTGACCAGAAGGTGCTTGTGACGTTTTGAGGCTATGAAGAATTCAACTTCTAGCTTACTGCATTTTCCCCATCATTTTTTATTATTAATACTATTCTCTGTGTTCTTAAATAGCCTATCCCACAACTCTGACCGATAGATAATGATTCTAATTAAAAGGGAGGATTTTGACATAGAGAGATGCTACTAGAGGAATAGTTTCTTCATATTATCTTTAATTAATTTGTTTGAGCATATTATGAAACACCTTAGGAACCTTATGCCCAGAGGTAGGAACTCTACCACAGCATCAGAAGAGCCCCAAAGTTTCTCATTATATGAGCTCAAGGCATATTATAGATTGGTGTCTTTCATCTACATATCTCTGACTTTAATAATGTGTTGATTGCACCTTTGCAGAGATCCACTCTAGACCTGAACACCTAACTAGGTAAAAGTTTCAAAGCAGCATGATTGCGGGCTGCATTGCCAAATAAATTGTAAGTTTCGTTATATGGTAAATGCTTAAGTTAAAAGAGCAATGAATTGTTTCGGTGTCTTGGTTAGCATTCTTCAAAAACAGACTAATCCATTTCTAGAATCTGACTGTGCAATTTGGATGCTATATCTACTCAAAAATCAATGTGGCAGCATTTCAAAAAGAACTCTTTCGTCTATCTAGTTGATGTGATAGACACTATATAAATACAATTTTTCTTAAAACTCTCATTGTTCTTTGCTGACTCTGGAGTTTATAAATGTTAGCCCTAATGCATTGAATAATTTTCCCATTGTCTCCTCCAGACACTTTAAGTAATAACATATCTTAAAATATCTTTAAATATGTAGACGCTATTGTTGATACTTTAGAATTTTTATGTAGTTCTTTTAAACTCAGTTCACATTATTCTTGCAGCTAATATTCATCCACCTGTTATTCACTGACTTCATGCATAAGCAACTTAATTAAAAGATGACAACACATAGAAAAGGTGTACTATATTTAGTCATAAAACAGTCCTGTTCAACCTAACAACTATTTACAGTTGGATTGTTATTTCATAACACCATGGAATAAACAAGGAAAGCTCTTCTGATACTAAAGTGTTCCATTGTCAACATCATTACTCACTGTGTTTCAGGAGTTTTTCTAAATATACTTTAACAATCAATTGCCAAATTCTTCAGGAACAGAGTACATAATTTAAGAACTTTTCTCATTGCTATTCATGGGATCTTTGTCTGCTTCTATTCTGCACATTAACTATGACCGTTTATCAAAAGTACTTTTACAGTTGTAAAATCTTTATGGATGACCTAGGAATGTGGAAGTAGTTATATAAATGCCATTTAGCAAGTTTTGAGAATGCCATTTACTTCCTTTCATGGGACAGCTGGAATCTGAGAGTGGACCACAGCAGGTTGAGGACTGAGGTAAGGAAGCCCCATTTGCAGTTTTGGTGACTGTTGACAATTTACAGAAATGAAATGTATTGCCAAAGAATGTGGTGGAGCCATATAATTAGGGATTTCAAAAGGGGATTAGATCCTTCTGAGGAGGAAAAGAAGTAGGGAGAGGGTGTGTGAAATCAGCTGAGTTGCTCTATAAGGAGCTTGCATAGACGTAATGGACAATCAAATCTTTTCCTATGCTATACCATCCAATGGTACTTTGAGGTATGATTTATGTATATTAATATAATTTACATTTAGTGTATACATTTTGAATTAGCAACATGTGGATTTTGTAGAAGGGGTTTAATAAGTAACTTGTCAGCGTTTCTGAAGGCATGGATTTTAAGACAATATATGTAAGAGAGACGTTTCTGGAGTGATTATGCATTGTTTGCATTTTGAGAGTATTACAATCAATGAAAATAAACATAAAAAAACTTGTTTTTGATTTAGAAGAATCAGGAGGTTTTTTTAGCTTAAGTGAAGAACAAATGAATTGGAAAGCTTTTGGTTTCAGTTTGCAGAATACCTAACTGAGGTTCAATGTAGGAACATCTTCTCCTGGAGAAAGACGTTATTTCAGAACAATTAGGAAATAGGTTGCCTAACTTCAAGCATGAGATTTTGAATATTCCAGACAATAAATGTTTAGTTAGAAACCTAGAGGAGTTACTTGAATCTAAGAAAGTTTAAGCTCAGTCATGTGACGAATCAAGTAAAAGACTATCAAGTTCTCAAGATTAGAAATTGTAAGAAAAAGTTAAGTCAAACCTATGCCTTCTGATTTGAAGAGGACTCCCTTCATAGTATTTAAACATTATAAAATAATAGTACTGGGAATAGATGGAATTATATTTTACTGTGTGCTTTAAAATCTTTCAAATTGTAATACACGTAAATAGTTTGATTTATTTTATTTTATCTTCATTTCTTTTGCAGAATAAACTTTGATTTTATTGCTGAAACTAAATTTCCAGCATTGCATGCTTATACTTCAATGAAAGACTTCCATGTCAATTATTTAAAAAGTTATGACCTAACAAGCCAGATTTGAGTCTGTGATCTGACTTGTCCAGTTCTAACATCAACTGGGATCATAACAGAAGCTGTAGTTGACTTAGAGAGGCACAATTCTACAGAAGATGCCATTGTTAGTATTGGTTCTCATGTGAGACAAAAATAGATTAAAGTTTAATTTATATTTAAGCCTTTGATTGTTGATGCCTTTCACTGTAGTTTTAAATGATTCTGTAATTCCATGAGGAGTTGTAAACATCATGTTTCCTCATTATAAAGATAAAATGAATTTATCCGCCATATTAGAGAAAATTTGGGAGTTTAACATTTTAGCTATCTATAACCCTTCACTATACTAAAGAGTGCATTTATAACAAAGTGGCCAGATTAGCTTTATTCCTATTTGTGAAGTTAGATGAATAAATAGAATTGTTTTATTTGTTCTTTGCAAAATGATTGTATGTTAATTGAAATTTCTTTCATTATTTCCTGGTGTATTTGCATGAGTACTGTATAATCAGAATTCCTTCCACCAGACCTTGTGATTTCAAGAAAAGGAAATACAAGGTTTGAATTTCCCATTTTCTCCTCAATGGTCACTTGTCAGAATAACAGTGGCCTGACCCCAATACTATTGTACGAGGCGATTAATCTTTTTTGGCTGTCTGTGTGGAGTTTGCACATTCTCCCTGTGTCTGTGTGGGTTTCCTTCGGGTGCTCCAGTTTCCTCCCACAGTTCAAAGATGTGCAGGCTACGTGGATCAGCCATGCTAAATGGCCCATAGTGTTCAGGAGTTATAGGGGATTGGGTCTGAATGGGATGCTTCAAGGGATGGTATAGGTTTGTTGGGCTGAAGGGCCTGTTTCCACACTGTAGGTAATCTAAACAAAAACTTTTGTACACAGTGCTACAAACCAAACCTCAGCACAAATAGACAGAAGTTAAATTCAGGCAATGGCCCTACATAAGGAATTTGACCATTTTTGATTGCTGTCACGGTGTAATGGTGCAGGGAAATGGCAGTACCTGTTTTTGCGATGTAATCAGATTAATCGCCTCGTACAATAGTATTAGGGTCAGGCCACTGTCCTTTTGACAAGTGACCATTGAGGAAGAAAGTGGGTAATTCAAACCTTTGTCCATCTAAGGACTAGGAATGGTTGCCTTGCCATTTCTAAACAGAAGGAGGGATATTCAGAACTACTGCCAATTGATCATGTTGTCTGGGCTATTGTTTTTCATGGGAAAGCTGAATTGCTGGAAGGAGATTTGGCTTTCGGACTTCCTATCAGTAGGAAAATGTTTGGTAATGTTCTGAAACGCTGCATATGAATCACTATAAAAAAGAATGAAATTGAAGCAAATTGGCTGCAGTTGAATGAAGGGCTAGGACCAGTCAGTCTGACTCAGGCCTACAATTAACACTGGGTTGATCAGCCATGTTGGAGATTGTACGTGTTTCAGCCGAATCTTGGTGATCAAAAGGCTCAGCTGTCACAAGAAGGGTCAGGAACATTTAACTTAGTTCATGGACATAAAGTTTGCACTAGTAGGACCAACCACATGGTGGACTCAGTTCAGAACCCTCTCCCCATCACTCTTTTCTGATGAAGGGTCTAGGACCGAAACATCAGCTTTTGTGCTCCTAAGATGCTGCTTGGCCTGCTGTGTTCATCCAGCTCCACACTTTGGTGTCTCAAATCCAAGGGGTATTAGGTTTGAGAGGTTAAGGTGATCTAAGGGTAACAATAAAATCCAAGGGTTTGAGTGACAAGGTGGCTCTGTGGTTGGCACTGCTGCCTCACAATGCAAGGCACCTGGATTCAATTCTACCCTCGGGCGACGGTCTGTGGAGTTTGTGCATTCTCCCCGTGTCTGTGTGGGTTTCCTCTCTCAGTCCAAAGATATGCAGTTTAGGCAGCTTGGCCGTGCTAAATGTGTGCAGGCCAGTTTGATAGACTACAGAAAATGCACAGTTGCAAAGGTAGGGGTGGTGGGTCTGGTTGGGATGTTCTTCAGAGTGGCCTTATTCCACACTGTAGGTATTACATGATATTTGTAAGGTTTGGGCAGAAATACAAAACTTTTCCTCTTGTTTTACAATAACAGTTTCTTTTCTAATCCATCAAGGAGCCAAGGTTAAATCGTGGAGAGATTTAAATTGGGCAAATCAATGAAAGTGATTTGCGATTTGCACTAGTTGAGAGGTTCAGTATCAGGGCATTAAGAGGTTTATTCTACTAAACAAGTTTGTGGTTGAGTCAAACACTGAATTTGTTCTTTATAAATCCTAAAATCCAAGAGCCATTGTAAGGGGCAGACTGGAATGATTTACAACCCTGATAAGATAGGAGTAGACTGAGAAGAATTTTAATCTGAAGGTCTGCATAAGTTTGGGTGTAGACAGGGACAATAGGGAGAGGTCATTATAATTAGAAAAGTTGTCTCTGTCGGGGAATGTTCTTCAACTTAGCAACTTCTGCTTTTAACTGCGGCTAGTCAAGTTGTCTGCGCACTGACCCCTCACGGGATCAGGTCTCCTATTAACATCTGATAATTGCTCAAATCAAGCAAAATTTCAACTGATTTTAATGCTTAATACATACATACAGCAGGTTCCTGAAAACAAAATGGCAGCGGAGTGGGATTGTATCAAACTCATGCAAGCACAAAAATAAACTCAGTACTACAACTGCTTCCTTATATGTGAAAGTGTTTTTCACAATAATTTTTCTGAGATTCCATACTTTGAAGATTTTCTCAGGCACTTCAGGATGGTGCAACAATGCTCTCCTTAGGTTCTGTAGACCCTTGAAAGCAATGTGATGCAAGATGGATCTGGAGGTAATACTTGCACATTCTTTGAAGCATTTATTTACAGAGATGTACATGGCAAGCACACACTTCCTAACTCAACAGCCACAGTTTCACTCTGCTCTGGGAACACTCCTACAACGCTGTTCATGGACAAAAGCATTTCCAACAGATTGATTGCTGAGGATGAGGCAAACAGAATTTTCTCTCCACATGACTCCTCACAACTTGCTGTAGGCCCTGTTTGACAGAAATGCCAGGAAAGATTCCCCCAGTTCAGTCGGTAGCGCACAATTTTACCACTCTTGGTGATGGCGTTAAAATCTACTACTCAAAATTCATTCTGTGTCCTTCCTATTTCCAGTCCTTCTTCCAAGTGCTATTCAACATGGAAAGTTACTGATTCATCAGCCGAGGGAGGGCAGTAGGTGGTAATCAGTCACAGGTAGTCAGATGCCATGAGGCTTCCAGGAGTTTGCAGCTAGGGACAAATGGTGTTTCTGAACGTCTATTACAGCATAGCTGCTGCAGTCAGGCCTATTTTACAGAAAACAGGATATACCCAGGCACAGTGGGAGACACTGGACATTGGCTGCAAGGAATGATTCAATGACAATGACTGCATCAGGGTATTGCTTAACGAGTCTGGGTAACAAGTCTTGATGCAAGTATCCAGGCATTAGGAGACAGGGCAGTGTGCTGCTGTGTCAGTTCTGATACCTTGATTGATCTTGTAGTTCATGTTGTTTTATTCTCATTCAACTTGTTTTGTGGCAGAATTCCAGGCCATTTCAAAAGTAATTAAGAGTCAATCACATGGCTGTGGGGCTAGAGTTACAAATAACTCCAGTTAAATGAGAAAGATATCCTTCTTGACATTTGTAGGGGAATTGAACTCAGATCTCTGGAGTCTGGGTGACTGTGTCACCGGACTTGTAACATTACCACTATATTACTGTTCTCCCATAGACCCACATTTTAATAGATATCAATTTCAATTGATCTCATACTTGGTCAAAGACTGCCTTAATGTCAGAGACACTTACTCCCTTCTCAACACTGGAATTCAGATTTTTGTTCTTGAATCAGATTATGAGTTATGGAGCTGCATGCCCCTTGGCAGAACACAAATACTGTATTAGTGAGTAGGCTACTGAAAGTTTAGAAGAATGAGAGATGACTTTACTGAAACATATACAGTTCTTAGGGATCTCTACAGAACAAAGGGAGAGAGGCCATTTTCCTTGCAAGAGACTCTAGGACCTGAAGGCATAATCTCAGAGTAAGTCAGCTCCCATTTAAAACAAAGATGAGGAAGAATTTCTTCTCTCAGAGTCTAGCGAATCTGTGGAATTCTTGACCGCAGATTGCAGTCAAAGCTGGGTCATGAAGAATATTCAAGTTTGAATCAGTAAAAGAATCAAGGGCTATGGGAAAAAGGCAGGAAAATAGAGCTGAAGATTATCGGATCAGCCATGGTTTTGTTTAATGGCGGAGCACTTGGTGGATCCAGGAGTCTATTTCAGCTCCTGTGTCTCATGGTCTAATGCTCAAAATTACAAGGTCCTGAGGAAATCTCATTAAAAGATAAAGACCAGTTCATGGAAATGTTCAAATACAAAGACCAAGAAATGCTTAAGTCTCTCTGTCACTCAGAATCAAGATTTTGCTCTACCAAGTAGAAACACATACTTAGAACTCAGATTGGTTTGTGAGTTAATGAGATTGCTGACAGTGAAACATGAATGAATTTCAAAGTGAGTTTCCAAAATTGTTCTACAGGCTGAAAAACTCAAGTTTACATTGCACATCACTCTCAAAAACCTTAAATCAACCTGTTTATTCACAACTAAGAAACTTCCTCACCCACTCTTAGGCAAAGTTAAAGTTGAAATGGAAATGATGCATGAACAATAATATTGAGTTGTGGCTACAGGCCTGAAGTGAATGGGTTCTCGAGAACCGATGTAGATTTAACTCAGTCAAATGCCTAGTGGATGACAAGCTACCAAAACCAGTCAAAGGAAAACCCCCATGCTTTATCGACCCACCCCTTATACATTGAGTTGGCCCCCACTCTTCAGTATTGTAATCCCAGCCTCCGGAACACTATAGTGAGCTTTGATAAATCCCCGCTTCTTGGCTTTTAGTAGCTAGATTCTGAGAATTGAATGTGGTCCATTTGCTTGAACAAATATCTGGAGAGCCATGAACAATGAACGACCAGACCCCAGATTGATACCTGTACAGCTCCCTGACTGACTTACCTTGACTCTCCAGGCTAGTTGCCTTGGACCCATGAGGCTGACTGTGGCCCACTCCCTGCATTCGAGAGATATGGACACAGAAAATGGGACTGCTCAGCAATCCAACTGATTGTGCTCAAGCCTCTGGACTGGTGTTGGACGCTGCCTTTGAATTTCAGTGTTTGGATCCTCGCTTGAAGCATGCCTCATTGGGCTTGAGTAAGGACTACTCCCCGTAGTCTTTCAGATATGGCTGTTTTCTTGAAGCGCATGCACTGTGTTCACCTTGGGCACTGCTGGCAGGAATGGGCAAGGTGCAGGAATGAGATTTAATAGCATCCTGCTGTACAATAACATGTTCACCACCTTGACTTTATCTCAAGAGGGTTGGAATATAAAAGCAGCGATGTGCTTCTGAGGCTTTATAAAGCTCTAGTTAGGCCTCATTTAGAGTACTGTGTCCAATTTTGGGACCCACACCTCAGGAAGGACATACTAGCTTTGGAGCACGTCCAGCGGAGATTCACACAGATGATCCCTGGAAGGGTAGGTTTAACATGTGATGGACGGCTAAGGATCCTGGGATTGTACTCATTAGAGTTTAGAAGGTTGAGGGAAGATCTAACAGAAACTTACAAGATAATGTATGGTTTAGAAGGGGTGGACGCTAGGAAGTTGTTTCCGTTAGGCAGGGAGACTAGGACCCGTGGGCACAGCCTTAGAATTAGAGGGGGTAAATTTAAAACTGAAATGAGATGACATTTCTTCAGCCAGAGAGTGGTGGGCTTGTGGAATTCATTGCCACGGAGTGCAGTGGAGGCCGGGACGTTGGATGCTTTCAAGGCAGAGATCGACAAATTTTTGATCTCAGAAGGAATCAAGGGCTACGGGGAGAGTGCAGGGAAGTGGAGTTGAAATGCCCATCAGCCATGATTTAAATGGCGGAGTGGACTTGATGGGCCGAATGGCCTTACTTCCACTCCTATGTCTTATGGTCTTATGGTCTTGACTGTTAACTGCTAACTGTTTAAAAACTTGTACATAAATGTTTTGTTTTATTACTAATTCTTGGTATGCAGTCTTCACTAGCAGGATTCATAATTATTGCCTATCCCAATGTGATACAAATGAGTGGCTTCTAAGACTGCTTTGGAAAGTAGGTAAGTGTCAACTTGTTTGGCAAGAGTCTGGAGAAAGGTCCGGGCGTGAAACGTCAACTTTCCTGCTCCTCTGCTGCCTGGCCTGCTGTTTTCCCGCAACTCCATACTGTGTTAGTGCTGACTCCGGCATCTGCAGTTCTTGCTATCTCAAAGTAAGTAGAACAGATTTCCTTCTGTAAAGGATGTTTCTCAACAAGGTGGGTGCACTTCTTGAGGCAGAACAACAAAGATCCTTCTGATACATTTTTATATCAGAGTGAACAGAATTCCTCACTTACTCCTATGATGATGCCAGTTTGTGCCACCGATACTGTTAATGGAGAAACATTCCATAAGTCTATGGAATGTATGAGTCCCGAGCAGGAGTTGACCATAATGTCCCTTGAATCTGCTCCGCCATTCAGTAAGATCATGCATACCCGTGAAAAACTTAACGGCTCGCTTAACCAAAATCTACCCAAATCTATCTCCCTCTTAAAAATATTGATGGACTCTGCTTACAAAATCTTTTCATGAAGAGAGTTCCATAGACCCACGATCTTCTGAAAGAAAACATTTCACCGAATCTCTAAATGGGCAACCCCTGATTTTTAGAAGGGCATCCATAGACCTAGATTCTCCCATAAGAGAATGTGAGGGAAGTCCTGATATGTTCAGCTTCCCCTTGTAGCAGTCTTTCATTCAGGAATATACAGGTTGCATCTGATGAGTTTGTCTATTCCCACAGGGAACAGGAAACTGCACGTTCAGAAATATTCTCCATCAATGCTGCAGCATGAGAAATGATGCTCTATTTTTACATGACTGCCCAGGAAATTGTTCTTCCTCTTCCCATGTTGCAGAGATAGTGTCAGATGTGCTAGCAGTCAATGTTGAGGTTCCCTTCATCTCATTGCCCTGTTCAGAGCATTTTGCATAAGTTCAAATGCAGTCTTGCCCGTTCTGACTGCACATTTTCTAAGCGAAGCAACAATCTCTTAAGAGATCTTTGTTCATTCTTCACATTCTAGGAGTGAGTCTTTTGAAGAAGTAATCTTATATTTTGCAGTCTTCCCAGTAATTTGCTGCTCACTTCATCCTTAACGTGACAATGCAGTGCAAGAATCTCAAGATGTTACTGTTCTAACACAGTTGAATGGAGATGCTGCCTAGCAATTCTTTAATACTGCAACTTCAGTGTTCAGATGTCTTTACTGTTTAGATTTTTTCATCTACAGAAGGAAAGAGATAAAACTAACCAGCATCCAGTCAAACAGAAGTTGTACCCTTTCTATGAGAAACTATGTGCCTTCATGCAACTTGTCAGCCTTTATTCCAACAGTCTATGCAATGCTATGATCTTTGGGACACCGTTACTAATTCTGGTCTTTTCTCATTTCAGTTGCTGAAGCATGGTTCCAGACTATCCTTCAGGCCATTGCCCTCCTCCCTCATTTCCAGTGAGCAGATCATGGAAAATTGTAGGGTTTCCACAGCTATCTGTGCACAATGGACTTTGGGGAAAAATGATGGAGTTGGAAAGACATTGTCCTTAGTCAAATACGTATTAAATGATTCAATTAATACTATTAATATCATACTTCAAGTTAGTAAGATTGGAAACTGATATGGTATTGGGGAGAGATATAAAGATAGGGTTTAATGATGATGTAGCTGAGCCTCTGAAATAAGCTATCATGTAACTATGAGCTCAGTAACTATGTGCTAGTACCCTGTCAAGAGGCTTTGGACCTTACACCACCAAATACACTGTGCTATAGCCTTACCATCTGCATTATCTATCAATAAACATTGCTTAACAGTAATCTAGAAGTTTGGTCTGAGCTTGTGTGAAAACCCAAATAATCCACATTTTGCAACAATTTCATCACTCTCAGTGAAGATACAGTCTAATGAGAAAGAAAGACAATGAAAGGATGAAACCACACTTGACTAACTAAAGTATCAAATTGAAAGAAAAGGCATTTAACTCTGCAAAGACTATTCATAGGCAGGAGGATTAGAAAAAAATTAGAAGCCAGCAAAGGATAATTTAAAAAGAGAAAAACAGAGAAATTAGAATATGACAGTAAATAACAAGAAACATAAAAATGGATAATAAGAGCTTTTATAAGTATACATAAAGGAAAAGAGTGGCTAAAGTAAGTTTTGGATCCTTACATGATTAAACTGTCAAATTAACAATGAAAAACAGGGATGTGGTTAATGCTTTAAGCAAGAATTTCGTATCTGTTTTCAGAGTATTAAAAAAACTCCAAGAATAGTGGAAAATTGGGAGGCAAAGGTAAGGGTAAAACGTGAAAACATTGTGGTCACTAGAGAATAAAATCCTGGGAAAACTAACAAAGACTGATGGCTGACAAGACCCCTGGATGTGACAGCCTGCATCTTATAAGCGAGGTAGTTAAAAGAAAACCTGAAGATGTGGTGTATTTGGATTTTCAAACCTGTGCAATACATATAACAGGTTACTACACAAAATAGGAGCTCATGTTGTAACTCTCAGGAAAATGGGAGTCCGGTATAATTGTTGTGTTGGCAAATTATAACTAATTGAGTGCCAGTAAGGGCTTCAATTATTTGCGATCTGCATTAATGACGTGGTTGAAAGGACTGAAAGTATTGTAGCCAAATCTGTTGATGATATTTAAAAAAAAAACACGATAATCAAATTGTGAGGAGGATACAAAGAGTCTGCAAAGTGATACAGATCAATTAAGAGGGCAATTTTTTAATGCAGGACAACACTCTTTGCTAAAAATAATAGAAAAGCAGAGAGAGAGTGACAGAGAGTGAAAACCTGTCAATGAGAAGTGGGGTGGAGGCTATAATTGGCTCCTTATTATCAACTAAAAACAAAAAGATGATCTTGACATTTATATTTTATTCGCATATATTTTGGTTTTGTGGTTCACATATGATTGCAGTGGTTACCTTTCAAAATTATTTAATTGGCTTTACAGAAATTGGGAATGTCCTGAAGAAATTCCAGGCACTATTTGATCTCACACTCTTGTTTTACATACACATTCACACACAAATCAAGGCATTCCCATGCATTTCAAAAATGGGTGCAAATTTGGTGCATTTTCTCACTGCTTTCTGCACCAACTAAAGTGGTAACATCTTCTCCTCCAGTGAATACTAAAGTAAAAAGCTTATTTATTACCCATGCCTCTACAAGTATAGTTAATCTTATTCCTAACTGGTAATAAAATGTGAGGCTGGATGAACACAGCAGGCCAAGCAGCATCTCAGGAGCACAAAAGCTGACGTTTCGGGCCTAGACCCTTCATCAGAGAGGGGGATGGGGAGAGGGAACTGGAATAAATAGGGAGAGAGGGGGAGGCGGACCGAAGATGGAGAGTAAAGAAGATAGGTGGAGAGAGTATAGGTGGGGAGGTAGGGAGGGGATAGGTCAGTCCAGGGAAGACGGACAGGTCAAGGAGGTGGGATGAGGTTAGTAGGTAGATGGGGGTGCGGCTTGGGGTGGGAGGAAGGGATGGGTGAGAGGAAGAACCGGTTAGGGAGGCAGAGACAGGTTGGACTGGTTTTGGGATGCAGTGGGTGGGGGGGAAGAGCTGGGCTGGTTGTGTGGTGCAGTCGGGGGAGGGGACGAACTGGGCTGGTTTAGGGATGCAGTTGGGGAAGGGGAGATTTTGAAACTGGTGAAGTCCACATTGATACCATTAGGCTGCAGGGTTCCCAGGCGGAATATGAGTTGCTGTTCCTGCAACCTTCGGGTGGCATCATTGTGGCAGTGCAGGAGGCCCATGATGGACATGTCATCTAAAGAATGGGAGGGTGAGTGGAAATGGTTTGCGACTGGGAGGTGCAGTTGTTTGTTGCGAACTGAGCGGAGGTGTTCTGCAAAGCGGTCTCCAAGCCTCCGCTTGGTTTCCCCAATGTAGAGGAAGCCACACCGGGTACAGTGGATGCAGTATACTACATTGGCAGATGTGCAGGTGAACCTCTGCTTAATGTGGAATGTCATCTTGGGGCCTGGGATAGGGGTGAGGGAGGAGGTGTGGGGGCAAGTGTAGCATTTCCTGCGGTTGCAGGGGAAGGTGCCGGGTGTGGTGGGGTTGGAGGGCAGTGTGGAGCGAACAAGGGAGTCACGGAGAGAGTGGTCTCTCCGGAAAGCAGACAGGGGTGGGGATGGAAAAATGTCTTGGGTGGTGGGGTCGGATTGTAAATGGCGGAAGTGTCGGAGGATGATGCGTTGTATCCGGAGGTTGGTAGGGTGGTGTGTGAGAACGAGGGGGATCCTCTTTGGGAGGTTGTGGGCGGGGGCGGGGTGTGAGGGATGTGTTGCGGGAAACCATCATCTCCAACACCATTCATGACCTCATCACCTCAGGGGACCTCCCACCCACAGCCTCCAACCTCATTGTTCCCCAACCCCGCACGGCCCGTTTCTATCTCCCTCCCAAAATCCACAAACCTGCCTGCCCTGGTTGACCCATCGTCTCAGCCTGCTCCTGCCCCACCGAACTCATCTCCACCTATCTGGACTCCATTTTCTCCCCTTTGGTCCAGGAACTCCCCACCTACGTCCGTGACACCACCCATGCCCTCCACCTCCTCCAGGACTTCCAATTCCCTGGCCCCCAACACCTCATCTTCACCATGGACGTCCAGTCCCTATACACCTGCATTCCGCATGCAGATGGTCTCAAGGCCCTCCGCTTCTTCCTGTCCCGCAGGCCTGACCAGTCCCCCTCCACCGACACCCTCATCCGCCTAGCTGAACTCGTCCTCACCCTCAACAACTTCTCTTTTGACTCCTCCCACTTCCTACAGACTAAGGGGGTGGCCATGGGCACCCGCATGGGCCCCAGCTATGCCTGCCTCTTTGTAGGTTATGTGGAACAGTCCCTCTTCCGCACCTACACAGGCCCCAAACCCTACCTCTTCCTCCGGTACATTGATGACTGTATCGGCGCCGCCTCTTGCTCCCCAGAGGAGCTCGAACAGTTCATCCACTTCACCAACACCTTCCACCCCAACCTTCAGTTCACCTGGGCCATCTCCAGCACATCCCTCAACTTCCTGGACCTCTCAGTCTCCATCTCAGGCAACCAGCTTGTAACTGATGTCCATTTCAAGCCCACCGACTCCCACAGCTACCTAGAATACACCTCCTCCCACCCACCCTCCTGCAAAAATTCCATCCCCTATTCCCAATTCCTCCACCTCCGCTGCATCTGCTCCCACGATAAGACATTCCACTCACGCACATCCCAGATGTCCAAGTTCTTCAAGGACCGCAAATTTCCCCCAACAGTGATCGAGAACGCCCTTGACCGCGTCTCCCGTATTTCCCGCAACACATCCCTCACACCCCGCCCCCGCCACAACCACCCAAAGAGGATCCCCCTCGTTCTCACACACCACCCTACCAACCTCCGGATACAACGCATCATCCTCCGACACTTCCGCCATTTACAATCCGACCCCACCACCCAAGACATTTTTCCATCCCCACCCCTGTCTGCTTTCCGGAGAGACCACTCTCTCCGTGACTCCCTTGTTCGCTCCACACTGCCCTCCAACCCCACCACACCCGGCACCTTCCCCTGCAACCGCAGGAAATGCTACACTTGTCCCCACACCTCCTCCCTCACGCCTATCCCAGGCCCCAAGTTGACATTCCACATTAAGCAGAGGTTCACCTGCACATCTGCCAATGTAGTATACTGCATCCACTGTACCCGGTGTGGCTTCCTCTACATTGGGGAAACCAAGCGGAGGCTTGGGGACCGCTTTGCAGAACACCTCCGCTCAGTTCGCAACAAACAACTGCACCTCCCAGTCGCAAACCATTTCCACTTCCCCTCCCATTCTTTACATGACATGTCCATCATGGGCCTCCTGCAGTGCCACAGTGATGCCACCCGAAGATTGCAGGAACAGCAACTCATATTCCGCCTGGGAACCCTGCAGCCTAATGGTGTCAATGTGGACTTCACCAGTTTCGGAATCTCCCCTTCCCCTACTGCATCCCTGAACCGGCCCAGTTCGTCCCCTCCCCCCACCGCACCACACAACCAGCCCAGCTCTTCCCCCCCCACCCACTGCATCCCAAAACCAGTCCAACCTGTCTCTGCCTCCCTAACCGGTTCTTCCTCTCACCCATCCCTTCCTCCCACCCCAAGCCGCACCCCCATCTACCTACTAACCTCATCCCACCTCCTTGACCTGTCCGTCTTCCCTGGACTGACCTATCCCCTCCCTACCTCCCCACCTATACTCTCTCCACCTATCTTCTTTACTCTCCATCTTCGGTCCGCCTCCCCCTCTCTCCCTATTTATTCCAGTTCCCTCTCCCCATCCCCCTCTCTGATGAAGGGTCTAGGCCCGAAACGTCAGCTTTTGTGCTCCTGAGATGCTGCTTGGCCTGCTGTGTTCATCCAGCCTCACATTTTATTATCTTGGAATCCTCCAGCATCTGCAGTTCCCATTATCTCTTATTCCTAATTGGTTCCAGGTTTCAGTTGACAATTATTAGTTGTATCTTTGTAAAAAACTTATGGGCATCCATTTATCTTACCCACTCGTCTATGTTCAGCATTCTTATTACCCATATGTTCTGTTATAGACCAGACCAGAATCCCTCAAAATATTTTGGAAAAGTTGCCCAGACCCTAATTTTTTAAAAGTAAATGTAAAATGCTGTATTTCAGATGCAATTTGACTGGTCAAACTATTCAACGTTAAGCAACACACAATCTATTCAAATACTGTAGTTAAAATACAACAAAAGAAAGAAGAACTTAGAATAATTCTATTGGAAAACTTAACAGAATAACAAATACAATAACTATTAGCCACTAACAGTTCCGATATAATTGTCATACCTTTATTAATCTAGGGGGCTCTTGTTTTGGATGCCCTCCCTTTCTCCTTCATGGAAATATACACATTCTCCTCCTCAAGATTCCCAATATTCTGTTAATGTTTGTTTTAACAATTTTAAATTCTGATCCAACTAGGCTGGGTCTTTCTAATGCACTAAAATTAGATCTTTTCTACTTAAGCATTTTTTATGCTTGATTGTTCATTGTACTTTTCCATACATATTCCAAACCTGATGATGACATGACCCTTATTCCTAAATGGTCTCCCACTGAGACATACTCCACTTGCCTCACTGCATTCCCGGAATTACATCCAACACTTTTCCTCCCTGATTGGACTAGAGATACAGTGATCAAGGATTTTCCCTTTTGCATATTTCAATAATTCCTATTCCTCTTTGTTCTTGACTTTGCTACCATCCAAGTCTACACCAGGAATTAAAATCCTCTCACTACTCCTTTGTTCTTGCATTATTCTGTTTTTTTCTACAAGTTTAACAGAAATACTGTGTTAAAACATTATACATTAGTCTTACAATATTTTGTTGCTAATGAACATCTAGTGTGCTGAGAACATACCTACAGTAATAGTTTTAGAATAAAGTTGTTATACAGACTACATATGTGAGAGGATTTTCTTGTATCATCTCAGTTGAATTCTGGCAGGCATTAATCACTTCTTTTCTCCAGGACATACCATACAACTGATGTGATGCTATGTCTCATTGAACATTAAGAGTTTCATCAACTGGAAATAAATGTGTTGTCTCCAATTTCTAAATAATTTACAATCTGTTCATTGTAGCTGAATGAAAGCCACAGAAGACTTAATCCAATCTATACAGCAAGGTCCTGTGGATAAAAACATTTAAGAATTGAACTCATGGGTCAATGTTGACTGACATTTCCCACTATCATTTGTTTGTATTTAGTTTACCTTTATCTTAACCCTCTGTGATATTACTCAACTGTGTAGGTTGGCGCTCATTAGGATGATATTGACAAGAATTTCTGATCCGATGCCCACTGAACCCAGCAGCACTTCTCACTCACACTCTGCATGGAAGATTGCATTTGTTTCTGGTCTCTGCATCCCCAGAAAGGATATATTAGTCTTGCAAGGAGTGCGGTAGAGACTAAACAGAATGATAAGGGCAAGGAGGGTCACAAGTGGGAGTACAGTTTTAATTAAAAAAAGATTACGAGCGATATAATTGAGGTGTTTGAGATGGTGAATGTATTTGAAAGTGTAAATTGAGTGAAACCATTTTTAATAGTTGAGCAGTCCAGATTAAGTGGGGGGGTGGTGGGGGGGCTGCTCACAACATTAATGTCACAGCTAGATTAGTTTATGAGATCAGGAATAATTTCTTTAAATAAACAGTGGAAATCTAGAACTATTCTGCAAAAAAGCTGTTTAGATTAGCTCTATAGAAAATGCCAAAACTGTGATTGATACATTTTGTTAAATAAAGACATCCAGGTATATAAGGTATAGGGAATGTGAATTGAGTTAAGATACTAATAAACCATGATCTAATTAAGCTTCAGGAAGTGGTGGATATGGGTACAATTACAACTTATAAAAGATATTTGGACAAATACATGAATAGAAAAGGATTAGTGGGATATGGGCTAGGAGCGGGCAGGTGGGAGCAGTTTGGTTTAGAATTATGTTTGGAATGGTTGGACTGAAGGGTCTGTTTCCATGCTGTATGACACTATGACTCTATATTTGAGGAGTTAAATGGCCAAATACTGTTCCCATGTCCCCATATTCATGTACACAATACTTTAGCTCTATTTTTTATAGTCAGAAAAAAGGTTTACCATGTTAAAACGTGAACCTGACAGGATAAAATTTTAGCCTTACTTTATATGTGTGGCACTGGCTTAACCTGGCTCTAACTTTTCCACTTTTCCCCCAGCATGTAATTTGCAGCATGACTTCCTTAAAAGGGCTTTTAGATTACTTGGTCTCCTTGAAGGACATTAAAGATCATTTCTTAATATCTTCTGAAGAAGAAGGGTCACTGGACATGAAACATTAACTGTGCTTTCTCTCCACAGATGCTGCCAGACCTCCTGAATTTCCCAAGTAATTTTTATTCTTCTTTCAGATTTCTAGCATCTGCAGTTCTTGCTTTTGTTTTGGAGATAATCTCATTTTGCGAGTAGAATAGCACAGAAACAGTGAATAGAACTCAAACTTGAAGGACATACCCTACCCTGAACTATGAAATCATAAGACTTAAAATGTTAAATCCCTGTGGACAGGAAGCCAAAGCCTTAAATATGAAGACCAAAGTCTCAACACTACAGCCATTAGGGTGCTATGTAGCTATGAAGGGGTTGGTTATAAACTTATGGAAGTATCAGCCAGCCAAAACTCCAGTTCATTAAAGTCTATGAATAACATGATCACAAACAATGTTACAAAGTTATTGTCATCACCCAATGCAATTAAGCGACTGGAAGAAGCATTATCATTGTTATAAAGTTGGGTAGAGTGGTTGTGAATTAAATTAGGACGTTAGAATTTGGTGTTGATAAAATATTGGTGTTTATAAAATGTTAGGGGGGAAAGCACTACATGGTGCCTTTAAAAGGTTATGCTTTTTCTATGCTTAGAAAATTAAACAAAATGTCTGCGGGCAGCAGCTTATGAGTTTAAAGGTGCACAGAGAGCCCTCCAATTTGAAACATTAGTATTAAAAAACCACACAGTTAGCAGGCCAAACAGTAGTTTTGTTTTGCTATCAAGACAACAAGTTTTGATTTTAGCCAATCAATTTGAATCAGGCACTTACATTTAAATCTGATGGTTTTGACAACATAGGACCAATCCTATTATAAGAAATTGATACATCATCAAGGACGTAAAAGGAGAAGGCAGCTGGACAAAGAGGAAGACCTAACTGCCATCTGCCAGAGTTAACGGCCCTCAGCTCTCAAGAGAGAATCGCCGGCTCTGACAGTCTTCCGAGTCTTAGAGAAAGCACCATCTAAATCAAAGATACTAACGGCACAACTAGTTAATATTCCTGACAGAAGAATAGATAGTGAAGATATTCCTGACAGGACATTCAACAGAGAAGGCACAGAGCATTCCAGAAGGCAAGTAATCTGGCTGTAATTTTGGCACACAAAATTCTAAAATTTTTTTATAGAAGTGGGACTTTGGTTTGTTAATAATTTAGTGAATTTGTTCACTGCTAGAGTTAGATAAATAAATTGTCACTTGTTGATTATAAAGTGAATGTCAGGGATTTATTTCTTTTAGCCACTAGAACTTAAAAGGCAGGTTACACCACTTTTCACACTTTTTTTTAAAACAGATTAAAAGGTGAGGTATTCCTGTTTGGGCAATTTTGTTTTAGTTCTCAGATGTGGGTCAAACTCTGCTTTATTACAATCATGAACAAGGGCACAGAAGGTGTATTCAAGCATCCATGAACCCTGGAGCTAATTATGTTCACCAGGGGCTAGGGATTGTGTTGTTTCATGTTATGGACCTTACATTATGTCCATCCAGGTGTGCAATAAACTGAAGGCCAAAGGGGTGTTTAACAAAGGACAAAATCAGCAGGATGATAGCAGGCGATTTATTGGTGACATTTGGAGTATGAATCATCATGACAAAAGCACAACACTACAGTGTGATTACTGAAGTCAGGAAATGAAGGATAGAGAATGGTTATCTCTAGATCCAAGTCTACAATCCACACCAGTAATGACAGTTAGCAAGGGTGATTGTAAGATTCATTCAAGTTATAGAGCAGTTTGTACTAGGGGAGTTTTTAAAATTGCAGTCAAATATGGTAATTCATGATAGTTTCAGCCAGCCTTGTCTAGGGATTTTGCATTGTGGGTGTTGTGTAATGATCCAGACAAGCCAGTGGACAACTTGTACTGCAGAGGGAATTCTGTGAGTTCAATAAACAAATGAACCTGAAGATGAGCCAAATTCACATGCTTTTTATTCTTGTAATTTCTGAAATTCAAGAACTATTCTGGGTGGAGGACAGAAGTGGAAACTCTTTTAAATGAAACCATAATGTTGAGATTCACCCTATGGCCCTACACTGTATATGTGAAGTCCTTTTACTCAATGTTTTTGTAAACCTGCCGTAGTTACTTCCTAGTTATATAAAATACTTTCACAATCCTCATTCAAATAAAGAACTCCTTATCTTGAGTCACTTCTGGTTGTATTATATTAGACAACTCAATCATATTTCTTCTGTAACAATGGAAATCTCTGCTTTATGTTCACTCTTATCAAATCTTTCCATAATCTTATAAACCTCTATCAGGTCATCTCTCTGACTTCTTCTCTCTTGAGAAAAAAAGTTCACTTTGTTCAATCTTTTATGATAATTATAACTTCTCGGTTTTAATATCATTCTTTGTAAATACTTTTTGTACCGTTCCAGTGCCTCTATATCCTTTAATAATATGGCTATGGTTACCAAGTGTGATGGTATGGGAAGGGGAGAGAGGGAAGTGGCTTGTTTAATTCCGTCTCAGTCTGTAACAAGGTATTCTTTTCATTTTCCCTCTGTTACTTTTGAAATAAATTATGGTGACTTTGCTCAAAATCCTCCACTGGTGAGGTTCATCTTCAGAAAAAAAGATTGGCAAGAAATGCAGAAAGTACAGAAGTGTAGTTTAGTGATATATAGAAAGCTGGTGGGTGATTATAGGAACACACACACACACACACACACACACACACACACACACACACACACACACACACACACACACACACACACACACACACACACACACCAATCAAGAATAACTCACGAAACAAAGATGTGAACATTAATTGATTTTGCCTGGATCCAATGTTTAGTGAAGATTCAGGTCTGGAGTGGCTTGGAAGCAGATGGGTGCAGTTGGCTAAAGCTTCAGAATTCCTTTTGAAATTGTCATGGTCAGACACTGGGCGATGTTTAACAATTCATTACAGCTCACGGCAGGAAGTCCCAACCTGCCAAACACCTGTGTGAGATGAGATGAACTGGCTCTCCTTCTTCTTTCACCTGACCCTTCAGTTGGCTGTGATAAGATTAATTTGAAAATTATCCCTTACCTTGTGAACACCTTTCTCCCAGACTACGTGAGCTTAATTATAAAAGCAGTCAAGTTAATCAGGCATTTCTGGATTAATAAAAAAGAGTGACTTTAGTAATTACTAAATCCAAAAATATTAATAATGAAACATGCATATACACAGATTAGAAATAAGAGGGGATTCCAAATAAAAGTTGTGAAAAAGTTCGGTGGATCTGTCTGTGAATCATTTATGAACAGTAGATAGTGAACATTGTGATCACTGAAATGGAGATTACTGATAACATCGACGCTAATAGTTGAACAGTTGATTTTTGAGAAGCTAGCCCATTGAAATTCCTTTGTCCTGATTCCTATTTTTTAAGCAGGCTTGAGCACTCAAGGGATAGGGAACCTGCAAGGATAGGAGGAGGAGCAGTGATAATACTTTGCGACTTTAGTCACACACTAATGCTTGAATGCAGGCTAATAGATACAAGGATGTTAAGTTCCATTAGCACGGCCCAGTAGAGCTGAAACTGGCTTTTTAACACATGCCCTCATACAATCTTCACAGGGAAATAATCACTAAATGTATCTGCAGTTTGGGGCATAATCTGCTGAAGGTAGGCAGGGAGCTGTCAGCCCCTCATGACTTTTATAGTCACCTGATATCACAGGCCAGAGATAATGGGAACTGCAGATGCTGGAGATTCCAAGATAATAAAATGTGAGGCTGGATGAACACAGCAGGCCAAGCAGCATCTCAGGAGCACAAAAGCTGACGTTTCGGGCCTAGACCCTTCATCAGAGAGAGGGTCTAGGCCCGAAACGTCAGCTTTTGTGCTCCTGAGATGCTGCTTGGCCTGCTGTGTTCATCCAGCCTCACATTTTATTATCTTGATATCACAGGCCATTCTGCTTGAAGTTTCTTTTAACATATGTAAGTGTTACAATCCATCAGTCCCAGACAAAGGTTTTTACACCTACCATTACTTTGTTTTTCTAGCAGTCCTTTCCTAAGAAAACAGGTGGACTTGGTCTACCTTTCTCCAACAACAACTTCCACAGCAGTAGGTTTGAAGGAGGTATTGCACTTGAGACAGGCTGAGCTTATTGCAAGGTTTGGCTATCAGTAGAAGAGCTTGCAGGCAGACAAATAAGAGGCAATAACCATCTCCAATAACCCACAATCTAACCACTGCCCCTTGACATTCAATTTTTATTTTTTGATTTTGAATAATTTTATTATTACGTGTACTTTACAGTGAGAAAAACAGTAAAATACAGTGAAAAACATTTCCACTGTCCGCACGATCCAATAGCATTTTGCACATTTTTAAGAATAAGAAAGATATAGCTCAAACAGAGTCCATTGGTCTTGAATGCTTTGCTGTCACTGAATACCCCAATATTAACAACCTGAGGGTTACGATTGAACAGAAACTCAACTGGACTTGCCACATACACACAGTGGCTATAAGAGCCGGTCAGACGCTCAGGATACTGCGTCGAGTAACTCACATCCTGACTGCCCAAAGCCTGTCCACCATCTATAAGGCTCAAGCCAGGAGTGTGATGGAATACTCCCCAGTTGCCTGGATGAGTGCAGCCCCAGCAACACACAAGAAGCTTCACTCTATCCGGGAGAAAGCAGCCCGCTTGATTGGCACCTCATTCACAAGCATCCATTCCCTCCGCCACTGCCAGTCAATAGCAGCAATGTGTACTATGTACAAGATGCACAGCAGAATTCCAGCAAAGTTCCTTCAGCAGCACCTCCTAGACCCATGAGAACTTCCGTCTAGTAGGACAAGGGCAGCAGATACATGGAAACATCCACCACCTGCAGATTCCCCTCCAAGGCACTCACCATCCTAATTCTTATATATGTCACTGTTCATTCAGTGTTGCTGGGTCAAAATCCTGGAATTATCTCAATGTCGGCTGCATCAGTTCAAGAAGAAAGCTCACCACCACCTTCTCAAGGGCCATTAGGGAGAATAATAAAAGCTGGCCAGCCAAGGATGCCCATGTCCTGCAAATGAATAAAAATAAAACGTCGTGGACAACCCCTGGAAGGAGAATTGCATTTCAACACATTCTGTAGCCTCATATTCTGTCATTTCCCTCATTCTAACAATACAATTCTGCCAGGTTAGCTCAATGAGAGTGTAGAAGAGCACCCAAGGAGCATAGTGAAACTACAGCAAGCGACTTTGTCCAAGCAAAATAGCTGAAACAACATGTGTGGACATAATGAATCAATGTTCCCTTTAGCTGCATGTTGGACATGACCACCTAACAGTCTGTGATGTACCATGCTGGAAATAAGCCAGGCATACACAACAGACTGGAATTACAGTAAACATTGCAGCCTCACTTTATACCCTGGGGGGAACAGAAGCCCTGCATGAATTCTAACATGAACCTCAGTTATAATTGTTCCTGGACTGATTTCTTATTTTTGCTCCCAAGACAAACAACTTTATTTCTATTAATTCCTTACCGTCTGGTAGTGCTTCTGATTGATTGCTCCCACAACAGCTACTTTCTGTAGCTTATTTGGCCTTCCTGCTTAATGTTGTGATTGGACCTTCCCTGCAACTAATGCCTGTGTCTATTTTTATCTGCAACTCATTGATTCTTCCCAAAGTAATTCACTTCCATATCTCTCTACTTTTGCAATTTCTGGTCATTCTTTTCCTTATGATTTCCTGTTCTTAGATCTAACTCGAGAAAGCTATCCATCCAGATTATTGCTCCTTTTTTTAAACCACTCAGGCCCTTAAATCACACACTGGTTACTGTTCTGAGAGTCTGTTTCAATTAGCTTTAATCGCCTTTACTCTGAAGTTAATAATACTTTATTCCGACTTTATCCTGCAACACTATAGGATTTTAAGCCAATTTAAACCAAGGAAAATAACATTGAGCAACCATAAAGTGGCTTTCTGCTCATAATTATGATGACCATCTACAGCAGCTGCATTTAGAAGCTGATCCTATATTTGATGAGACATTGACTCAGTCACAGGTACACAGCTGTTCTTTCGCTGTGTAATAGCAGCCCAGATACTAATTGGAATATCGAGAGTTTCTTGGCTGACAGCTACAAATTGTTAGCCATGATCAGAGACTGTTACTGCCGCAGAGACCTTCAAAAGTAACAGCAAGAACAAGTTGTGGAGTTCTTGAAGCTTTGAAGAGTCAAATTCAGCTTTGATGTCAAAAGCTTTCTGCATCCCATACTGGATGATCCATCAATGACAATACAACTGAATTTCCTATTATTTTTGTTCTGTCAAAGGGCCTTTTCCCTACTTCCAGATACTAACCCTACCGTTTCATCAAGACGGAAGGATTGCAGGAAGAATTTCCAGTTGTCATAGTTATCACGACTGATTTTCCACGGCTTCAGAGATTCATGCAGCATAGAAGGAGGTAATTTGGCTCGTGGAGCCTGTGTTGACATTTTTAAACACCTATTTAAAGAACTATAATGTCAAACTGCATGGCAACAGCAGCAGAAACAGAGTGAAGGAGACAAAACCTGGGGTGAACAGCAGGATAAATACCTGAGGAGTGGGGTGAGTTAGAGCGAACCTGGGAATGCACCATGTCAGCTCCTGCGGCCGTATTTAAAGGGCAGCCAGCCCTTGCATTGACTATCGACTGAACAGAGAACAGTTTGCAGTTGCTCCTGCTCCCTTCATTGAAAACTTACACCATCCAAGGAGCTCGGCAACAATGGCAACGCTAAAAGTCCATGTCAATGCCCTCCTCCTGGGCCATAGACTCAGCAAAGGAAGTCAGTAATACAAAGGATGAGATAAAATATTGTCAAGTGTTATTTCAAAATTGTGATGTTAATATTCAGTAAAATAACTAAAGTTGTAGACAACTATTTAGCTTAAATCGACAAGAGGAAAAGTTGGACAGATCATGATCACTGTGACGTTCCAAGATCCAGCAGAAAATGTGGCATACAAATGTCCATGATTTTTGGAAACAAGACATTTCTTTCATTTACTAAAAGAGTGTAGGAGTTTCAGCAAAGATGGCCATTTGGCCTAATGAGTCTCCTTTGTGGTTAACTCTCTACTGAAATCTCATTTCTCTGTTCTTTCCTAATATCTTTACATTGTTTTCCTATGCTACAACATATCTGTGCAACTTATCACTCATTGGCACAAAGACTTGGTCAAAACATATTTGAACACATGGCCAGACATTCTGCTGAGGTTATGGCTTTTTGAGAGAAACTATGAGTACAATCATAGGCTCTGTTCTAAAGCCCTTTGCTGCTTCACAAACCCTTTATGTAAAACTATTTCTTCTAACTTCACCTTTCCATTCTTATTGATTCCATATTATTGAGTCGTTTTACTCAATATTTTTTAACCTACATACCACCAAAATGATATTACGCTAGTGAGCAGACAAAGAAGTTCCCAATATCACTAGTGACAGCATGACAAGTCGCAATAATTTATTTCAATTTGACAGGGACGTATCAAAAAAACATAATGATGCCACTTTTCCTTGCAGGTGACCTTGACCACACTTCAGAGCCCAGGAGTGACAAAGATATACCTGCTGTTTCAAAGATGTATGTGCAAAGACACTTCAGTGACATCTCAATCAACAACAATCTTAACAACTGCTAGAAAAGTTGTCTAAGACAAGTCTGGAGAGTATTTTAAGTGTGTGTTGTTTCCTTTAAATTTATTTTAAAAAATGTTTCTCTGGGTGTGCTGGAAGCTGTGCTATGATGTGTGATTTTACCTGATAATAGATTTCCACTTGGATCCTTGAAAACTGAACTCCTTGCTAGGAATCTGCTGTATTGACATACAAGCCCAACTTCAAGGTAGATGCAAATTTCCAAGATCTTTGCTTTATCGTTTAATGCAGAATTTTCAGAAAGTAACATGATTCATAAATTTCCACAACAATTGCTCTACATTACAGCAATAAATGCATTGGTCACTGCAAGGACTATGGGCCCTGGCAGCATTCTGGCAATAGTACTGAAAGTTTGATCTCCAGGACCTGCCACATAAACCAGCCAAGCTGCTCCAGTGCAACTATAACGATAGTCTGCCGGACAATGTGAAAGGTATATCCCATAATCAAAAAGAACAATGGCCAATCTGATGGACACATCAGTTTGTTTTCAAGCCAAGTGATGAAAGGTCTCATCAGTGGTGATATTATGATCAGACCTGCACAGCGATAACTCACTGTTGGGAGGTGTCATGCACAGTGGTCCACAATCAAGTAGCAGCTTACCACTGTCGTAGCTGTCTTCCCCAAATGAAACATCTTCACATACACAGGCACAGTGTTAATGAAGTTTGACTCCAGCAATTTCCCAGTCATTGTTGAACCTCCATAATTTGATATAATTAAGGCACTCAACACAGGAAGCCTAGGACAGAAATGTAGCCTGAGATGTTCATCTTGATCCTAAGGTATTAAACTCATGTTGCAGGCTGGTCACATATTGTCAAAACTATGAATGTTACAGTCATGAAAATTGGATGCTTTCATGTCATGGTTGGCCAAGCAGGTAAGATGTTGAAAATCTAGTCTGTGCTTGTAGTAGAGCAAACATCAATAAAATGAGGCGTAGACAAATAAATTAAGTGGAGTATTCTGCTGCAAGAGAGACCTGGGTCAAAGGAAAACAGAAAATCATCTTCAAACTGTCGTAGATTGGCCAGTCGTCACTAGGTAATGATGTAGCACTGAAACACTCATTGTGCACTGGCACTGGTATTAAACACAGCCTTTGGATAAATACCTGAAAAGAATAGCAACCTACAGTCAACGTGCAATGGTCTTTAACAAGTTGAGAATGAGTGCAAAATAATCAACTTGACGCTCTGTTTGTCTGCTGCATTATTTTTATGATTTGAAAGGCACTTCATAATTGCAAGTTGTAAGGGTAGTATTGCAATTTTGTGAATTCCACGCTTGAACTTTGGCATGGAGTCTCTGGGATTATGCTGATCATGCCACTTATTGTTGAGCTGTGGCTGGGTCTGCATCCGGCAGGAGCACAATAAAATCATCACTTCAGAAGATTTATAAAAATATAGAAATAAATGGTCACATGTGCCATCTTTTCCAGAGATTCCATCAATCATTTGTCCATGCTACAGTGCGAAATTGGGAGAATCTCCAGAGAATCTCAGGACTATTTAGATTACAGCTTAATGATAGTTGGGTGTGTTTTTAACTCCACACAGTCAGATTGGTAGGACGCACGTGGATGAATTTGTTTGCAAATATACGTAACTGTTCTTGAGATGACTGGGAAAGTTAGAGTATAACTGATCTTCGTGTCCAAACGCATTCCTCCATCTCATGTGAAATTTCCTTGCCTCAAAGCTAAAGACACTTATCAGCAAATTTTGTGCAATTATCCTAGTTCAAAAGGAAATTTAAATTAAACCCATAGCTTTTGATGTCAAAGGAGTTCATTATACTCACCGATCTCTTTTGTGATTCCTTTAAGTGATTTGAAAACTTTCCTCAGTGAAACCTCAGTGAAACTGTGACTTATGACACACCTTGATAACATCAGTATGCATTCTAAGAATTAAAAAGTTCAGTGATGGTTTTCACAATAAACTGTGTCTGAATAATTGTTAGATAGCTTGAAATGAAATTTTAATTTTCATGAAACAAGGTTGGAGCTGTTGTCTGAGTCCTACTGTTTTTGCTGACGTTTATGTTCCAGCAGATATAATGAGATTGGCACGAAACTGGAGTGTACGTGAGGATTAACAAACAAGTTGCCCAAATGGGTGGAATACAAATTCTATTTCCTGCGCCGTCTGCTGGCCTTTTGGTGCCTCTGTGATGATTTTCCTGTTCAGACGTGATAATTTTCTTGACTTGAAGTTGATGTTGTGTCATGCCACCAAAAAAATATCAACGGGAGTGATCATTGGATAATGTCAGCCCCTTGCTGATTTCAATGGGACTGTCACCAATGGCACAGGTTAGAGACAACTAGGAGCTGGGAACTTGACTTATCACCTCTCACATATACTGTTCTCAGTGGAACAAGGAGTTAAAATCTCAAGAGCTGAGAATAATTGTGATATCAAACTGCACTTAGCTATTAGGTTAATGGGAATTCCTCCCAATCTACATGTTTTTAACATAATTTTTACGTAATTAAATTCACCGTTATCAGATGCTTAGATGACAAGAATAGAAACTGAAAGAACTGTAGATGCTGTGAATCAGGACTATAAACAGAAGTTGCTGGAAAAGCTCAGCAAGTCTGGCGGCATCTGTGAGGAAAATAAATCAGAATTAACGTTCTGGGTCCAGTGACCCTTCCTCAAAACAGCCCCGACTCACATCTTTCAAGGGGTGGCAAAGTTGTTTGGAAATAAATTTGCTTCTCGAGAAATGAACTCTGTGCCTTTTGAATTGCAGCAGCTACCAACAGAAGGTAGGAAATATGCTCCCAGTCTGAACGCCATTAGTTGATGCTGTGGTAAATCTTGACCTTGGATTAAGGGGTAGATCAGTACAGGGCCTCATATTTGGTGTGTGGAAGGGTGTGCTGGTTCCGCATGGTAGGTAAATGAAAACTTACACTTTACCCTCTTATGCACCTCCCCCAATGCTACCCCAAGACCCCTCCCCATCTCATTCTTTTCCAGACTAGGTTAGATTAGTGGGAAAACTCAATGTGACTTCAGTGCTTTGCAGCTGTGAATAATATGCAGCCTGAACCTGATGCGCACATTTGAAAACTCCCTGGTGTTTTTGTGAGTGACCTTGTTGGCCATGCAGGAAAATATGTTAAAATCAGAACCTGGGCCCAATGTGGAATGTTTTTAACAGCCACCCAACTGCCAGCTGTCCATTAAACATGTAGAGTTACAATGATCTGAGTTGTTGCATTTTTCATTTGTGTACATCACTCGTTGCCCATCCCTAATTGCAGTCAACAAGGTAGTGGTGTGTTGCCTTCTTAAACTACAGCACTCCCCATCTTCCTCTTGTTCCCACCCAACCCAGTTTATTCATCACCATATTTGTATATGATATCAGTATTTTGTATTTATTCATGGGATGAGGGCATCATTCAGCTGGTCAGCATTTATTGTCCAACCCTAGTTGCCCTTGAGAAGGTGGTGGTGAGCTGCCTTCTTGGACCACTGCAGTCCATGCGTTGTAGGTAGACCCATACTGCACTATCGTGATATAGTGGAACTCTCTTCCTGACAGCACCGTATGTGTCGCTACATCGCAAGGATCTTGATAGAAGCCCTACAGTGTGGAAACAGGCCATTCAGCCCAACAAGCCCACACCGGCTCTCGTAGAGCATCTCATTCCAGACTCACCTGCCTACCTTATCCCAGTGACCCTGCATTTACAATGGCTAATCCAACTAACCTACATGTCCTTGGACAGTGGAAGGAAACCCGCACAGACATGAGGGAAATGTGAAAACTCTACACAGACTATCGCCTGTGGGTGGAATTGAACTTGGGTGAGGCAATGGTGCTAACCACTGAGCCACCATTGCTAAAGTAACAATTACCTTCCAAGGTCCCATAGCCTGCACACGCTGCAGGAGCAGTTCACTTCACACATTGGATGATAAAACGGCATGTAGCACTAAAGATAACTTGGCTCACTTCTTTTGTTCTTGTAGTTGCAGCTAAATGACATTTTCTCACTCAGCTGATGAAGAAAGGTAAACCATATTTAGAAGCATGAGAACATATTTATGGCAAAGTGTCACCATCTCTGATGATCTTCTTCTTTCTTTATCTCCCATTGTGACTCAGTGCGCTCCCAGGCTCCAGTGCTGGGGTTTGAGGGAGTCTGCCTGAGGGTAGAGCCCATGGGCCTTAGCGTTGGTTGAACACCCAGGCTGCTTGTAGCTCGAAAACCTAGACAAGTCCTGCTGTGGCCCTGACCACTCATATCAGACTCAATATTAACTCTGTTTTTCTCTCTCCATAGATGCTGCCAGATGTGCTGAGTTTCTCTGACACTTTCTGTCTTAGTTTCAGAATTCCAGCATCTACTGTGTTTTTCTTTTGTTATTAAAGGGTCAATCCTCTACTAATAGGTTTGATTTGTGTTACTTTCAGACTTCTGCTTCACTTGTCACCTGGTGGCTGTCTCCAAACTCTTCTTTAGTTCGTAATAAATCTAACAAAGATGAACCAACGATTCCAACAACAATTCTGCCTCTGAAGTAAAAACAGAAATTGCTGGAAAAACTCAGCAGGTCTGACAGAATCAGTGGGGAGAAGGCAGATTTAACATTCTGAGTCGGGTGACTCTTCATTAGAACTGTGTCTTATGAATAATGGCTTCAAAGTTCCATTGTCACAATTTTCCATTAATCTGTAAAGAACATATCAGTAATGTAATTATCTATGGGATTGTCCGTATGGTGAATGTTTCTATTAAATATTGCTCTTCCAATAATTTTTGTTGTAAGGTTAAAGTAATTGACAAGAGCTTCTGTTGCTTCACTTATGCTTGATGAAGTATAACTGCATCAGCTCCACTCACAGTTACAAATGTAGTCTATTTACTTGTTCAGTTTCTGATTTAGTGTATAGCTTGGAAACAATTCTGCTTTGTTTTTCCAAGATATCTAACTTTATGTTCTATTTGGACTATTTGTGAAATGATATCTTCCTGGCAATATTATTTCTGCATTTACATCTTCCTACTATAGTTATTTTCTTTACTTTAAGTATGTGTCATTTAGCTATTTCCCCATGTTAGTTTATTCTCCTTACTTTAAGAGGATTTCGATTCTGCAGGCTAACAACCCTGCTGCTGTACACCACTGTACTGGAGGGGTTTTCTGTGGGTTTATAGAGTCAAAAATGGAGAACCCCCCCCCCCCAACTCCTTGTACAGCTGAACACATTGTACAGCATTTTCCACTGTCACCGTTACCCTGGATTCATGGCTCCCTCATGTCTGCACCAGCTACCTTTTAACGTGGAAACATTATTCTAAAATTAGAGGAAAAGGGAAATCAGAATGTATGCCTTCAGATGAAGGAAGAATACAAATCTGGAACTTGCTCCCACAAAACAGGTTGTGGATAGAGCGTTAATTGCAGCTTTAAAGTCTGAAATTGATAGATGTTTGCCTGGTTATGTTTTCAAGTGTTTGGACATCAGTTGAGATAGTTCCAAGTAAGGTGCTGAATGAGTTGCTCCTATTTTCACTCCAGGGCACAGACAGTTCTACTTTATCAGTGAGATAACAAGATGTGGAACTGGATGAACACAGCAGGCCCAGCAGCATCAGAGGAGCAGGAAAGCTTATGTTTCGGGCCTAGACCCTTCTTCAGAAAAGAAAGGAGTGCTTAAACCAAGACAGGAGGAATTACTATTGGAAATGAAGAAATAGACATTGAATAAATGTTTTTGTCTGCCTTCATTGTAGAAGACGCAATTTGTGCCCCACTACTTGGCCTGATGTGTTCATCCAGCTCTACCTCTTGTGTCTCAGATTCTCCAGCTCCTGCTGTTCCTACTATCTCTGAAACCGCGTTTTCACTATTTTGGCAGATAAATTCCTTCAAAATCCCATATTTTATCTGCTAAATGTTTACCCTGAAATGCTTTGACAGTGAGGTGAAAAGAGCCATTCCTGATTTAAACATTCAAATCGAGGTCAGGTGAACGTACAAAATGTCTGTGAGATCCCAGCAGATCTCCTGAGCACTTTGCCAACTGTGTTTTGTTTACAATCCATGCAGAATACCAAAGCTCTGTGTGCCAACCAATTGCAAATAATCTGTCTTGGCTCAGCTCTATTGTCAGGCTAACGCCCAAATCTTGATTTGCATGATATCAGTTTAGAATTGGTGTGAAAACTGTTTCCCACTTTGTCTCCTTTCTTGACTAGCGATGTTGCTAATTTCCAAACCTTTGGCATAATTTCAGAATCTTGGAAATTATTAATTTCCTCATATTTTAGCAATTACATTACCCTCTTTTCCTGGTACACAAATTGTGTCTTCTACAATGAAGGCAGACAAAAACATTTATTCAATGTCTATTTCTTCATTTCCAATAGTAATTCCTCCTGTCTTGGTATAAGCACTCCTTTCCTTTCCTTTGCATGTGCTTGTAAAACTTCTGACACTCTTCGCATTTCCTGCCTAGTTGACTTTTATTCAACTTTGTCCCTTTTTACACCAACATTTTGCAGTCCCTTGCTAGTTTTTAACATGTTCCTGGTACTGAGACTAGCTACTATTCTGTGCAAGCTTCTAAAAACTTTCTTGCAGTCCAATACCATCTTTTACTTCCGCAGTAAGCCACCAATGGATAGAATTGTGACTGTTCTGGATTTCCACTAGAGCAATTTACATGGTGCCAGTTCCCAACTTTCACTCTCGCGTGTTCTGTTTTTACAGGTAAAAATCCAATTTCCTCACAGAGACCTTGATTGCATCTGCCTTCTCAGGCAGTGCATTTCATCTGTAACCACTCAGTGAGGAGATGATTTTCCTTATGTCACCATTGCTCCTTTTGCTATTATCTTGAACCTGGACCTTACACCGATGGAGATAACAAAGTGTGGAGCTGGATGAACACAGCAGGCCAAGCAGCATCTTAGGAGCGCACCACTGGAAGTAGTTTCTGCCCATTTGCTTTGTCCAGGACCCCCATGTGACAATGGAGCTTTTCAAAATCATATCAGTCTTCAATCTACCCCACGGAGAAAAGTTCCAACTTCTCCAGCCTATTAAATGGGCATTTTCTTAGCCATGCCATTATTCTCATGATATTTTTATTCATTCAGTGAATGTGGGCTCTGATGTCAGGGCCAGCATTTATTGCCTAACTGTCATTTTATTCACACTCTTTAGCACTTTTAGAGTTTTAACGTGGCACTCAGAATCGAGTGCAATAGTCTAGTTGAGACATGCCAGGTGATGTAAGCTGTTTAGTGTAAATTTCTTGCTTTTATCCCCATTAAAGGGCTGACAATGCTGTATGCTTCATTAGCCATTGTTTCAACCCATCTTCAATGTTTTGTGTGCAGATGCATTTAGGTCCCTGAGATCCTTTCGTTTTCTTTATCCGTACAAGTAGCAGACTCCTTGTATCTATTGGTCAAAATCAATGATTGTGTGCTCTCCATTGTGACCTGTTGGATCCCCACACCTGCCTGACTCCGTCACACTGTCCAGTGCCTGGCCATTGATTAAATCCAAGGCTAGTCCAACTGAAAGAATGTGAGGGCCTCCTGAAAAAAAAAGCCTGGATATTTCAAAATTTACAAAGTCATTGGGGCATCATGGCCTGGAGTAACACTACAGAGCCTTGTTGGAACAGCCTGGGAAATTGAAGATTCCGATGGACAATTCCCCAGACTCTTCCCCTCCACCCACTGCATCCCAAAACCAGTCCAACCTGTCTCCGCCTCCCTAACCTGTTCTTCCTCTCACCCATCCCTTCCTCCCACCCCAAGCCGCACCCCCATCTACCTACTAACCTCATCCCACCTCCTTGACCTGTCCGTCTTCCCTGGACTGACCTATCCCCTCCCTACCTCCCCACCTATACTCTCTCCACCTATCTTCTTTTCTCTCCATCTTCGGTCCGCCTCCCCCTCTCTCCCTATTTATTCCAGAACCCTCACCCCATCCCCCTCTCTGATGAAGGGTCTCGGCCCGAAACGTCAGATTTTGTGCTCCTGAGATGCTGCTTGGCCTGCTGTGTTCATCCAGCCTCACATTTTGTTGTCTTGTCCCCCAGACTCTAGTTTACTCCAGTAAAAATCTTAACCATCAGAGAATTCAGAGGATTTTGCTTCTGTGAATTGCTATCCAGGAAAACTTAAAACTTAAATCCCAGGAAACAATTAAGCTGCCCATCCCCTCCCCCAATTTACCATATGCCCCTCCACCTACATCTCACTCATCAAATTTACACTCCCTGGACTTGATATCCGAACCCATTCCCTGGATAACCATGATGTGGCAGTCAAGAAAGCATACCAACGCCTCAACTTCCACAGAATGCGAAGAAAATTTATCATGTCCACAATGACTGTTTTACCAATGTTTACAGATGCACCATAGAAAGCATCCTATCTAAATGCATCATAGCTTGGTATGGCAACTGCTCTAACCAAGACCAGAAGAAATTACAGACTGTTGTGAATGTAGCGCTGTCCATCACGAAAATCATCTTTCCATCCATTGACTCCATCTACATTTCCCACTGCCTCGGGAAAGCAGCCAACATCATCAAAGGCAGCTCACACCCTGATTATAATCTCGCCCACTCTCTTCCATTGGGCAGAAGATACAAATGTTTGAAAATATGTACCAACATACTTAAGAGCAGCTTCTCTCCTGCTGTTATTGGACTTATGAATGGAGCTCACATATATTCAAGCTGATCTTTCTCTGCACCTTCTCTGTAGCTGTAACATTAGATTCTACGTTCTGTTCTCTTAACCTGATGTACTTACGTAAGGTATGATTTGTCTGGTTAGCACGCAAAACAATACCCCTCACTGTATCTTTGTACATGTGACAATATTAAATCAAATCAAATCAGGCTCATCATTTTCTGGGTGAAGAAATTTCTCCTCATTTCAGTCCTAAATGGTCTAACCCATATCCTTACACTGTGCCCCCTGGTTCAGGGGTCCTTGTCATCAGGAGCATTCTGATGAACTGCCACTGTTCTAAATGCATTTAGATTCAAACCTAACTCAGAAATTAAACATCAATTCTGCTAGTTAACTCAAAATAAGGACTTAGTTTATTGTGCATTTTGCTGAATAAAGGGATCAGCTGCTTGTTGCATGTTCATGTAATTTAATCATAGTCATGAGATTTATTAATTCTGGAAAGTGCTAATTCTGTAATATGAGGCCAATTTAATTATTAGTAGATATTTTTCTAAGCATTTGTATGATTTATTAAAACTAGCAATGCAGGAGACAAAAGCTTTCATTGCAACATGAAATGATTCATCAAATTCTTCTCCCTTTGTGTTAACTGACAGCTATTATTAGTATCTATCTCTGTTAAACTATACAAGGCAGTCATGCAATACCCACAATTAACAAAAGGAATGTTTCCAGTGCCCCTGTTAGTGACACTCTTATATTAATACATTGGTAGTTTTAAAGTCATCAGCTCCATGTGGCACTGTAATTTAAATGCACTGCGACCCAGCAGCTAAAATCCCAAAATTGGCAGGAAGCATGTGAACATTTTTGATAGTTATGTTGGCTAAGGATAATATAGTCACATCTTTGACCAATACCATGTCAACAACCCGAATCTGTAAAGCCTTTGATGACCAATATAACCAGGAGGTTAGAATCTCCTCAGTTGAGAATGGACTCTGAGCTGCCTGGACACAGCCAGCGGTACAGTGCACTAGTAAATAAAGGGTGGCTTGGTGATGTGACAGTGACCTCTGTGCAGTTATTTCACTCACCTAGTTCCATTTCACTGCCCGTTCCCATACACCTACAAATGATTTCACTTTCGGGTAATTGTTCCATTTCATTCTGAAAGGCATGATTTCATCCGCCTCTAACTCTCAGGCAGTGCATTCTATTGGAACAATTCACTGTGTGAAAAAGTTTTTCTCATATTAGCATTGCTTCTTAAATCTGTGTCCTCTTCTGGATCCTTCTGCAAATGGGAACAGCTTCTCTATATCTATTCTGTACAAACTCCCATGATTTTAAATACCCTTTATCAAATTTCTTGAATGTCCCCTTCTCCAAGGACAATGTCACAGCTTCTGCAACCTCTGTTCTCAGCATATCTCTTCCCTGGAACTATTCTTCTGAACCTTTTCTGCATCTTTTTTAATGGCCCCATATTCTTACTATGGTGTGCTCCCCTGACACAATATTCCAGTATTTTGGTTCTCAAAGTATCTTTATGTTTGTACTCTGTTGTTCTATATATACAGCCCAGGATATTTTATACATCATTAATTGCTTTTCCAACAAGCCCTGTCATCTTCAATAACATGTACACACATGGCTCAGATCCCTCTGCTTCTGCATCTCTTTAATTGTACCCTTTATTTTACATTGCCTCTCCTCATTCTTCCTGGCAATATTAATCACTTCAAAGCTCTCTGAATTAAATTTATTCTGCCATCTGTCTACTCACTTCACTGTACTGTCTATGTTCTTTTGAAGTTCATCACTATAGTTCATGATGCAGCGAAGGTTTTTATGTTGTAGATTTTATATTATTGAGAATTTTTTGAAATTGTACCATTTATACCATAGCCCAGGGCGCTAATACATGTCAGAGAAAGCAGGGGTCCACTCTGTGACACCTGGGGAATGCTATTATTTAACTCCTGTCCAAAAAAGAATTGTTCACCGCTAATCTGTTTTGGTAAAGGTAGTTGTTGACTTGCTCGCTGAGCTGGCTGGTTATCATACAGATGTCTCATCACCATGCTAGATAACATCATCAGTGTAGCCTCCGATGAAGCCATATTGTTCCACCCCGTTTGGAGTTTATATGATCTGGTCTGTTAAGTTAGGTTGTGTCATTTCCAGCGAAATGGTGAAATCAGTAGTGACTTTTGATGTCCCAGTAGAGAAAGTTGTCATACACCAACATAAGTAATGCTGACTGGCATATATTTTTCTTTCCTGTTCTGCGAACATTCTTCTGAGAATTATAAGGTGTTCCTCTCATTGAGCCAAGTTATGTTGATCGTTGGTATTTGGTTTTTGAGCACCCTGAGGTTCTTCTACATGGTGTAGATTTTTAAGCGTGAAGAATGCTTTCCTACACAGGGGTGAGAGAAGAGCTGGCTTTTAATCACATGCACTCATTCCAAGTACTACTGTGTCTTGGCATTTTATGAGCGCTGTCCGCATTCTGTTGAAGGCGAGTTTGTTAAGATTGCAAACGCATGGCAAGTTGGGCTGTTAATAAGGTAATAATAGTCATCAGCAGGATCTAGTGAGAATCTTGTCCTGTCACTTGTGAAAAGCATACACAATGTGAAGAGATGATCTTCATTTTGAACAAATATTAGCCCTGCAGCTCTCCTGATTCAGATGCACATCTTACCAGAGCCCATGTTGCTCAAATCTTAGATAGGTGTTACACATAATACTGAAAAAAAGAACAGAAGTTGCTGGAAAAGCTCAGTGGGTCTGACAACATCTTTGAAGAAAAATCAGAGATAACTTTGCAGGCCAAGTAAATAAGGGTTGCTGGACCTGAAACATTAACTCTGATTTTTTTTTAACAAATGCTGCCAGACCCACTGAGCTTTTCCAGCAACTTCTGTTTTTGTTCCTGACTTACAGCATCTGGAGTTCTTTTAGTTTTTATACTTAATGTTGTTGAACATGAATTAGGTTTATAACATGTTACTTTGCCAATCAAATTTGAGACAAATGTTATGTGATGATATGTGCCTTTAAAATGGATTTGACTGTCCTGTTTCTCTTGAAGATGGGTGCTGGAAACCTGTTATACTGCAGTTTCTTCTCCCTGGAAAGCAGAGTAAATAGCTTTGGGGTTTATTTTTAAGAGTAAACAAAAGAAGCATAGTGGGTGGAGTCAGGCTAACATAGACCCAGGGTTTTAGTTTTGCATTCAATTGTTGAAATTAAGGTTTTGGAATTGAAGCTGCTGGGTACAGCTGTCTCTCTGCTGCTGCAAAAGACTGAGTTCTCTGACTGCAGCTAGACTCATTCTGTTAGTGTTCCTTCTCCTGAACCGGGGGAGACAACAAATGAACAAATCTGATTTGCTGAATTTCCCTTTGACAAGGATGTGTTTATAGGCTGCTGTATAGTGGAATAGTTGATTAGGAACAGTTACATAATATATTATTTTGTTAAGGATTTTGATAGAGGTAAAGTTAGGCCAATTCTGTTTTTTTCTTGTTTGTATTTTAACTGAGAGGGTTTGGTGATTTTGGTGGATCGAATGGTGGAGAGGAGGGCAGCCCTTTTTTGGTTGATTACTACACAGCGCTGCATCATCAGAAGAAGTCACCCTGGATTGGAATTGTAGCCCAAGTTACACTATGTTTCAAATGAAGCTGAGCACATGTCACTGCAGGCAGAAGCTCTCCGCAGGACTAAATGAATCATTGCAAACCACCAAGGCTAGCAGCTGGAACTGAGCTGTGATAATTCTGTACAGCAAGAAAACAATATGAGCCACACGGCGGCTGGCTGTAAGTCAGTGTCAAAGTCAGCAATAGAGGCTACAAAAGCATTGTGACAGAGACAGAGTCTGGTAGTGTCCAAGTAAGTGCAGAGTGGGAACTAAGAAAACAAGCTCAGAACCATAGGCTATCCGTGCCCATGTGGATGCAAAAGCGTCCGATGTAGATACACGTGGGTCCATGTGCACAAAGTAGATATTCATAGATATCCCTGAGCTCCAAAGCAAAGTGTTGTGGTGGTGAAGTGGTGTCTGAGTTGGTCTGAAGGCAGGCAAAGTATTGTAGTGAGGCTGATGGTTTGCCAATGCTGACTTGTGTAGATGAAGGGTTCGAGAGGTGGTGGCCATGAAGGACACAGGGACGTTGTGATGAAACAAGCTTGGGGCAAGCATTTGGTGAGCTGCAGCTGCCAGATGTCCCTTTCTGATTTACCTCCCAGGATGTGGTGCTGTTTCATTTCTCAGGGAAGGGCAGGAACATTAGAAGTTGGATGTTAATAAGATTCCAAAGAAAGGTCACTGGACTCAAAATGTTAACTCTGTTTCTCCCTCCAAGACGCTGAGTTTCTCCTGCAATACCTGTTTTTGTTTTAGACTTCAATGATTCATAGTTCTTTGTTTTTTTTTTACATGAACAAAGTGAGTTGGGGATTTAATAAGATGCAAATGCATGGAACTGAAATGGCTGCTTCCAAATGTCAAGATTCTGAAGTAATTAATTAAGGTTTGAGGAGGAAATATGGCAAACTTATTCTTGAAGTTGATATTCAGGTTTGTTTCATTCCCTGCATTTTCCCAACATTGCTCGTGCTACATCAGAGAGTAGAAAATTACACTCTAAGAATAACCACTGAAGCACTATACGCAGTTTGGTGAACTCATTGAGAAAACATGGAGAGACGCTTTTAAACAAAAACAGGAATTTCTGGAGAAACTCAGCAGGTCTGGCAGCGTCTGTGGTGAATGCTTAATGTTCAATGACCCAACTTCAGAGAAGCTTTTAGGTCCTCCAAGGAACAAGCCTTTATAAGGTCCTGGTTAGACCATATCTTGAGATGTCAGTTAACCCTTTCTGGCCTGACTTCCTTTATGTAACACCCGCCAAGTTTTTGCAATATATATAACGGATTTGAATGAAGGAGCAAAAGTCAGGTGCTAAAGTGCTTCTCAACACAAAGGTAGGTTGGCAAGTATATTGTGAAAAGAGCATGAGGTGGCTACAAAGGGATGCAGAAAGGTTAGGTGAGTGAGCAAAGATCTCTAAAATGAAGCAGAAGGTGGGAAAAATGAAATTTAACCATTTTGGGAGGAAGAATTAATAAAAACATTTATTACTGAAATGGCAAGAGATTGTGGAGATCAGAGATGCAGAAGGGTTTGGTGTTTGAGTGCATTATTTGCAAAAGGTTTGAATGCAGGTACAGCAAGTAGTAAGGAAAGTCAATGGGATGTTCGTGTCCATTGATGGAATTTGGGCACGAAACTGACGAGATTATGCTTCAGTTATACGGGTGAGATCAGATCTGCGTTTCTATGCGCAGTTTTGATAATCTTACTTAAGGAAGGATATAAATGAGAAGCAGTTCAGAGAAGATTTATTAAACTAATTCCTGGGATGGGCAGGTATTAGAGGAAAGGTTACGCAGAACAGGCTTGTATTCCCTGGAAGTTAGAAAAGTAAGATGCATTGTTGGTTGAAACATGTAAGAACCAGAAGAATCTTGACAGGATGCTTGAGGAGAGAATGATTCCCTTTGTGGAAGAATCTAGAGCCAAGGGCTCAATGCTTAAAAAGTAAGGGTCATTTATCTAAGATAAGAGAAGGAGAATATTTTTCCTCACCAAAGGGGGTGAGTTTTTGCTTCCACCCCCTTTTTAAGGAGGAGAGTTTCACAGTCTTTAAATTTGTTTAAGGCAGGTAGGTTCTCATTAAGCAAGGGTTGAAAGATTTTTCTTAGAGTAGAAATTTACTGTCATGTGTACTGTTACATGGAAAATACAGTGAAAAGTGTTATAAGTAGCCCCAACACTGCACCTACATCAATGACAGAAGCTGTATACAATAATAAAAGAAAGTAACATTAAGACAAATTTCATCACAGTTTCGTTAATGGCTTCTACGATTGGTGAAAACAAATTACGAAACGATGGAATACTCTGAAGAGGTAGCTGGGATAAGACCGCCATGCCAGGCTGCTGGAATACTGGGCCAGAAGCCTCCACTGAAGAATGGCTGAGACAATCACTCCTGTATGAGGCAGCCTGCTGGGCTGTTGGAATACCTTGATGCTGAAGATGGAGGAGACCTCCATGCTGGAACAAGATCAGATAGTAATATGGAGTAACAAACCAGCCAGGATCTTACTGAATGGTGGAACAGGCTTGAGGGGCCGAGTGGCCTACTCTTGCTCTGAATTCAACTGTTTATACCTGTGAATGACTGCTTCTGTGAACAAAACACATTTAAGGTAATAGTATAAAATACAAGAAACATAATAGGTCAAATCAAAGTAAAAATTTTTGTAACTAAAATTTATGAAAACTGACATACTGTATTTCTATGCTAACAAAGTGTGGAGCTGGATGAACATTGGCCTCCTGTGTTCATCCAGCTCCACATTTTGTTATCTCTGATTCTCCAGCATCTGCAGTTCCCATTGTCTCTGATACTGTATTTCTATCTTTTCTTTCTCCCTCTAATCATTTTATTTCCCTTCTCTGACTTCTCTCTCTCTCTCTCTCATCCTCTGTCTCTTTGGTGGCTCTATCCTTCTCTCTATAGCGCAGCTCAATCCATTTTTTGAAACTTATAGAAAGAAAAACAAAAAATTTTCAGTATTCATATATTTAATACACTGTTATTTTGCTTACTCCCACAGACAATTATGGAAATTAACGAATACCCTGTAAGTGGGAAATAGGTGGGTGGAGTGAGATGATTGTATGGGAGCTGAATTGTTGAGGTCATGATGTTAAGCTCAGAATGAGAAATTAAGTTTATGGCAGATGGGCATGATGCTCAGCCCTGGAGGGTTTCTCTGCTCAGGACCATCAAAAACTACAGAGAGTTGTGAACACAGCCCAGTCCATCACACAAGCCAACCTTTTATTATGGGCTCCACATATACCTCCCAACATCATCAAAGACCCTTCCCACCCTGGTTATAATCTTTTCCAATCTCTTCTGTCAGCCAGAAGATACAAAAGCTTAGACACACATACCAACAGGTTCAAGAACAGATTCTTCCTGCTGTTGTTAGACTTCTGAATGGACGTCTCAAATTTTAAATTTAAATTTGATCTCACTCATTGCACACCTTCTCTGCAGCTGTAATATTGTTTGCGTCACTCTATTCTATTACCCTTTTGCACTTTTTAATGGTATGATCTGTCTGTACTGCATGCAAAACAAATGTTTCACTGTACCTAGGTACATAGGACAATAATAAATCAAACCTAAAAGAAATCGAGTGGTCAATATCAGTTGGAACAGAGAGGTGACCACTGTGCGTGGATGGTGAAGATTGCCAGGGTGGAGGATTGAATAATCCTGGGTTTGGGGGAAAGGATAAACATTTATGGGAAGGAAGTGAAACAATTTTGGGAATGGGTGAACATTACCAGAATAACAAGTCAGTTGCTCAGAGAGAGACTGAGGGAAGAGAGGGCTGCATTTTGGCTCTCCATTTGCTTTAGTTTTGCTCACTTTATACCAGCAGTTTTTACCCTTTCTTACGATGCTTGCCACCAACATCCAAGTCCCAAGACATGTTTGCTCCACCCTCTGACCCATCCCAGCGACATCCGTTCCACCCTCCAACCCATATTAGCAACGTCCGCTCCACCCTCCAACTCATCCCAGCAACATTCGCTCCACCCTCCACCTGATCCAAACAATGTTTGCTCCACCCTCCAACCCCTCCTAGCAATGCTTGCTCCACTGCCCCGAAAGCAAATGTTCACCCTGTTTCAGGCATCGTTGCCTCTCTTCCAGCAACATATTTCACATCCTTATTGGTATCTGGGGGCTTGTACCAAAATTAGGGGAACAGTTTCACAGACTGGTCAAGTCATAGCCGACAGAGCCATGCTGTCCAAATCATATGTGACAAACAGAGCCCCAGACACCGCCAAGCTTCTGGGAACTTTCACCTCTTCGAGTCAGATTCCCAATTCAATTAGATCTCAGCTGATGTCTGACTCAGATTCTTTGATCCACCCCCATTCCATGTACCCATCTGTGGCTCAGTTGGTAACATTCTTGCCTTTGAGGCAGGAGGCTGGCCGTTCAAGTCCCACTCCAATGATTTGGGCACCTACTACAGCACTATTCCCATCTCAGGAATAGAGCCATTGGTAGGAAATGATTTGGTAATGTCAACTTCTATGGCACTCTTCTCCTTACTATATGTGTAGAACATGGGCTCTTCATCACCAGTACTACAAGGAGAACAGGTACAGAATTTCCTGGCAATGCCCTTGGTCCAAATACTGGTAGCGGTTTGATTTACATCATCATTCATGTATGGAATTGCTAAGATGTCTGCATTACCAGAGCATTGACAAAAGCTGATGTCTGCTTGGCTGACTACTGACTCATCATTCAACCAGATCCATTAAACTGGTTCTTAAATGGATGTCCATGAAAGATCAATATTGAGGACCTGATGGATCAAGTCACTCTGCGAATATGAATTCAAATTTGGAGCAGAAGCAGCCCACCCAGCCCCCTGAGCACGCTCTGCTATCTAATAAGATCATGGCTGATCTAATTGCTTGACATTCCCACCTATCCTAGAAAATGACCTATTTATGATGACTCTCTGTTTGCTGTTAGTCTGCTAATCTTCTATCCATGTCAAATTTTTAATCCCTAGACGAATATATTTTATTTTCCACCATAACTTTTAATGTATTTCTATTTTGTAATTCATTCCTGGGATGCGCATGTTACCAAATCTTCTCAAACTTGTTTTCTTGATGCTCTATTTAGTTAAAGCCTTCTTATCTTCCCTAATTGTGGGGTCTGCTAGAACACTGGCCCCAGCACTGATCAGATATAGACCATCCTGATAGTACAATCTCACTTTTCCCAGTGCTGGTGTCAGTGGTCCAGGAAACCCTACCCACTTCTCGCACAGCAATCTTTGAGCCATGCATTCATTCTCTAATAATATTTGCCCAATGCCAATTTGGTCTTGTGACTGAGATTAAAACCCAGAGATGTTTACCTTTGAGGTTTTGCTTCTTATCTGGTGTTCTTATTTTAAAATTGAATATGTAGCATCTCTTTCCTCAATTTGCTTATTTACCCTGCATCCATTGCTCTGATCCAAGCAAACTGATAGTACTTCAAACCTCGGCTGAGAATCCTCCATTTTCCGGGGTCCTGTTCCTGACTGCAGATCAATTCAAAAGACCCTACCCTTACAGATATTATCATTTCCTAGAATAAATGTCCTAGGTAATTTTAAGCCCTCCCTGATGCATTACAGTGTCTAACATCTCAGCCTCCAGCTCATAAATTCTGAACTAAACTTCCTCAAATTGCAGACATCGACCTCAGGTTTATTTGTCCTGGATCAAACTGGTGTTCAGGTACTCCCATATGTCCTGAAGTTGCAATGCATCGCCTGCCCTGCCATCTTCAATGTGTCTTAATTTATTTATTTTTATTAATTAATGTATAACCAAAAGCCCTGGGATTTTCAGTAATATTTAATACTACTTTTAATATTTACCAACATGAATGAATGTTTACAATTTTTGGGTTTAAGAGTAAAGTAATCGTTCAATTATTCACCAAGCAATCACTAAGCTGTTTCTTTGTGATCTTGTCTTTTTTTTCTCATGCGGTTTAGGGGTAAATGACTATTGCTAATGTACCAGATTTGAAATGTTAGTTCTATTCCTCTCTCTACTGGTGTGGCCAGACCTGTTGCACCTTTCCCTGTGTTTCAGCAGCACCTGTGGCTTTTTCACTTTATCAAAGACCATTTATAGCCCAAGTACTGAAGTACCAGATCCTCTGAGACTTCAAATTGGACAGATATGATCAAAAGGAAGGGAACCTGTCAAACTGACCATCAGGCTTGCAATGTGGTGTAAATGTGTACCTGGGAACCGTAAGTATTAATGCATTTGATCCCTTTCTGTGCAAACAGAAAGAAAATGTATGCACATTACACCTGTTTCAACTCAACAACACAGGTGACAATAATCCTGTGGCCGATTGCTCAGGGCAATGCCTTGCTTAATCAGAGTTAACCTGCCTGGTTTCAAATTAAACAGCCTGAGCAGTTAACTATCAGTAATCATCTAATTAGTATATTATCCATCTCAAAAGTTCCTCCAATCAGATTCCACTTGCCAGTCAAACAGCATTTTCTTCCTATTCTGTACGAAATATTTTTCCTTTTACATTGGCATTCTTGCAAGTGTTCTGATGTGCAAAGATTAAAAGCTTTGATATAACTTGTCGTTGCCTGTTCTGAATGTGCAAGAAGTTATTTACTTGTTCTGGCTCCTCCTCTAACACAAGCTGGACTTGTTCTTGATATTGACACTGCCTGGAAAAATATACCTTCTAGCACTTTAGCAGATAACAGTGTCCCCACTTTCCCCCTCCTCCCACACACCCTCACCCTTCTAAGTTGGCACTTCGACTTAAAAATTATAATCAGATTGAAATTCATCTTGAGCATGAACAACCTCCCAGAAGGTTTCATGACACCAGATGAATTATACACTAGAGCCACATCCAAAACATTACAAAACCTTGCCATTCACAACATAGGGGTGTCCAAAGCCGCCACAGAGACTTGACTTCATAAACCAGTCTTGGACAGTTTCCCACTCTGAGGCAATGAACTCACCTTAATAGGCTGAATGACCTTCTCTTCTTCAAAATGTTTGTATTTTCTCACAACGAGAGTTAATACTGTCTGTAGTTGTCTAGTTTTAAATGTTATGATTGATTACTCTCCTTTATTTGGCAAGAAATGAAAACTAGAAGCTGTCAGAATACATTTCCATGCTCTGTCACTCTGATTTATAGAGACACTTTAAACACCATCTGTGAGCTGCCCTCTGCAGAACATTTTGCAAGATGCCAGCAAGAGCAGGTGTGACTCCAAAAAACTTATTGACCCTGTTTCTGTCACCTTCCTTAATCTTTGCTCCAAATAAAGTGGGTAAGGATGCAATGCCGCTAATAATTCCCGACGCCACAAATTAAACAGATCAGCAGCATTCTTCTGCCACACAACTTGAGTGTATCTACAACCTTACTTTATGTTCTGGGCCTTTTCCTTCACTCATTGCATACTTCTGCTGGAACACCCTGTGGAAATTTAGTGTTACAGTGCGACACTTTAGATACATAGCAAAATATTCCCCTCCCTGGGTCATTAGATTATTCAAATGTTCCATAAAACGTTTATAATTTGTCACTTAATTCTCAAATCTGCACCTGAAGAAAGCAGTACGGTACCATGCCAAATATCTTCAATAAACAAGCATGACACTTTAAGTATCCTTTGATTCATTCAGTCTTCACAAAGGGGCACTGGATATGGATCAAAGCCTGAAGAGATGGATTTTTAAAAATAACTTATACAATGCAGTACACTGTTTTGGTTTTGGGACATTGGTTATATCTGCAATCGCGAGCAGTTGCAAATCAGCCGCTTGTTTCTCAACATGCCCCACCTTAACTCCTATCGAAGTTTTCCCAATTAATCACACTTCTTCCTAACTGGCTCCTGTGGACTCAAAACGACAGGAGGCCATTCAGCCCCACATCTATCTCTCAACTTCGTTTCCATTATTAGTCCTTGGTGAATTTACCATTTATGGATTTGCCCAACATGAACCCATCTGCCTCAGCGTTGAAAGCTCCAGGATCCACTGTCTTTGGGGGCAAGAAAACCTCAGAATTCACCACTCTGGTTGGAAAGGAGCAGCCAAGTTTCATCAAAGAACATTGCTAACTCACAGAAGAGATAATGTTAACTCTGCTTCCCCCCAGAAAATGGCTGAGGGACAGTGAAAATCAAAACTCCCCATTACACGCACTCCATAATCCCCATGGAACTATTTTCATGTCAAATTACTATTTTTGGTAAGCTCATCCTACCACTAGTTTTGAGGCTCCAAAACTATGGCCATCAGCCTTTTTTAAAAAAGAGAAGAGATTGTATTGTTGATCGTCTTGAGAACCCAAGGAGTTAATCGCTTAGCATTCATTTGTTAATTCCTGATTTCCTTCTGTCACCATGGAGAAACATCCAAGAGACTTAAAATTGTAGTAGGCTTGTCATATGTTTGCTTTATGCAATGCAAAATTTGTTGTGTTGTGAATATTTAAGCGGAATTAATCTGATATCAATCTAATTAAAATCAGATGTCAGTGGAAGCAATTAACTTCTCTGCTCTGAAATGAAGGTCAGAGTGAGGTTCAACTGTAGAGTTGTGCAAAGCTCAGTCAACTTATTGAAACTTCACTATATTGAAAACAATTAAACACCATTCTGCCTTTCATTCAAAGTATTGCTAAATTTAACTGTACTTGTGGATATATGTGTCAGTGATTTCATTTAAAATGTGATATGCATAAAGATCCCAATCCCTCTTTGACTCCCAAGTTTTCAAACACTAGCAATGAAAGCACAAAAATGGGAGGACAATTGGTTAACTATGGGTTAACTAATGGTTAGTTAGCCTATGATTAGCTAAATAAGTTAAGGAAAGCATCAAACTTGAGAGGAAAGCATATAATTGCACAAAATTGAGTGGCAGGTCAGGTGATTGACCAGAATAGTAAGAAAGGTGGGGAATTTTATATACACCCCCATCTTTCCACTCCTGCCATCTCTTGATTGTATGGGTTTGCCAATAGCAAAACAGATCTATTTTCTACAATTAACACTTATTTTAATCTATATCACTCCTCTACTACCATTAATGTTGTCTTATGCTCTGGGAACCTCAAGCATCCATTCTATTTGTTCCACTTACCCGTGTCAATAGGATTAAAACTATAATTTTCCAGCCCCTTTCAGTCCTGAAGAAGTCATGTTAGAGTCAAAACATTAACTACATTTCCCTCTCCACAAATGCAGCAGAGTTTCTCCAACATTTTCTGTTTTAATTTCAGATCTCCCAGCAGTATTTTGCTCATATGAAACCATAGGCCAGTTAACTTGCTGTCTGCCATGAGAAAGGCATTAGAGTTGATCATTATGGAGATTTTAGGCGGACTTAGGAAAACTCAAAATTATCGGGCAGGAGTCAACATGGTTTGTGAAGGGGAAATCTTATTTAGCCAGTTCATTGGACTCCTTTGAAGAAGTGACATGTGCTGTGGATAAAGGGGAGCCTGTAGACGTACTGTACTTGGATTTCCAGAAGGCTCTTGTCAAGGTTATTGTGAAAAATAGGGCCTCTTGGTGTTGGAACCCAAGCAGGTGTGGTACATCTGGGTATTGGAACTTGAGAAGGTGTTTTGGTCACTGTGGTACATCTGCAAAAAAGAGACCTGCATGATTAGCATGGTAGACAAAGTGTCCACACCACAGTTTAAGACTATGCAGGTAAGGGAGAGAATGGGTAGTTGCAGGCAGTTTAAGAAAACAAGATGGGTAATGCAGGAGCTGCCTGAGTCTATCTCAGTCACTAACTGGTTTCCTGCTTTTAGATACAGCTGAGGGCAATGACTTCACAGAGGAATGTAACAAGGGCCAAACATGTGGCACCACCACGTGGCTCAGCTGCACTCGTGGTGGTGGAAAAAGAGTGGGAAGGCAATAGTGGGAGGAGATTTGATAGTTAGGGAAATGGACAGGTATAGATATGATTCCAAGTTGGCATGTTTTCTTCCTGGTACCAGAGTCAAGGATATCACAGGATGTCTGCAAGACTTTCTTCTGGAGGAGTGGGAGAAGCTGGGTACATCAAAAGTGAACCAGAAAATGATGTAACTCCCTCACTGCGTCAGCACAGACAGCCTACCATGCAGGCGATTGTATATTCTCCTGGTCGCAGCTACAATTTATTCAGCCTTCAGAAATCTCTATGCCCCCTGTATCTGTCCCACCACAGCAAATCAAAGGCTGGTGATTTGCCTAGAAGCGTTATTCAATCACAGAACCAACATAGTTCAGAAACTGCAGCTGCTGTGGAGGAACAAACAGAGTAAATATTAGAGCTGATACATATTTCTAGCATTATCTGATTTCATTGTAGGTTTTCTGTATCCACAGTGTTTTGCCTTAATCCATTCATGGCTTGGATCAAGACTCTAGACCAGAACTAGTGCATAACTGCACAGCAGGAGCTATGCACTGCAAGAAATATTAAGGAACATATGTTTGGCATCCTCAAACAATGCTGTCACTGGCTGGACCATTCTAACGCATCTGATAGTACACAAAGTAGAGGGTATCAAGACTTGTGGTACTGCGCCTATAGCCTATGAATGAATAACATAAGGGTATGTTGCATATAGAACAAACTTGCAATTTATATTTGCCACAATGTAATGAGGTGAGAAGCTAAGCAACAGGACCATGAAGAAAAGGAGGGACATTCAATCTGGAGAAGTGCGATGCAATGTATTTGGATAGAACACACAAAAATAAAAGGCAGGGTCTTGTGTAGTGTAGAAAGCGCAGGATTTATAGCTACACAAGATATAAGAACAGATAGATGTGTTAGGTCCCACAGTCACTTTATCTTCAAAGTACAGGCTCATGATATCATCACTGTATCATAGAATGTGACATGATGGAATAAAGGACTTGTGCTCCATGTTAACTCAGATAGCATGAAATATTACATCTTAGTAGAAAGATGTCTTTTCGTTGTAACCAAATTTTTTAATATTAGCCCAGGCATCTCTGCACCTAAGAAAATAATATCTGTACATGAGAACCAACTGCAACAGACGTCTTTGAGTATCATAGAATGATTGAATCATACAATACAGAAGAGGCCCTTTGACCCATCAAGTCTGCACTACCAAAAATATACTACCACCTACACTAACCCCACTTTCCTGTACTATGCTCATATCCTTGAATTTTATGGCACTTCAAGTGCTCACTGAAGTACTCTTTAGAAGTTGTGAGGTTCCTTCCAGGCAGTGGATTTCATACCTCTCCCATACTGTGGGAGCAAAGAATCTTCCTCAAATCCCCTCTAAACCTCCTGGCTTTCACTTTAAATTTATGTGCCCTTGTTATTGGAACACCTGCTTTCTGTTCACCATGTCCTTGCTCTTCAAAGCCTTATACACATCTATCAAGTCTCCTCTCAACCTTCTCTGCTCTAAAGAAAACAGCCTGAGCTATCCAGCTTCTCTTCATAGCTGAAATGTTCCAACCCAGGGAACATCCTGGTGAATCTCCTTTCCATCCCCTCCAGTGCAATCACATTCAATCACATTGCAATCACATTATACATGCCTAATTTCATGTGTTATGAGGGAGAACATAAGGATTACTAAATCAGGTAATGGTACCCTGCTTATGCCAAGATATTATGTCCATGTGATACCAAATACACATGGGGATTGAATAGACACAAAAGCTAGCACATGAATCTGTGCACTGCCAGCGAAGAAGCAAAATATTCAACAATTTGTAAATGTATCAACCCCATTAGCAGTTGGATCCTCTATATGCGCATGATGTCACACCAAGTCCCTGGATGAAAATAGTCACAGATTTATTCACAATACACGTGGAAGCTTGCCTTCTTGTGTTGATAACAAAATGTGAGGCTGGATGAACACAGCAGGCCAAGCAGCATCTCAGGAGCACAAAAGCTGACGTTTCGGGCCTAGACCCTTCATCAGAGAGGGGGATGGGGGGAGGGAACTGGAATAAATAGGGAGAGAGGGGGAGGCGGACCGAAGATGGAGAGTAAAGAAGATAGGTGGAGAAGGTGTGGGTGGGGAGGTACACTTCTTGTGTTGATTACTTCTCCAAATTTGCAATTGTTTGATGGCTTAGCAAATCAGTCAGTGTGATCATATCTGATGCAATTAATGCAATTTTTAGTTCATTTGTTATCCTGCAATGCATAGTGCCTGATAATGGTCTGCAGTATGCAGGTAAACCATTTCAAGACATGTGTACTAATTGGGGAGTGACTTATAAGTATTCTTCGCCCACTATCTGCTCTCAAATGGTCTAGCAGAATCACTGTTACATATTAACAAATCAATGGTCATGGAGTGTTGAGTACCTGCGTAGGATGTTCAGATTGTATTGCTGCATTTTTGCGCAACATCAGTAGAGAAGGGATAACTATTCCTGGCACTACTTATGCTCAGAAGGCAAGTGGAAATGACTTTGCTTAGCAACCAATTGTTCTGAGAGTCCTCTGTGTCTAAAGATAGGCTTGTGACAGTTGCTAAAATTTATAACTTTTAACATGTTCCATATTTAGCTACAGAGCTAAATTAGACAAAACCCTTTCTATTAGCTCAATATTGTCATAATCCCAGTTGATAGGAATATGCAAATTAAATCACAGAGTGCAACCTGGCTTGATCGACAATAAATTTTATGTTTTCTGTACCATGGAGTCACTGAATGCATCCACAAGAGGCGACCGATGAACTTAACAAAAGAATTTACTACACAAATGAGAACAAGCCCTACAAAACTACATTATAACTCTATTAATCTGTCATCATTACAACATCAAAAAGAACGGTTCAGTCCTTTTATCACAGTGATACCTTTAAACAGACAATCAAACCTGAGAACCCCGCCTCCACACTGAACCTGCCTGCTCAGCAGGCATGGCTGTCATTGATATCCTTTCAGCAAACTGTTGAGCATTTACCATCTGTTACCGAATTCTGTTTATGTCATTCCCTGAGACCTGAAAGCAAACGGCTAGCTCGGTTCACAATTACTTAATGTGTATTTCCTAAATTCATGTCTTTAACAGCCTTGGAGGATGCCTTCATCTCTGACAGCTCTCTTCCTACTGATTTTTAAGCTTCTCAGTGCTTTTTCCCAGGGACCCGCTACCAACAGCACTTCTACTAGTATTATCCCGTTCCTTCTGAAATAATCTGCTTCTGCAACCACCCCCAAACCCCAGACATACCATGTCTCTCTCTTTGCATCATAAAGCTTCAGTCAACAAACACCTCAGTAAATATCTCCCGAGGTGTCTTGCTGGTTATGTAGTTAAAATCACTTCTGTAAGGGCTATTTTGAACTCATTGTTGAAAATGACTGTCTGGCCTTCATAGAACTGAAACTAAAATTCATCCTTCCTCCACTTTAGAACCCAAGTTCCTGAATAACTAATAGTAATTATTAAATACCATCACAATGTGAAGTCCACACTTGACTCAAAATTGTATTACGCCTGTATGTTTTTGCATCCAATGAGGCAAACAATGAAAAATGTACTTAATCACCAACAAAGAGAGAACAAACTATGTCAACTTTATCACAAGCACTAATATGCTTGCTTCAGACTCACCCCCAGAGCAATCGCTGAGATGGTTATGTTAAAAGAAAAGTACAGATTTGTTCTCTGTTAGCAATGGTTTCTTAAGAGTTTTACTGTAAAGAATTAAGGTTACTTAGAACTCTAGAGGAAACAACTTCACCCTTCCTATTGTTTTCCCATTGATGAATATCCTGGTGAATACTTGCTGGTTGAGTAGTACCAATAACAGTCAATATGTATTGATTGCAATTCAAAATATTATGAACTATTATTTTTAATCCTGATGCATTTCACTGATTATAAGCCTTCTTGTTTTCTGCTGTTGAAAAGAGTTTGGAAATGCGATTACATGATGATTGGCTCTGTGGCTGTGGAGTGGATTTGCCCTCTTCTAAAGACTATTACAGTTCTGAGCTGTCTTCTCAATCTATTACCCTCCATGTAGTATAGCTCACAGCAATAAGGGGTCAGTTAAGATACATTTCATTGAAACCTTCAGTCCCTTTCATTAAAACACCCAACTGACCCTTGCATGACTCAGTAGTTTTTTTGCCCTCACTATTCTGTTTAGAGTCATATCAGTCCTGGTACAAATGACTGTCTGGGTGCAGAAGTGCTCACAAACATCAAACCAATTATACCATTTTACTGACTTTCTCGGCAGTCACAGAACTGATGCTTAACCTAGGTAAAGTACAAATGCTTTAGAGATAAAGAGAACCACAGACAGACTAATCTCAGTGATGTTCTGTAATGTCTAATAACATCTGTAATGACTAGGCTGCTGCATATAATTTAAATCCACAACCCTTCACACCAATTAATTCTTCATCAAAGACAGAATTTGTGAGGATCATACATCCTTTCTTATTCCAGTCCAATTTTAAGCTTGCAACTGCACAGTAAAAAAAAACACTAATTTATCACATTTAACAAGATGTATTTAATGTTCAGGAACTTGATAGTTCAACTGCGTTCTGATGCTGTGGAAAACCAACAGTGGTAGTGAAACTGAATGCCCTGTATCAAAGAGGAAAGAAATAAATTGGTGAGCTGTTGCAAAGAGAGCACCAGTGACTGCCTTAATGCACATATGAGCCGATGCTGTGAAATGCCACAAATGTTCCCAATCTGTCCCTGGATTTGTTCTCTAGCATAGAACTTAGAGTCATAGAGCTGTATAGCATGGAAACAGGCCCTTTGGTCCAACTCATCCATGCCGACCAGATATCCTAAGTTAATCTAGTCCATTTGCCAACATTTGGCCCATATCTGTCTAAAACCTTTATAATCATATATCCATCCAGATGCCTTTTAAGTGTTGTTGTTGTACCAGCCTCCACCACTCCCTTTGACAGTGCATTCCATACACACAACACCCTCTGCATGAAAAATCAGGCCCCTTTTGAATCTTTTCCAATCTCACCTTAAACCGGTGCCATGCATTTTGGACTCCACTACCCTTGGGAATAGATCTTGGGTATTCACCCAATGGAGAAGGTGTCAATTTTAGGATTGCTGGGATAGGGTTGCAACCCTGTCTTTGTGCTGCAGGACCTGGCCAGCAGCTGACACAGGTTTGAGATTATGACTTGGACATTCTGAGGTAGCTTCTGTATTGGCCGCCACTTGTATGGAGATAGCTGCATAGACGTTTGTAGACGCCGTTTCACTTGAGAATTCTCATTTGGTGTTGTAGCTCCTGTCCCGCTCCTTCTCCCTGTGTAGGCCGTGCAGCAACCAGTTCTCCTACGGTCTGTCAATGAAGCAGTAGGAGCATAAGTAAAATAATAGAATTAATTTGTGTTACGGTTTGTTTGTTATCAGGAAGTCTGCAAGAACAGCTCAGAAAGCACACAGTCCTATGCATGGGATACTTTACCATATTAAGTTTTAGGTTGTGTCCAAAGTTTCTTCTAAGCTGCATGGCTGCACAGCCAGTCAGCGCGTCCATGCCAGCTGGTGTGCAGATACATTGAATTCTTGTTCCAGAAGTTGCTGTCACACACAGAGCTCAGAGGCGGAAAAAAGTTAGAGGGAATGTCGGTTATGACATCAATGACTAGGCTTGTACCTAGCCAAGTCCCGAACCAGCATCTTCACCATATGTTTTGTGTATTGATTTGGTCCTTAAGAGGAGAGTGCCTTGTCATCAGTTGACTTGTGTGTGAGGACAGTTTGCCATCTTTGTCGTGGTGTACCATTGTCATTGGGGAAGTTGGAGTGTTGAGTGGACCATCTTTGCTCCATTGGCTGTTGTGGAGCTGATATATCACAAGTTATCAATCAGGCCATAATACTTACACCTCTTAAGATCAGGTTCCAATCAGATGGTATGAAATACATGGGCTTGCTGCTTAAGTGGGTAATGAAGGGAGATGCTACACACTGGGCTTTTGATTCCTGCAGCAGCTCTTCAGTTGATAATCCAGACTGCGCTGAATGTTGCACGCACTCTGTGTTCCTGTGTCTGTCAGTAAATAGTTTTGGTCAGTTGGAAAAGCAGCCTGAGGCTAGAAATAGCAAATTCTGTCTCTCCTGAAAAGTGTCAGCTGCAGGAAAGCTGGCGGGAAGGAAAACATCTCCCTCTCAGCCATCTAGAGAAATAGTCTTAAAGGCAAAAGCAAATAAAGTGTTGGCCCCTCTTAGTGAAGTAGTTGGTCCCTCTTAGTTCAGGGCTTCTTCACTGTTTCCCATCTGAATCTGAAATTGGATCAGCAGAAATGTGGCTGCTTTTTGACCACAGCAGCTTGATCTTATGGACAGAAAACTAATGGAACTATGAGAAGTCAACGCATTTTCTACTTTTAGTTTGGACATTTGATCCAAAAAGAGGCATTTCTCCTTAATTTTTCAAACCCATTGTGTGTGTGTGTGTGTGTGTGTGTGTGTGTGTGTGTGTGTGTGTGTGTGTGTGTGTGTGTCTGTGTGTGTGTGTACGTGTGTGTGTGTGTCTGTGTGAGTGTGTGTGTGTGTGTGTGTGTGTGTGTGTGTGTGTGTGTGTGTGTGTGTGTGTGTGTGTATGTGTGTGTGTTTAGGTCTCCATTGTATCTTACTTAACACATTTTGCCATTTATTTAAGGCTTAAGTTTGTTTTGAATAAACCAGTTATTTCTGAGTTAATTGAAGAAACCTGGTGAAAGTCTTTTTGTTCTAACTGACAATAATAAATAGAAACAAACTGATTATTTTGGTGACAAAGTAAGTCATTTAAAATTGTGGCACAGCTTATGGAGTAGTGGGGCTTGATGTCCGGTGCATTCCTTCCATCAACGCTGTAACAGTGGATGATGTGAAGATGCTGTCTCCCTCAGACCTAGGATGATAAATCTAAATCTGACATTATCACCTGGCACACAGTGTTTGCTCATTTTGAATTGCTGGCACCACTAACTGGAATGTCAAGGGATGAATAATGCAGACTTTGAAGCTTTTCCACTTGTCAGTTCTAATCAATGTCTTGTATTTCCCACAGGTCTGTCAATATTGATGCAACAACAACAGGAGGAGTAGCCCTCACATAATCACCTGATTCCTGAGTACCTTCTATCAATGCAGATACACATATTTCACTGCATTGGAAAATGGTAGGCTTACACATAAGGAGACATGGTAGCTGTGGTGAGGCCCTCTCAGATGGTCTTGTACACTCTTAACTCTGCTCAACTAAATGCAGTTGCTGTGCCTGGGGGTCATCCACATAAAGGCGGGTTGTTGAGTAGCAACAGGAAGTACATATGTTTCCATCTGCATTAAAGGTCACTCTCCAAGAGACGTTACTGTGTAAGCTATAGGTCAGTTGTAGCACAATTACTTCTGATTCAGGGGGTCGTGAATTCAAATTCCACTCTAGGAAATGGATACAGGCCGACTCTCCAGTGTGGTACTCACAGAGATCTGCACTGTCAAGAGGTTCTGCATTTAGGATGGGGCATTAAACCCAGCCTGCTCAGATGGATATAAAAAAGAATACTTTAAAGAAGAGCACAAGAGGTTACCCCTGCCTGGTGTCCTGGGCAATATTTATCCCTCAAGTAAAATCACAAAAAGTGATTATCTGGTCCCTATTATGGTTTGTGGAGAGTTTACTGTGTGCAAGATGGCTACTCCTTTGCCTACGTTACAACAGTGACTACTCATCAAAATATACTTTATTAGGTGTGTAACCCACATTTGGATGTCCTGAGATTGCCAAGACCACTGTATTAATGTAAGTCTTTCTTTGCGTTAGAGAAATCCATTTTGCTGTAATGGCTCAGGCATTTGGCCTGATATCCACCTTCAGGGAAAGAATGGGCTCTTGCATGGAGATTCTGATGGGCCAATTGTTTATGTTGGCCCTGACCAGTGTCCTTTACGGTCAGTTTGCCTTACATCATAGGATCATGCCTCACTATCAATCAACAAAGTTCTCTTGATAAGTAAGGAAGCGCAATTGAACTACAAGCAGAGGGATGGAGAAAGAGCTCGTAGTGGTGGGTCTCTTAAGGTGTACTCAACCCTAGAAACATTGACCCCTTAGTCAAAATGCCAAGAACAAGACAGCACACATTTAAAGTGAAAGGCAGGGGGTTTGGAAGGGATTTGAAGACAGTCTGCATGGCAGACTGGTTAGCAAGATTAGGTCGTGTAGAATACCGAGAGGACTAGCCATTTGGATAAAGAACTGCCTCAAAAGTAGTGGACAGAAGGTCGTGGTGGAGGTTTGCTTTTCAGACTGGAGGCCTGTGGCCATTGGTATGCCTCAAGGATTGGTGCTGGGCCCACTGCTTTTTGTCATCTATGTAAATGATTTTGGATGTGAGCATTGGAGGCATGGTTAGTGAGTTTGCAGGTGACACCAATATTGGTGGTGTAGTAAACAGTGAAGAAGGTTACCTCAGAGTACAGTAGGACCTGGATCAGATGGGCGAATGGGCCAAGGAGTGGTGGATGGAGTTTAATTCAGATACTTGCGAGGTGTTATGGTTTGGAAAGGCAAATTAGAGCAGGACTTATACACTTATTGGTAAGGTCATGGGGAGTGTTGCGAAGTAAGAGCTATCGAAGCCAGATTCATTGTTCCTTGAAAACAGGGTCACAGGTAGACAGGATAGTGAACAAAGCTGTTGGAATGCTTGTCTTCATTGGTCAGTGCATTGAGTATAGGAATTGGGAGGTCACGTTGCGGCTGTACAGGACATTAGTTAGGCTACTTTTGGAATACTGTGTGTAATTCTGGTCTCCCTGCTATAGGAAAGGTCTTGTTAATCTTGAAAGGGTTCAGAAAAGATTTACAAGGACATTTCCAGGGTCGGAGGGTTTGAGCTATAGTGAGAGGCTGATTAGTCTGGGGCTATTTTCCCTGGAGTGTCGAAGGTTGACGGGTGACCTTGTAGAGATTTATACAATCACGAGGGGTACGGATAGGGTGAAAAGCCATGGTCTTTTCCCCAGGGTAACAGGGTCCTAAACTAAAGGATGTAAGTTAAAGGTAAGAGGGGAAAGATTTAAAAAGGACCCAAGGGGCAACATTTTCATACAGGGAGTGGCGTATGCATGGAATGTGCTGCCAGAGGAAATGGTGGAGGCTGGTACAATTACAACATTTAAAAGGCATCTGGATGGGTACATGCACAGAAAGGGTTTAGACGGATATGGGCCAAATGCTGGCAAATGGGACTAGATTAATTTATGATATCTGGTTGGCATGGACATGTTGGAGTGAAGGGTCTGTTTCCATGCTGTACAGCTCTATGACTCTGTGACTTTATCTAGAGGGTGGTGAGGGTGGCTGGGAGGGTAGTTGAGGCAGGTAACCTCACAACCTTTAAGAAGTTCTTGGGTAACATTCAAGACAATGGACTTAGTGTGGGAAAGCAGTGCATTTTTGGTGGTCCAGTCCCAATGGGTTGAAGGGCTTTACTGTATGATTCTTTGATTTTATAATTCTATGAGATCGATAACCCACTGGCTTTAGGTTAAATGCAGATATTGCAATGGATGGCCACAGTGGTAGGAGATATTCTGCTGCGTATGGTTGGTAGGTGGTTGAGCTTGTTTACAAGATAATTACATTTAACAAGGTTTTCGGAGTTTCCAAGAGCTTCTCATTCACCTTAGAGACTCCATGAGGCTTTGGGCACCTATATGAACATATAGTGATAAGAATTGAGAGCAGAAATAGACCATTCAGCCCTTCATCAAGCCTGGTGTGCCATTCAATGAGACAATGATCGATATACTGAAAGCTGAGGCCTGTTTTCCCATCTACACCTGATAACTTTTCACCTCCTTGCTCAACAATAAGCCTCATATGTCTTAAATGGGTGGCCCTGATCCTTATAGAGGGATCGCTAATTTTAGAGTCTTCCATAAGGAGGTAACATCCTCTCCATATCTACCCTGAAGAGTCTTTTTTGTTTTAATCACATTTGTCCAACGGGAGGGCAAGCTTCATGGGGGACATGCTGGAGAAAGTCACAGGAAGGGACATTACCAGTTTCCGTTGCAAAGAAAAGGTTAACCACTAGAGAGGATCTCCAGGCTATAGCTCAGCTTCTTTCAACTGACAAAAATAGTTGACTGGGTTCTATGGCTCTCCTTGAGTGTTGCTTGTTGTGGTGGAGTAGAACATGCTACAGCTCTCAATCCAGGCTTGCCCGCTCTCATGGGCCAGCCTCCTACTTTTCGAGGAAAGAGTATCTTGTGCCAGCCCCAGCTGGAGAACCACCTACAGGGAAGTGCCACTGAACTGTGGAACTCACCTGAGACTTTGCCTCCGCATTGCTGGAAGTTTCCTCTGAGCTGGTGTCCTTCTTAGACCTCCTGGCTGCTGTAGCCTACCAGAAGAGGTGGCCCTTTCAAAATGGCGCCAGCACTTCCAGCGATGGCATTTCACACTTCCACTGGTGCCAAAGTGGGTGTTTCCTCCATTCACCAGGAGATAATTGGCTGAGAACTAAATAACTCCATTTCGCAGTTTACCCTCCTGTACAGTCCGACTCCTTGGGTTGTTGATCCCATAGTTCATGTTTCAAACTGATGACCTTTCGTATGTGTATGCATATATATATGTGAGAAGCTCTTTATTATTTGGGTCTGAATCCAAGTGTTTTGCTAAATATCTATGTCTTGGAAGCTCAGTTTAACATTTTTACACATGTATAAAAATAGAGAATCTGTCTTTCAGAAGATTAGCTGTGCATTATTCCAAGTACCCATAATTATGAGGAGTACCTATTGTCTTGTTGAGAATGCCTTCTAATAAACAAAAAAACTGAAAATGTTCAGCAGGGGGATATGACAGTAAGCGAGGTTCTATAATGGAATGATTGTACTGCAGAAATCTCACAGCCTGTTTGAAGTTATGGCAAACTGGAGACAGCTTTTTTGTGAAGGACTTACACATGAAAGGTAACTTGATTAAAGCAACAGAAAGAAATCAGCTCTCCATTATTTAGGAATGGAAGAAAGAAGAAACCAGTAAGCTACAGACCTGTCAGCTTAATATCAACGGTGAGGAAGTTACTGGAATCCATCAGTATAGCCAGAGTAGCTGAACACGCACATAAGTATGGGTTGATCAAAGGGTCAGCAAGCAATTTCAAAGGAGATGTCATGGAATCATTGGCGCAATGCTATTCCTCCCATGCTGGACTAGAGACGGTGTATAGATTTGTAGATTCCTACAGCACCGAAAAGAGCCTAGAGCCCATCAAGTCTGCATGGGCATAACAGCCTCTAAAAGTGTGTCAATCCCAATTTCCTGCACTTGTCCCATATCCTTGAATGTTACGATATTTCAAGGGCTCATCCAATTTTTAAAAAAAATGTTGTGAGGTCTTTCTGGCCTCGGCTACCTTCCCAGGCAATGCATTCCAGATTCCCACCACCTGCTAAGCGAAAGGGTTTTATGCCCCAAATCCCCTCTGAATATCCTGCCCTAAACCCTAAAACTAAGACTGTCTAGTCTCTGCTGAAAGCTCAATTCCTCCATCCAAAGCCACATCCTGGTGAACCTTCTCTGTACCCGTCTAGTGCTGTCATATCCTTCCTGTAGAGAGGTGACCAGAGCTGCACACAGTACTCCAGCTGTGGCTTAACCAAAGCTCTGTATAACTCCAATATTATTTCCTTGCTCTTATAATCTCTGCCGCGACCGATTAAAGCAAGTTTCCCATATGCCTTCTTCACTGTCCTATTCATGTACTCTGCCTACTTCAGGGATCTGTGAACAATTATCCTAAGATCCCTCTGTCTTTCTAAGCTGCCCAGTGCACTTCCATTCATTAAATATGCCCTCATCTTGTTTCTTCTTCCAAAGTACATCACATCGCACTTGTCAATACCAACTCACTGGTCTGCCTGTCTGACCAACTCATCTATATCTTCCTGTAATCGACCACAATCTTCTTCTCTATTAAACATTCTACCAATCTTGGTGTCTTCTGCAAAATTATTTAATATTTACCCTACATTTTCATCTATGTTTTTAATTTATGTAACAAAGTACGACTCATCCTTGCGGTGCACCACTGGACATCAGCCTCCAGGCATTCAAACAGCCTTCTACCCCCTACTATTTGTGTCATATTTCTAAGCCAGTTTCTGATCCATCTTGCCAAGTTTCCCTTCATTCCATGTGCTTTAAACTTCTCAATCAGTCTCCCATGCAGGGCCTTGTCACAAGCTTTGCTAAAAACTATATGAACTATATCAACTGAACTTTGTCATTCACACACTTGCTCATCTTTCCTAAAAAATTAAAGCAAATTTGTCCGCATGACCTCCATTTGACAAAGCCATGCTGACTACCCCTAATTAACCCATGCCTTTCCAAATGGGTATTAATTCACTTCTTCAGAATTTTCTCCAATGGTTTCCCTACTACAAGCGTGAGACTGACCAGTTTGTAATTTCTTGGTTCAGCTCTACCAACTTTCTTAAAATGTGGAATTACATTTGTTGTCCTCCAGTCCTCTGGCACTTTCCCTATGGACACAGAGGCATTAGAAATTTGTGTCAGAGCCCAAGCAATTTCCTGCCTCACCTCCCACTGCAGCCTGGGGTGCAATTCATCTGAGTCGGGGAATTAGTCTGTTTTTAAGCCAAAGAGGGCATCCAATATCTCTGCATTTCCTTTGTCAAACTGTATAAGTTCCTCACAGTGCCTTTTCCTGAATTCTGTACCTATGTTCCCATTTTTCCAGAGTGAAGATCGAAGAGAAATATTCATTCAACACCCTTTCAATACCCTGCGGCTACGCACACAGGTTGTCTCCTACATCCCTAATCTGCCCTACTCTTTCCGTGGTTAAACCTATACCCTTCAATGTATTTGTAAAATATCTTACGATTCTCCCTAATTCTGTTCACAAACCCTTTCTTATGGTCCCTTTTTGCTCTTCTAATTGTTTTCTTAAGTTTCCTCTTGCCGATCCTGTATTCCTCTAGAGCCACAGCTGGATTGCTCCGACTCTTCTTCCTTATCCAGTCCTGAATTTTCCTAGGCATCCAGGGGTTCTCTGAATTTATTGCACCTACATTTCCATCCAAAGGATACATTTTAGACCTGTCCTCTGTTCCTTTCTGAATGCCCCTATTATTTTGCTGTAGACTTAGCCACAAGGAGCTAGTCCCAATCTACTGTGGGCAGATCCTGCTTTATTTTAATAAAATTTGCCTTCTCCCAATCCAACGCCATCTTTTTTAGGGCTTTTTTTTTCCTTATCCTGAACAAATTTGAACCGTTCTGTGTTGTGCTCTACACACTGATGCAAAAATCTCCCCGGAAACATTTCAAGAAGTCCACCCCCTTTAACCCTCAACACTATGACTATCCTGACTTAGAACATAGAACATAGAACATTACAGCACAGTACAGGCCCTTCGGCCCTCAATGTTGTGCCGACCTGTCATACCGATCTCAAGCCCATCTAACCTACACTATTCCATGTACGTCCATATGCTTATCCAATGATAACTTAAATGTACTTAAAGTTGCCGAACCTACTACCGTTGCAGGCAAAGCGTTCCATTCCCTTACTACTCTCTGAGTAAAGAAACTACCTCTGACATCTGTCCTATATCTTTCACCCCTCAATTTAAAGCTATGCCCCCTCGTGCTCGCCGTCACCATCCTAGGAAAAAGGCTCTCCCTATCCACCCTATCTAACCCAATGATTATTTTATATGTCTCAATTAAGTCACCTCTCAACCTTCTTCTCTCTAACGAAAACAGCCTCAAGTCCCTCAACCTTTCCTCGTAAGACCTTCCCTCCATACCAGGCAACATCCTAGTAAATCTCCTCTGCACCCTTTCCAAAGCTTCCACATCCTTCTTATAATGCGGTGACCAGAACTGTACGCAAAACTCCCAGTGCGGCCGCACCAGAGTTTTGTACAGCTTCACCATAACCTCTTGGTTCCGGAACTCGATCCCTCTGTTAATAAAAGCTAAAACACTGTATGCCTTCTTAACAACCCTGTCAACCTGGGTGGCAACTTTCAAGGATCTGTGTACATGGACACCAAGATCTCCCTGCTCATCTACACTACCAGGAATCTTACCATTAGCCCAGTAATTTGCCTTCCAGTTACTCCTACCAAAGTGCATCACCTCACACTTGTCTGCATTAAACTCCATTTGCCACTTCTCAGCCCAGCTCTGCAGCTTGTCTATGTCTCTCTGCAACCTATAGCATCCTTCGTCACTATCCACAACTCCACCGACCTTAGTGTCATCTGCAAATTTACTAACCCTTCCTTCTACGCCCTCATCCAGGTCATTTATAAAAATGACAAACAGCAGTGGACCCAACACCGACCCTTGCGGTACACCACTAGTAACTGGTCTCCAGGATGAACATTACCCATCAACTACCACCCTCTGTCTTCTTTCAGCAAGCCAATATCCAATCCAAACTGCTATATCTCCCCCAATCCCATTCCTCCACATTTTGTACAGTAGTCTACTGTGGGGAACCTTATCGAACATCTTGCTGAAATCCATATACATCACATCAACTGGTTTACTCTCATCTACACGTTTGGTCACCTTCTCAAAGATTAGAGGATGGTGAATACTCCAGTAAGGCAGACTGAAAACCACATCATGCACGTACCTGAAAACATTGAGAGGTGGCCTAAAGAAATGCCTCACCCAAAGAAAGGGCCAACGAAAACCTGGGAAAGCCCAGACCGGTTAAGGGGAATATGTCTGCTCCATCCCTGGGATGGGGTACAAATCTGCACTGTCATAGTCACCGCGTTATGTTGGGAAAGTTGAAATCCCCTAATATAATTGCCTAATTATTACTCTTAGACACCTCTGTGAACTGTCTACATATTTACTCCACTATTTCCCACTAACACTTCAGGGGCCTTTAATGCACTCCAAGTAAAGCAGTTGCCCCCTTAAAATTCCTTAATTAATAGTGCTACACCACCACCCATTTCAACTCCCTCCCCTGTCTTACCTAAGGATCATATACTCGGAATGTTGAGTTGCCAGCCCAGTCCTTGCCTCAACCATGTTTTTTGTGATGGCAACAATATCACACTTCCTTGTGTCAATCCTTACCGTTGACTTATCAGTCTTACCTATTACGCTCTTAGCATTAAAGACCGTCCAACCTTGCCTTACTCTCTTGACACTCAACATAGCTGAACTCACTGTGACCTGCTTCGTTTGCTGAGCATGATGTGTATCTGTTTCGTTGATAACCTGTGTCCCTTCCTCCTGCAAGACTAAATTCCGCCCAACATCACTAGCAAACCTGCCTGCAAGGAATGATGTTCCCAATATGGTTCAGGTACAGACCATCCCATTTGTACATGTCCCACCTGCCCCACAAATGGTCCCAGTGATCCAGGAATCTAAAATCCTCCCTCTTGCACCAACACTTGAGCCACACATTCATCTGTCCTGTTTTCCTATTTGTGTACTTGCTAGCAAGTAGCACCAGGAGAAATCCAGAGATTGCAACCATGGAGGTCCTGCTTTTTTAATCTACTGTCTAGATCACCGAATTCTCAATGCAAGACCTCATTCTTCACTTTGCCCAAAGTATTGGTGCCAACATGTGCCATGACCTCAAACTCATCGCCTTCACATCCCTGACCCTGGCACCAGGGGAGGCAAAACACCATCCTGGAGTCAGGCCTTTGGTTGTAGAAATGCTGTTTGGGGCGGGTGATCTTTAATATTTCCAATGGTTCACTCATCTCCCATTTGTCACATATGCATTCATTCATTGCCTTTCTCACAGCAATGTTGAGGATTGTAAGCATTCTATAGTAAGGAGGTGAGGCACCTCAAGCAGGCACACAGAGCAACTGTCTCAAGAAGATAAATGCCTTTTATGATTCTTCGTTGGTCCACGAGGATCAAGAATTTGCCCTAGCCTCACAAGGAAGACTTCAACTTCTTCCCACCCAATTATCTGTCTTTCTCTCTCTCTGTCCTACCTCAAACTTGCCTCAATGCCCAGTCTTACCCTCTGTCTGCTCCTTTCTTCCTGCACTGCTCAAGTTTTGATCTCCAGCCTCTCCCTCTCCAGCTTGCCTCTAACCTCGAATCTCTAACATTCCCTTTTCAAGTAACCAGTAATTGTCCCCAGGGAGACCAAGCCTCCTGCTTTTCCCTACCCCATCACAGTCAGCCTGCCTGTCACTCTGATGGCTACCAGGCAAAAAACGTATGGTCCTACTGTCATACTTGGTATGCTCACATGGCACCATGGGGAGTCTTATCTGATTGAGAGCTACCCACAAGAGTGGAGGATCGAGAGACAATCAATGGTTTCAAAAGGAAGTTGGATGGGCTTTTGAAGAAAATAAATCATCAGGGCAACAGAGGCCAAATGGGGGAATGAGACTGACTGAATGGCTCCACGGAGAGCTGGCATGGGTTTGATGGACTGAATGTCCTTCTTCTGCACTGTAAGATAAATAAAACTTTCCCCTCTATATTTCCTGGCTTGCTGAGCTTTCCGTATCACACTCTCCAGCAAACTGCCTACCTCCCCTTAAATACTGGGAATGCTGATTCACATGGGTTGAAATGGACAGTCCCTGAAAATATGATTGGGATTAAAAAAAAACCTGTGGAGACATGTTATGACATGCACCTGGAGTTGGTAGGATTTGAGCCTAGGCCCCCAAGCTCTGAGGTTGGGACATTATCACTGTACCACAGTGTCTCCCACATAGTTAATGGTGTCATCAAATTGCAAATTTGTATCGCCAACGATTGCTGTGTGTAATCAGCATTTCTTTCATTGTTCATTGGCTCCACACTTTGGTAGAAGTCTCAATGTCATGAATAGTGTAGGCTCGAAGGACTGAAGAGCCTTTACTGTGCTGTATGAATCTAGTATAGAAACCGAAAGAACTGAGGATGCTCTAAACCAGAGGCAAAAATAGAAATTGGTGGAAATTTTTTCCAGCAATTTCTATGAATCTCATGTGGTGTGTTAACTGTGATATTCCAGAGAATATGACCTGGAGGGGTGGGTCAGCTTTTCACCATTTATATCACCACCTCAAATTCAGACCTTGTGTTGTATTTTCATTTTTATTGGTGATTTTAAAAAATGAAATAGAGTCAATACTGTGGAAAGAAATTGAGGCTAAAATGAGATATAGACAGAATTGGTGAGGAAATTGTGGCAGATAGATTTTAATAGAGGGAACTGCAACATCATCCACCCCTCCCAAGGTCCAAGGAAAATCAATCAGGATATTTTCTCAATGTTGCAAAACTAGGAACTATGCAGGAATGAAGTGATTTTAGAATCTAAATTCAGAAATCACTGAAAACTGTAGCAGAGTTACAAAGAAAAGCAAAAGGGTAAATGTAAGATTGGATTTCAACTCAGCATTGTTGGAATTCAAAAGTGAGGTACTTTGAAAAGTATGCTAGTTATGCAAGAGTTAATCAGATCCAAATCTTCTGATCTCTGGTGCCAGGTTTTGTGATGACAAGTTCCTATGTTGTAGGAGCTGTACTCATCCAGACAAATGGGGAGTATTTCATCACATTTCAGAATTGGTCAGAAACTGAATGTACCTCAAAAGATGTGTTAGGATCTCTGAGGTCCCAATTCCATGGGAATTGCCTGGGAAGTTTAAACTTTTGATAGGTAATTTCTCAGCTCCTGGAACCCTGCATAAGTATCTTGAGCTAAAGTCAGAAACATGAAAAAGATCCTACTTATTTACCTTGATGGTTACCCTGGATGCAACTGAGCCTTCTCCAATATCCACCTGTGGACACTCAACCCAAAACCACCCCAATTCTCATCTTTGAACACCTCCATAACACTCCAACTCCCCATTGATGGTTCTGATCACAATCAATCCAGCCCCACTCTTCAGCACCCTTCCCTGACCCTCCTAAACATCCCAACTGCCTGATTGCCCCACAACGGTCCAAACGTCCCCTAACATACCTGTACCAGCTTATCACCCTGCCACCCTCTCACTCGGCTTCCTATCCATCCTGCCACATTGTTACTTTATCCAATCTGTTTATTTACCCCATTCATTAACTGACTGAAAACTTATGCAACTATCCTAAAGCAATTTACTGTGTTGGTGAGTCAGAACTTAGTGGAATATGGCAATAAATGCCTTAAAAGTCAGGCATAACATTTCTTCCCCTTGATGATCCTGCACAATTCCTACAGAGTTAGTGTACCAGGACCTCCAAGAGATCCCAACACATCTTTGGAGTTACAGTCTGTTTCTGACTGTTCCTGAAATGTGATGGAATACTCTCCAGGTGCCTGAATGGGTGTAGCTCCTACAATACTCAAGAAGCTCAACACCATCCAGGACAAAACAGACCCTTCGATTGGCACCACATCTACAAACACCCAGTCCCCCCCATCGTTAGTGCACAGTGGCTGCAGTGTGTACCATATGCAAAGTACACTCAGCAATTTGTCAAGTCTCCTTAGGCAGCAACTTCCAAATGCACCAACTTGTCAGTCTAGAAGAACAATGGCAGTAGGCACATCTGAAGACAAAATATTGCAAATTCCACTCCCAATCAATCATGTTCCTGGCTTGGGTCTAGATTGTTGTTTCTTCATTGTTATTGGAACAAAATCTGGAAAATCTTACCTCTGTTTTTCATTCCTAGCGCTTGGCATCACCAAACAGTCTGAATTATTATCAATCCCTAATGATCTTTGGGAAGGTAGTGGTGCACTGTTTTAATTAAATGATTTGCCTAATCTCGTTGAGAGGAAAGATTTTCTCTGCACCTCCTACAGTGCAGTCACATCCTTCCTATAGTGTAGAGACCAGAGCTGGGCTCAATACTGCAGCTGTGACCTAAACAAAGTCCTGTACAGCTCCAACATAACCTCCCTGCTCTTATAATCTGTTCCATGACTGATAAAGGCAAATGCCCCAAAAGCCTTCTTAACTACTTTTACAATGTGTTCTGTGTAAATATCATGAGCAATAAAGGGTCCGGAACTGATTCTTACGGTACACAACTGGACAGTGCTCTCCATTCACAAAGAACCTTTTACCATCACACTCTGCCTCTGCCACTAAGTCAACATGTCAAGCTACCCAGGATCCCATGTGATTTTAACTTATTTATCAATCTCCCATCTAGGACCTTGTCAAAGGCTTTGTTGAAATCCACATAAACTACATCAATTGCATTAACCTCACCCATACACCTGGTCACTTGCTTGAAAAATGCAATCAAATTTGTTGAGCATGATCACCCGCTGACAAAACCACGATAATCCCTGATCAAACCTTGTCTCTCCAAGTGGAGATTAATTTTCTCCTTCTATGTTTTTCTTCAGTAGTTTCTCTACCACTGACCTGAGACTCACTGGTCTGTAAGCACCTCCTCACTGCCTTGGTCAAACTGCTTAAGGACCTCACAGTCCTTCTTCCTGAACTCTGTACTTACATCTTCCATCTTCAAAGTGAATACTGACCTAAAATACTCATTTTACACCCTCCTGATGGCCTGCAGCCCCACACACACATTTCCCCCAGGTCTATAGTGGGCCCTTCTGTTTCACTAGTTGTTCTGTTCTTCTTAATGTTCTTATAGACTGCACAGTTGAAAGAAACATCTCAGCAACCACTTCATTAAATCAATTATGAATGGACAATAAAAGCTAACAGTGTCTAAATCCAATGAATAAATAAATATTTCATTAACACACTTCGGTGATGTTTAAAAACTGATAGTGCATTTTAAAAATTTGATTATACATTGTATAGTTTGTAGAAAATTAAAATATAATTGAAGTTCCGGAAAACAGATTCGACAGAACAATAGAAGTCCGTACATATAGAGTTGTAGAGATATAGAGCATGAAAACAGACCCTTTGGTCCAACACGTCCATGTCAACCAGATATCCCAAACAAATCTAATCCTGTTTGTAAGAATTTGGCCCATATCCCTCCAAACCATTCCTTTTCATGTATCCATCCAGTTGACTTTTAAATATTGTAATTATACCAGCCTCTGACAGTTCATTCCATACATGCATCATCCACTATGTGAAAAAGTTGCCCCTTACATCCCTTTCAAACCTTTCCTCTCTTACATGCTATGCATATTTTGAATATGGTTCAATAACAGAGTGGTAATGATACTGGGCTGGTCCTTCATAGCCCTATGCCAATATTCTGGGGATTAGTGTCCAAATCCCAATATGGCAGATTATGAAATTTGAATTCAATTGAGAGTGGAGAAATTGTCTAATTACCACCATATAATCATTGTTGAAAACCCATGTAGTTCACAGTGGCCTTACTTAGTTTGTTTGTATCTCCAAACCTATAGCAATGTGCTTGCCTTCTGGGTTTTCAGGTCAATACATCTTGGCCTACCTGCATCTTTATAATGAATACAGAAAAGAAAAAAATAGGGGCTGCACAAAGAGGTATTGTTTACTTAAATGTCTATTTTGTCTGTTAAAAATTGAAATGAAAAGAGATTTTTTCTTATTTTGTCTAACTATAGCACAATCTGTTGCTAACATGATTTTCACTTTTTTGGACCCCGATGTCTCCATTATAATGCACTTCCACTGGATCACCAAACGAATCATTTTTACACTGTTTAGGCTTTAAATTAATATCTACAAATTTGAGATAGCATAGTGGAATTGAATGCTTAAAACGATTGAGAAAACTTCAATGAATTGTATATGAGTTGATAAGAGTTATATATTTATTGATGTGGCCAGTGGCTTGGCACAACAGTGAATGAATAAATCATTTTAAATTCAAATTTCAATGTATTAAGTTTGGTATGGAATGTAGGGAATTATGCATGGGTAGAAGAATTAAACAGAATTTAAATGGATTTGCAGGGAAGAGGGAATGATTTGTTTACTTCTGTTCTGGATGGTTAAGGATGTTTATTTACTTGCTTGTAAACTGGCTGTTGGGTGCTCAACATTTGTCAGGGTTTGATGAATGCTGGAATTTCTTTCCTAACTCTCAAATTTACAACTTACTACATACTTTTACTGTTGGAGCACATTGACACCCCTCATTGCAATGTTGCTGCCAGGGCACTTTATGAGCAGGGACAAACATAGCTTATTGTTTGGACTGGGTTGCACATCAGGGCTGCTTGCTTACTCTCCTACTGCTCACTCACATTGTGCCTACATCATCCCTACCTTGTTTTGTCTTGCCTTTGTGTGATTTCTCCCCTCAGCTGGTGCTTAAAGGCCCACATTGATTATTATTCTGACTTGTCTTTTGGTGCAGACACAGAGCCAAGCAGCTTATCACAGCTGCCCGCAGCCGTTGGTCCAGACATATGGCATCATATTATGTCAATGTTTCATTGGCACCATGCATCAGTTACAAATGCACCAAACACAATGTATGTCTTTCAAGGAGTCAAAGAGTCATACAGCATGGAAACAGGCCTTTCAGTCCAACTTTTCCTTGCCGACAACGTTTCCCAAGCTGAACTAGTCCTGCTTTCTCCATTTGGCCCATATCTCTCTAAACCTTTCCTATTCATGTACCTATCCAAATGTCTTTTAAATTTACTATCTGTATCTGCTTCCTCTGCAGTTCATTCCACTTGCCAACCCTTTCTATGTGAAAAAGTTGCTTCCTAGGTCCCTTTTAAAACTCTCAGCTTCAGATGATGCCCTCCAGTTTTGAACTTCTCAACTCTGGGGAAAAGACCATAGAATCCCTACAGCGTAGAAATAACCCTTTGGCCCAACAAGTCCACACCAACTCACAGAGACTCCCACCCAGACCCATCCCCCTAATCTACAGACCCTTGAGCATTACAGGCAATTTAGCTTGACCAATCCAACTAGCTTGCAGATCTCTGGGCTGTGGGAGGAAACCAGAGCAAACTCACACAGATACAAGGAAGAATGTGTAAACTCCACACAAACAGTTACCAAGGGTGGAATTGAAACCAGATCCCTGGTGCTGTGAGGCAGCACTGCTAACCACTGAGCCACCGTGCCACCCTTTGCTATTCACCTTATCTATGTCCCTTATGATATTACAAACCTCTATAAGATCAACCCTCAACTTCCTACTCTCCAGTGGAAAACTTCTCAGCTTATCAAGCCTCTCCTTACAACTCAAACCCTCCAGATCCAGTAACATCCTTGAAAATCGTTTCTGTACCTGTCCAGTTTAATAATATCCTACATATTGCAAGCAGGGGTCTGATCACTCATTATTCTATGGAACACAATCACTTCCATCTTCGTGTGATGTTTGGTTTGGATATATGCTGCTATCACTTCCTTGCCATTGAGTCAAGCTCCTGGAATTTCCAATTCAACACCATTATAGAGGAACTGCAAGACACAACAATTATAGCAGTTGGCAGTTCAAAAAGATCATCTACTGTCATCTTCCCAAGTGCAACAAAAGATGTGTGACAAATGAGGAGACCATTCAATGCATTTTGCCTGGGCCAACTCACCAAAAGAGGCACACAGTTAGATCCATTCCTCTCCTCTTTCTCCGCAGCTCTTAAATTCTTTCTTTTCTGGTATATGTCTCAATGTCTTTGGAAACATACTATTGAATCTGATTTCAACAATCTGATTCCTCCCTAAGAGGAAATGTGTTCTAGATTGTAACAATTGCACTGATAAGGGCCCTGTTCTGAGGAAGGGTCACTGGACCTAAAATGTTAACTCTTTTTTTTCTTCACAGATGCTGCCAGACCTGTTGAGCTTTTCCAGCAACTTTGTTTTTGTTCTCTGATGAGGGTGTTGGCTCTAGCATGGTATTTTACCTGATGTTGCAATGCTTCCATTATCATCCGTAACATATGAAATTTGTCATGGATGTCATGATATTGAAGAATCAAACAGATGTTTATTTTACAGCTAGCTATTTAAACAAATTCTACATTCACAGACATATCGTGTTTGAGGCAGTCTTAAATTGTTAGATTACGCAATGGAGTAGCATGCTTCTAACAACATGTCAAGCTTTAAGCGATCTCCAATAATAAGGTGGTGTAGTGATCCTTTTATGCTGAGATCACATACTAGGATACAGTGACGACATGTTGAGATTGTTCGTTAAGTATACATTGACTATGAGATATAACACAACAACACACTTTTCTTCAAAGAATCATAAATATATATAGGCATTTGTTGTTGATTTGATAATTGGATAAATGGATAAAAGAGAGTTTACAGGATGAAGACTTCATTGTCACACTTTGAAGATTTGACATTTCGTCCAGATCTGTTAGTCTCATCACTGTCTGGAGAGGCATGTGCTATTTCCTATTTTTTCATAACTTGGTTATCTTACTACTGATAGCTGCCCCTCAATGTTACTGCACAATCGTTATTAGAGCTTTCCTCTTCACTGTCTTCATGCCTGATTGGGCTGAGATGGCTTCCATGCCTTCACAATGTAACTCTATGATTAGTGGCTTCATATGATCAGACTGGTTACACATTTAAGAAACTCTGTATCCAAGTATTGGAATTTGGATTTCTAACTCACATTCTTTGCCTAGTATGCAGTTTTGATAAAAAAAACCGAAAGAACTGAAAATGCTGGAAATCAGAAACAAAAGCAGAAATTGCTGGAAAAACTCAGCAGGTTTGACAGCATCTGGTTCGATTCCATCCTCAGGCAGCCGTCTCTATGTAGTTTGCGTGATCTCCCTGTATGTGTGTGGGTTTCTGCTGGGTGCTCCAGTTTCCTCCCACAGTACAAAGATGTGTAGGCTAAGTGGATTGGCATTGCTAAATTGCCCATAATGTTGGAAGGGGTGTGTAGGTTGGTAAATTGGCCATGGGAAATGCAGGGTTTCAGGAAATGCATTTAGGGATAGGTCTGGATGGGATGCTGTTTGGAGGGATGGTGTGGATGTGTTGGGCCAAATGGCCTGTTGCTATGCTGTACAGATTCTATGATTCTATGATTTATGGAGAGAAAGCAGAATTAACTGACCCTTCTTCAGAACTCAGTGAAACTTGCTTTTGCTGCAATTTTGATAGTTTTCCAACTGCTTGCTCATGTAGAACTTTCATTCCTCTCTCTCTTTGAAAAGGAATGTCCTGAATTTTGGAATGAGTAGACAATTGACTGCTGGATCAAGTTGTTCACAATTACCTTCTGAGCATACATTGTGCTGAGGATGGTAATCCTTTTCCATCAGTATTGCATGGTAATGCAGCAATGCAATATGAACATCTTGCTTGCTTGCATCGCATTATGTGATCACTAATTTGATAGTACACACCATATGGTCTATAAGACCATCTGCGGAAGAATATTGGGGTGACAATGTGATGTGGGTCAGCATTCCATATATAGTCATGTCTTGAAATGATTCACTGGTGAACTGCCATCCATTGTCAGACACTTTTGATAGCAAGATACCAAATAAACTGAATATGCAGGAAAGCTGCTTCTAATCATTGTGTTAGAGATGGTCACAACCATTGTATTTTGTCTTCAAACAATATTGGAAAAATAATCTTTCATTAGAATGTAACCATCCCTGTGCATCGTGAATCAGTCCATTGCCACTTTCATTCAGAGAGCAGATGGATAATTGTGTGGATGTGAAGGCTCATTCTGCTGCTATGGTTTGGTTAGCCTCACATACATTCACTGGTCATTGACTATCCTCTTATATCCAGATGCACCAAGTTAAGTGTGCTGGGCCCATAACTTCAGAGGTCGATGGATCAAAACTATCCTCTGCTATTGACCACAGGTGTGTGTGGTAGTAAAGCACAGCATAGTTTGATCTTAGAGTAATATAATATGTGAGCACAACATCATGAGCTAAAGGGACTGTACTGTTTTATGTTCTTAAGTGGGAGCCACCTTATATATTTAATGCCCATGCGTCTCTGGTTTAACATAGATATGATATTTTGGCACAATGCATTGGGCATTAGGACTTGCTTGTCCTTGAAAATGATGTATTATGATATACACACTTGTCTGTATGGCCAAATGAATTAATCTTCTTTGATTATTATTTAATCCTGTCAGGCCATGCCTGGATGGTGATTTTTTGCATTTCTTGTAGTTGAACCTCTTTGGCAGCTGCTGTTTGCACTGGTTCTGGCCCAAGTGTAACAAATCAACTTTGAGAAAGCCTTCAACTTCACAGTCTAGAGTATCAACACGTAGGTCAAGAGGAATGTCTTGGTCTTTAGAACAGTTGGTCAATCTTTTCAATATCAAGCATAATCATCTTGCTTTCTGGTTTACATCTCATTTGATGGTCATATTTTTACAAACGTATGGTGCTCTCATTAATGGCTTGTGGCAGATTATTTGCAATGGTTAACGATTTGTTTCTGTGGCAAAGTTCTTGCTAAACAAGTAAATATGAAACTGACAAATGCCAAATTCCAGAGCTAATGTTTTGTCTCCTTTATTGGAATAGTTGGCTTGTGCAAATGACAGGGTTTTGAAATCAGAATCAATAAGCTCTCAGCTTTGCTAAAGATATTCAGCCAGGCATTTTTGCAATGCATCCCCTCCAAGAATTCTGTCTTTCCTGGGATCATAGCATTGCAGTAGGCAATATTTTTCCGACAAAATTTGCTTTAAGATAGTCAAAGATGTATCAATAGTTGCATCTATGAAGAAAAATCATGGTTAACATTTCAAATCCAATGACCCTTCCTCAGACAGGTCAGCATTGGCAGTTCTTTCAGTTTTTATTCTGTATCACTGGTTGTCTTGTCTATATAGGGGAAAATGGTGTTTGACTATATCTCTCAGTGAGGATTCTTTGTTCTATGAAGTTGGAAATATATGACAAGAGGAAGTTTAGAAAAAATTCAAGACAGCAATACAAATCCTCTTTATCTTGTGAAATTGGCATTTGTTTAACATCCTTGATCTTGCTACGTTTAAACAAACTCCTTGGGTGAACTAAATGGACTCAAAGAATTTTATCTGATTGATGATGATCTGGCACTTTGTATGTTAAATGCTGATTCATGTTGCTCCATGTCTGCTGTCAATAGGAAACACTTGTGGTCATGTTCTGCTTCTGTTGTACTCATGGACGTGATATCATCTGCTTTACAAATGTGGCCCAGTTCATCCTCAATAATCATAAATTTTTTGAAACAAAATTCACTTCCACACTTGAGGTGAAGCTTGGAAATTGGTCTGTCTACTTAGCAGAAGAATCCCGAGGGTTTATGAAAATTAGGATGCCATCATACAGTATTGTTTCTGATGGCTTCCATTTGGGCTATCGGTTAGCCAAGACATCTTCCAGCAGCACATGGACTTCCAGTATCGGTATTCCATGTCAACATCCTTTCATTGAAAATTTGTGGCAACTTGGAGTGGGCATACTTTGATAGTGTAATCTCTGTTCAAAACATACATGATGGAGCTATACCAAACTGTGTGGGGGTCAACCCTGCAAAAAAATATCATTTGCTCCATCTCATCCAGTTTCATTCAAAATTTCTCCTGAATGTGCGTACTATGATTTCTTGGAAGATAATAAGTGGGAATGCATCATCTTTAAGGCATATTCTAAATTATCCTTGAAATTCACAACCACATTGAATCTGACTGGGTAATTTGAATCACTAAGTTTTGTATGGTCTTTTTGCAAGCGCAGGTGTGGTATGAATCTCAAGTATTGTGACAATGCTGTAATTGTTGCATTCTGATAGGCCTGTGACTACTGGATCATTGATATCTGCCAGGTAGAAGGTTTTCGGAAGCCAAAATGAGCTTGCCTTTGGTGCTGCAGTGTGTTTCTGCCAATGCACAAAATTGGTGATCCGAGAGATTCTGTGAGACAGTTTCTCATGATCTGTAGCATGGAGAGCCACTTGCTGAGGTGCACATCTTTTAGGATGGCTAGCGGTCACTTAATGGGTAACAGTTCTTGTGTTGACATTCATTTTAGGGTTTGTCCTCCTGATTTTTCAAGAAATTTGATATCAGTGGTTGCTGATTATTGCTGTGTACAATCAGCAGGGTGTATGAGGATATTGATATAGAAATCTTGGTCATCTTCTGAAATTTGACTTTCTTCTAGTTGGCTCCGAAACTCATTGATGGGTTTGCTTTAATACATTTTACTGACCTTTTCTATGGTGGCAGTGTTGCCATGTTATACAATGTTGTTGATCCCTTGTGCTTATTTTGGGGTTGGGCTTGGCCTTCAGAAGCAGCTCTCCTGCATATGCTTGTCCAATGACTCTTGATGTCACCTGATTTATAGTTATCAATAAAAGCTGGTCAGATTTTGGGTAGATGCAACAAGCTGAATCTGTTACAGTTAGTTTACTGCATTTTGCTGATTGTAGCATTAGTGTTGACTGCAATTGAAGAATGTAAGTGTTGTGGGCCTGATACTGGGCCTTCATACTTGTGTCAAACTTCAAATTGTGCGTCGATGCAATAGCCCTTTTCTTGTGCCCAAAAGATCCCTCCTGATGACTTTAGTTGTTGTCGAGGGAATGATTAACTCAGTGAGCCACTCTGACAGTTCATTGGTAAATTTGCGCTTTACTGTGGCATCTCCTGACAATCTGTCCAATAGACTCTCAGAATTGCTGTCTGTGTGACATGATTGTAGGCTGTTAATTCTGAAGTTATTTCATACTGTGGGCCGCTCTGTGAGAATGTTCAAGATCTTTTCTGGCTCTTTCTCATTATCCTTACAAATACCATCATCAGCAAAATTCTATTGTGTTCTTTCCTCTGTCATCCATCAACTGATCTGTAAAATAGAACTTCATATGTAGTTTGAACAGTTGTGGTTCAGTAAAGGTATTACAGAATGTTGTCCAGTCCATAATTAAGTGTTTGCAGCTTTTCGCTTTTTTTGACAAGTAGATCACAGTCCAATGTTTATTTCTTTGCTTAGTTTTGCTTCTCTCTCCTTTTATTGAATCCCTACAGTGTGGAAGCAGGCCATTTGGCCCACTGAATCCACGCCAACCCTCTAAACAGCCTTCCACCCAGGCTCATTCCACCACCTATCCCTGTAACCCTGTTCTTCTCATGGCTAATCCAAGTAACGTGCGCATCCCTGGGCCCTATGGGCAATTTAGAGTGGCCAATACACCCAACCTACACATCTTCTTTGGGAGGAAACTGGAGCATCTGGAGGAAGCCCACACGAACATGGGGAGAATGTGTAAACTCCACACAGTTGCCTGAGGGTGGAATCAAATCCAGGTCCTTGGCACTACGAGGCAGTCATGTTAAAAACTTAGCCACTGTGCCACCCCTTCTATGTTCCCCTTTATTGTTTCTGTTTTCCATAATATTTCTCTGTTGTTACTCCCTTACTGAACTTGATACTTTTAAAATTGATGTTTTAAGAATGGCAGACTGGTAGTTTAAGAACTGTATGTTTGTAGTAACAGTTTTCTGCCTTGAGGTGGCCTTCATTACAAATAAGGTGTGATGACATCAGATAGACTTCCCTCTACTTCCACATTGATTTGGAGAAAGAGATTGGTGGAATTGACTGATCTCTGGAAACAGGCAAACTTTTTAAATGTTTTGAAGTTATATTTTCTTCCTATAAGCATTGATGAGCTGTGCTAACAGGATCATGGGGCTGAGGTAATAGGAACTGCAGATGCTGGAGAATCCGAGATAACAAGGTGTGAAGCTGGATGAACACAGCAGGCCAAGCAGCATCTTAGGAGCAGGAAAGCTGACATTTTGGCCTAGACCCTTCATCTCTAGACTCGAAATGTCAGCCTTCCTGCTCCGATGATGCTGTTTGGCCTGCTGTGTTCTTCCAGCTCTACATCTTGTTATCTAGGATCGTGGGACTGCCTTTTTTTTATTTGATTAGTAGGCTCTTGTTTTTTCTCTCTTACGAAAGGCAGAGTGCTCATTGTATAGTCTTTAGTTTTGCTTCTACTTCAGCCTTTTTATTGTTAATTTCGAGATTTTTAGATTCAAGAAAGAAGCCAAATCTATCTATGGCTGGTCAATGCTCTATCTCCAGATCTTGATCGTTGGTTATACTTAGGAACTAATGGAACGGATTGTCTGAATTCTCTGACATTCAAAGTTGTTGTTCAGTTCACTGCAAGCACTTTTCCAAATATCTGCCACCTAAGTATCGGAGTCTTTATTTAATAGATGGCTGCTGCTGTGTGCTTTTGCCTGATGTGGCAATGCTTATGCTATTTCCTTTACAAAATAAACTGGATGTGGATAATGCGGTATTAAGGAATCCAACAGACATTTATTACAGCTGGTTATTATATACAAACTTCACTTTTGCACACACAGCATCTTAAAAATACTAGATTGCAGTAAAGAGCAGCAAGCTTATAGAACATAGAACATAGAACAATACAGCGTAGAACAGGCCCTTTAGCCCTTGATGTTGCGCCGACCTGTGAACTAATCTAAGCCCCTTCCCCTACACTATCCCATCATTATCCATATGCTTATCCAAGGACAGTTTAAATGCCCCTAATGTGGCTGAGTTAACTACATTGGCAGGCAGGGTGCTCCACGCCCTTACACTCTCTGAGTAAAGAACCTGCCTCTGACATCAGTCTTAAATCTAACACCCCTCAATTTGTAGCTATGCCCCCTTGTACAAGCTGAAGTCATCATCCTCGGAAAAAGACTTTCGCTGTCCACCCTATCCAATCCTCTGATCTTCTTGTATGTCTGTATTAAATCCCCTCTTAGCCTCCTTCTCTCCAATGAGAACAGAGCCATGTCCCTCAGCTTTTCTTCATAGGGCCTGCACTCCAGACCAGGCAACATCCTGGTAAATCTTCACCTTTTCCAATGCTTCCACATCCTTCCTGTAATGGGGCGACCAGAACTGCACGCAATATTCCAAATGAGGCCGGAATAGCGTTTTGTACAGTTGCAGCATGACATCATGGCTTCGGAACGCAATCCCTCTACCAATAAAACCTAAAACACCATAAGCCTTCTTAACAGCACTATCAACCTGGGTGGCAACTTTCAGGGATCTATGTACATGGACACCAAGATCCCTCCGCACATCTACACTACCAAGAATCTTTCCATTTACCGGTATTGTGCCTTCCTATTATTCCTCCCAAAGTGAATCACTTCACATTTATCCATATTAATCTCCATTTGCCACCATTCGGCCCAATTCTGCAGTTTATCCAAGTCTCGCCGCAACCTGCAACATTCTTCCACATTGTCCACAACTCCATCGACTTTAGTGTCATCTGTAAACTTACTAACCCATCCGCCTATGCCTGCGTCCAAGTCATTTATAAAAATGACAAACAACAGTGGTCCCAAAACAGATCCTTGAGGCACACCACTAGTAATCGGACTCCAGGCTGAATATTTTCCATCAACCACCACTCGTTGCCTTCTTACAGAAAGCCAGTTTCTAATCCAAACTGCTAAATCTCCCTCAATCTTGTGCCTCTGTATTTTCTCTAATAGCCTACCATGTGGTGCCTTATCAAAGGCTTTACTGAAGTCCATGTACACCACATCAACTGTCCTTCCCTCATCCACATGCTTGGTCACATTCTCAAAAAACTCAGAGGTTTATGAGACACGACCAGCCCTTGACGAATCCATGATAATAAGGGTCTAGGCCCGAAACGTCAGCTTTTGTGCTCCTGAGATGCTGCTGGGCCTGCTGTGTTCATCCAGCCTCACATTTTATTATCTTGGATTCTCCAGCATCTGCAGTTCCCATTATCACTTGACGAATCCATTCTGACTATCTCTAATCAAATAGTTGCTTGCCAGATGATTATAAATCCTATCTCTTATAATCCTTTCCAAATAGTAGCATGCTTCTAGTAGCAACCCGAGTAAGTTGTGGTTTTCATTACCTCCGGTCACATGCTATGATATAGTGATAGTGTCAGGCGAATGTTTCTTAAAGGTGTGCTGACCTACTGTATTGCTTAGGGGTACATTGTTGTATTGACCATGAGACTGCATCTCTTTGGATCTTTTTGTCTTTCATTCAACTTGGAACTGAAAGAGGTATTTTTGGAACAGTTACTCTCATAAAGAGTTAGGCACTTCAAGAAGCCTGAAGTCCATCTAAATCCCCAACAGGAAATGTTTGCTGTGAGCATGAACAAGGAAGTGTTTCCACCCACATATTAGCATCCTTCTTTCTAACCATCTGCTGTCACCAACCAGCAAATAGCGTGTAATCCTCACCCTCAGCTGATTTATTGCATCCTAAGTGCATTTGAGTTATAGAATCATTGAAGCATAAAACACAGAAACAGACATTTCAGTCCAACCAGTCCATGCTGAACATATTCCCAAACTAAAATATTCTCAGTTGACTGCTCCTGGCCCATATCCCTCCAAACCTTTCCTATTCATGAACTTATCCAAATGTCTTTTCAATGTTGGAGTTGTACCCACATTCATCACTTTCTCAGGAAATTCATTCCACCAATGAACCACCCTCTGTGTAAAAAATTTACCCCTCATGTCTTTTGTAAATTTCTATACTCTCACCTTAAAAATGTGCTCCCTCATCTTGAAATCCCACACCCTAGGGAAAAAAACAATTACCATTAACCTTTTCTTGAGAAAGATAACTGTAGTGAAAAGTTGAATAGAATGTAATCCCCCATCCCCTTTCTTTGAGCAGGCTCGGAGGTAGGAGGGGTTATGTTACTAAAGTGTAAATTGGTATGGGATCTTGGCCTTTTTAGAGTACAAAACCTAGCATATCATATTGAACTTATAGCAAACACTAGTTCAGCCACAAAGGGAGGAAGGACATTGGAAAAGATACAGAAGACATTCACTGGTCGGCTTCCAAAGCTGGGTTACGTGGATAGACAGATAGTCTCCTTACAGCAGAGAAGGCCATGAGGAGATTTGGCAGAGGTGTATAAAATTGTGAAGGGTTTAAGTAGAGTAAATACAGAGGCTGAAAAGCCAACAACTAGAATTCACAGATTTAAAGTGTTTTGAAAAGAACCAGAGACAGCATGAGGACAAACACTTTTATACCATGAGTGTATAAGATTTATACATAAGATTTAGAATACATATTTAGAATAGATAAGGAAGTGTGAATGCACTTAATATATGCCTTGAAGTGAAATTGGATAAATACTCGTAGGAGCAATTATTGTAAAAACATGACGACGTACTGGGGAATGAGTCAAACTGGATTGATCTTCTGATAGAGCCGGTTGAATTTTTGCCTTCTTTCCTGTACCATTGGCCAATTGCATGTTTTTTAGCAGCCACAGGACCTCCATTCAATCTACCTTCAGTCTCTGAATGTAGCCGTCACAAAGCCATCACTAGAAATGGCTGAAAAGGATCCTCTGGATCTCCAAGCCACCCTCTTCCAAGTCTCCCTTTACTTTCAAATAAAGTTGACACTGGATCATATTAAGAAGTATTATAATAGCTGCCAACCAACGTTGGCCACTGACCATCTGTAAATCAATGGAGAAACTGTCTTCCTGTTCTTGCACTAAAACTTACAAACATTTCACAGTTTTCAAGACATATGTTGATATTACTTTTATTGAAAATCCATTGATTAATTTGCTTTGCACCTGCATTCAAAGTGTTTCTTTTTATATTCATTTTTTTGCTCCAAGGAACTTGCATGACTGCATGGTATTGGTGGCTGTGGTGAAGGTATTGGTGGTGGTGTTAGAGAGGGGGCGTTGATATGCCTCTATTTTTTGGAGACTCCAGTGATTTTGTGGAGGTGCACTCCGTAGCCTGCCACTGCCACCTTTCTTTGAGATGAAGTTAATAGACGATCCTGTTGAATAGTGAGTCAGGCACCTGATTATGATTGGGATTTTTGTAGCAAACTGTCACTGCTCCCCAGCTGAACATGAATCTGTGAAAGCAGCTCTCCTTCAGCATTACAAGATAGTTAGTTATTCCTGAACCTGAAAATATGAGGATAAACTTTACTAGTGCGTGCTCCTGATGCAAGGCATTTGCTCAACAAGATTGCGAATGCAGAAGAGATGTGTTTCTGTCTGCAGTTGTGCAAAATACTGGTCTCCTGGAAGACACTAAGTTCGCAGTTTTCTGATTTTCCACCCTTGTTGTCTTGTATTATGGCAGCGTGAAATGTTCCAAGAATTAGAAAAAGAGCTTAAATCTGAGCTAGATTACAAATAGATACGTTAAAAACATGGTGAGCTGTTCAAGCATCAATCCTGGGAATCTCTTCAGAAACCACAAGGAGTGATGATTCTGTATTGTTGGAGAAGGTCATTGCCTGGCACTTGTGTGGCATGACTTTACTTGCCATTTACCAGCCCAAGCCTAGATGTTTCCCTGGTTATGCTGCATATGAACATAGACTGCTTCTGTGTTTGAGGAGTCACGAATGGTGCTGAATATAGTGCAATCACCAGTAAATATCTCCACTTCCAACCTTATGATGAAAGCAAGAGCATTAATGAAGGAGCTAGAAATACTTAGGTCTAGATTTTGAAGGACATAGATGGGGTGGATTGGAAAATATTTCTTTTTAATTAGTGGAAGGGTCAATAACCAGAGGGCATAGAATTAAGGTAAGATGTAGAAACCTAAGAGGAGAGTTGAGGAGAATTTATTTCACCCAGAGGGCAGTGGGACTCTGAAACTCACTGTCTGAAGGAATGGTTCAGTCAGAAACTCTCAACACTGAAATAGTACTTATAAATTTATTTGCTTTGTCATAGCTTCCATGGCTGTAGGCATAAAGTTAAACAATGGGACTAGCATAGTGCAGAACGGAACCCACAAGGAAGGGAGGTTCCCTAAGATGCAACAAAGCTGGGAGCTGAATAATTTAGGTATCCTAGTGGAACCATAATAATTGGGAAACCATGCTTGACATCTGGTCTTAATAGTAAAGTACCCCCAGTCAATGGTGTCCAGAGTTGTCCATACTAATACATTGTGTAGCAGTTACCACAGTGCAGTTGGTGTTACCAACACTCTTTCAAAGACATTGACATGGAGCAGCCCTGCAATAATTGCACTTACATCTCTCCCCTACCTCTGGACACATCAATTCACCTCTTCCCACTCTCATTATAGAGTCATACGGTCACGCAGCATGGAACGAGATCCTTCGGCCCAACTTGTCCATGCTGACCAAGTTTCCAAAACTAAACCAAACTCACTTGCCTGTGTTTGACCCAGATCCATCTAAACCTTTCCTATTCATGTAACTATCCAAATGCCTTTTAAATGTGCTGGCACCTATCACTTCCTCTGGCAATACATTCCACTTACAAGTACTTTTGGTGTGAAAATGTTGCCCCTCAGGTGCCTTTTAAATCTTTCTCCTCTCACCTTAAAATGTTGTCCTCTAGTTTTTGAACTCCCCAACCTCGGGAAATGACCTTAGCTATTCACTTTATCAATGCCCGTCATGATTTTATGAACATTTATAAGTTCCCCCGTCAACCTCCTATCCTCCAGTGAAAAAAGTCCCAGCCTATCCCGCCTCTCCTCATAACACAAAGCCTACACTCCCAGTAATATCTTTGTAAATCTTTTCTGAACCCTCTCCAATTTAACGATAGCCTCCTTAATAGCAGGGTGACCAGAATATTTTAATTTATTAATTAGATGGAGATATGCTGGCTAGACCAGCTTTTATTATTCATATGTACTTGACCTAGAGGTAGTGTTGAGGCACCTGATTGAACCCCTGCAGTCCATGGAGTTCAGGAGCACTCACAATACTGTTCAAAAAAAGAGTTCCAGGATTTGGATCCAGTAACATTGAAGAGACAGTGATATACTTCCAGCTCAGGATGTTATGTGGCTTGGAAGGCAGCTTCCAGTTGTGGTATTCCCATACATTTGATGCCCATGTTCTCCTTGGTGCCAGGGAGTGTGATTTGGGGAAAGAACTGTGAAAGGAGGCTCACTGGTTACTGTGGTACATCTTGTAATCAAGTTGCAAGGTCCATCTGCACTAAAGAGAAAGGAGACGATGGAAAGTGAAGAAGATGGATAGTATGTCTGTGAGCCAATATAGAGCACAAACTTAGCAAAAGATCATGTTTGCAGTCATTGTTGAGCAATTTAAAACTTACTTTTCCTTTTCCAACTCCTCTCACATGATGCAACCAGTGGGATGTTAGTTGCACAGGCCCCTGTTCCTTCTGATGGTGCTTGTTGCTGATATTCTCTGATTTTTGGAATCCTTGAGGGTACTATCAAAGGCTGTCCCATCTGCACCTGTACAGAGGTAATCTTTGCCATAAAGGCAGAATATAAAGTATTGACTGAGATGTTGGCTGAGGGTGAGGTATTGACTGAGATGTTGGCTGAGGGTGAGGTATTGACTGAGATGTTGGCTGTGGGTGAGGCATTGACTGAGATATTGGCTGTGGGTGAGGTATTGACTGAGATGTTGGCTGTGGGTGAGGTATTGACTGATATATTGGCTGTGGGTGAGGCATTGACTGAGATATTGGCTGTGGGTGAGGCATTGACTGAGATATTGGCTGTGGGTGAGGTATTGACTGAGATGTTGGCTGCGGGTGAGGCATTGACTGAGATATTGGCTGTGGGTGAGGCATTGATTGAGATATTGGCTGTGGGTGAGGCATTGACTGAGATATTGGCTGTGGGTGGGATATTGACTGAGATGTTGGCTGTGGGTGAGGTATTGACTGAGATATTGGCTGTAGGTGAGGTATTGACTGAGATATTGGCTGAGGGTGAGGCATTGACTGAGATATTGTCCTGGAATTTAGACCTCAAACTGTGAGACTCAGAGGTGAAAATCCTACCCACCGAGCTGCTAAACATCATGGATTTTCATTTTAGAACATTTCTGTGCTCTATCCTCTCACACCTCATTGTTGCCTTCAACATATGATCAATGATTCATAGATCTGGTGTAAGTGTACACGCATTCATGTTGCAGTGCAACATAGGTTCTCTGGGAGCACACAATATGTCCCAAGTGTTCCACCCATCACAGCTTCGGAAAATTTGTTTACGCGTGCAATCTAAATTTCAGCTGAAGTTGTAGCAGTAGGACATACCCTGAAGTAATTGACCCAGTTACACATATGAAGCTAGACAGTTGTTTCTCATTGCCCATTATTGCATCCAGCTTGTCTGTATTACTTATCTGTTCAGTCCTTGTCCAAAAATCAACACAATGTCTCTGTTGCTTACCAGCTTTGTCAAGGCACACGCTGTTTATTAGCACAGTCTTCGTTTTGTTGTTTACTCCTATCCCAAACAATTTTAATGTTATTATTATCATCATAGTTACATTAATTTAAGAATCAACTTCCATTGAGCCTAAGAGATGAACTGAGAGATTATTTAAGCAAAGTATATAGTACAAAGCAAATAAAAAGAGAGTAGAATAACAATCATTAGATTGGGGAAGGGGTTGACGGCATCAGGGTTCAAAGTTTAACCATCAGCAACATTTGTTCATTGTGCAGACAAGGTATGGAATTGATTATTTTTAAATCTTGTCTTTTCACATCTTAATTTGGTGGTTGTTTTGAATTCTATAGCTGGTAGCCACTGTGAGATCTGTCTGTGGGCTAGCAGTCAAATTTGGAAACCAGCAGTAATCTCTGGAAAGGACAAAGTCAGAAGTCACATAACACAGGTTATAATCCAAGATAATAAAATGTGAGGCTGGATGAACACAGCAGGCCAAGCAGCATCTCAGGAGCACAAAAGCTGACGTTTCGGGCCTAGACCCTTCATCATTATCTTGGAATTCTCCAGCATCTGCAGTTCCCATTATCTCTGATACTATTTTAACCACAGGTTATAATCCAACAGGTTTGATTGAAATCACAAGCTTTTGAAGCATTGCTCCTAGCTTCTTCATCAGGTGACAAAGGAACAATCCTCCAAAAGCTTGTGATTTCAAATAAACCTGTTAGACCATAACCTGGTGTCAAGTGACTTCTGTCTTTATCCACCCCAGTCCAACACTGGCACCTCCACTCCTGGAAAGGATAGCAGAAGTTGATCATGTCTGCTCCTTAGGATCTCCAGATTGTACTTGTGTAAAGCACCTGAGAAACAACAGTGATTAGGACCAAGGATGATTTTTCAAGCAACAATTTCAAGTGTATCATAGTTTGGCTGGGATTTTGTATCTCTATGTATTTTATGGCTGCCTTTTATTTAATAACCCTTGTTTGCTATTATCACAGTATCATCTCTGTACTATCTATGTTCCAATTCTGATGCTCTACCAAGATTTTATATTTGGACCAATGGTAGCAGAGGGACTATGAGTCTGTGGGAAAATCTAGTCCCATCATGACTCATTCATACATTTTCTATCCCCCAACCCCCTTCCCACGCTATGTAAAGCGAGGCCCTATCAGTATGGATTTTTGCTGCCCTCGAATATTTGCAATCCATATTAATTATTTGAACGAAGGAACTGACGGTATTGCAGCCAAATGTTTTGATTAGACAAATATGAGTTAGAAAGCAAGTTGTGAAGATGATACAAAGAGTCTGCAAAGGTAATACTAATATGTTAAGTGAATTGATGGACTATAATGCGGAAAAATGTGACGTTCTCTTCTTTGACAGGAGGGTTTAAAAAGCAGAATATTATTTAAATGGAGACAGATTGCAGCATGCTGCAGTATAGAGGGATTTGAGTGTCCTGGTACACTGGAAAGGGGCACATGCTGATGATACCCCAGACAGCAGTCTTGTATATAGGTATTAACCTTTATGGGTATTAATTGTAGCAGATATCTGGGACCCCTCATCCAGTCGCAGTTGCAGGTAGGTGTGGCTCATGTCCAGCTTTGTAAAGGGTAGTACCCCCAACAATAACTTAGCATACAAGTCCTCTATGTGAGGAATCGGGTGTTTATCCAGCAGTGAGAAATGGCTTACCGTTAGCTTAAAATCCCCACAAAGGCAAATCGAATCATCAGACTTCACAATTTGTACAACCAATGCTGCCCATTCTGCAAGCTACACTGGTTCGATGATTCCATCACTCCCCGGCCTCCTGATTTCCATCTGCACTTCTACCCACAAGGCTAATGGCAGTGTATGGGCCCCGCAAAAACTCAGAATTGTGTCCTGGTCAACATGTAAATTGACTTCGGCCCCTTTGATAGTTCCAAGCCCTTCCTGAAAAACTCCTGACTATTTTGCTCGGATTTCACTGAGGCAGACATTTTCCAAGTGAAAAATGTTGAGCCAATCAAGGTAAATCTTTCTCAACCAATTCTGGCCCAATAGGCTTCGGCCTGAGCTTCTAAGTTGTAACTGCACCAACTGCTTCCCATAGGAGACCGGAATCAAAGTTGTTCCCTTAATTTGCAACTGTTCCCCACTGTATGTTCTCAGTCTGGCTGAGGTTTTGCACAAGCTTAAAGGTTGAAGTCCTGAGTGAATCTTGTTGAAGACAGATTCTGAAACCACAGATACAGCTGTGCCAGTGTCAGCGTCCATGGGAACTGGGTGACCATTTAACCAAACGTTAACTTTAATTGGTTCTGGTTTGAATGTCACTAAGCAATTTAATTGTTCCGACACACATGTAGGGGAACTGTCCAGGATGTGTACTCTCCTGGGTACCTGCCTATGAGTTTTCTTACTCAGGTCGAGCCTTGCAGGATTCCTGTGCTGTCTTGAGCCTGCATACCCACAGCAACAACAATGGCTTGCCGTCCCAGATCCTGAAGAACTTTTCAGACACTTGTCTGAAGCTCAGCTTTGTTGTTGGGTTCTGCTGTAGGTTGACCTAGGGCCCCATTGCCTACACTCAAGTGGTGTTCTCCAAGCTCAGTCGGAGGGGTGAGGGAGTTCACTTCCATTGGGATGCCCTGTAGTTCCCAAACTCCACTTGGCATATTTTCTAATGACAAGGCCAGCTGCAGTGCCTGTTTGAAGCCCAGTTGGGCTTCAGCTACTACAAATTCTGCATGGTGATATCATTAATCTCACGTAGCAAATAGCCTCTCAGCATCTCATTCAGGGTTAAGCCAAAATCACATGCCTCTGCCAGTCATCGTAACCTTGTCAAAAATCCTGATACAGACTCCCCCAGTTCCCTAACAGCCGAATAAAACTGCATCTCAAGATTAGAGGAGGTTTGGGATGATAACATTCCTTAACCAAATCTGTCAACTCTTGGAAAGTTTTAGTGTCCGGTACCTCTGGGAAAGTTAAGCCCCTTAACCAAAAATAGTGCGAGCCCGTAGGCAGTCAGAAGGATTATTCATGGATTTCCATTTGGCCCAATATCATTTGCCCAGAAAAACATTGCATTCTTCTCTCATACTGGGCTCAATCTTTGACAGCAGGGTTAAATGAATCAAGCTTCTCAAATCATGGTATGATGCCAAAAATACTTACACCAACTCCAAGATGGCTGTTGTGAGGGAATGTTCTTCAGGAACATCATGTTTTTCCTCTTGCCACTGAAATAACTCCACAGAGGCCAGTATCCCATCACCAAATCACCCTTTATATACATGGGTACTGTATACTGGCCAATGTCAACCAGTTCAGAGTCAGTCTTCAACTGAGGCAATTCTGGTCTCTGGTAATATTGGTCAGCCAAGGCTTTCCTGATTGGCTCAGGTTAACAACCTATTCAGAAATTTCATAGTTAATGAGGCCTACCTGGTTCCAATCACTACAGTAACTTGGGACTAATGGAGTGCCACATCAATAAGTGCGAGCACACAATTATTTGCAATGTATATTAATGCCTTGGATGAAGAAAGTGGATGTACTGTAACAAAGTTTGTGGATGCCACAAAATTAGTTGCGAAGGCCAATGGTGAGGAAGGTGCAAGAAATCTACAAGGGGACATAGATAGGTTGACTGATGAAAACCATGGCTGATGAAATATAATGTGGGAAAATGTGTGGTTATCAATTTTGCAGGAAGAATGGAGGAGCTGAATATTAATTAAATGGAGAAAGCTTGTAGCAAGTTATAACACAGAGGCATTTGGGAGAGGACTGCCTGTGTGTAAATCACAAATAACTAGTATACAGGTTCAGCAGGTAATAGGAAAAGCAAATGAAATGTTGACCTTTATTCCAAAGGAATTGGACAATACAAATTGTGAAGACATGCTGAAAGCACACAAGTCAGTAGTCAGACAATACCAAGAATACTGTACAGTTTTCATCTTTTCTAAGTAATGATATATTGGCATTGGTCCAAGGAATGTTCACTGGTTGATCTAGGATATGGAGGAACTGCGTATCAGGACAGTTTAAGTAACTTGGGTCTGTATTATTAGAGTTTAGAAGAATGGAGGGCAACCCTATTGAAAAATACAAGGGTCTTGGGGAATTGGCAGGATAGATGTGGAAAGGGTGGTTCCCATTGTGGGAGAGTTTAGGGATAGAGAACATAATCTCAGAATGAGGGTTTGCATATCTAAAACAAAAATGAGGAGGATTATTTTCTCTCAGAGAGTAGTAGAATTCACCACTGGGCTGTAGAGGTTGGGTCATAAAGTACATTCAAGGCTGTGATAGACAGATTTTTAACATGTAAGAGAATCAAGGGTTATGATGTAAAGGCAGGAAAGTGGAGTTGAGGATTATCAAATCAGCAATGTCGGTGAAAATATTGTAACCAAGTTCGCGGATGACACAAAAATGGTTGGAAGGCAAATGGTGAGGATGACAGAGGTTTTACAGCTCAATGTAAAGAACAGTGGGCTCAATGGCCTACCTTTTTTAAGAGCCCCTACAATGTGCAAGCAGGGCATTCAGCCCATCAAGTCCAACTGACCCTCCTGAGGGGTATCTCACCCAATCCCTGTATTTCCCATGGCTAAACCCCTAACCTGCACATCTTTGGACACTATAAGAAATTTAACATGGCCAATCTACCTAACCTGCACATCTACAAATTGTGGGAGGAAACTGGAGCACTTGGATGAAACCCACACAGCTACAGGCAGAATGCGCAAACTCCAAACAGACAGTTGCCTGAGGCGGGATTGAACACGTGTTCCTGAAGGTTTTTAGAAGGTTAAAGCTGTGAAGCACCACTCAGCCACCCTGTTCTGCTCCTATATCATATGGTTCTCTATGATTTTATAAGCAAGTGAGATAATGAATGAAGATTCAATTATTTTGTTAAGTTGAGGAGGACTTCTATGACTTTCATCCACACAGTAAATGGCATCCTTTATGTCAGCCCGAGAAGAGGTTAAGTTTAAAGTCTTGACCTAAACATGGCCTAGATAATGTACTCAAATCTCTGAAGTAAGACTTCCAATACACTGCCTTCAGACTGAGCTTCATACAGTTTCAGGTCAGACTGCAGATATCGTAATGGAAATCTATTTGTTATGATGAGGAGATGGAAGAGACAGGATTGGAAGCTTGGAGTAAGGCTTCACTGAAGGATTGGTTTCCCACATTTCCATACCCAAAATCTCTGAACTGAACGTTTTGACACAAGAGACTTATCTTGTTTCATGGCTTTTTCTTTTTCATGACAATATATATCAGGGTACATATTACCTCTACTTTATCTCCATTGGTGTTGTTACCTACCATCTCTGTATTGTGAATTTCACACGTTTTGATGTTATATATTGCTCTGCATTTTTGGTTTTATTTTGAATGATGACACAATACATAAAACTCAGACTTGAGGTATTTTGAAACAGATCAAAACATCTAATCGCATGTTTTACATTTTGACACAGAATCTACTTTGAAGCACACAACTACACTGTTTGGAATATTCAATTTCACTTCATAACTTGTAGCAATTTACAATATTACACAACATAGACATGGTAAGCTGTAATGAAAATCCATTTTTAGAAGGTTAAAGCTGTAGCTCAAACACAGAAGAAAGCAGCACAAGTTAAACAATGGCAATGTTCAAATACACGGAAATTGAAACTTTCGACTGCATCATACAGGTGCATGCAGTCATAACTACAACATGACAATCAGGCTATACGGAGCAAATCAATTAAATATAATTGTAAAAAAAAGCTGCAAACATTCAACTTGTTAGATAACATGTTTAAATAAGCATCAACTGTTAAGATTATCTTGTTTTTCCTGAAGACTAAGCAACTTTACAGATAAGTGGCAATTAAAAAGGAACACAATGAGTGAAAGGGATAAGCGGGAGTGAAATACAATTATCCATGTGAAAAGAAATAGGACAACCCTGTTAAGTGCTTGGATGAACAACAAGAGATGGTTAAATGGCAGGTGTGTTTTTAACATGAAATGAAAAGAGTGAAATCAATTAAAAGGCATATGTGAGGCAGGGAGAGTGCTTGAATATTTAGAGGGTTTGGTAGAAAGGAAAGGTCAATAATATAGCAAGACAGAGCTGACTTAGTAACCAGGAGACTGGCAGAAAATAGGATGCAGGCTAACAAACTGAAACAAACTGCTTTCATCACCTGACTTCAGAAAAATATACACCATCATCCCAGCACCGAATGCCATGAGAGAAAAGGAGCTGTGTTTGCAGCCTGAAGTTGATCATATTAATGTTCAGATCAGAGGACTGCAAAGTGCATTGCGGTAAAACAAGGAACTGTTCCTTGAGTTCACACTGAAATCATCATAAAGGCCAAACTGAGAGTGCTCAGCGAAAATGGGACAGGACTGAAATCACAAGCAACAGGAGTGTTCGGAGTCACCTCTGCAAACACAATTGTGGTATCTAGTGATATAATCACCTAATCTGTGCTCACTGACCCCAGTGTAGGATAGACTCAATCAGGAACATATGAGTGGCTCAAACAATGTCTTAGCATGTGACTTTCTCCAGTATCATCAGCTGTTTCAGGCAGGCTCAAAGGACCACATGGCCTACCTCTGCTCCTATTTTCTATGTTTTTGATCTGTTGTCATGCTGTTTCGTTTGTTTGACATTAGGTAATGTCTCAGCCCTGAATTTCAGCTGTGGCTCTGTTGAAGGCGAGGCAGATAAGAAGATTTACAATCACCTGTCTGAATGGCTGTGTTCCAAGGAAATTCAGAGCCGTGGATGATCTTGAGGGCTGTGGCATGAGAAAATGAGATGGACAAAGAATGAAAAGCAGCTTTGAGGAAAATCTACAAAATCGTGCTGCAGAGAGTGGAAAAGAGAATCTCATTTAGATAAGCATCAACTGTTAAGATTATCTTGTTTTTCCTGAAGACTAAGCAACTTTACAGATAAGTGGCAATTAAAATCAGAGAGTGTAAATCAGAAACTCAGTTGACTGGAGCAAGAACTAAATGGAAAGAACCTTAGGAATTTCAAGATACTGGACCAGTTCTTGACTGGGGCATAAATCATATTATGTAGAGAGCTACCTCCTTTATAGATGACACTTGATCGAAATGATCTCTTGACTTGGGTGGGTTAGTGAATGGTTGTTTAGTACTTTCTTCAAAATGAAATAGGTTTTCACCATGCACCCACAGGAACACTGGAGAATTCTGAGTGGACGAAACCTTGTGATGCACAATGTGAGCAAGAACCTACAAATCTGCTCACCTTTCTCACCAATCCACCAGTCAAAGATGCAGCGCTCCATTAAAGTCTTCGTGAAGTCAAAGTCCTAACTTCATGCTGCAAGCATCCACCATTATATTGCCTGAACTCATCACTGGACTAAATGAGATCCATTTAGAGAAGATTTAACTGATTGAAACTGGCTATCCATGCAGCACCTAGCGTTATCAGTGGCCAATTGTATTTGACCACAAGATCTTTTTTTTGTGGGATGCTTGTGCCAGACAAAGCAAAAGCAATGAGAAAAGAAAGATTTTTGAGATGCCGCTGTTGTCCTTGCTGAAAAATGCATCAGCCAGTGTGTGCAGAACAAGCCCCCAGAAAGGATGATGTGCTAATCACCAGACAATTAGTTTTCATGATCTTGATTGAGATATAGATATTGGTCAAGGTGCTGGGGATAACACCATTGCTCTTCTTTTAAATAGTGCCTTTTGAATCCTCCTGAGGAGGTAGACAAAACCTCAAATATAGTGCCTCCAACAATGCAGCACTCCCTCAGTTCTGCGCTGAATGTTGGCATGGAATACTCAAGCCCCAGGGTAGGACTTAAACTCACTTCTTCCTAAAAGGAGAGATAGTACTATCACATAAGTAAGCACGGTGGCTCAGGGGTTAGCACTACTCCAGGGACCTGGGTTCAATTCCAGCCTTAGGCCACTCTCTGTGTTTTCTCTGGTTGCGAAAGCCCAAACCTGTACAGGTTAGGTTGATAGACTGGGCTAAAGTGGCCTGAGTGTCCAGGGATGTGCTGGCTACGTGGGTTAGCCATGAGAAACACAGGGTTAGAGTGGGGGGGGGGGGGGTGGTCTGGGTGGGATGCTCTTCGGAGGTGTGTTCTGGACTCGATGAGCTGAGTGGCCTGCTTCTACACTGTAGGGATTCCATAACTGAGCCCAGATAACATTCCAGCTACTGTGCTGGGGACATACTTCAGAAATATCCAAGCTCCTAGCCAGGCTGCTTCAGGACAAAAACAGAAGTCGCTGGAAAAGCTCAGCAGGTCTGACAGCATCTTTGGGGAAAAAAGAAATCAGAGTTAACATTTCCAGTCCAGTGACCATTCTTCTGAGCTGCTTCAGGACAGTTCAGCACAATGGCATCTACATAAGAAAAGTACAAAATGTCCACATAAGGTCTGTTAATAGAAATAGGAAAGATCTAATTTGTCAAAATACTGCCAAATCAGTCTATTCACTAATATAACGAAAGCTATGGAACATGCCATCAACCATGCTATCAAGTAACACTTCCAATAAATTGATCACTGATGTTCAGTTTAGATCCTGTTGGGATCGCTTGATTCCTGACCTCATATAGCCTTGATTCAAACATGAGCAGAACAGCTGAACTTCGGGTGTGAGGTGACCCCAAGGTAGCATTTGCCTGAGTATGGCTTCATGGAGCCCCAGTAAGAATTGGTGACCACAAGGAAGGCATGGTCGCACTATGTACCATTGTCAAGATACAATGTAGAAGTTTACCAAGACTTCTTCTGTAGCAACAGGGGCAGCATGTCCATAGAAACAGCACCATCTACGAGTTCCCTCCAAGTCACAAGCCATCCTGAGTTGGAGCTACATCACTGTCCTTCATGTCACTGGATCAAATTCTTCAAAATCCCTTCCTCGCACCTCAAAACAGACTGTAGGCAGCTGGCGTGTCTAACCACCATCTTCTCAAGAGCAACTAGGAATGGCCAATAAATGTTAGCCTTGTCAACAAGGCCCACCTGTCAGCAATAAATAAAAAAAACTCTTGGGGCCCCAGCAAAGCTTTCACTATGCCCATAGTATGTTTGTCATGACTGACTTCAGCAAACACCTTGGTAACATAATGAAGCCAGATAGCCTTGGGTGTGTGTTTGAAATAAACTAATTATCTGTTTTAGAATTGCTGTTTGCTGGTCTTCATGCTTGCAGTACTTTTTGATAAATTCAACATATCCCATGTACCAGCTCTCAGAACAAATTAGGACATTATTAACTCCTGAGAAGTTCATCACATGATGTGTTTTGAGACTTAAGCTGCTCAATTGCAGATGCAGCAGTGAATGGAATTCATACCCCTTAAAAGCATTGCTGGATATTTTAGTTTAGCATTATGTCAGTATGTTTGTTAATCCAGAGCATCCAATGCTAATTTGGTCACTGCAGTTTATGAATCTTATGGTTGTTTTCAAAGTCTGGATTTAAACATGAAGGCATTTGACTGTTGTGGGAACCCAATTGGCTCACAAACGTAAAATCTGTCATCCTTTCTGGTGTGACCTACACGTAACTCCAGTTCCACATTCTTAACTGCTCTCTGCACTGGTTAGTAGGATACTCAGTTGTAATAAATTGCTTATAACTGAGTAGTTCAAGGAAGTGATTCATCACCAACTTTTCAGGCAACTAAGTAGGGGAAATTAATACTGTCCTTGCTACACCCACACCCCAAGACAAATACTGTAAAATGTCTTAAATCTTGAACATTTTCAGTGATTTGCAGTTTGATTAAAAAAGAGAAAGCCAACACATGCAACGGCTGCTGGCTTTGGAAAGGAATGGTAATGCTGGACCACAGCAGTTTTTTTTGTGTTTTTATCCAAAATCTTACGCAGGCAGGTTGAATCAAATATCACATGGGCAAGGAGATAAATGGGAATGAAAGAATTTTTGCAGCTTATAACTTAATTGTGGATCACTGTTCTAAGTGAGCCTCAGTATCAACACGAAGCTGTACAGAATAGTATTTACCTGTTTTGATATGTTAATATGGGTCTGCTCAGTTTACACACAGTACTTAATATCTTGCACACATAATGAATCAAACACAGTCTTGACTATCAACATATGATTATTAGAATCAATATTGAGAGACAGGACTGCTGGATGCTAACCAGAGATGTGGCAAGTTACCCTTTGTTCATACCAGTTGCACTAGAACTCTGATTTTATAGGTGACATTAAAATATATCTTACAGTTTCTCAGTCCTTCCTTGTCACTGGGATACTGAATAATTACTCACACAAGTGACTGCTGATACACTACCACTTATACTAAGAACAGCCAACTAAATATCTTGCATCCTGCAGCCTTCATTTCAGAGCGAGTTTGAAACATCGTCACCTTTTGGGAGATTTTAAATTAATTTTGGATACAAATCCGCCCATGAAAAGGTGAATGTCTTCATTTTGTGATAAACGTTCATGAATCCAGTAAACTTCAGTCATCCTTTAGAATCTAAGATGTGCATTGTCATTCAAAAGGTAACATTAATATGCCTTTTCGCTTTCTCCTGTGGAGATCAGCAGTATCTTAGAAATGTGACTGTCGGTTTTGATACTATCAGTGATAGTTGCCATTGGAAACTAGCTGATAAGTGCAACATACAGAATACTATCTCACAGGGACAGACTGGATTTACTGCTGTTCTCCAAGCCTCCCATTGTTTTAGATTCAGTACTGTCCTCAGGCATTTTTTGTTTTGGATCACATCCAACATAAATCTGGAAGTGGGAGCTAGTGTCAGTGATGGAGACTTCTGAAACTATCATCAATTGCTACGGAAACCCATCTGGTTCACTAGTATCCTTTAGGGAAGGAAATCTACCACCCGTAGCTGGTTTGAACTACATGTGACTCCAGACCCACAGAAATGTGGTTGACTCTTAACTCCCCTCTGGGCAACTGGGATGGACACTAGATCCTGTCTAGCCAGTGATGCCCACATCCCATGAAGCAGTGTAACAAAATCTAGCCTTATAGCTATGTGGTCGGCCCTTAACTGTCCTCTCAAATTGTCTCGCAGGTCATACAGTTTCAAGGTGAACAGGGATGAGCAACAAACACTGGCCTGCCTAGGCTCCCCAGGTCCCATGGAAAAATGAGTGTTAAAAATCTAATTTCAGCCTCCACTCAGCTTCAAGCTCTTGATGACAACTTGCTGCTAATGCATTCGGGGATCTCAAGGCCGAAAATCTAGCTCAAGGTCCTATTCCTTTAGCATTCTGGAAAGCTGAACTGGAGTTACCGTGGATTCTTAGTAATTATTTGAGAAGTTTGGGTAATGCAATAAACAAAATTGCAGGCAATTTGTAACTGCTCTAATCAGCATGTCTTCCTTAACCCTCACATTCCCAGTAGTAAACATTTATCCCTGCATTCATTTTTAGAATCTTTGAGGGATTATTGAAAGTGATACAGTTTCAAATCTCAGACCATTTCCATTTTGACAAAACAATACTCACACACTTCACAAAAATGGCACATAAAAAGACACGCTACTGAGCATTTACAAAAGGTGCTGGGTACACCATGGACTCTGCTTCCCATGTTAATAGGAACAAGAAACAAACAAACTTACAGTGCAATTGCTCCTCTCATAGTCACAGAAAGTCCCAATAAATTCCATAGTTTCAACACTACAGTCATTGCTCTATTATTTGGAATGCATGGCATCCAAAATTGTAGTCAACAAAATTCCAGATTCAGCTAATCTGATCAATTTGCTGTTGTCTGAGGAATGGCGAGAGGCCAGGACAACTTTCTGTTCATCTTCAACTGGTCCCATAGGGTGGGTAAATTTGAGGAACACCTCAACAATGAAGTCAGCTTCTCTTTAATGGGGATGATTTTTACATCTGTGAGATGCCTAGCAGGCATTGTGAATGTGCCATTCCTCCCTCCACAACTCTACCTACCCCCCTCACCTCCTTACCTCATTGACTACTTAATAATGTGGTCTTTGAGTGCTTTGTAGTGCTTCCTTTAAGGACTAGTGGCCATGCTGTCTTATGTCTCGAAGCAATGGGCAAAACATACACTGACAACCTATTGGAATATGAACAGTGCAGTAGGAACTTATACAACCACTAGGGACTCAGTCTGCCCAATCTGTGGAGGCTCTTGCCTGAAGCTGGGAGGAACTCTGGCTAGCACTATATGCAGTGGTTCAGAATCTACAGCAGGAATGGAGCAGAACATTCTGCTTACATGTGGTTGAAAAAAAACCCATAAAAAGAAGACCTATTATCTCACTCAAAGGATGGCATTCCTGACAATGCAGCATCAACCTAGATTCAAGTTTCATTGTTGGAGCAGTGTTGACTTCATGGTCAAGTGTCATAATAATGCCTCCACCTGATCCTAATACAAAGGAATCAGCTTCCATGTTGAACCGCACCAGTTAAGCGTGCCCAGTCGACTAATGGAAGAATACAATTTACTGCTTTATGAGTATTCGTCCAACGACGTGTTTGCTTGACTGAAGAAGCTTGAGCTCCTGGAAGTGTTCTTTGAGTTACTTTGAGAGCGTTCATTAAAACTCGTATTCCGTAAAGTCGTGCCCTTTTTACTGCCAGCCTCTGCACTATCATTCTCAGATGTGTCAAACTGTACCGTCATGTTGGATTCCATGCGGGAGATGATATAGGCGCTGTTCTGTCGAGTGGGCTGAAATCTGGTCAATTGCAGTTCCAGTTTGTCGTAAGTGGAAAATTCAATGAAAGGGCACCATTGAAAAACCCTCTTGAACCCTGCTCGAAATCTGCAAGTGTGCAAACAAAACAGAATGGTGAAGCTATTGGCCATTGCTGAGGCACAACCCCAAAAATGCAGGGGTTGAAGCTTAGCCTTATTGGTTTTTGTACCAGGGAGTATATTACACTGTCACTACAGCTGACCCTGCCCAGGTCCATGGGCTCAGACCAAATACATTTTTTAATCATAGAATCCCTCCAGTATGGAAACAGGACCTTCGGCTCAACAAGTCCACACCGACCCTCAGAGTATCCCATCCAGACCCATCTCTGGACACTGTGGGCAATTTAGCATGGCCAATTCCACCTACCCTGCACACCTTTGGTTTGTGGTAGGAAACCAGAACTCCCAGAGGAAACCCACGTAGACACGGAGAGAATGTGCAAACTCCACACAGACTGTCACCCAAGGGTGGAACCAAACTCAGGTTCCTGGCGCTGTGAGGCAACAGTTCTAACCACTGAGCTACCGTGCCACCCACATTATCAATGAATCTGCTTCCAGCATCCCTTCAAGGTCTACATTACAGATCAGAACAACACGATCACTTTGGCTAAACCAAAAAAAACTGAAAGAACTGCGGGCTCTGGAAATCAGAAACAAAAACAAAAATTGCTGGAAAAACTCAACAAATCTGGCAGCATCTGTGGAGGGAAATCAGAGTTAACATTTCAGGTCAAGTGACCCCGTTAGTCTTCAGGAAGTGGGAGGAGTTGACGGAGAAGTTGTTAAGGGTAAGGGCGAATTCAGTTAAGCTGATAAGGGTGTCGGTGGAAGGGGTAATGGTTGGGCCTGTGGGAGAGGAAGAAGCAGAGGGCTTTAGGCCATCTGCGTGGGGAATGCAGGCATGCAGGGATTGGATGTCTATGGTGAAAATGAGGTTTTGGGGCCAGGGAATTGGAAGTCGTGGAAGAGCTGAAGGGCGTGGGTGGTGTCTCGGACGTAGGTGGGGAATTCCTAGACCGTTGGGGGCGGAGGTGAGGGGATTTGGGGGAGAAAACAGAGTCAAGGTAAGCACAGATGAGTTCAGGTGGGGCAGGAGCTTGCAGAGGCAATGGGTTTAATTGAGTTTAATGGGTTTTGGATTTAAGTAGCTCATTTTGGATTGAAAAATATTTCAAGGCACAATCTGGAAAAAAATCCTATGCCAAGTTAAAAGAGGAAATGTTAAGACTGTTGATCAATAGCTTCATTAATAGTAATTTAAAGGAAGTCCTTTTAAGAGGATAGAAAGGTGAATGGGTGTGAGGGGTTTAGGAGGGAATTCAAAAACAGTGATTCAAGCATCTGAAATTCTGGCAAATTGGAAATTCAGATGAAAAGAACACAACTGAGGGTTAATGGAAAAGTAGAGTTTGGTATCATTAGTGCATTGATGGAAACTGACACTGTATCTATAGATGATGCATCCAAGGCATAACACAAAGATGAGATCAGAGAGTGATTAAAAATAGATTTCTGCTAGACTTTTTTTTGTGGATGGGCATAAAAGTCACTATTGGAGATTAAGGCTAGATTGGTAAAAGAGGAATCAAGTGTGGCTGTCCCAATACAGGAGAACAGTGGGAGAAGTATGGTATGATTTTTGAGTGTGTCAATAGGCCAAGAAAGATGAGGGAGGTTTAAAACATCATAATCGTCAGGTATGTCCTTTTGTTTTGGTTTAGGATGTTGTGGTAGGTGGAGAAAGGTTCTTAAATAACAGGTCCTGAGAAAATGGTCACAGATTTAGCCAGCAAATCTTTTCATAAATCACAAGTTCTAGACAGTGAGTTAAAATCACAGATGATTGTTCATATTCCTCGCTCTAGATGCAGAACTTACTGATGTTGTGCAACTAGTGGGAATTGAGGCACTTGCTTGGATTTCCAATTTGTACTCCATTGTGTGACATTGAGTGTCAAGGTTATTACCATTTTTTAAATATATTTAGATATTATTAAAAGGTAGTCTCAGCAGAATGATCCATACATTTTCAATTAAATAATCAGCGAATGAGAAACACGTGCCTTCAGATTCACGATTGCTTAAATGTGGGGCAGAATTTCACAGAGAGTGGCAGAATGGACACCCCACCTTCCCAAAAGGGAAGTCAGTGGCCAGCTGCCAGGCCCTGAAGAAGCCTACCCTGCAGCATCGTGGGTAAATTAATACAGAGTGCCCCGTCAATCTGTGCCTCAGTGAGAGCAAGCCCCAACTTCTGGAGCTGCTGGCCAATCAGATTGACCAGCACCGCTGGCAGTCCTGGAGAGTGGGCAGGCCTAGAAAGAAGACACAATGGAACCTGTGACCCATGCTAGTAGAGGCCAAACACTAAAGTTGCTGGAAAAGCTCAGCCGGTCTGGCAGCATCTGTGGAGGCGAAAACAAGAGTTAACGTTTCGGGTCCGGTGACCCTTCCTCAGAAAAGGTCAAGTCACCCTGCTCTTAGTAGACCTGCTCTCTCATTAGAGAGACAGCTGGTGTTGGTGGGACCCAAAGGGCAAGGTGGGAGATTGAGAAGGAGGAGCCTCGTGGTAATCTTAGCAAATGTAGGAATTGAACCCATACTGTTGGCATCACTCTGCATCATGGACCCAAGCATCCAGCCAAACTCATCCCCTCAGGTCAATCTGTAAATGGCATTGGGCAGGACAGGTTGGCTACCTTAAGAAGGGAGTGGGTTTTAAGGGGCAAGTGGAGGAGAAGGTGAGCTACTCCTCTATGGGGAGTGTCATTAAACTGCAGAAGAGCAGGAATTGATGATTCATACCGGTGGTTAGGAGGTAGTTTTGTGAGTAGTGTGGGTGGTTGTTGGGTTGGAGGCTAGTTTTATAGATGACTTGATGACATGATTTCTACATAGCGTAATGTTTCCCCTGGGCATTCAATCCCCATCCTACCACGCACACAGAACATGCTTCCATTAGGGATTATCAGAAACAATTGGGAGTGAGAACTACAGACAGGCTTCCCCTTACTTTCCACAGGAATGCGGCTGTAACTTGGACAACCCTAAAAATACAGTGGCCAAACTAGCCTGATAAAACTTGCAATCAAAGCAGGGACCTTCCGAGCCCAAACAGCTCAACATTTGCTCACTGGTTTGATCTTATTTGTGTGAAGAAAGCAAAAGACAAACCAAACAATGCAACCCCAAAAATGACCTCTTTGCATCTGCTAATTGGGTAAATTGAAAATGGCCACCTAGCAATCATGGAAGGGATAAGGAACTGGTTATAAGCCACAAAATCTATGTAAGTAGATGCTGGGTGGAAAAATTTCCCATTCCCACATTATCCCCAAACAAGACTTTCCCAGACTTACCGACTGTTTAGGCAACAGTATATGATGGGGTTATGCATGTTGGAACTCATTGCCAGCAAGAACACTGTTAAATAAACCTGTTGTATGGGCTTCCAGCTGTTGATGTGTGGATGCTGTTTGGTCACAAGAAAGAAGATGTGGTATGGCAGCCAGCAAATGGTGAAGGTAAACACGACCACAATCATCATTTTAACAACCTGCAGGAGAAAAGGAGCTGTGTTATAATCAAAATATCAGCATCTTAATTGTCCCTAAGCATGTGACTGAGTGACACGGCTCATATCCAAAAAGGAAAGAAGCTTCTCTATATCAAACTTGTTGTGACTGCAGAACATCTCAAAAGTGTTTTATTGTAAACGGAACACATTTGAAATATTTTGCTGTTGTAATGACCATAATAAAACCAAAAGGAGAAGCAGGCCATTCAGACCATCCAGTCTGCTCTGCTATTCAATGAGATTATGGCTGATCTGGTAATCTTGAGCTCCACTTTTCTTGGTTTTCCCCATAACCCTTGATTTTCTTACTGATTAAAGATCAGTCTATCTCAATTTAGGGGAATGTGGTAGTCAATTTTCCACAACACACCTCTACAAATAGCGAAAGACCAGATTATTTCATTTTTTTATGGTGGTTGAGGGATAGTTGCTGGTCAAGGTGCACTGTGCTGCTGTAAGATCCAATATTCACCAGGGGGACATACAGGGCTTTATCAAAGAGTCTCATCCAACGAAAGGTACCTCCAACCATATAGCACATATTCTGCACTGAAACCTCTGAACTGGGGCTTCCAAAACAAAATAGCAGGGTTTTAATGAGGTCTAACATGACGTGGTGTGATCGCCCAGTGGTTAGAACTGCTGCCTGACAGTGCCACGGGTGCAGGCTCAATTCTACCCTCAGGCAATTGTCTGTGTGGAGTTTGCACGTTCTCCCTGTGATTGTGTGGGTTTTCTCCCACAGTCCAAAGATGTGTAGGCCAGGTGGACTGGCCATGTTAAATTGCTCATAGTGTCGAGGGATGTGTAGGCTAGGTGGATTGGCCACAGGAAATGCAAGGTGACAGGGTGGGGTGCTCTTTGGAGGCTTGGCGTGGACTGGATACCAACTTCCACCCTGTAGGAGTTCTGTAATTCTATACTTTGAAGAGGTCTACTGCTCCATATATTCCTGGGATGTTTGGGAATAAGGTGTATAGTCATTGCTTTAACAACTTAGAAATTTACACATTCATGATCAAGATCGTGATTTTACAGTGGAATCTCACAATGTATAAATTTCCTCAATCATTTTGCTCTCCTAAATTTACATCCACCCAAATCCCAAACACTATATTAACAGACATTGTGCTGCTTGATACATCACACAGAGTGTTTTGAGACCAAACTTTTCTACGTGTCATAGACCTCAATACCACTCGGGGCACTTCAGAGCTCAATATTCCCCACAGGAGCCGGATTCAATATCGCCCAGTGTGTGTCCGATTTCAATATTAGCCTGGCATTCCAACCCAGGCATCTCATAGTTCACTGGAGTTTTGATGGCTCAGTCAGCCTTCATGAAGGTAGAACTGAGTTCTGAGTCAACCTTTGACTGACAAGTATTCTTTCCACTTCTGTTTTTACAGAAAACCAAGTGCATTGAAGGGAAGGAAACACATAAGGAACTTTGTTTTCTCAATTTGTTCCAAAAGGATCCACAGCCAGTTAAGAAATCAAGTCACTTAAAAAAATTTACTTGTGGGACATCGACTGGGCCAGCATTTATTGCCAATCCCTGGTTACCCTTGAGAAAGCGTTGGTGAACTGCTGCAGTCCCTGTTCTGTAGGTAGACCCTCATTGTCCTTTGGGAGGAAATTTCAAGATTTTGACTCAGGCACAGTGAAGGAATGGTGGTATATTTCCAAATCATGTGGATAGCTTGAAGTGATACTCTTATAATGTCATAAAAATTGTAGCTTATTTGTTCACAGCCCAGTCCCACCAGAATGAAAGGGTGTCTCTATGTGTAGGTGCAGGCCTGGAGGACCGAAGGGCCTGTTCCTGTGCTGTAATTTTCTTCGTTCTTTGTTGGTGTCTCTGGTAATATGAAGCTAAACTCTAAAGCATCAGAACTTAACAGCCCATCCCAGTTAAGCTATCAGATTTTAGACCTGAAGAGTTTTGGGCCATGATTTTTTTGCCTGATTAAAAATAAGATTTATACACAATTCTGACCTTGTCTTACACAATAATTCCAACTTTCTCAATCTAACATTGTTGAGAATATAACCTCTGTCTCTATAATTATCTACAGAACCCTCATGCGGATTATTGTCAAGTCATGGCATAGAAATAGCAAATCTAAAAACACTACATGAAAAGACTGTCATTTGGTAAGAGGAATGGACAGTGTAAGTGTAAAAGTCAGCATTAAGCAGACACTTGAACAATATTACCAGGCTTTCCTAAAATATACGTATACTCACCTTTCACTGCATGGCCAAAAGAATTGCTGCATTTCTGGAGGTGCTTCCTTTCAGAACAGAAAACAGAAAAATAGAATCCCGATAGTGTGAAAACAGGCCATTTGACCCATCGAGTCCTCACTGACCCTCCAAATAGCATTCCCACCCACACTCACCCTCTATGCTATCCTCGTAACCCTGCATTTCCAATGACTAACCTGCACATCTTTGAACTGTGGGAGGAAACTAGAGCATGAGGACGAAACCCACACAGACCTGGGGAGAACATGCAGACTGTCACCTGAGGCTGGATATTGAACCTGGGTCCCTGGTGCTGTGAGGCAGCTATGCTGACCATTGTGTCATTATGTGGCCCACAGAAGTTAAATTGAGGCTATCAGTCCATCACATGTAAAACAATTACCCTTGATATTATAGGGTGAAGTGTAGGGCATTCTTTATGAATCCTGACAATATTTACTTATATTGGTGTTGGAATACTTTCCATTTGCCTGGATGAGTGCAGCTCCAACAAAACTGAAGGTACTAGACCCCAGCTGGGACAAAGCATCTGTTTGACAGGCAACACATCCACCACTTTCAACATTCACTCCTTTCACCATTGGAGCACAGTGGGAGAACTGTGTACTTCCTACAAAATGCATTGCAGCAAGTCATCAAGACTCATCCGATAGCAGCTGCCAAAACAGTAACCTCTAGCATCTAGAAGGTCAAAGGCAGCAGATGCATAGTAGATCCACTACCTGCAGGTTCCCCTCCAAATCACACACCTTCCTGACTTTGAAATATATCGCCATTCCCTTCTCTCACTTGGTCAAAATTCTGGAACTCCTTTCCTATCAGCCCCAGGGAGGCTCCTACGTTCTTAGGATTGCAGCAATTCAAGAAGACAGCTCATTAACAGCTTGTCCAGGCAACTGGGGATGGGTAATAATTACTGGCATCGCCAGATATGCCCACATCCCATGGGCAATTTAAAAATCACCAGTACACAGATTATCTGATCATTTTATCAACACTGTATATTGAGCCCTCCTGCAGCCAAATTGCTCCTCATGTTTCCCTCATTACAACAGTTACTACAGGTAATGGAGTATTTTTGTAGTGCTAACGGCTCTGGCATGACCTGAAATTGTGAAAAATGCTATGTAAGTGAACGTTTTCTCACAATGTAATTGAATCTCATTTCAAAACATTGATCAATGTGTATGTTCCGATCTATTGAATTTAAATTCAAGGCTGCTGGTAAATTGAGATAAATGAATCTTGCGTTAGTTTGACATGAAATCGATCACTGTGGAAGATAATCTTTATCATCACAACATTGCTTGCATATCTGAATTAAACACAATGGTTCCGAATCATTTAAAGGAGATGAATTTTGAAGTGGAAGAGACGCTTCTCTAAGAGGTCCATGACCTTGGACATTGATATCACACATAAAAGGTCCTCCTGCAGACATAGCCAATAAATGAACAGAAAACAATAGGCAACAAAATATTCTAATATGCCAGATAGAGTTCTGCAGCAGACTTTGTAAACTTATCGATTTATAGAAAGTATCAAGCAATTGCAGCTCTTCCATAATGTGGGCTCCACGAAGGTTAAAGGCTCTTCTTTCAGCACGATAATTCTCACTTTCAGAAAAGCACTCTTGATTGCACCCATTCTCATACTAGTGATCTCTGCAATGTCCATGCCTGACTCGCTGCCTCCAGTAGGTATGAGAATTAATGCTTGGCTTTGGGTGTTGATATTGGCACTGTGACAGAAGTGGCAACTGAGTATTATTTGCAAGATTAGCCCATTGGTAGGTCAGAGGCTGTTCTAGCCATTGAATTAAGGCAAGCTGTCAGGGCTGGAGCGCTAATAGGAGGCACCCCTTACAGGGAGGCTCAATCTTGAGATGTTCTCTCAGCTCTTTTAACTATTTGAAATTAAACATGGCCGCTTTGTGACCACAGTTTTAGGTGGTCAGGACAGTATAGAGGCTTTGGTGGAGGAGGAACATTGGAAATAAGAGTAAGCTGTTTGGCTGATCGAACATGCTCTTTAGTTTAATCAGGTTAAGGCTGATCCCTACTTCAAACCCATTTCCCACAATATCCCCATGTTCCTTGATCTATCTGAGAGGCGTGGGCTGCTCATCAAAGTGATCCTGGAATGTGGCTCGCCAGTCTTCTGCCAGGAGGGTACCTATTGGCAGCAACCCCACCCCAACCCCCGACCTCAGCTACACTTCTGATGTTATGGAGTGGGCTAGCAGGCTCATGTTAAAAATCTACCTGGGCTCTGATCAACGGCTTTTATTGTCATAGAAATCGATATAGCTATCTGATGGTCACTTGCATTTGCTAGCATTCTGTGCCTGCCCAACTCTTTTCATATGCTCATTTTTGGAACCCTAGTCCCGCTCCAGGTATCTCCTTCTGATTTCAAACATCCCCTCCAAAGCCCTTTTGTTAATTTACTCATTGTCTATCACTCCAGCCCCAGCCCATCCTAGCTCTTGCTTGCCAGCTGGAAAATCAGTGACAGAAGCCTGTGCTACCTCTTTTTGGGAAGGTCCTCATACCAGGAGCCTAAAAGGCCACTACATGGCCTTCCCTACGATTAGGAGCCAGGGTCAGAAATTTTGCCTGGCTAATACAAGGCCAGCGGCTCTTGTGCTCAGCGATGCCACAGGGGAAGGCAGTGGCTGTTCCTGGAACAACAGGCTCCAGAATCCCAGGTCCAAAGTGAGTAATGTTTGGCATGATTTCACAGGGCCAAGGTTGGAGGGCGAGTATATAGGGGTGTGGGCAGCAAGTGGACCTCAGTGAAACCCTTTCCTTTCCCTTTCCAAGTGTCCTGATCAGTTATGGATTGACGAGCGGCCCCCATCCAGAGCTGATCAACACATTTTACCCATAATTCATGTTGCATAGCAACAGGCCCACTGGTGGGTTTATACCAGCAGCGGTAGAACAATAGCATGGAGTGGTCATTAATTTGCCTCTTAATAGTCTTATTTTGCTCTGGGCCAGAGGTTGACCATTTCCTTACCCGAGCTGAAGCAGGAAGGAATGCAGTAGGTTCAGGTTTGACTACCACCCACCTAAAGATATGTCCCTCCTGCCTCCAAAGCTCGCCACCACAAAGAACAGAAGGCACTGCCGATGGAATGGTGTTTTGCATCTGTCTTCAACAAATAAAAGAGGGCACTTCCAACATCACAGTAAAGGAGGAGGGAGCTAAGAATTAGAATAGGATAAAATAGACAAAAGGAGCTACTTCAAAAAAGAAAGGCGAATATATCTCAAAGGAGAAAAATTTTCCCACAACTCCACCCCACACCATCCCGTCCAGATTGGATACATCCTAGTCAATGAAAGAAGTAAAGGTAGACTTTGCAGAGGGCCCGAACACAGCTTCCTAACCCTCCTTAGATATGTAAGCGGTGCTGAGAGGCTGGTTACACCCTGTTCCAGATCGACTGAAGGATAAACTAGGTAACTACAGGGTGGTCATATCGTTAATGCTGGGGAAGCTTTGAGATGCAGCAATCCCAGGAAAAAGTAATATGGAAAAACATGCCGGTTCTATATGTTTCAGGAATAGATTAACTTAATTCAGTTCTTTGAATGAAGTGACAGTGGGGTACACATCATTCACACTATCTACTTCCATATTCAAATCATCTTTTGCTTCCACCTCAGACTCAAATCATCTGCTGCGGAAACCCTCATTCACACCTATGTTACCTCGAGGCTTGAACATTCTGGGCACTCCTACTTGTCCTCCCACGTGCCTGAGGACATCCCAAGATCAGCTGCCCTTTCTTGTTTGCCCGTGTCCTCACTAACATCCACTGGCTCCTAGGTGGAACAACATCTAGAATTTAAAATTTTTGTACTTGTTTTTAAAATCTCCTTTTGGTGTCAGGCCCTGGACCCAAGTCTCTATAAACTCTTAGAACTTCACAACCCTCCGAGACGCCTCTGCTCATCTGAATCTGGCCTCCTCAGCTTCACTGATTTTAATTATTTCACCAAATGGTTGTTACACTTCCAGCACTGGACTTCCTTCTCTATCCTTCTCCACCTCTCTTTCCTCCTTTAAAATACATTCTTAAAATTGTTTTTCTTTTTGCGAGCTGTCCCAGACACCATGGCCCGATGTCAAATTTTGTTTTATCACTCTCAAGTGCTTTGAGACATCTTGTTATGTTAGAATCTGTATTTATAGAGAAGTTATTACTGAAAGCACCAGGACAAAGCACTGGGATCATTTCTAGTGGAATAGGATTGAAATACAAAGAAGTTATGTCAAAATTATTCAAAATTTTGATTACCTCTCACTTGGAGTACTGTGAAGTATTTGGAGTTCCAGTCTCCATTTCATTTAAAAGGATAGTGAGTTATTAAGTAAGGTGAAAAATAAGTTAGAAGAATAGCAAAATTGAGAGGTTACATCTATTAGGGAATACTGATCAGGCTGGAGTTTTTCTATAAAAGGGAAATCTGAAGGGGGAGGTCATTGTGACCTATGGCTTTTGAGGAATAAGATTGGAATCCATTGGAAATCAAAGCAAACATCCCCAGCGCAGATACTAGGGTAAATTCCCTTTCTTCTTAATATCTAAAATCCAAACTCTAACATCCACTGCAATACTGTATATTGCGAATTTTCTATCACCCACCATTACTGGCTTTTCCAAATAAGACTGTTTAGACTACTGCCAAATGAATGAGTTTTATAATTCAAATTCTCACTCCCATGGAACCAAGCTATGTCCTAAAAGATCAGATGACAAATAGGTTATGAAAAATGATTTATATATTTTGAAATGCCTCTGACTAGATCACGTAGATTTTTATAGTATTGCTCTGCATCATCATTCCTTTGAAAGAGGGCAATAGCACTCATTTCAAATTTGAAAGTGTTGAAGAGTTCTCCATTTCATGCTTTACTTGTCAGCAAAGAAAATAAATGAGTTGTCACTTAAAGTAGCAGAAATCTTTGACCTAGAAAATGGGCTGCAGTTATTTTTGAGCACGCAATAGTGGAGGTACAGCTTTGACCCTCTTACTGCTGAACACAAAGGCTTCAACCTCCACAATCTGAGAACAATCTACATTTGGAACAGGTTTGAGCCTGTTGACCTGAAGAAATTGACAGTTCCTGAGTATAGCAGGTTAAAATTAATGAAATATAAGATGTTACATATAGGATGTGTTAGTTTCATTAATGCGAGATTATATATAATTAAATGGTAAAATTAATTTAAAATGATACATGAGACTCATATTATGCACCTTTACTGAAAGACAAGGATAAAAAGATTAAATGTCACAATGTAGAACTGTCTATCGCACGACTGTGGACAGTGACGAATTCTGTCACAGAAACCAAAATAAATTTTTCCGCATATTTAAAACTTATTTTGTTTTAACCTTTCGTTTGGCCTTGAGCTGCTCGTGGTAGTTTTCTGATGAGTCACCAGGAATTTCCCCACCCCACAGCGTGAATCCCACGATGGTGTATGTAATGGCCATCACAGCTAATGGCAACAGGTACACCAGGATGAGCACGGCAATTTGGTAACTGCAAGAGAATGGCAAAACATAAATAATTGCAAACCAATGTTCAACTGATAGCAACTGCGGCCAATACTTGGAAGGTGCTCTTGTGTGCTTCTCACCACCACTAATGTACTTCTGGCACTGACCTATCAGAGTCCTAAGCTTAATTAATCTCACTGTTCTGGGCAAAAGTGATCGACAAGCATCTGTTATAGGTCCCCTGACTCCTCCTTGACTACATTTCCACACATGCAGCTTACTAAAAGGAATTTACTCCCTTTCTTCTAGTTTCTCCATCCACATCGCATCTGGGTGATGCAGACTTCACTCAGTGAAGAATTCATTCCCGCCATGATTGACAGCACCCTTGAGATATCACTGGACCCCAGAATCACAATAGAGTTCTCCCTGTCCTCTTTATCTAAAGCATCTACTTTGCCACTTGTGCCTCCTCCAATGTGTTGCTAGCACTAAACTCATATTACCGTCCCCATTCAGCATTCCAAAATGGACCACTCCCTTTGTGATAGCCTGGAACTTACCTACAGAGGATGATGAAATGCTTGGTCAGGATGGTGTGTGACTTGAGGACAAAGTTGCAGGTGGGGGTGTATCCCTTGTTCTTTTAGTCTGAAAGCTAGCGAGTTTGAGGAGACTGTCAAAGGAGCTTAGGTGAGTTATTGCATGTTGTAAATTGTACACACTGTAGCCATGGCTTTGGTAAAAGGTGTGAATGCTCAAAGCAGTGAATGGGGTGCAAATAAAGTGGGCTTCTTAACGTGTTCTGTATGATAATTAGCTTCTCGAATGCTGTTGTGTTGCAAGTGGTAGGTAATTATTTCTTTACTCATTCATTGGATATGTTCACCACTGGCAAGGCATATCTACTGCCCATTCATAACTGCCCTCGAGTGTGTTGGTGCTGAGCTGCCTTCTTGAATGACAGTGTTGTTACTGTGCACAGATCATCATCGGACAGGATGATCTGTTTAATGTTTACAGTTAGGGGCGAAGGCAACATTTTTCCTACTGCGCTATGTCTTGTCAGAAGCAGGCAAGGAAATTTGGTCCAGTTCTCTTACCAATGGACAGACCTGTGCACTGTAGTAGTTTCCTGGTGTATCTATTGTCAGGAAAAGTGATTTATTGGCAGAAAATCTCACCTAAATAACAAGAAGCTGGAGAGACCACATTGATGTTCAAATTTAACAAAAATGCTGGCCTGAGAGGAGTGAGACAGGACAGTGATGAAGAAGCTGGAAGTATCCTATGGCTTGAATTTTAACATGAATTTATTTCCAAACTAAATGGCAATTCCCTGTAGTGTAATAAAAACTGTGCAATGATGTGTGGATGTTTCATGATGTTTGTACAGTCCTTAGTCCCATTTGTAACTCCTCAGACAATGAAACAGCCTCTGCTCGCATTTAGCAAGAACTCTGTAGCAATCATGGGAACTATTTCCAAAGGTTCAAAAATAGCCCATGGACTGTCAGGATAAATAAGTAGAAAATAAGTTTGCCCTACTCCAAGATTTAGATTGAGTCTTTCTAGCTCATTGGGTGAAATCTTACAGGGCCCCAAATGACAATGGGGTGTGGTGAGAAATCTGGAGAATCATGTGAGAAGCCGAACAAGGCCTTTCTCAAAATTGTGAGCGACTCTTTGCATTTTCAAAACAGAGTTCCAGATCTTGAGCTGCGATACTTGCCAGACAATGGAGATTATTTGGTATTGTTGGCCTTACTCACTGAAAATCTCATCTTTATCAATCAGTGGCTTCCTCTTCTATCACTCACCGTGAGAGCTCTAGATGCTGACAGCTCACAGCAGGAAGGTCAGTCAGTACGGGTTGCTGCTAATTCCAGCTCACTGCCTGCTCCCCTGGGACACCCAGCACCAATGTCTCAACAGCACAAATCACTACGAACACAGCGGCCAGTATCCAACACCTACCAACCTCTCAGGAATCCCGTGGCACCTTTACAATCTATTTACAGGATGTTTCAGCGCTTTAAAGCTGCACTTTGGGTTGTGCTAGCAACTAGAAATTGAACTGCTACAAGGACACTTTGCACACAGGAATGGGTACCTATGTCAGGGCTTGCGACAGGCAGCATTTCAGAGTTGTTTGCTTGTTCACCTTGAGGCTATCCTGATGCTCACAGTATTCCTGCCTTAACGTTTTGGTGTTATATCCTCTCTCCCACTGGTCCCCCGGCTCTCCCATTCCACACCCCCACCCTGCCCCACTCCAGACTGAGCTTCCAGACTCACGTTACTTTTTTCATGCCAGTTAGTGCAGCATGTTTGTCGTAGCTGCCAGCAATCTTCAGTAAAGTTCACAGTGATATTGTCCTGGTCATTATGTCAAGGGCAGCCTCCATTGTCAGAATTGGACACAGCCAGTCGGCCACTCAGGACATTCAGAGAAAAGATTGTCCTCTCATAGGAGGTGAGTAACCAAATGATGGGCAGCCCGCCACCAATCTTGCCTCTTACTCCCCTCTTGCGGGATCTTTTCTCCTGAGAGGGCTAGAGTGAGATGAAAAGGGCCAGTTCAGCTGTTTATTCTTCATTCATTCTCAAGATGAGGGCATCGCTGGCCATCCCTAATTGCCCAGAGGATATTTAAGAGTCAACCACATTGTTGTGGGTCTGAAGTCATGCGTAGGCCAGATCAGGTAAGGATGGCAGTTTCCTTCCCTAAAGGGCATTAATGAAACAGACGATGTGGTGGCCGAAAGATGTCTTGAGCAAGTGACTAATCAGTGCAGAGTCTATGCAGGGTTAGGAGAGAGAGAATGGAGCAAGTGAGAGAGGATGTTGCGGGCAATAGTGAGGGTGGTTGAGCGTCGCCTGGGTAGGAGATGGGTACAGTAACAGAGTGAGTATGAGGAGCAGAGAGAAGATGGTGATACTGTGGTGGATTGGGGAAGATCACTTACCATCTTCCAGGGACTTTCATTTTTTGTGTGGTCTGAACGAGTGGAAAATGCTTGTCAGCAATACAGGGAAGCTGAGGCTTGTGGAACTGTTGATGAATAGGGAGGTGTGGCTGAGTTTACTGGCACTGCCAGTTAATTATTTAATTATGTCAAGCCCAGGCAGAAAGTCCCTGTCTATATTGTGAAATCTGCAACTGGCTACAGCCACAACTTCACCCTCAACTGGATTAACAATTGCATGGTCTATGGCTGTCAAACTGAGCATTGTTTTAACAAATTGTGATGAATAAAAGATTGCGGGCTTCGAGGACTAGCTCAGCATGGAGAAATATGTTCATGGATAGACAAGGGCAACTAAAATCAAAATATGATCATTTCATTCAGATGTGTCAAGTATATTTCATGGAACAGGAAGAAAGGTCCATAATTGCTCTTTACACTTGATCATCCATTTTTGATCCTGAGAAGGTAACGGTGACCTTCTTCATTAACAATTGGTGTCTATGTGGTGGAGCTACCTCAACAGTGCCGTTAGCCGTGGAGTTTTGTGCATCTGACCCAGCAATAAGGAAGGTATGGTGCTAAATATCCAAGTTGGGTTAGTGCATGATTGAGATTGTGCGTTGGCCTGCAGAATTTGGAGTGTCGCTGAAAGTGGCTTGGATGACATGTCCAACCTGATCTGCTTGAAGTTGAAACTGGCTATCTAAAGTGGGACAAAGTTTCAATCACCCCCAAATCTGCCACAAGTAACTGTCTGTATCTGGAATCCAAACATGCCATTGGCTGTTGTTCTATGTTAGTACAATAGGAGCCTCATGAACCCTTGATATGCACATCTTCAACTCTTCCATTGCTGTTTGCTTATTCCAAGTATTTCTTTGTATAAGTTAAGTATCTTTCCTTTGAATATTTATTTTCCCCTGTAAAATGTCAGCTCACACTTACATGAAATCTCCTGGCCAATATAAAAGGCAGAGGACCCGTCCTGGCTGATGCTTGATTTCTGAATAGTAGCACTGAGGGAATGCGAGAATAACAGCCAGGGTCCAGATGCTCACAATAATGACTTTGGTTGTAGTTGATGATAGTCTTGGCTGTAAAGGATGTATAATGACCATGTACCTACAAAACAGGAAAGAAAGTGAATCAATCTGTCCTTCCTATAGTTAATTTGGTAGATTGGATATAATACATATCCTGTACTTATGGGAAATTTCTTCTTTTGATTCATTTTTCAGTGAATTTCCACGAACATTTTCGCACCATCCAAGAAAATTCAATGCAGCCTGCTCTCTTTCTCTCCTGTTGGACAAAAGTCAAATGAACTTGTCCAGATCTAAGCATCATCCCTCCCATGTAAGTTCTGTCATTTTTTTGCCCAGACTCCTCATTCTTCAGGCCCTGACACAGCTTTGACTTGGAAAATGAGCCATACGTGGTGTTCTGAGAAATCTACAGCAGTAGGAAATATGGCAACTAATTTGAGAAGAGCATTGCTCTATGAGCAACTTGATAATGATTGGCTGATCTATTTTTGAGATGTACTTGATAGGCAAGTGTCAGCAGGACCCTGAGAGAATATCCCTTTTCTTCAAAGCGTGGGACCATTTATGTTCTCTTGGGATTATAGATGGGTCCTTATTTTAAATTTTGTCAGAAAGGCAACACCTCCAACAGCGCAACACTCACTCCATGCTACAGCGATTCAGTCTTTAAAAAGTTGATAGTGTTAGATATGAAAGTGCTTCAGCAATGCATGGTAAGAAGCTGTATGAATGTAAAACCCTCTCTCAATGCAATCCAAATAAATAAATTCATGACCATGCAATCAGTGAGTAATCTCCAATAGTTTTTGAAACCAGCTTTCTGAAGTTACAGTAACATCAGTGTGCATCAAGTAGCAGCTGTAATATTGCAAAATGGAGGAAAAAATGCCAATTCATCTAGGGTTAGGACCTGAAGTCAAAAACATTTGTCTTTTTCTAAGAAGTATTGAGGTGTGTAGATGCAACGGGTTTAAAGGTGCAGGAGTCCGTAGCATGTGGAGAATGTGACACCAATTACGAAGGAAAGGGAGGTGCAAAGAAACTAAATCCAAACAGCTAACTCAGGTGTGCAAGGCTGTAGGAGAGTGCTAGTGAGATGATTTGAGGATGAAAACAGGTGTTTCAATTCAATACAGTTGGAGGCAGGAGTAAGAACAGAGGGCTTGATGATGGATGAGTTGGACATAGTAGACCTGCGTGTGAGCAGCTATGTTTCTCCAAAGTTGAAGACTGACCAGCCAACAAAGACCGTACTATTGTATCAATGTCCACAGGTAACAGACAATTACACTGAGGTTTAGAGAGCATAATTTAATTGTTTGGAAAAGCAACAAACTGGGTGGGCACTTGAGAGAGACCGGATTGCAGCGCCACAGGCAGCGCGCTCCAGACTATTCTTCCGCATTGTAACCTCCGTATGCTTGACGTCATCCAAACCTCTATTGCTTATGTTTCAACCAGCATGAAGTTCCACCATCACTCCTGAGCTTGCTGTCATATGGCGACTCCTAATAAAGCAACATTTTGATTTTCTAATTCTCATCTTTCATCCCAAATATCCCAGGGCCTCACCCTCCTTTTAACTGTAATCTCCTATAGACTCACAACCATCCAGCCCAACTGCATTCCTCTAATTCTGGCCCTTTGAGTGTGTAAATTTTAATTGTCCCACCATTGGTAACAGCAACTTTACTCTTGACCTTAAGGTCTACAATACTGTCCCTACTCTCTGCCTCTGTTTTACTTTTTTCTTTAAACTACACTGTGAAACCTACTACACTGACCAAACCTTTTTCTTCTGGCCCAAAATCTCCTCATGTGGCTCATTGTCATATTTTGTTTTATAATACATCTATGAGATGCCCTGGTCATTTTATCACTTTAAAAATGTTACATTAAAAGAAGGTATTGTTGCTACAATGTATCATTCCCAATTCTTGCCACATTGTTGTCTCATAGTCGTCTTTTAAATCTACTACAAAACTGAGCAAACAGATCTATCCAGCTCTATTACTTAGATGGCCATATTTATTGAGATGAAAAATTATTTTGAACAGATGAGAATAATCAGTTCCCAGTAGTTAATTCAGAAAGATTACAGGTTCAGCTTCCAGTAAAGATTTTAAAATTCTCCTACGCAAGGAACATTGGATGGTCAAACTTTTCTATCCCTTTGACCAAGTTTTGATTGCTTGTCCTCATATTTCTGTGACTCAGGGTCAGGCTTTGCTTCTGTGAAGTATATTGGTCAGACTGCTCAAACTAGAAACAAGTTATCGAAAGTAAATAATAAGCAACAGAAATTAAAGAAGCATCAAACCCAGCCAATACCAATCGTTTACTTAAGTAGGAATTTAAATCAATGCTTATTCCTACACAAACATACATGCATTTACTGAAATAATTAAGTTTGCAAATATCATGACTACAAGCTCTTGCATGTTTGTTGACATGTTCACCCTTGAATAAATCATTCAGAAAACTCTGACCTCTTGAGGTGACTCGCTAAATTACAACATCAGCGAAACTTTCAAAACAAACCATTTAGTTGGCCGAAAAGTGACATCCCATGGTTTTGCAGGACGCTTTACAAATGGACTAAACTGAGAGTTCCGAGAAAGGGTCACTGGGCTGAAAATGCTAACTGTAATTTTTATCCACAGATGCTGCTAGATCTGTGGAGCTTTTCTAACAATCTTTGTTTCTGATTTCCAGCATCTGCAGTTCTTTCAGTTTTTATACAAATGGATTGTTTTTACTTCCATCCTTACATTTAGATAAGGTATTGTCCAGCAGTGAAGAATATTTGTTTTGGAGCATTCATGTGTATTAGTTAATTTTATTTGTGCCTGAAGACAGTGGGATTGGTAGATAAAGTGCTTAAGAAGGCATATGGGATAGCTGCCTGGATTCGCCATGGCACAGAGTTAAGACCAGGGAGATTTTGCTCGAACTATATAATGTGGTTGTCAGGCCACAGACAGAGAACTGTAGGCAGTTCTGGAATCTACATAATAGGAAAGATGTGATGGCACTGGAGAGGGTAGAGATTAAGTTTACCAGAATGTTGCCTGGAGAGTTTCAGTTAGAAGAGAGATTGGACAGACTGGGATTGTTTTCCTTGGAGCAGAGGACACGGAGGGGAGACGTGATTGAGTTGTATAAAATTGGGGGACATAGATAGGGTAGACAGGAATGAGAGTCTCCCCTCGGTGAAGGGATCAATGACCAGGGGGCATAGTTTTAAGGTTGGGGCAGGGCGTTTCAAAGGGATGTAAATGATATTTTTTTCACTCAAAGGATGATGGGAATCTGCAACACATTGCCAGTAAGGGTGGTTGAGGCAGAAACCCTCGTGCATTTAAGTACTATTTAGATGTGCACCTGCAATGCCAAGGCACATAAGGCTATGGGCCAAGACAAAGAAGTAAGATAGAAGCAGAATTTGGCCATTCAGCCCATCAAGTCTTCTCTGTCATTTGATCATGGATGATATGTTTCTCAACCCCATTCTCCTTCCTTCTCTCTGTAACCCTTGATTCTCTTACCAATCAAGAGCCTACCTAACTCTGTCTTAAATGTACTCAATGACTTGGCCTCCATACATTCACCATTGTCTGGCTGAAAAAGATTTTGCTTATCTTAATTCTAAAGGATCACCCCTTCAGGTGGCCTCGGGCCCAAGTCTCTCCCACAAGTGGAAACATCTTCTCCCTGTCCACTCTATCCAGGTCTCCCAGTATTTGAGAACTTTCAATCAGATCTCCTTCTTCCTTCTAAACATCATCAAGTACAGACCCAGAGTTCTCAACTGCTCCTCATATGACAAGTTGTTCATCCCCAGGATCATTCTTGTGAACCTCCTCTGGGCCTGTCCCATGCCAGTGCATCCTTCCTTAGATATGGGGCCCAAAACTGTTCCCAACATTCTGAATGCAGTCTGACCAGAGCCTTATATAGCCTTGGCAGTACATCCCTGCTGTTGTATTCTAGCCCTCTTGAAAAGTATGCTAAAATTGAATTTGCCTTGCTAACTGCCAATTGAAACTGCATATTAACCTTAAGAGGATTCTGAACAAGGACTCCCAAATCCCTTTCTGCTTCAGATTTCCGAAGTCTTTCCAATGTAGAAAATAGTCTATGCCTCTATTCTTCCTACCTCACACTTTCCATGTTGTATTCCATCTCCTACAAATTTACCCATTTTCTAAACCTGTCCAAGTCCTTCTGCAGCCTATCTGCTTCCTCAACACTACTTGTCCCTCTACTATCTCTGTGTCATCTGCAAACTTAGTGACAATGCCCTTAGTTTCTTCGCTCAGATCTTTAAAGTGTAACGTGAATAGTTGTGGTTCTAACATGGATGCCTGCAGAACTCCACTAGTCACTGGCAGCCATTCCTGAAAATGACCCCTTTATCCTTTCTGTCTGCCTTCTGCCAGTCAGACAATCCTGTATCCATGCCAGTACCTTGCCCCTATCACCACAGACTCATTTCATTTAGCAGCCTCCTGTGCGCCACTTTGTCAAAGGCATTCTAGAAATCCAAATAGATCATGTCCACTGGTTCTCCTTTGTCTAACTTCCTCAAAGAATTCTAATTGATTTGTCAGGCATGACTTCCCCTTGTTAAAGCTGTGTTGGCTCAGTCCTATTTTACAATGCACTTCTAAGTACTTTGCAATCTCATCTTTAAAAATGGAGTCTAAAATCTTATCGATGACTGAGGTCAGGCAAACCAACATATGGTTTCCTGTCTTCTGCCCCTCTTCCTTCTTAAACGGGTTGTTAAATTAGCCATTTTCCAGTCCTGAGGGACAAACTCTAATTCCACTGATTCCTGAAAGATCACCACCAATGCCTGTATAATCTCCTCAGCTTTCTCCTTCAGAACCCTGGGGTGTTATCCATCTGGTCTGCGTGATTTATCCACCTTCAGACCTTTCAGCTTCTCCAGCACCTTCTCCTTCATGATGGTCACTAACCTCACTTATGCCCCCTCCCCCAACTCTCTTGAAGTTCTAGTCCACTGCTGGTGTCTTTCACTATGAAAACTGATGGAAGGTACCTGTTCAGTTCCTTTGCTCCCCATCACTACTTCTCCAGCCTCAGTTTCCATCGGTCCAATGGCCACTCTTGCCTCGCTTTTAATTTTTAGGTACCGAAAAAAATCTATTGCAATCTTCTGATAGACTGCTGGCTAACTTACTTTCATATTTCATATACTCTTAAGCACCAATTGATGAAATAGTTATTTTCTAAAATAAAAATCAGGAATTGATGAAACTATTCATTACATTTAGCTTACTTTGATCTCTTATTTTAAAAAAAACTGGGACTACCAGACTCAGTTCAAAAATCCAACAAGCATATACAACTGTCAATCAGGCTGTGAAGTGACAAGTACCCTGCTGTGATGTGTTTGTGAAATACGTTATGCAGCATTAATCCTGGTGACTTTAGATCTTCTTCCATCAGGTCAAAAGTGCATAAGTTAGTCGAATTAGCGAAAATCAGATCAGTCTATGGCAACAGCAATTTAACCTGTGTAGCTGCCTCAGCGAGCTGCAGATGTGTGATTTAGAAAATAATAGTTGTCATGTTCAAGGATGAAGTTTCTGGATGTGGTCCTCCACAGCCATTTCATAAAAGTTGAGAAGCTGTCCACCTTGACGAAATATCAGGCCGAAATATTTGCTCAATGCCTTTGCCATTTCCGCGTTTGCCATGACAATTTCTCTAGGTCAGGTAGAAAGACAATCATGGAGATAAAAAGAAGCAAGCATCTTTTTAGTTGGTTACCTAATCTATTGGTCCAACCAGTAGAGTTAACATTTACTTATAGGCTTGAATTGGCTGGGAGCTTGCAAGTTGTCTGGGTGCCAGAAACCTAGTGTGTGCTGTGTAATTAGGTTCAATATTGCATGCAGGAATAGCAATAACCTGATTTGAGCAGGAACCTATGCTAGAATGAGGATTAGTCATAAATACACAACAGTGAGTACAGCTTCCCACGAGCTTAGAATTGTAATGTAGCCAGTTACATGTTTCAAATCAATCAGAGAAACAATGAGAGTTAGTTTAGAATATGGAAAGCACACAAAAGAACAGGTTCAATAATTCATTGCATAGGAATCCATTTGACAGGAACATTGCTTAGTATTGTGATAATTACCTTCCCTCCAACATTATTTGAAGCCTTACATGAGGGACTTTGTATTAAGCAGTAAGAAAGATTGGTATTTGGACAGAACAAAGGTCACAAAACAATCTTTAGGAAGAAAAAAGGAGACGGGTGGACAAAAGCACATTCTAGTAAACCACTGATTCAGTTAAACAAATAGTAAAATGGCCAAAGACTAGGAAAGTCTATTAAACAACACACTAGAATCAGCACAGATGGCCAGCAAGATGTGCAAATGGATTTCTTCCCACAAAGGAGACTAAATTCCAGAAATGTTAAAAAGTAAGCCCTGTTATGCAAAAGCTTAAAGGATGAAACATCAAAAAGTATCCTATGTCAGATAGATTATGTCTTGAGATTTTCTTAACAAAGAAAATAATGATGTCTTAGCTGCTATCTTCAGGATCTGCAGTAATGTGTGAGCATTAATTCCAGGAACAATTTATGTGTGTTCCCAACTTCCAGAGATAAAATGTGGATAATACAATAATTACAGACTGAGTAGCCTCGCAATGAAAATAAAACATAAGGGCATTTTATAAAGTTACAACCAGGAACCATCTAAAGACAGAACTAAAACTCCCAATGGTATGGAGTTGGGGGGGGGGGGGGGGGTGCGGTGGCAGCGTGGTTGGGTGGGATTGGTGGCAAGGGTTGGGTGTAGACTCTAGTTTGCTTTCTCACACCAGCCAGCAAAATTTGAAGTGGAACCTGGATTGGGCAGAATGTGATGAAGTCTACATAACAATCCAGCTTTCAGCCAAGGACACGTGAGGAGCCTGGTAAGTCCTTTATCAGTCTCAACAGAAGGCAACTTTGGGGACATGCCTATGGATCCTTCTCGGTTAACAGCTGCCATGGTCTGGGAAGCAACCTTAATATTACCAAATGAGAGGTGTATAGACACCTGGCATAGGTGCAGGGAGAGAATGTAAGCTAAATGGAGGACTTATATCATGTGGTCAAGTTCTGAAGTTGTGGAATTCAATATTGAGTCCTAGAGGCTTCAATGAAAATGAAGAAAAACCAAAAGAACTGTGAATGCTGTAAATCAGGAACAAAAACAAAGTTGCTGGAAAAGCTCAGCAAGTCTGGCAGCATCTGTGGAGGAGAAAACAGAGTTAATGTTTCAGGTCAGGTGACCCTTCCTCAGAAATGAAATGAAAATGAAGTGTTGTTCCTTGAGCTTCAACTGAACTTTGTTGGAACATTGCAGCTGACCTGGAATGGAAATGTTAACATGCAAGCAAGATAGTTTACTGAAATGGCAAGGAACTGGAAAGTCGGGGGCATTCTTACAGATAGACCAGACATGTTCCACAAAGTTGTCACTGCATTTGGTCTCACCAATGTGGAGGAGAACTTGTTATGAGCAGCTAGTGCACTGTACTAGATTGAAAGAAATACATGCAGAGCAGTGCTACACCTGGATGGTGTAGTTGGGGCCTTGGATGGTGAGGAGGGAAGAGGTGAATGGACAAGTGTCACACCTTCTGGAATTGCATAGAAAGGTGCCATGGAGGAATGAGTAAGTGTTAGGAGTGATGGAGGAGTGGACCGGGGTGTCACAGAGGGAACAGTCTTTGTGAAATGCTTACAGTGGAGGGACCGAGCTGGGCGTGGCAGAGGATGATTGTTTGTATGCGGAGACCGGTGTGATCATCTCTGCTCTGCCTGTAGGAATGATCCTTGGCCTTCCAGCACACTGTAGCCAAACGAAGCAGAAGCAGACCTACAAGAGCCTGATGGTCACTCCTCCCTCCTCCAGCTATTACAGGGGAAACTTCAATGTACAGTGTGAGAATTAGGAGCAAAAGACTGTAGCAGCTAAAGACCATTCTTCTTTGGAAATCTTCTGACACAGATGGATGGAATTTTCAATGTGGGACTGGGAATCTCACACCCAAATGATTCTGCATCCCAGGATGGAACTTTCCTTTTAGCATGGTCATTGTGGAGATGGGCATAAAAGTCAAAGCTCCTTCCACTCCAGCTCATACTCACGAGAGCATCCAGGAAAAAGTCTACCCCACTGAGCCCCTCATATTTATGAACAGGTTTTTGTATGCAGGCTTTTATGGCATTGGACCAATAAAATCATGCCCATGAACGTTATACCAGCTGGCTGGGTGTTTATGGGTATGCAAGACATACTACTGAGATGAACTACTGAATGCAAGAAAAGCTATTAAATGTTTTAGAGAACTTAAGAACAAAATTATAACCCAGTATCAGGAAACTGTATTTTTTTTTGCTTCCTGCACTATTATGTTCCCTCTGCACGGCCTTCCAAAAGCTTTGGGCAGGCCTGGAAGATTGCACCCCCATCTCTGGTGCCAGACATGTTTGGGGCTGCTTCTGTCTTGCTAACTAAAAGCTGGCATCTCCTCCAACTGGGACTCTGTGAAAACTCATCCCAGTAGTATTAGCATCTCAATTTTTAATTCCTACAGGCACTGAGCCCCACTCCATGGCCAGTCGAGAATCTGGCTCAGACCTTAGAGCCAACTTCACCACATTTTGGACAATGGCACAACTTTGGCACATTCACCATCAAAGGAAATAAGGTCACCGGATGCTAAGGAATTTCTGGATACGGACATCAAACAGAAACCTCTTTACTTTTGACCCCAACACTCCTTGGCCTGTACCCAAATGATAGACAAGGACAAAGACAACATGTTTTGTATAGCATTACCAATGCTTCAAGAATGTCCCATTGTCACCAAAAACTAAAGATTAAATTTATAGTCACTGTTTAGGTGAAAGAAGTCACAGGGGTGTTGAATATTTGTTTTTTCAATTGTTTCCTTCAAACATTTCTCTTTTTAGTTACAAAATTATTGGTGTTTTTTTTAAACAAAGAAATCCACAAAGAGCTTCTAATGGGTCTGCAAGTCCATCATCCAAAATAAACACTTTGTCGTAACGGTAATATTTCCCAGTGATAGTTCACATGCACTGCAACTTTCTTCCAGTTAAGTATAATTGTTGGAAGCTCTTGAAAACGGGAACTAAACTCTAACACTTGGCTTTCACCTTAAGAAATGCTAACAAGTCTACACTTGAAAGGTTTACTTTGTATGATGATAAACATGGTCCTGACTGGAAACCCAGATGTGCAATGCTTACTCACACTCCCTTTCTGTTTATCTCTGAAAGTCCAAAAGCCACAGTGAAATATTGGGATCTCCATCCCTCATTATTGAGAGGCAGACACACCTGAATGTGCATTTGTATGAAGTTGCAATGTTATTATGCTTTTAAAAAAACAGAATGGCAGTCAGTGCTGGTCAGAGGAGGTATTTATTTGAGAGTTTTATTGATGAACTCAGTTGCACACCCATTGGAGTTACCATCGATATAAATCACTATTGGTGACCATGCTCGGCCTGCAGTGTTAGAACATAGAACATAGAACAGTACAGCACAGAACAGGCCCTTCAGCCCACAATGTTGTGCCGACCATTGATCCTCATGTATGCACCCTCAAATTTCTGTGACCATATGCATGTCCAGCAGTCTCTTAAATGACCCCAGGAAGCTGTTCACAGTCCAATAATATTGCACATTTTCACCTGGGACTTCTCATCCCAGCTGCTAAAAAATCCTAATATGGTCCAGAGCAGTGTCTTTAGGGCAGGACTCATGGGCGTAGAGGAAACTGAACAAAGAAAGACACCTTTTCTGAAGAAGGGTCCGGACCTGAAACGTCAGCTTTCCTGCTCCTCTGATGCTGCTTGGCCTGCTGTGTTCCTCCAGCTCTACACCTTGTTATCTCAGATTCTCCAGCATTGGGAGTTCCCACTATCTCTTTATCAAAGAAAGGTATGCTGTTTTTTTTACAATTGTATCTGCCACATTCAGAAAAGTTTTTAAAGCTCTCAGCGAGTGGGTGAGTGGGTGGGTAGTCGGGGTGTTTTGGGTGGAAGGGGTGTTGGCTCAATGGGAAGAAACTGATTAGTTGGGGAGGGGATAGCAGTCAGTCATTGTCTTCAGTTCAGTTACGCTGGGTAATTTGCGAGTTCCACCAGAGATAAAAACATTTCCAGAATAAGTATCAAGTGATTCAAATTTGTTACCCTCAGTTCATTAATGGACTGTCTTGTGTAATGCAAATGAACCCACCAGAAATTTAATTTGCCTGTGTGCAATTACAGTGTATGAGCCAGGACTACTGCAAGGTTCCAATACATAATAGAGCCTTCAGTCCCTTTTGCAGTGCTCTGGGTATGAGGAGATTCAGGCCTGCTTGCTAGAGTGTAAAGAAACTGGAATTGAACTTTTAAAAAAATGGTTATGTCTGCAATTTCAGTTCTGGATGAAAAGATAACCATTTAAGGAAGGAGCACTTTGCTCTCTCACCTTACACTCCACTAACTTCACTGCATATCTCTATCTGCTCATCGTATTTTTTGACAGGAACACCAAGCAAGGCCGCAGGATTTTGGCACCATGCAGAAAGGAAGACTGCAGGACGTCATTAATTCAGGCCTCCACACCTCCCAGAGGAGGCTGAGGCAGGAGGTGTAATATATGGAGACACACAGGACAGTAAGCCTGTGAGAAAATAAAAAAAACCTCAAAGAGGATGGTACTGTGTGTCATTATCATCAGGCGAGTATCATAGAATAGTGCTTCAGTAAATGTAAGTAAAGTCAGCAAAGTAGGTAAGGTCACTGGCTCCTTCCCTGCCCATGGCTGTACTTCAGAGTAAGCCAGCAAACACAGGCACTAAGATTTTCAAATCCAGCAATATTTACCGATGTAATCATATGCATGAGTGCAGACAGCATACCATAGAACTGTGTTACAGTGCAGAAGGTGGCTATTCAGTCCATCATATCTGCACTGACTCTGAGCCTCTTTCCTACCTTTTCCCTCTAACCCTGCATATTGTTTATATAGAATGCCCTATTGAATGCCTCAAATGAACTGGTCTCCACCACACTACCAGGCAGTGCATACCATAACCTAGCCTCTCACCATGTGGGAAAGATTTTTCTCACCTCACATTGGCTCTTTTTGCAAATCACTTTAAAACTGCCCTCTGGTTCTCCATCCATTTATGTGCGATTTGAATTGATTTATTACTACAACATGTACTGGGATACGGTTTGGGAACAGTTACTCACTATTCACACTGTCCGAACACTTATGATTTTGAAATCTTCAACAAATCTCCTCTTGGCCTTCTTTCCTCCAAGGAGAACACTCATGGCTTCTCCAACCACTCCTCATAACTGAAGGAGCTTATTTCTGGCAAACATCTGTACTCTCTCCAATACACTCAGATGCAGTGTGGCACCCAGGACTGTACACAATACTCCAGATAAGGTCTAACCAGTGACTTATATAAGTTCATCAGAATTTTCCTGCTCTTGTACTCTGTGCCCTTACTAATGAAGCCTCGAATACTGTATACTTTATTAAACAGCTCTCTCTACTTGCCTTGCCATCAGTAATGGCATAGGCATGTACACACACAGGTCTCTCTATCTCCCTTTAACTTATAATGTCTCTCCAGATGAATCTATTACACTGCTTCCACTTTTTCTCATTAACTATTCATATTTACCAACAACAAAGTCCAAAAACAAATAGATCTCTGTCAGTACACACCCTTTGCAAAATAACTGTGGACATTTATTTCTCTTATAATAATGATCCATATTTTCCAAAGGCCAGTCATGATTCCAGTGTACATGGGAGTTGTGTGTAAGGACCCATTGTGGTAGACTCTGAAGGAATTGTCCTGGAAATTAAACATTCCCTTGGGCAGTCCTTCTCTGCCTGGAACCCTCCATAAGCCTCCATCGAAACTGAAGACTTCAGAGGGCTCTGATGGGATTAAGTTACTTGGCTAGTAGTTGGATTATTAAATACATAGACCATCTCCCATGTAACTGTTTAACAGACTTTACACGTACCACACACACCCACAACCACTCCTCCGCCAGAACTGTTACACGCCCCCCCCCCCAACACTGCTGCTGGAGTTGACCCCACATCCTGTTGGACCACTGACCCCACATCCTGTTGGACCAACCCAATACACACCCCAGCCACTGATTGACCTAGCAGACCAGTCTGGACCTGACCTGACCACCTCAATGCTGAGCCAGAAACCCCCATATCTAATAGCAACACTTCCCTGCCCCTCACAGCTCATTACTCCCACCCACAGCAACCTATCTTAAACCTTGCATAACCTACCAGCCTCACTTGGCACCTTGCAACCTTACATTCTACCCACTCGGAATCCTGCCCTGAACCCATTTGCCACCTGAACCATCTTGCACTATATACTTTCGCACTTGACATCCTATCCAACCAGAGTAACTTTATCACACAGAGCGTGAGCTGCCAGAGGATATGGTAAATGCAAGTACGATGGCAAAATTTAAAAGACATTTGGACTGGGCATACGAATAGGAAAGGTTTAGACTCTATGAATCTGTCTACCCCCTTGCCACTCTACCTAATTCTTGTAGAGTAATAGAGTCATACAACATGCAAACAGGCCCTTCGACCCAACTCATCTATGCTGACCCAGTTTCCCAGAGTCAACGAGTCCCATTTGTCTGCACTTGGCCCATGTCCTTCTAAACCTTTTCAATTTATGTACTTGTCCAAATTCTTTTAAATGTTGTAATTGCATTCACCTCTACCATTTCCTCTGGCAGTTTTCCATATATGCATCATGGTCTGCGTGAAAAAGTTACCCTTCAGGTCCCTTTTAAATCTTTCCCCTCTCACCCTAAACCAATGTCCCTTAGTTTTGAACTCTCCTACTCTAGGGAAAAGACCTTTGCTGTTCACCTTGTTTATGCCCCTGATGATTTTATAAACCTCAATAAGGTCAGTCCTCAGCCTTGCACACACCAGAGAAAACAATCCTAGTCTGTCCAGCCTCTCCTTATAACTCAAACCCTCCAGTCTTAGTAATATCCTTGTAAAACTTTTTTATACTCAATCTAATTTAATAGCATCCTTTTTATGCCAGGGCGACCAGAGTTGTACACAATACTACAAATGTAGCCTTACCAATGTCCTGCACAGCTGTAACCTGACATCCCAAATCTTGAGCTCAATGCTCTGACCCAGGGAGCAAGTGTGCCAAACACTTCCTTCACCACCCTGACTACCCACTTTCAAGGAATTATGTACTTGAACCCCTAAGTCCCTCTGTTCGACACACTGCCCAAAAGATCTTACCATTAATTGTGTATGTCCTTTCTTGTTCTATTCATTTGGCATCCTACTCCTGACATCCCATTCTGTCCCTCGCTGGCAACCTCACCAGCTTGCACACCACCTGCCACTTGACACTGCACTCCTACCCAGCTGGCACCCAATCCTCCTGGCAATCTTCCCCCTGCTACTCAGGTGGCACACTTCTAGGATGACACCATACTTATCAAGCACTCTACTCATCTGGTACCCTCCCCACTATGTATTTGACATCCTACTCTTGGCGTCATATCCCTCCCCACCTGGCACCATACCAATGTGGTCCTGTATCCTCTAAGCAGCCACATTTACCTGATGTATTTAATATTGGGCAGCAGTTGTCAAAATGGCTATCAGGAAGTTTAAATGTCACAATTCAGCAGCTGACTGCTGTGGCGACGGAGCATTTACAAAAGAGCCATCAGAATGGAAGCCTAAAGGTGCACTGGTTGGAATCTCCCTCCTTTCATTAAAAAAAATCTGCATGAGATTGCCAGTCCTTGGAAAACCTGGCCCAGAACTATAAGTTAAGCCTCACAACTAGTTCACACAATCTCCATCCAGCTTGGCCAAATTTTGGACAATCTGTTTAAGTTCAGGCCTTACCGAAAATCTTGTATCTACTTATGGAACTGGTCAGAAGGCACCAAAGTTGAAACTCGTTCGCACTTAGGCAGAAAACTTTGGATCGTCTCTCACTGGAATCATGCGATTTACATGGACGGTTTCACTTTTTCATAAAATTTCAATGACGTACCTCTTAGTGGCACCAGCATCGATGATATTTCCCAGGCTCCTATCACGATTGTAACAAGGTCAGCCACTTGAACCTCATAGAGTACACGTTCTCTGAGTGGGGCTGTTAACCTGATCCAATTAGGGAGTCCTGTCTGACAGGTATAAACAGGATTATCAGACATCCTGTTTGCTGTGAGAGCTGGCTCTGTGGGGGCTGGATCAGTATCAGGGACTCTCCACCTGTAAATAAAGGGTGACTTGGTGGTGGGATACTGGCCTTCGTGGAGTTATTTCAGTGGTGACGAGAGTAAAGCATGCTTCTGTAGAAATTTGCTCACAACAGTTGCCTTTGAGTTGGCTTAGCATTTCTGTAATCGTGCAAGTATTTGGGAAGCATGTTTGTTCAATGCCTTTACAGATGTAAATTTGTAATAATAATGGCCCACTAACCCCTGCTAGGCCTTCTTAAAGAGGACAAGGCAGTGCCACCCATAGCTTTAGGCCGAATGCAGCAGTGGGCTCTAATAATTACAAGTTAAAACACTGCCTGGGAGGCTTAGTGAATGCGGGTGCATTGAGGCGCCCCCTACTGACAGATACACCATTGATGGCACTGCCATTGGAAGACCCTATAATGGTTTTTAATTTTCTAGTCACTCTTACAGTCATAGCTGGCAAAATCAGACTTCAGACACAGAAAGATCCGGTCCTGGCAAAACCGAAGCAGCCGGTGGTGATGGGGGAAGCAAAAAGGTCTATTGCAAGCAGAATTGAAATATTTTTTCAATGCGGAGATACCAGATCACAGTATTAGCCTTGATTCTTGAACACGACCAGGCCAATAAAAACAAATTCTGGCTAAGACTTTCGCTGCTAACTTTATATGTGTTCTCAGTATGAAGTTCTGCCAACATTTCGTCTCTTAAGATCTGCCACCTTGGGAACCCACTTCATGCAGTCATATTCACATGGCACTTCATTGGATCAGTTATGGAATCTCCTCATGTGGACACTGGTCAAACTCTGTCTGTTCATTTAAAAGCAGTTTATAGACACTTTTTGAAACTAGGTCCTTCAGAATTTCAACTCAATTACGGCGATTGGAAAGCTCTCACCCAAAGTAAAGTTTGTACTCTGACAGCTTACATCTGAGTTCCCATGTGGCAAACGTGATAGTGCATCGGCTGTAATACAACCTCCCTGGGTTGCAAACAGGCTCTGTTTTTGAGTCCATTTGCAAGTCGATTTGTAACGCAAATTGAAATAGAATGGAGGAAAAGATAAAATGATCACTTGTACGGGAAGCGTTTGTATGTTAGTTCTTTAAGACCACACCCCTGATTAGGATGTGCTTGGAAGCACAAGTGTTTGTAAACCGGGGACATCCTATACTCTTCTTTGAACTACAATGTACAATGTTGTCATATTGTGAGGTAAGAACATCTTGCCAGCACATTCCTGAAGCTGTAATTATCACAGTTACAGACTTTAGACCCAGTGTAGCTACAAGGGATTTATGATATGTAACTAATGTGAAATTTTTATCCAACAGAAACTGAGGATGATCCGAGCACTTCCTTTACTACCTGGGCATAGTTAAAATTTCTTATTGTTCGATGTACATGACACAAATGCAACGGACTTTCTTTGACTGTCATTCTCAACACAAATGATCACTGCCCCAACACCACCGTGTGAAGAATCTCTTTATCTTAAAATTCCACCACACACATGTAACACTATACTCAAGGACAAGCAGCATCAGAGGAGCAGGAAGGCTGACTCTTTGGGCCTAGACCCTATTTCAGAAATGGGGGAGGGGAGGGGGTTCTGAAATAAATAGGGAGAGAGGGGGAGGCAGATAGAAGATTGATAGAGCAGAAGGTCATCAGAGAGGAGACAGACAGGTCAACAAGGTGATGATGGAGCCAGTAAAGGTGAGTGTAGGTGCGAAGTTAGGGATGGGATATGTCAGTCCAGGGAGGACAGGTCAAGGGGGCGGGATGAGGTTAGTGGGTAGGAGATGGGGGTGGAGCTTGAGGTGGGAGGAGGGGATAGGTGGGAGGAAGGACAGGTCAGGGAGGCGGGGGCGAGCTGGGCTCGTTTTGGGATGCAGTAGGGGGAGGGGGGATTTTGAAGCTTGTGAGCTCCACATTGATACCCTTGGGCTGCAGGGTTTCCAAGCACAGTATGAGTTGCTGATCTTGCAACTTTTGGGTGGCATCGTTGCGGCACTGCAGGAGGCCCAGGATGGACATGTCATCTGAGGAATGGGAGGATCGAAGGCTGAGAGGTGACCTTAGGGAAGGTTATAAAATCATGATGGGCATGGATAGGATGAATAGCCACGGTCTTTTCCCAAGAGTACGAGAGTTCAAAACTAGACAGCTTCGGTTTAATGTGAGAGAGGAAAGATTTAAAATAATCTTGAGGGGTAACTTTTTGTATGGAATGAGCTATCAAAGGAATTGGTGGAGGCTGTACAATACAACATTTAAAAGGCATCTGGATGAATAGGAATGACTTAGAGGGATATGGGCCAAATGCTGGCAATTCAGACCAAGTTAGATTGGGATGTCTGGTTGGCATGGCCAAGTTGAACTGAAGGGTCTGTTTCTGTGCTGTTTGACTCTATGACTAAATAGAAAATTATTGAAGAATACACGTATGCCTCACATTTCTTGTTTGCTGAGCTTGCAATTGCCTCCATGGCTATTACAGTACACTTAGTTAAATGAATATGAAAGGCAGAGATTTAAATTAGTTTCTTGAAAGCTTGAATAAGTGGCAAACATGCTTTCTGTCCAAGATAATAAAATGTGAGGCTGGATGAACACAGCAGGCCAAGCAGCATCTCAGGAGCACAAAAGCTGACGTTTCGGGCCTAGACCCTTCATCAGAGAGGGGGATGGGGAGAGGGAACTGGAATAAATAGGGAGAGAGGGGGAGGCGGACCGAAGATGGAGAGTAAAGAAGATAGGTGGAGAGAGTGTGGGTGGGGAGGTAGGGAGGGGATAGGTCAGTCCAGGGAAGACGGACAGGTCAAGGAGGTGGGATGAGGTTAGTAGGTAGATGGGGGTGCGGCTTGGGGTGGGAGGAAGGGATGGGTGAGAGGAAGAACCGGTTAGGGAGGCAGAGACAGGTTGGACTGGTTTTGGGATGCAGTGGGTGGGGGGGAAGAGCTGGGCTGGTTGTGTGGTGCAGTGGGGGGAGGGGACGAACTGGGCTGGTTTAGGGATGCAGTAGGGGAAGGGGAGATTTTGAAACTGGTGGAGTCCACATTGATACCATATGGCTGCAGGGCTCCCAGGCGGAATATGAGTTGCTGTTCCTGCAACCTTCGGGTGGCATCATTGTGGCACTGCAGGAGGCCCATGATGGACATGTCATCTAGAGAATGGGAGGGGGAGTGGAAACGGTTTGCGACTGGGAGGTGCAGTTGTTTGTTGCGAACTGAGCGGAGGTGTTCTGCAAAGCGGTCCCCAAGCCTCCGTTGGTTTCCCCAATGTAGAGGAAGCCGCACCGGGTACAGTGGATGCAGTATACCACATTGGCAGATGTGCAGGTGAACCTCTGCTTAATGTGGAATGTCATCTTGGGGCCTGGGATGGGGGTGAGGGCCCTCACCCCCATCCCAGGCCCCAAGATGACATTCCACATTAAGCAGAGGTTCACCTGCACATCTGCCAATGTGGTATACTGCATCCACTGTACCCGGTGCGGCTTCCTCTACATTGGGGATACCAAGCGGAGGCTTGGGGACCGCTTTGCAGAACACCTCCGCTCAGTTCGCAACAAACAACTGCACCTCCCAGTCGCAAACCGTTTCCACTCCCCCTCCCATTCTCTAGATGACATGTCCATCATGGGCCTCCTGCAGTGCCACAATGATGCCACCCGAAGGTTGCAGGAACAGCAACTCATATTCCGCCTGGGAACCCTGCAGCCATATGGTATCAATGTGGATTTCGCCAGCTTCAAAATCTCCCCTTCCCCTACTGCATCCCTAAACCAGCCCAGTTCGTCCCCTCCCCCCACTGCACCACACAACCAGCCCAGCTCTTCCCCCCCACCCACTGCATCCCAAAACCAGTCCAACCTGTCTCTGCCTCCCTAACCGGTTCTTCCTCTCACCCATCCCTTCCTCCCACCCCAAGCCGCACCCCCATCTACCTACTAACCTCATCCCACCTCCTTGACCTGTCCGTCTTCCCTGGACTGACCTATCCCCTCCCTACCTCCCCACCTACACTCTCTCCACCTATCTTCTTTACTCTCCATCTTCGGTCCGCCTCCCCCTCTCTCCCTATTTATTCCAGTTCCCTCTCCCCATCCCCCTCTCTGATGAAGGGTCTAGGCCCGAAACGTCAGCTTTTGTGCTCCTGAGATGCTGCTTGGCCTGCTGTGTTCATCCAGCCTCACATTTTATTATCTTGGAATTCTCCAGCATCTGCAGTTCCCATTATCTCTGATGCTTTCTGTCCATAAGCTTTTGTTGTGAAATTCATGCACTCTACCCTAAGACTCTTACTCTGAGAAATCACTGTTTTCTCCTATTCTAAGTGCAGTGTCACTTTTTTTATACATTAAATGTTGTGCAAAAATGTTTCTTTCATTAGGGCGTTTAACTTGGAACCACTTTGCCCATTCAGTAGATCACACTTTCATCTGAAAACATTATTTAGCCTCGATCCTTCAAGAGGGGTTTGTTCAGATGGAGTGACCAGTAATTTCAGTGCATTTCTGAGAAGTAATAAACTAGGCTGCATCAATTCTAACAAGACCATTTTTACATCATACTCCCTATCTTGAGCTGACCAGAGTGATTCTGTTCTGCATTATCTGTGGCTTGACAATCATCTCAGGTACAAAAATAGAGATCACTTCCATGAGGAGATTCAAGGACTGTGAAGATATGCAATCCACCATCCATCTCTTTGAAAAAAACAATATTGATGATGCTCTTTGTCGGTTAGTTAACACTAGCTCTACCACAGCGTACTTTAGCTACCATCTTCCACAAGGCTTTGTTTCTCTGATACTGTTTATACATTCCCCTGCTCCATTTATCCCATTAATGATCATCAAACACCCTCTCACCAATCTTTGGGCACCCTTCCTGATTTTTTAATATTCATTCACAGGATGTAGGCTCAGTTGGTTGGGCTGACAATTATGGTTCATTCCTAATTGCCCTAAAGAAGGTGATAGCAAGCCACTTTCTCGAACACTGAGGTCCTTGGGGCGTGGGCATGCCAACATTGCCGTTAACAAGGGAGTTCCTGGATTTTGATCCAGTCGCATTGAACAAACAGTAATATAGTTCCAACTCAGAATGGTGTGAAACTATGTCCCCAGTGTTTGGACTGGAATTTCTCACAAGCTTCAAGACCCCAACTTCTTGACAGAATGAGTGTCCCAATGCTACTTAACAACAGTACATTCAATGGTGCAATCTTCCTGCAGACAGCCTCTGAATTGTCTGCCATCACTGTTCTATTAAGGAGGGCACATAGGCACCAAATGCTGAATGAATGACTAATGAACCCAAATTTTCGAAGGAAGAACATAATGTCTTCAACTTTAATAAGGATAGTTACAAAGGTACAAAAACTGAGCTGGCTGTGGCATACTCAGAAAATTGGTTGAAAGATCAAATGGTGGAAAACCAAGTGGCAGAAATAAGATCATAAGACCTTAAGTCATGGGAGTAGAAGCAGGCCATTCACCCCATTCATCCCCTGTTATGCTATTCAATGAGATCATGGCTGATTTGATAAGCCTCAACTCCACCATCCTGCATTATCTCCCAATGCTTGCTTCCCTGATTAAGTATGTCTATTTCAGCCTTGAATATTCTTAATCTCACAGCCTTAACATTCCTCCACTATACGCTTAAGGTGATATTTCATTGCTCTCAACAAAGATGTATTCCATTGAGAAAGGATGCCTGTTGAAGGAGAATGTGCCATCACGGGTAACTAAACAGAGAGAAATCACACGACACCAGGTCATAGTCCAACAGGTTTATTTGAAATCACAAGCTGTCAGAGGGCTGTACCTTTGCCAGACGATCTGGCATCTATTACCTGGTGTTGTGTGACTTCCGGCTTGTCCACCCCAGTCCATCACTGGCACCTCCACATCATGGTCACTCAAGGCACAAAGGATGTTATCAAAAGAAAGAAAAGGCATAATAATGTTTCATACAATGAAGATTAGGTGGGCCAAAAGATACAAAAACCTTTAGAAAACAAATGACGACCAAACAAAATAGTAAAGAGGGAGAAATGATAAGATGAGAGATAATTAGCAAGAAATATGTCTTGCAATAGCTTCTGCGAGTATACACAAAGGAAGAAAATAGGCAAAGAGAACATTGGCTCCTTAAATGATAAGAATTGGGAACTAATAATAGGAAGCTTTGTAAAATTTTGTATTTGCTTTCACAATGGAAGGCACAGAAAGCATCTCAATAATAATAGGAGAAAATTAAAAGTAAAAGGAAGAGAAGAACTTAATATGATCACTATTACTAGAGACAAAACAGTCAGAAAACTAAAAAGATTAAAGGCTGACAGGTTCTTGGATCTGTTGCCTTGCATCCTCAGGTCTTAAAGGAAACGACGGCAGGGATAGTACATTAATCAATTGCAATCTTCCCAAACTCCCCAGATTCTGGAAAGGTTCTAACAGATTGGAAAACTGCAAATGCAGGAAACTATTAGCCAGTCAACCTAGTGTCTATCATTGGGAAACTCTGGAATCTCTTAAGACATAATTGAAGGATCATAAATACAATTAAACTCAAGAGATAACACGGTGTGAAGCTGGATGAACATAGCAGGCCAAGCTTCGGGTCAAACTTTCCAGCTCCTCTAATGCTGCTTGGCCTGCTGTGTTCATCCAGCTTCACAGCATGTTATCTCGGATTCTCCAGCATTGGCAGTTCCTACTATATCTGTGACAATTAAACTCAATATGGTTTTATGGGGGAATGGGAAAATTGTTTTGAACAAATTTATGAACATTCAATAAGGATGCAACAAGCAGAGTGGATAAAATATAACCAGTAGATATAAACATTTGGATTTCCAATAAGCATTCAATATGAAAGGTCACTACACCAGATATGAGTTAATTCTCGTGGAGTTAATATATCAGCATAGATGGAGGATTAGCTAACTATCCGGAAACACAATGTTGGGATAAATGAATGATTTTCAGCAAACTGTAACTAGTGGAATGCCAAAGGAATGAGAGCTGGGGCCTCAAATATTTGCAATGTTTAGTGATGACTGGAGTGATGGAACCCAATGCATTGCACCCAAATTTGCTGCTGATATGAATTTTGATAGGAAAGCATGTTTTGAGGAGGACACAAGGAATCAGCAATGACAGGAAGGTAAGTGAGTGGGGCAGAAATTGGCAGATGGAGTATAATGTAGGAAAACATGAGGTCATCCACTTTGACAGGAAGAGTAGTAAAGGAGTAAATTATTTAAATGGAGATGGCATGCAGAATGCTGCAGATGGTGTTTTAGGTAGCCTCATAAAAAACAAATTGTTATCAGGTAGCATGCACAGCAAGGTATTGAGAAGGCTTGTGAAATATTGGCCTTTATTGCAAGGAAAGGGGCTACAGAAGCAGGGTAGTCTGTACCTAATCCTACAGGGTACTGGTGACACCATAGCTAGAATTCTAGCTCCAGCTTTGCTCTTCTTTCTCTAAAACAGATTTACTTGTAGTGGAAACAGTCCACAGAATGTTTACTGCGCTGATTCCTGACATTATGAGGTTGGCTTATCAGGAAAGAATAAACAGATTGAACCTATACTCATTAGAGTTTAAAAAATTGAGGGGCAATCTTATTGAAACATAGAGCATTTTGATGGGGCTAGACAGGGTAAACGTTGAGAGGATGTTTTACTTTTGGGGAACAATCTAAAAACAAAGGGTGTCCCACTTAAGTCAAAGATAAGGAGTTCTTTCTCTCTGTTGGGTGTTATTTATTGGAATTCTCTAACCTGAAAAGTAATAATGATTGTACACATTGATATTGTATATGGTCATTGAATAGATTCAAGGTGGTCTCAGATAGATTTTTGCTCTACAAAAGAATCAATGGTTACTGGGCAGGGAGGAACATGGAGTTAAGACAACATTAGGAACAGCCATGGCCTTATTCAATATTGGAGCAGGCTCGGTGGGTCTTATTTGGCATGGTTATGTTGATATTTCTTACATTCTTATGTTTCCCTCCCAGATAGCTGCCAGCTCTGGAACTCAGCAGTGTTACAAAGCGGATGTGGGTGTGGGTATGTTGGGGGTCACGAAGATGTTGGATTATGGTGCCACCCGCTGAAGAATGTTTAGCTTCAAAGTCATTAGGACACAAAATGGATATTAATCCCTTTTGAGTGGATTGTTTGAGATACAAATGTGATATTTCCTGGAAATAGCATCCTCTTAAATGCACAGGTTTCTGGCTCTGACGGAGTATCCAGAATTATTGTGGATAACTCAGATCTGATTTGGTCTGTAATTGGTTTAATTGACTGACCATCCTTGCAATCCATTTCTCCCGACACCTCCACTCCACAGAAAACTTCCCTGGCAGTGAAAGGCACTGGGAAGACATCCTGAAAAACCCCCTCCCCTATTTTCTTTCTGCACCATCCCCTCCACTGCAAGGTGTATCACAATGGGGCAGGAGAATTCAGCCCATCATCTCCAACCTTCAGGAAACCTCAAACCCTGAATTTGCAGCCTTGTTCCATCTTTCTAAACTCTCCATCCATGACTTGGTGCTGAACCTTTAGCCACACTCCCCTCCAACCCCACCACACTCGGCACCTTCCCCTGCAACCACAGGAAGTGCTACACTTGTCCCCACACCTCCCCCCTCACCCCTATCCCAGGACCCGAGATGACTTTCCATTTTAAGCAGATGTTCACCTGCACATCTGCCAATGTTGTATGCTGTATCCACTGTATCCGGTGTGGCTACCTCTACATTGGGGAAACCAAGCGGAGGCTTGGGGACCGCTTTGCAGAACACCTCCGCTTGGTTCGCAATAAACAATTGCACCTCCCAGTCGCGAACCATTTTAACTCCCCCTCCCATTCCTTAGACAACATGTCCATCATGGGCCTCCTGCAGTGCCATAGTGATGCCACCCGAAGGCTGCAGGAACAGCAACTCATATTCCGCTTGGGAACCCTGCAGCCCAATGGTATCAATGTGGACTTCACCAGCTTCAAAATCTCCCCTTCCCCCACCGCATCCCAAAACCAGCCCAGTTCGTCCCCGCCTCCCTAGCCTGTTCTTCCTTTCACCTATCCCATTCTCCCACCTCAAGCCGCACCTCCATTTCCTACCTACTAACCTCATCCCGCCTCCTCGACCTGTCCATCCTCCCCGGACTGACCTATCTCCTCCCCACCTCCCCAACTATACTCTCCTCTCCACCTATCTTCTCCTCTATCCATCTTCGGTCCGCCTCCCCCTCTCTCCCTATTTATTCCAGAACCCTCCCCCCATCCCCCTCTCTGATGAAGGGTCTAGGCCCAAAACGTCAGCTTTTGTGCTCCTGAGATGCTGCTGGGCCTGCTGTGTTCATCCAGCTCCACACTTTGTTATCTTGGATTCTACAGCATCTGCAGTTCCCATTATCTCTGGTCGCCATTCTATCTCTATTTGTTTCACCTCTCACTGTGCTAGCAGTGTGGTACAACAAGCAGTTACGTAGCTCCGCTCATGGCAGTATATTTCTGAGCATTGTTCTTAAACATTTGTGAACGATTTTCAATTCTTCCGTTGGTTTTATCTTCATAATCTAACACCCCTGAGTTTGCTGCCATGAATGCTAATGCATTACCCAAGGATTTGTCGCAATCCGGAAATCTCCCTTCTCCAGCAAACTCTGATACTGACTTAACTGAAATTTTCAAGAACAGTGATAGATTTTATCGTTGCAAATTTCAAAACATAATTTGCCCTCAAATATAGTACATGCTTAGTCTTTCGTAAACGAAACACAAAATCAAATTGCCTTATTGCCTTGTATAATATGCACTTCTGCGCTTTGTAATAATGTGACGAAAGTGTCATTGTTTTCAGGAGCAGAGCAGGCCAACAGTAAGTAATGGTGTCAGCTGCAGCATGCAGAAGGGGGCTTTGTTGAAAGTGCTATATTCCCAGAGGATTCTTGCACTACTGCCTCCTACTTGATTTATTATATAGTAACTTGACCAAAATCACTGGACAATGAGTATCAGAATACACAGCTCAATAATGGTTTTTGCTGGTGTTCTACCACTTCAGATGCCAACACTTGGAAGACAGGTTGATCAAGAACAGTCAGCGCAGCTTTGTTGGAGGGAGTTCCTGTTTGATTAATTTCATTGAGTTTTTTGAAAATGTGACGAAATATATTAATGAGGATACTACAGTTGATTAGATTTACACCATCGACAATAAGACCTTTGACAAGGTCCTGTATGGGAGGCTGGTCGAACAGGTAGGAACCCATTGGATTCGAGGCAAGTTGGCAAACCAAATCCGAAATAGGCTTGAAAGTAGGATGTTGAAAGTGATGGTGAAGGGTTGTTTGGTCATCAAAAACCTGTGACCAGTGACGTAACACAGGGTTAAGTGCTGCAACCGTAACTGCTTGTTATTTTCATTAACGAATTGTGAATTTCAAAGCTATAATTAGTAGGTTTGCAAATGACATAAAAATTGGTGTTGTTGTTGGAAGTCAGGTGGATGCCCTCAGGCTACAGTCTGATATAGATCACCTGGTAAATTGGGTAGAGCAATGGCAGATGGAGTTTAATTCTGATAAGTGTGAGGTGATGCATTTTGGGAGACCTAATAAGGGAAGGATATACACAATGAGTGGTCAGTGCCTACCGAGTACTGAGGTACAAAGAGGCAATAGATCTCTGCAGGTGGCAGCACAGGGTGATGAAGAAAGGATGCTTGCTTTCATTAGCCAGGGCTTTGAAAATAGGAGGAAGGACGTCTTGTCACAACTTTATAAAACATTGGTTAGGCCACAGCTGGAGCACTGTGTTCAGTTCTGGCCACCACACTTCAGGAAGGATGTGATTGCACTGGAGAGGGTGTGGGGAGATTCACCAGGACATTGCCTGAGATGAAAAGTCTCAACTACAAGGAGATACTGGATAGACTGGGTTTATTTTGCCTTGGCAGAGAAGGCTGAGGTGGGATCAGACTGCGGGGTACAAGATAGGGAGGGGTATAAACAGTGTACACCATGAGAGTCTTTTCCCCAGGGCAGATGTGCCTAAGAGCAGAGGGCATAAGTTTAAAGGTGAGGGATAAGTTATTTGCAGGATCAGGGGAGAAAGGTCTTCAACCCAGAGAGTGGTGGAAATGTGAAATGTACTGTCTGAGAAGGTGGCAAAGGCAGGTAATCTCACAAGATTTAAAAAAGCATTTGGGTGAACACATGCAATGCCAGAATATAATAGGCTATGGAGAAAGTGGAGGTAAATGGGATTGGTGTTGTGTGGTATTTGTTGATCAGCATGACCATGATGGGCGAAAGGGCCTGTTTCTAAGCTGTGTGACAGTCACTCTATATGGTTGTTGGCCTTGGCAGAAACCATCGTCAAATGGGTCTTGAAATAAGTGCTGCAGGATGCACTGTTTAGACCCTCAGGATGTCAGCAATTTTCTCTAGTTTCTTTGTGAGAATTTCCAGCCTTCTGGTGCTCCATAGTCTTAGGCAGTGAAACTAGATCCTGGCCACAGCTCCTCTGTGCGATACGGAGCAAACACTACTGAATGGGGCTGAGGTACAGAAAACCCAGTGCTAGGGAGATGGGAACAGGCCATTCAGCCCATTGAGCCTGCACTCCCATGCAATAAAATCACGGCAGATCAAACACATCAATTTTTTTACTCAACCCATCTCCATAACCCTGGCAATCAGAAATCAACAAATTCTACCTTAAGCATACTCATGGGTTAATTTCCACAGCCCCCTGGGACAAAGAATTCCAATGGTTCACAACCCTTTGAGTAAAAAAAAACTCCTCATCTCAGAACTAACTGGTACCCCTTATTTTTAAATTATGCCTCCTTAATTCAAGATTCCCAACCGGGAGACACATCATACTGCATCTACCTGCCTATCCCTTTGAGTATTTTGTAAGTTTACACGAAATCACCTCTTCAAAGCTCTGGAGAAGACAAATGCAATTTGCTCAATCTCTCTTCACAGGACAATCTCGCCATCCAAGGAGCAAGTCTGGTGAACCTTCATTGCACAACCCCCATGGCATTAATACCTCTCCTGAGGAATGGAGACCAAAAATGCACACAGGAATGCCGGTGGAGTCTAACCAAACCACTGCACAACTGAAGTATGGCTCCCGCACTTTAAGCTTTTTGTAATAAAGGTATCATTCCATTTGTCTTCTTTATGAGCTTGCTGACTGGCAGAATGAGGTCGAGGAGCTGAATGGCCTACTCCTGCTACAATGTATCATTGTGTATCCTGTCATTCTACATTTCTATGGTACATAAGGTCATGGCTCACCCATTGAGAACATAGACTGACAAAATACATTGCAATTCTGAGCTTTGAGCTGAAAACGCAAACAGTCTTCAGATAATAGAATGTATACAACTACATTTTTTTTACCCTATTAATGTCCTAATTCATTTTTTCTGTCAGGACTTCCATTCTATCACACACAAGGGGCCTATACATGAAATGCACAAATCTGAGTACTTTTTGAAGGCATTCCTGAGATCAGATATTATGGGAACCATATGATTTAATGCCCGAAACGCAGGGAAACAGCGGGCTTAGCAAAATCCATCCTTCAGGTTTTATCAGAATGGGAACTTCAGATGCTGGAGAATCCGAGATAACAAAGTGTGGAGCTGGATGAACACAGCAGGCCAAGCAGCATCCTAGGAGCACAAAAGCTGACGTTTCGGGCCTAGACCCTTTTCTGATGAAGTGTCTAGGCCCGAAATGTCAGCTTTTGTGCTCCTAGGATGCTGCTTGGCCTGCTGTGTCCATCCAGATCCACACTTTGTTATCTTCAGGTTTTATGTTTTCCCTTAGAGCTGACCCAGCTGTGCTGGTGTAACTGCACCAGAAGGAGGAATTCAGCACTAGTTTCAGTCACAGGTACAGGTGCAGGACCAAGGACAGACATAGTTTCTATTTATAAAAGCAAAGGTAAGCTTGATTTTACAACAGTAGTAGACTCACCAACTTTAAGGGCATTTAAATGGTCATTGGATAAACATATGAGAGATGAAAATGGAACAGTGTGGGTTAGCTGGCCTTCAGATTGGTTTCACAGGTCCGCGCAACATCAAGGGCTGAAGGGCCTGTATTATGCTGTCATGTTCTGTGTTCTATGTTCTATAGTACCTCTCACAACATCAGTACAACCCAAATGAATTGGTCCAGTAAGTACTTTTGAAGAGTTGTCATCTGTGGTGATGCTGCAGTCAAGTTTCACACTGCAAGGTCAGACAAAAATTAATGATAATGACAATGACCAGAACTCTCAGTTTAGGGATGTAGGTAGTACCTCCTCAGTATTCTGCCTTGTACCATTATAGATTATGTGCTCAAATACCTGGGTGAAAGTTGACAATCAGAGGGGAGAATAGTAATTTTTTTTTAACAATGAATTCCCAGTTGTTTTTATACCACAATTATTTATACCACAAATGTTCACATTTAAACTAGAGCTAGTACTATATAAGAATTAGACACAGCATGATTTTGATGAGTAGGTAAAGTCACAAATACTCTGTCACTGATACAGTGCTGCACTATTCCTTTTCATTTGTCTTGACACATCTACAATCTTTGACATGGTTGCCCACACAGTTGACCACCTTCACACTTATCTATCCAGTTGTAGGCAAAGAGAGAACTCCTGCAATAGTTTCTCTTCTTGACCCTACACCATTACCTCTGGAGTCAGCAACATCACCCACACCTCATGTAACCTGATCACACCCAGCTCTATCTCATCATGAGCTTCTCTCTTCACAACTATCTCTGATTTGCCAGCCTGCTTGTCCAACATCCAGTCTTGGAAGAGCCACAATATCCTCCAATTAAACATGAGAAAGATCTTACCTTTTGTTCCTGCCGCAGGAAACTGAGTTTCCATCTCACTTATCCTGGCCACTATTTCAGGCTGGACAAACCTAGCCCCTGATTTAATGCTTATTGAATATTATTTAATTTTTATTTAAGCTTCCAACCTAAATCTGTCTGTCATAAAGGGACTTTATTTTCAGCTCTGTTAATGCAACCCATTTTTGCCCCTGCCTGAGCTCATCTACCACTAAAAATCTCTCCGTGGTTCTGTTATAAGCAGACATAACAATTCCAGTGGTCTCCTGGCCAGCTTCCAATTGTTTACCCATTGAAAGCTCACCTATAACTGTGCTACCTGTATCTTAACCTGCACGAATTCCTGGTCTCCATTACCTCCAATTTCAATGACTGGAATTGCCTTTGGTCCATCAACAGTTCAGTTCTAAAATTCAACTCTGTGTTTCCGCGTCCTCACCCCACACTTCCATATAGCTTCCTTCAGCCTGCAATAACTCTGCGTTCTTCCAGTCCAACCCTACTGAAACATTAATGGGAGGCTTAGAAAGTGTGGACAGGAAAGACCTGTTTCCCTTGCAGGAGAGGTTAATTACCAGAGAGCAAAAATCCAAGGCAGTTGGTTGAAGAGGGTGGAGTGTGTCCTCTAACATCTAGATATTCATTCCACTGTGTTCTTACATTCACCGAGATCTTCATGCTTATTGGACTCCAGCTTCAAATCTCCATTCTTGCTTTCAAAAATACACCTTTTACTAATCCTGCAACCTTACACTTTAACCTTTTATATGTTTATTGTCAAACTGTAGCTGTCATATATGACAGCTTTCAACCATGTGGTGGTACTGCCTTTGCATTTCCAGTCTCACAGTTTTGAATTCCCACCTTAACCTCTCCACATTTCCCTGTTTCTTGAAGAACTCATTAATGCTTACCTTACACTAAACTTTTGGTCATCTGTTTTAATATTTCCTTCCTTAGCTCAATGTGAATTTTTCTTTGTTTACATTCCTATGAAATCACTTCTTTTTAACCATGTTTAAAGTACTGCATGAAAGCGAGTTGTTGTTGTTTAGTAGTATCTGTCCTCCGTCCCAAACCGTCGAAGAGTTCAGCCTATGGTATTCTCTAATGTTAGTCTCCTTAATTTTCCCTTCTAGTAATTTAGTCTCCTTTATTGCTTGAGAATGTTCTCAAAACTAAGCTAATTTTTTTGGAAGCATGGACATGCTGGCAGATGTTAAAAGGTTTTGAATAATTACTTTAATTTAAGATAACTATATGCCAATGTAATTAACATTTTAATAACTCATTTAGGGGATCTGTGTCTCACAAGCTATGTCAACATTCATAGCCCATCTCTAGCTGCCTTTGGAATGGTGGTGAGCTGTCTTCTTAAACCACTGTAATTGGTTTGGCACTGGTAGGCCCCTGTTGAGGATTTTGGATGGGCAACAGGGGAAGATCAGTGATAATGTCCAAGTCATTATGGTGAGTGGCTTGAAGGGAAACTTGCACATAATGGTGCTCCCATGTATCTAATGTCCTGATCCTTCTAGATTGTAGAGGCTGTATGTTTGGAAGGTACTTTGTAAGTAACCCATTGTATTGGTTCTGTATAGTTTGTCATTTTAGGTTTTTTCAAAAGTTGGAATAGTCACAGATGATAACACTGGTTCAACTGAACTAATTAAAAATGTTTATGTCTTTTTAAACACTCATTCTCAGCTATATTAATTAAACTTTAATAAAGTTTCTGTTCAAAGGATACTTTAAAAAGAAAACATGTAAAGAAATTCTAACATGGTACCAGATTGCACTGGTTCATGACGGATTTTAAAATTGGGAAATGTAAATATGTTCGATTGAATGAAAGCACATCTCAAAACAAGCACTTTTGGACATAACTGATGCTCAGCTTTGACAACTGTAGCCAAAACGGAAACTGTGCACCTTTGTGGCCGGTTGGCTTCTCCCAAACGCTCCTCTTACAGTCCCACACTCATCATCCTCTAGAGAAAGTGAAATAAGCTCAATTCAATCTCATGCAATGGACTCCCTCATTTCTCAGTGGTCCGAATCTTTAACTTATACTGTTCAAGTGGTGGAGGTGGGTGCAATACAACATTTAAATGGATGTGCACACAAATAGGAAGAGTTTAGAGCGACATAGGCCAAATGAGGTTAGATTAATTTTGGATTATCTGGTCAGCATGAACAAGTTGGACCGAAGGGTCTGTTTCTGTGCTGTACAACTCAATGACTCTATGACTCTAAATGCTTATAAAAACTTTGCCAGCATGGACAAGTTGGACTGAAGGGTCTGTTTCTGTGCTAAATGACTCTATGACTCCAAGATAACAAATAGGAGCAAGAGTAGGTCATAAGCACCCTCAAACCTGTTTTCCCATTCAGCAAGTTTGCAGCTAAACTTCTCTGCCAACTCTACTTTCGCACAATGTCCCTAAATAACTGACTGCCCTTGATGCCTAAAAACCTCTTCATCTCAGTACTGAATGTACTCAGCCACTAACTATCCATAGTTTCATCCAAAAGTTTCAGGGTAAGATCATATTTCACCCATATATACCAAATCCCTTATTCTGAGATTAATGGCACACTTTAAGGAGTACAACAGTTTGAAGAACTAGTGGGATGCGGTGTTGGCCAGTATGAGTTGTTTGCTCAACAAACTTGCAGTGGTCATGTCACAACAAAACAAATAAAACAAATGCACAGTCTTTTTAAAATAACTTTGAGGTTTCAAACCATTGGTGATCAAGACCGATACATTTCCATGTCCTCCTAATTCTCCCGAACCAGAAGAATAGCTTCAAAAGAATTTTTCAAACCAACTGATCTGCGAAGCAAAGCTTTCTGTATCATCTCCTCAGGTACCCTCATTGGATCAAGGATGCCTAGCTTCCACTCCAGTTTGATGGTTTCTGAGATGGCCAATTTTCAGATTCTGTCACATGCAGAGCAGGGTCGAGTAGAAGAGTTATTTGGCTGTGTGAGTATTTTTGTGCTCCCTCTGATGCCTCAAATGTACCTCTGTGGTCCTGAAGTCTCTCAATGTGTTCACAGCATTCCTGAATGATCCTTTTTCCATTTTTGTCAATGACAAGCCGGTGAATGCTATGAGTCAGTGACAGTATTTGGCCTCTTCAGGGATACTTTGAGTACATTCCTAAAATCTTTCTACTCTCCTCCTGGAAGTCTTGTAACTGTACCTATTTACTCTCTGTGACTCTATACAAAGATATCAAGTCCTTTTGAATACCAACATTCACACTTCTGCCACCTTGTAAAAAATATTCATTTCTTTTCTTCCTAACAAAATGGTTAATTTCATACATCTGTACACTTTATTCCATCTGCCACCTTCTTGTTCAATCTCAACTGATCTATATCCTTTCATAATATGTTTACACCCCCGTTATGGCATAATTTCCTTTCTTGTTTTGCATCTTTGTAAATTGGGCATATTATTAATTTGTCCCTTTATCTGGAACACCATTGTTAATTGTAAATTGCTGAGTCCTGATCATTGATCCTTGCAACACTCCCCTAGAATCACTCACCATCCTGAAAATAGCTTCTACTCTGCTTTCTGCCCACTACCAAATTCTGAATCCATACTACTATATTACCACCAACTCCATCAGCCTCAGTGGTATGAAGCAACATTTGCATGGCACTTAGTTGAATATCTTGTAGAGATCCATAGACATTTAGCCTACGAGTCAACTATTATCTGCCCGGATTGTTAAATTCTCAAAAATTCCTGAATGAATGTGTAAAATCATGCTGATTCCAGCAAAACAACAATGATTTTCCATGTGCCTGGTTACCAGAGGTAGTTCTTCAAATTGTTCCAGTGCTACTTCCATACAACAGACAGAATACACTGTCAGAAATGTTGCAGCCTACCAGACCATCTGAAGAGCTCATTTAAAGCAACAGCCATTCTTTTCAGCGCATGCTGTGTCTGTAAAAGCATCTTCCTCAATGTTACTGCTCTATCCACGACAAACCTTAAATAAATTGTAGTGATTCAAGAATGCTTACCATTTTCTTAAGGGCAAGAAGGAACAGGCAATAAATGTTGATTTTAATAGTAACAGAATTAATACTTGAAAAGGACTATTAAAACACAGTGTTGTGTGGCAATGCTTATTATTTGTCAATAATGGTAACAGATACTGTGAGACCAGAAGAAATACAAGAAATGCACTAATTTCATGGGATGGATTAAAGAGCGAATGTGACTTTGTTATAATTTGGAAGTCACCACTGGCAGCAGTTACTAACACACACATATATATGTACAAGTGCACGAGTAAACATCATAATATGACTTATAACACAGGATTTTGGCACTTAGATGCATTTAAAGCTAGCATACGATTCCAGGAACTGTAGCACCATTGAATAAACAGAATGATTTGCAGCAATTTTCATTTGTGCCAAAGGACATCATAACACATTAGTCCAGAGTTCTGTTTTTTGCAGTTCTCACAATTATCAGGGGATGTTTGTGAAAGCAACTGCGCTATTTCAACACAATATTTCCCTAGGCTTGGAACTCCTACTCTGTAATGTCACATAGATTGTCTTGGTGGCGCATTTGATACTAATGCAGCAGGCACATAAAAAATGCGGAATTACCATAGCTAGGAGCTATATACTGTCTTTTGCATAAGCGAAAAATGATTTAAGTGTATATTTATTTCTCTAAAAATCTTACAAATGATGCATGCTTCCATTATTTCTAATGAAGCTATTCTGTTATGTATTACCAATTTGAATCTCATTTCAATAATCCCAGTGAATTTGGCTTTGTCAACTACCACAACACCATTACAAGCTCTAGCTTACTGCCTGTAGCCTAGCAAAATAAAAAGCTCTCATTGCAGGCAAAACGCATTAATATGGTCATGTTGTGGCTTATGATGAATCCCTTTTTCGTATTCTTGGTGTTGCAGAGGCCCCACATTCTGCGAGACTGTAACATTCAGAGCACTCTCAAACGGTTGTTACTTTGACTGTTCCAAAGTATTGTAGGCAATTGCACCTAGAAATAGAAATGGGGCTTGTTGCATTTTGTCATTTAGTACCGTTCAAGGATCAAAGTCTACAAAGTTGACAGGCAGAGAGACTGCTGGTCAGTGGGTACGCGGGTGAAAGGGAGTGGGAACAAAATAGACTCCATGCTAGCTAGTGTGGCTTTAAGGTGTACTGTCAGGAAAGCAGCTAAACTTGAGGACTTAGATGCAGCTAGATTTCAGGGAGAAATTCTAAGAGTTAATACACAGCTGGTGTTGGAGTCGAGGCTTTAGAAAAGTCCTGGGAGTTGAAAGAATAATTCAATACAGCAGACAATGGAGGGAGCAATGAAAAAACAACAAACAGACGAAGTAACTGCGGAAGATTAGAGTTTGGGGAAGAAACCCCGCAAAAGTTTTAATTTTAACAGTAAAGCTAGTTGTTCATGAAAAGCTGGAGCTATGTCTGTGAATAAGTACTGGAGTGCAGTTTTTGGAAGTCTACCCAAACATTGACCCAGAAAAAAGATGGTGACTGATCAGAATTGGGGCAGTTATTGATGCAGTCCATGACAGCGTGGTACCTGAGTGAGAGTTCCAAGCCCAGATTAATATAAGTAAAGAACTATAATCCTTTGTGAAGTTCAATGAAATTTGAAGACCTACCATGTTATCAGTTGCCACGTCTATAGATTCTGGGATAGCTCCTGTGGACTGAAATATAGCAAATGTCACCACATTCTTTAAGAAGGGAAAGACAGCTGAAGCAGCAGCTACAACACCTTAGCCTTACATCTGTAGTAGGGAAAATTCCATAATTTACTTTAAAGGATGGAAAAATAGGGACCTGATGAATAACGATTAACTTATTGATTGATTGTTGTCACATGTACTGAGATACAATGAAATGGGTTGTTTGCATGCCATACAGGCAGATTGTACTGTAGAAAGTACATCAGGCTAGCAGAAGAGTGCAGAATATAGTGTTACAGCCATGCAGAAGGTGCAGTGACAGAGAGATCAGAAATAATATTTGAGAGGTCCATTTGAAAGTCTGATAACAGCAGGGAAGAAGCTATTCTCGATGATAATAATGATCTGATTGGGCATAGTTAGCATGGATTTGTGAATAGAAAATTGTGTTTGATGAATGTGTCGAAATTTTCTTTGAAGCTGTTACTAAGAAAATTGATAAGTCGATGGACATAGCATACTTAGAAATAAACCCTAAAGAACTGCAGATGCTGTAAATCAGGAACAGAAACAAAGTTGCTGGAAAAGCTCAACAGGTCTGGCATCATCTGTGAAGGAAGAGACAGAGTTAGGTTTCGGGTCTGGTGACCCTTCCTCAGACTGTTCTGAGGAAGGCTCACCAGACCTGAAACGTTAATTCAGTTTTTTCCTTCACAGAGGCTGCCAGACTTGCTGAGCTTTTCCAGCAACTTTGTTTTTGTTCATAGTATACTTAGATTTTGAGAAGGCATTTAATAAAGTCCCCCACAGAAAGCTGGTTACAAAAGTAAACGATCATTGGTAAGGAGATAATCCTCCGGCATGAATTAACGATTCTGGAATCTGGAAACTGGAATCTTGTACCCAAGAGGGTATGGAAGCACAGTCTTTGGGTTTGTTTAAGGTGGAGATTGATAAATTTCTGATCACTGTGATTATTGATAAATTTCTGAGTGTACATGATTATAGGAAGTGGGTTAGTAAAAGTGTTGATCAGCTGGGACTGTAGTGAATGGCAGGGCAGGCTTGACAAGGTGAATGGGCTATTCCTGCTTCCATGTTTCTAAAGTTTAGAGGAAACTGCTGCAAAATCCATTGGATCTATGTTTATCACATTTATTATTTGATGCGTGCTGTAGGCTGTTTGATCATAATCTATTACCTGCGCTTAGCATATTTTAACACCCAGACAGTGGATCTTCAGTCCGCCTCCCCCTCTCTCCCTATTTATTCCAGAACCCTTACCCCATCCCCCTCTCTGATGAAGGGTCTAGGCCCGAAACGTCAGCTTTTGTGCTCCTGAGATGCTGCTTATCCTGCTGTGTTCATCCAGCTTCACACTATTATTAGCGGAATTCAAGTTGTGTTTCTATTATAAATTATATAACTACTCAAATGTTGAACTGTAAAGTTGATTGTCATCGCTTCAACACCATGGAATATTGAGGCTTTAGTTTCTTGGAAACTCACTTAGATTTCAGGCTTTGTCCACTTTAAGAAAAATGCTACTGGTTCCCAGCCAGAAATAACATAGATTTGTTGGTGTCATCAGAATCTTTATTTTTTGAGCAGTGAGACTCATCTGGAAAGGTCTCCAAATTTGCCCAAATTCCCGGATTTCTCCATCTTCTACACTCAAAAAAATTGACTACTACTGGGCAGCAAAGACAGAAGTTGACTCTTAAGATTGCTGAGCGTAATTCACTCCAGCACGTTGTGCAAACTGAATTTAAAAAGTGTGTACAGTATGTCGATATATCAAGCAAATTGATTTGAGCAAATTGCCATTGTTGTTGTGAAGAGATGCGATCCAAATATTAATGTTTGAAAGATTGTGTGGACTGTATAAAATGTCTTGATTTTTAAACAAAGGAGACTTTGCTAATATAAAGGCACCGGATAGAACAGCAACAAACTTGCACCTGCAACAAGCAAGGAGCTCAGTTGGAGTCATGGAAAATTTTCAGAAAGAAATCACAAAGGTCAGTTTGAGAGTGTGATATAACTTCTGCACTTTTTTTAACACAGTGAATGAGAATTTGACATGCCTGAAATGCAACAATCCATTGCTCCCTCACAGTTCATTTGTAGCTTCTTTCAGCAAAGTATGTGTGGGTTGAAAACCCAGAGGAAGCCAGCTTTACCAGCCAAGAGAGTACCTGAAGAGGATTTTCTTTGAATCAGACCCACCAAGCAAAGAGAATTCACCCACATACAACTTTCCAGGAAGGCACCTGGTACCAACTTCTGTGTGCAGGATAGCTTCAGAATCAAAACATGCTTTGGGACATCCACAACTCTTTTTAAACAATAAGTTTAACTATTATTTGACCAAGTACTTTAAAGTTAACACCCTGCAAAATTTTCATTGCTTTGTTTTACCCATCCTTGAATGTGTGAGTTAATTATATTTTTAAAAGGTATACATGTAAGTATTTAAATAATCCAAAATAAACAAATAACTACACATGGTGGAAATTTGATACTAAACCAGAAATTGAAGAAAGTTCTTCAAAGTGGGTCACTGGACTTGAAAATGGTAATTCTGCTTTCTCTCCACAGATGCTGCCACACCTGTTGAGTTTCTACAGCCATTTCTGTTTATGTTTGAATGATCCAAACTCTTTATCAAAAAGTTTTGCAACTTTGAGTAAGTTTGTTTCTGGTAACAAGCCAATTATTTGCTGTTAACTGGTTGTATCACCGTTCTGGTTACACTTAAAATGTGCTGTGGCTAGAAAAGAAAACAGTGCAGCTCTCCAGTCTTGGTCAGAACACGTATGCTTTGGGCTCATCCAACACTGAACCTTTAGACAATGACACCTGATCAGAAGCCAGGCATTTATTTTAAAAAGTGAAGGTTTCTTTTTCAGAATGTAAAAAGTCACACTAACTGAAATTTCGACTTTTAAAGCAAGTGTGCAGCAGAAACATTGTGGTGCTTCAAAGGCATTCCTCACTGATGAACTGAAAAGTATGGCTGGGCAGTTGAAGATAGAATGTCTATCAAAAACTAAGAAAAGAAATCCTAAAGCTAGTGCTCAACAATCAGGATGTTACATTAGGAGAGCAAAAGGTAAGTGTAAAACTGAAAGCAGGCAAATGGCAAAGATTCAGTTAGAACAGAAAAGATCAGAACTAGAATTTCATAGAGAAGAGAGGTGAAAAGAAAACAGAAAAAGCATCTCAAAGATAAAAATAGGAGACATTGGGAAAGGAGACAGAAGGAGAGTGAGAAAGTGCAACTTTAAAGAAAAAGAAGAGGAAAAAGAGAGACGGAGTGAGAAATTCCAATTTAAAAAGTCTGGAACTAAGAAGGGTGACTGCCCTTGAATTCAGTGGAAGTTCTGATGGGTAAAGATCTGTCTGCAATTCAGGGCTAAGTGTGGAGCCGTTTAAATTTGTCAAAGCCATCCCAAAGTTTGTAAAAGGATGTAGAGATGTTCTTCATTTTGTTTGAAAGAATAGCCCAACAAATGAAGTGGTCCATAGAAAGCTCGACACTGCTTAATGTGGGGCAGGCAGACTGGCAAAGCTCATAGAGTTAATGCCATGCTTTCTGAGGAGGGGTCTGCAGATTGGGAGATGGCCAAAAGGGTGAAATTCACTGCCCAAGTTGCTCATTGAGGTTTACATCCAGAACTCTCAAAACTTCCAGAAGTAGCCTGGGTTGACCTTCACTGAGTTTGAGATGGTAAGACAACTGACCTTTGATCGCTGAATGTGGCGATTAAAGTAGACACCGCCAAGGTTGTGATTCGCATTTAGGAATTAAAATTCTTTTGACATCAATAAGAACTCACACAGAGGACCAAAGGATTTCAACAGCAAGACAAGCAGCTAAAGTAGGTAATGATTATGAGCTCATCTACAAGCTCCTATCTGAAAGGAAATCGCACATATCTGAGAAACGTAGAGCTGGGAGGGGAGATGGAGGGTCTAGGCCCGAAACATCAGCTTTTGTGCTCCTGAGATGCTGCTTAGCCTGCTGTGTTCATCCAGCTCCACACTTTGTTACCTGCTTATTCATGTCCACTTTAGCAGAGCCAAGGACTGGGTTTCTCATATGGGAAAAAAGCTAATCATTGGACTTGAGCCATCATTTGCAAAGACCCGATTCACTTTCACATATAGAGCTCAGCATCAACTCCAAAACTTTTATTATTCTTCATGAATTATCCACAGTGCTGAGAAGTAGAGAGCTCCAGGATTTTGACCCAGGATCATTGATTGAATTGTGACTCAGTTTCAAATCAGGATGATGTGTGGTGTGGAGGCAAACATTTTGAAAGGGTGGTTTTCCCACATACCAGCTACCTTTGTCCTCCTAGGTGGGAGATTACAGGTTTGGGAAGTGCTGTTATAGGACCCTAGGTGAGTTACTGCAAGGCATCTTATAGATGCTGCCACAATATGTTGGTGGTGAAGAGAGTGAACGTTGAAAGTAGTGGATGGAGCAATAACAACATGAGTTGCTTTGTTTTGGATGGTGTTGAGCTTCTCAAGTTTGTTTGGAGTTGTATTTACCCAGGCAAGTGGAGTGTATTCCATAACAATCCTGAATTGTGCAGCAAGTGTATGTATTCCATTACAATACTGACTTGTGCCTTGTAGATGGTGGACAAGCACTGGATAGACAGGAGGTGAGCTGTTCACTGTAGCATTCCTAGCTCTGACATGCTTTTGAAGCCACAGTATTTGTATGATTGAGCCAATTCAGTTTCTGGTTAATTGTAACCCCTCTGCCCCAATGTATAATAGTGCTGGGTGGTACCTGATGTGCACAACTGCAAAAATTTAGTCTAATCATTCTAAAATGTGTTATTAGTTAAACATTTCCATGCACCTTTCAGCATCAAATGTTTTATGGTACAACTGATTAGAAGGGCAAGGTAAGAAAGGTAACGATACAAAGTACAAAGGCGCAAAGCATGAACTGACAGCAGGACCAGTACTGTTTATTATTCAATGGGATTTAAGGATTGAATAGGAAACAGAAGGATGATTCAGAGGAATGAATTGGAGACAAGTCAGATAGACAACAGAAAAAGTAAAAGGGAATGATTGGGTTATGGACAGGAAAGAGAGGGAGAAGAAAGGAATATTAACAGAGCATAAAGGTATCATAGTGAGCACATTTGAACCAGGAGCATGAGCAGGCCAGTCAGCCCCTTGACCCTGCTCTGCCATTGAATAAAATCATAGCTGATATGATAGTAACCTCGACTCCATATTTCCACATTCCTCAATAAACGTTCCCCTCACAAGAATCTATCTAACTCTGCCTTAAAAATATTCAAAGATTCTGCTTCCACCATATTTTCAGGAAGAGAGTTCCAAAGACTCAAGACCATAACAGAGAAAAGGCTTCTCCTCATCTCTGTTTTAAATGGATTACTCCTGATTGTTACGCACTCAAGGCCTAAACATCCTTCAACAGCTGGTAGACTTACAGAGGTGGTTACACAGCAGGATCAGTCAGATAGATGGATGGCTCTCAGGAAAGGTAAGGAGGTAGTTCAGAAGTCTCCTGTAGCTAATCTTATGCCAAATAGATAGTTCGTTTTGGATAGTGTTGAGGGGGACACTGTCTCAGAGTAAAATAGAAGTGGCATTCAGTTCTTGGGTACTAGAAATCAATCTTATGTTAAGTGGGGTTCGTCAACATTTAAAAGAATAATCGTTATAGGGAACTGTCCTGTCAGGGCACAGACAGGAGATTCTGCAGGCTTGACCATGAATCTAGAATACTACATTGCCTTTCTGGTTCCAGGGGAGAGTTTGAAACTGGAAGTTGTTGTACACGTTGGTAGGAATGACATGGTGAAGGAAAGTGTTGAGGCTTTGCAGAGTGAATGTAGGAGATTAGGGAGAAGGCTAAAAAGACGAGCCTCAAAGGTTTGCTCTATGGTTTGTTCCTGGTGCCATGTTCCATTGAGAGTAGGAATAAAAAGATAGGGCAGATAAATTAATGGCTGAAGAGGTGGTGTTTAATGTGCAAGGGGTCAGATTTTTGGATCACTTGGATCCAGAAAAGACATGTTCAAAAGGGCTGGGTTTCAAATGAACTGGAAAGAGACCAATATCCTGGCAGGGATATTTGCTAGTTCTAATTTGGGAGTCTTTAAACTAGTAGAGAGGCAGGGTGTCAGGATTCCTAGGCAGTAGTAAAAATAGAAAGACAGATGAGGTTATTTTGAACCAGAAAAGAACAAGATAAGTAGAAAAGGCAGACAAGAACAAATTAGAGAACAAAACAACTCTGATGAATTAAGTGGCATTTATTTCAAAGCAAGGAGTCTTAAGGTAAGGCTAATGAACTCAGCGCACGTATGGGAATATGGGACCGGGACATCGTAGTTATTACAGAAACTTGGCTGAAAGAAGGACAGGACTGGCAGTTCAGCTATATGGGTTTTAGTTGCTACAGGAAGGATGGAAAGGGAGGCAAGAAAGGTGGGGAAATTGTGTTTTTGATTAAGGAAAATGTTACCGCTGTGCTTAGAGAGGATATTTCTGAGGGATCATCCAGTGAAAATATAGGGTTGAAATTAGAAATAAGAAAGGCTGATCACCTTGATGGGATTGTACTATCGACTTGCCCCCAATAGTCTGAGGGAAATTGAGGTACAAATGCTTAGAGCAATCTCAGATATATTTAAGAATTATAGTGCTGTAACTGTTGGCGATTTTAATTTTTGAAACATTGACTGGGACTGAAATAATGTTAATGGCTTGGACGGTGAGGAACGTATTAAATGTATTCAAGAACATTTCCTTTATCAATATGTAAATATACCTATTAGAGAAGAAGCAAAAACTTCACCTTCTTTTGGGAAATAAGGCAGGTCAAGTGGCTGGAGTGTTAGAAGGGGAATTCTTTGAAATTAGTGATCATAATTCTATTAGTTTTAAAATTGTTATTGAAAAGGATAAGTCTTCCATAAAAGTTAAAGTTATTAATTGGAGTAAGGCAAATTTTAATGGTACAAGTCAAGAACCTTCAAACGTTGATTGCAGTAGACTGTACACAGGTAAAGGGATGGCTGACAAGGGAGAGGCTCTTAAAAGTGGTATAACAAGAGTTCAGAGGCATTATGTTCCTATTAGAGTGAAGGGTAAAGCTGGCAAGAGCATGGAACAACCTGACCAAGACTCTTCAGATCTTGTATGTTTCAATCAAGTCACATCCTACTTTTCTAAACTCCAATGATACAAGTTTAGCCTACCCAACCTTCTGCCATAAAAGATGTAACACCTTATATTTTTACTTCCTTTTCTGGCTCAGAGAGCTGGGTTTTAGCAAAGTGATGTTAAAAAACAGTTTTCCCCAGCTGGTGAAGCTGGAACCAGGGTACATAATCTCAGAATAAGGGTTATGACTTTTAACGCTGAGATGAGGAGGAATTTCTTCAGTCTGATGACAGCAAATCTTTGGAATTCTCTACCCAAAAGGTAAATTAAGCTCAATTATTGATTAAGTTTAAGATAGTTTCTGGAGACTAAGTAGACATGGAGTTATATGGGGATAGTGGCAAACATGGAGGTATATGGATTTAGTGGTGAACATGGAGGTATATGGGGATAGTGGTGAACACGGAGGTATATGGGGATAGTGGCAAACATGGAGGTATATGGGGATAGTGGTGAAATGGAGGTATATGGGGATAGTGGCGAACATGGAGGTATATGGGGATAGTGGTGAAATGGAGGTATATGGGGATAGTGGCGAACACGAAGGTATATGGATTTAGTGGTGAACATGGAGGTATATGGAGATAGTGGTGAACACGGAGGTATATGGATTTAGTGGTGAACATGGAGGTATATGGGGATAGTGGCGAACATGGAGGTTTATGGAGATAGTGGCGAACACGGAGGTATATGGATTTAGTGGTGAACATGGAGGTATATGGGGATAGTGGCGAACACGGAGGTATATGGATTTAGTGGTGAACACGGAGGTATATGGGGAAAGTGGTGAACATGGAGGTTTATGGAGATAGTGGCGAACACGAAGGTATATGGATTTAGTGGTGAACATGGAGGTATATGGGGATAGTGGCGAACACGGAGGTATATGGATTTAGTGGTGAACACGGAGGTATACGGGGATAGTGGTGAACACGGAGGTATACGGGGATAGTGGCGAACACGAAGGTACATGGATTTAGTGGTGAACATGGAGGTATATGGGGATAGTGGTGAACACGGAGGTATACGGGGATAGTGGCGAACATGGAGGTTTATGGAGATAGTGGTGAACACGGAGGTATATGGATTTAGTGGTGAACATGGAGGTATATGGGGATAGTGGTGAACACGGAGGTATATGCATTTAGTGGTGAACATGGAGGCATATGGGGATAGTGGCGAACATGGAGGTTTATGGAGATAGTGGCGAACACGGAGGTATATGGGGATAGTGGCGAACATGTAGGTTTATGGAAATAGTGGCAAACACGGATGTATATGGATTTAGTGGTGAACATGGAGATATATGGGGATAGTGGTGAACACGGAGGTATATGGATTTAGTGGGGAACATGGAGATATATGGGGATAGTGGTGAACATGGAGGTATATGGATTTAGTGGTGAACATGGAGGTATATGGGGATAGTAGTGGAAGTGGGGTGACCTGTATTATTATCCATAATCTGATTGAATGGCAGGGATTTGACAGGTTTACTCCTGTTCCTTTGCGCCAAAGCATCGCTGAAGGTACTTGCCCAGTTTATTACCAAAGTAGACTTTCTGTGAAATCAGCCAGTAATGAGCAAATCCAGCAAGTTCTTCAAAACAAAATGCGGTGTGGTTAGCACTGCTGTCCCTTAGAGCCAAGGACTTGGGTTTGATTCTAGCCTCGGGCGACTGTCTGTGTGGTGTTTGCACGTGTCTGCGTGGCTTTCCTCTGGGTGCTCCCGCAGCTCGAAGACGTGAGGGTGGATTGGCCATGCCCCTGGACTAGCCCCTGGTGTCCAGGAATGTGCAGGTTAGGTGGATTAGCTATAGGAAAGGCACGGTCACAGGGGTGGGGCGGGGGTCTGGGTGGGATGCTCTTCGGGAGGGTCAGTGAGGCTCGATGGGCCGAACGGTCTCTTTCTGCACTGTAGGGGTTCTGTGAAGGCTGAGGGAGAGATGCACCTCCTCCAAAGCAAATGACCTATATTTTCTCCCGGATTGACAACTTCACCTCCTTGAATTCGCCGGCCCATTTCTACAGTCAGAAAGTAAAGGGAAAAGCAAAAATACAGCCAGAGTTGCAAATCTAAAACGAAAGCCCGGGAACGTTGGTAAGAACCAGAGGAGCGGGAAGTATATGCAGAGTGCAAGTTAACGTCAATCATCCTTGGCGCGAACCATTTCGTTCACATTAATAATGATGTGAGCCGTGAACCGAATAGCATTTTGCCGTCGAGATTTTACCAAACAGATCAGAAACTTAAAGACGAGACAGTAGGAACTGCAGATGCTGGAGAATCTGAGATAACAAGGTGTAGAGCCGGATGAACACAGCAGGCCAAGCAGCATCAGAGGAGCAGGAAGGCTGGCATTTCGGGTCTAAATTTTCTGAAGAAGGGTCCAGACCCGAAGTGTCAGCCTTCCTGCTCCTCTGATGCTGCCTGGCCTGCTGTGATCATCCGGCTCTACACCTTGTTGTCTCAAAAACTGAAAGAAACCGCCTTTTGTAAAAATGAGTCGTCCGCTTTGGTAAAGAAACGATGGGATCACCAAACAAGCAGGGGCAGTGCGAATGGCTGCAATGTCATGTATCCGCCTTTTGCTCAAATTCTTTCTTACAGTCTCTCTTTTGCAATCCCTTGCAAAATCACTTCTGTTAGCTCCGTCTCAGCACCCAGTTTGTCTCCCCATATTACGGAAATTCATCTAGCTTAGGGTCAGACGCTGTTTAAAGCCTCTCCACAGTGTGGATCAACTGTCATTCTGCCCTTCACCACTCTCCAAGTTGCATCCTCTCTCGGTTTACACTATGAGCTGTCGAGGCTGCAGTCCCGGGCTTTCCCCGAAGTTGCCTGAATCACAGTCTCTCTCAGAGTGGGAGCGAGGAATGAAACTACCAACTCACTTTCAGCGCCTGGCTCACGGCGAGGAAAGAGGGAATGTCACCTTTTTTGGAAATTCTCGAAGAAGCGACTCTGCAAACCCCCTACACCCTCCCCCTCCCCTTCCGTGCTAGGTAAGCTCAGCGGGGCTGTTTTGTATGGCCAGTGAAGAGAGAGAGCTCGGGGTAGACGGAGCGCAGAGGTGCCCACCCACAGAGACCTTCAGCCTGGGGTGCTGAGGTGGGTTGGGGGGGGGGGGGTGCAGGGAGGAAGGAGTTCCCACATCTTGGGGCAGGGGGTTTGCTATACAGCAGTAAGTCAATCTCCCTGCTCTAAAACCCCGAGTGAGGGTGACTGGAGGAGGAGGGGGGGAGGTTGGTGTGTGTAGAAAAAGCCCCTTACCTGTCAACAGCGATAGCAGCCATGGAGTAGATGCTGGCGAACATCGCAGCGATGGGAAAGAAGTTGTGGAAACGGCAGTAAGTCTCCCCGAAATACCAGTCGTTGTGCAGGGCGTAAACGAAATTGACCAAAGTGTTGAAAGCGGCCATGGAGGCGTCCGAGAAGGCCAGGTTGACGAGGAAATAGTTGGTGACCGTCCTCATGCGCTTGTGGGCTAAGATGATCCAGATGACGATGAGGTTCCCGAACACAGCCACCAGCACCACCGAGCCATAGGCGAGGGACCACAGGCTGATCTTCCAGGAAGGCTGCACGAACTGGTTGGTGTAATTGGCCCAAGGATGCTCGGAGGCAGCTGCCCGGCTCTCGTTAGCCCAAAGGCTGGTGCCATTCGATGTCAGAGCGCCCATCCTCCCTGGCAGAGTGTGTACAGTGGGGCAGTGAGTGGAGAGGCGGGGCTGGGTAGGTGGGAGGTGGCGGATTTACCCACTTTCTGTCGCCAGGCAAGCGATGGCCAAGACTAAACCCAGGCAGTGTCCGGCAGCTGGAGCAGACCTCGCTTCTTTTAATCGCCTCTCTAGGGAGGGATGGGCTGGGCCGGGGGGTGGCTGCGGGGGAGGACACAGCCTTTCTATGCAGTGACACAGCCTGGGTGTGGATAGGCTGCGTGCAGCACACCTCCACCAAACCCCCACCTCCCCCAGCCACACCTCCTGCCCTCCACCGCCCGGATTGGCACGGGAGAGGGAGAAGGCAGTGAGAGAGAAGCCAACTTTCCCAGCCCTGGCAGCTCGCTCCCAACCTGTTGGTCCTGAGAAATGAAAAGTATCTGATCACAGACTGAGAGGGGGCTCTGAGGGGGGATAGCGTGAGAAATGACACTCTCAGCAACGGTTCGTCCATGGGTTTAATGCGGAGGTTAGGGGGGGGGGGATTTTATTCACATCCATTCTGGGCTCCACAAGCAGGGGTTCTTCCACTGATAGTGATCTGGCTCCTGTGCCGGGTCAGGCAACGGCAGCAGAGTGCGCGCCGCTAAAAGATATTTCTGTAACATTCAGTCGCGTATCACTCTCGGCTCGTATTCCCAGGCGTGTACTTCAGGTCTGTTCTGAGGCTTGGTCACATGGAGCTGGGCAGTCTTTAAGTCCAAACCCATTCGCAATGGGCCATAGTTCTACAAATAGGCCACTCAGTCCGTCTAGTCTGTGGCAGGATTCTACTAGCTCATACTTGATGTTATCTCTCGCCCAGCGAACTGCCTTGGCTCCAAATTTCATCATGGAACAGAGAGAGAGAGAGATCTTTCGATCACCGTTCGTGAAAACTCCAAACGCACTGAATCCCTGAACCTTTGAGGAGCAGGAAAACCACGTTCCCCTGACCCTATTGTCAAAAAAAAATGCGGTTCCTACATTTGGCACCTCAGTGTCCGAAATCTGATATTAAAACTGACCAGACAGATTCGGCCACTGAGAGGACACTGGTCCGAATGTAAGCAGACAGGTTCCCTCGCTCCGACACCCTGAACAACATTTCTCCCTCTGCTGTATGGGGTTTGAACGGGCCACTCCCTTCACTTGCTGGTTGTGGGATCTTGCTGTGCTGTCATTGCCTGCCATGCTCGGTAGCAGCAGTGTGGAAATTAAGCGCTCAGTTGGAGGGCAAAACGAGTTGGAATGCACAGAGAGGCTGGACATTCTTGCAGAAATCCCGCATGGCATTTGTTCGCGGTGGATAAAACTGTTCATTTTTTTTCAACTCCAGGCCGAAGTACCTCAACAGTGGAATGCCGTCTCCAGACTCAAGCCCACACAGTGCAAGTAACACACAGATACGCTATGAATTTACGTTCTGCCCTGGAACATGGCACAGCTCCCGGAGTTCACCCAGTGGCCTCGAGTCTTGACGGACCATCGGCAAAATCAAGTATTACTTACAATTTCAATCCTGCCGTCCCCTCACACCCACCCACACACACATTTCTAGTACCTGTGGTTGACTGCGTTCGGGGTAGTTTAACCAAACCAAAACCGCTGTTGCAAATCTAACATCGCGGATCATCGAGCAGGCTAATTCAGCAGAGAGGTAGCAAGAACTGTAGGTGTTGGAGCCAGAGATAACACATTGTGGAGCTGGAGGAACACAGCAGGAGCTCCTTTGATGCTACCTGGCCTGCTGTGTTCCTGCAGCTCCACACTGTGTTATCTCTAATTCAGCAGAGAGCTAGGTCCAAACTGTGTTAATATTAGTAACAGCACCAGGAGTGCTTTCGATGTAGCAGAGGGGGCTGTGGGGAGCGATGATTGAGATGTATAAGGTTAGGAGGGGCGGAGATCGATGGACGGGAAGAAATATTTCCCCTCAATGGAGGGTTCAATGGCGGCGGAGGGGGTGGGTGCAGACATGAGATATGCTGCTGAACATTCAGCTGTTCTGAAGATTTTTCTTTGCTCAGCAGATGGTGGGCATCTGCTGTAAGGGTGGTAGAGGCAGAACCCGTGTAAAATTTAAGGAGTATTTGCTTTGCCAAGGCCATGGGCCGAATGATGGCAAATGCAGTTAGAACGTTAGCAGACGGTTTTCGACCAGTGCAGACTAGATGGGCTGAAAGGCTTTTTTTCTCTGTGCAGTGGACCCCCTATGATTCATCACCATTATGGGACTTTTTTTATTTTTTAAAAAAGTCACCCAAGAGTGACGTGCAGGGGGAGTTTCAGAAGGGTTGAGGCCTAAAACGTCAGCTTTTGTGCTCCTAAGATGCTGCTTGGCCTGCTGTGTTCATCCAGCTTCACACTTTGTTATCTTTATTGGGTTGACTTGTTAGTATTTCCATTACAATCAAGTAAGTCTAAGAAGTTGATCTACAGGGGCATTCTGCAGAGCCTTGAAGAGGCCATTCTCTTGACTAGCAGACGGGGGACAAAGAGGTGTTCTCATTGCATCCTACAGTTTTACTGCAGCATGGATTAATCAAAATGATAACAAACCATGCTAAAAGGAAGCAAGGAGTAAAGATTTTTGGTCTTGGACCAATCGAAGCTAGATTTCAAAAAATAGACTTGATAAGCAGAAAACCATTTTATACAACATGAGAAGGGGCAGCTGATTGGTTGCACCATCATTGACTCAGAAATGTGCTACAAACTGTTCACTATCCATCTTAATTCTCAGAGTAGGCAGGTAGATTCTGATTACACAGGATGTTGCCATGGAAATCTAGTAGAGATTAACTGTCTCCTCGACCCCTATTTATTGAAAAAGATTTTCCATTAGAAATGGGGTCACGGAGACAGCCAAATTCGTCGAGAATTAAGATTGACTGTTAACATATTTGCATGTCAATGATGGCCCAACCAATCAGCACCCTTTTCTCATGCAACATAAAGTGGTATCCTGTTTCTCACTTCATTCCAATCAGTGCAAGGCAAAAACATTCACTCCTTTCGCCATTTAGCAATATTCAATTTCTGTACTATCAAGAATAGCTGGGCTAAAAGAGTTAAGTTCGGAAGACTGGTTGCACAAGTTAAGCTTGTATTTCTTTGAACATCGAAGATCTAATTGGATGGTTAAAATAATTGAAGGAGTTATTTCAGTAGACAGGGATAAACTGTACGGGGGACCTCAGAAAAAGGAGAAGCTTATAATTTAAAGCAGACAGTTCAACTACAATGTCAAAAGGCACTTCACACAAGCAAAGTGGAAATCTGAAACTCTATCTATCTAAGTATTTTGAGATTAGGTCAATTCAAATGGAAATTGACATCTTTTTGTTAAGTGAGGCTTTAAGGATGACAGAATCAAGGCTGCTCAATGGATTTGCTCAATGGCCAGTCCTACACTTGCCCTCTCCCACTACTCCTTTCTCGGTACATCAATGACTGTTTCGGTGCTCCTTCGAGCTCCTGCCAGGGCCTTGAAAAATGTGTTCATTTTGCCTCCAATTTCCACCCCTCTATAACTTGCACAGCATCCATTTTTGACAGTTCCCTTCCTTTTTTGACCTCTCCATCTCCATTTCAGGGAATAAACTATCCACTGCCATCCACTACAAAGCCACTCATAGCTACCTTCACTACATCCTGCAAGGACTCCATCCCAATCTCTCAGTTCCTTTGCCCATGTCGTATCTGTTCAGACGATGCCAGCGTCCAAAACAGTGGACCTCCTTCTTCCGTAACCATGGTTTCGTGCCCACTGTGATTGACAGGTCCCTCAACTACATCCAACCTATCAATAGTACTTCTGCCTTTGCCCCTTCCCATCACTCACAACAGCGTGTTCGAGTTCCCCTTGTCCTCACTTTTCATCCCGCTAGCCTCCACATTCGAAGGACTATTCCCTGCCATTTCAGACAACTCCAGCAGAACGCCACCACCAAACACATCTTGCCCTCACTCCCACTGTCTGCATTTCACAGGGATTGTTCCCTCTGGGACAGCCTGGTCCATTCCACCATCATTAACCCCGCCCCACCCCGCCCACTTCCCATGTAACTGCAGAAGGTGTAACACCTGCCCCTTCACCTCCTTCCTGCCTCACCACTGCTGAACACTACGGGCAATTTAGCATGGCCAATCCACCTAACCTGCACATCTTTGGACTGTGGGAGGAAACCAGAGCACCCGGAGGAAATCCATGTAGACACAGGGAGAATGTGCAAACTCCACACACCCAGTCGCCCAAGGCTGGAATCGAACCCGGGTCCCTGGTGCTGTGAGGCTGCAGTGCTAACCATTGAGCCACCGTGCCACGCTTTGAAGGCTAAGAATTTTCTGGGCAGGGAAGAGGTGGCTTTGGGAGTTTTATAAAAAGTGAGCAAGGCAAAACTGTTGAATTTGGAAGACAAGCTGGAGCTTGAGTTGCCTGCATCTGCCAGGAAAGGAGACACAATTGCATCCTTAACTTTATATTTAAAATTGCCGGAAATGCCATCATCATCTTTGCAACTGGCTAAAATTGAATTGCAAATGAAGCAGTTTGAACATGAAAGGGAAATGAAACAGTTTGAATTATGATTAGAAGCAGAGAAAAAAAGAGAAGGAGAGATAATTTGAGCTTCGAAAGTTGGCAATTAGAGAGGAGACTTGACTTAAAGGACAGAGGTGAAAGTAGAGGCGAAAGGTAGGTGTAGTGATAAGGACAGTGAGGGACAGCAAAACCGTTGTAGCGAAAGGCGTGGTGAGGATCTGGTTAAGTATGTCCAAGCATTGCCTAAATTCAATAAGAAAGATTTCAAAGCCGTTTTTATTTCATTTCAGAAAGTGGCTAAGCAAGTGAAGTGGCTGGTGACCATTTGGGTGTTGTTGATCAAAACAAAATTGGTAGGTGGAGCTAATAAGGTGTTTGCATCACTATCAGAGGAGGTACCTAGGCAGTATGAGGAGGTGAAGAAAGCCATCTCAAGTGCATATGAGCTTGTACCAGAAGCCTACAGACAACGTTTCAGGAATCTAAGGAGTTTGAAATGATCCAACAAAATAATTTTGATAGGTGGATAAGGGCATTGAAAATAAATCAAACAAATGACGGTCTTACAAAGTTGATTATTTTGGAGGAGTTCAAAAATTCACTTCCTGAAGTAGTGAGAACCGATGTGGAAGAGGACAGAGTTAAAAAGGCAAGATTAGCAGTTGAAATGGCTGATGATTATAAGTTGGTTCCTTAATCAAAGTTTAGCTTCTGACATCAATTTCAATCTGTGACGGATGGAAATTGGAGAATGAAGATATCCTCCGGTGGCGAGGGAAAACGAGACCTCATTGAAGATATTTTACTACAGGGTAAAAAGGAAACCTATGAGGGGGAATGAGAAGTGAAAAAGATCAGGTGTTTTCACTGCAACAAAATAGGCCACATGAAGTGACAGTGTTGGTGGTTTATAAAAAGCATTGGGAAGGAAGACGTGGGAATACAGGATATGCCACTGAGTTTTGTTGAAGTGGTAAAAGAAAGCATAGGGAGGCTAAAGAACTGCACCAGAATGTACAACCTGGTCAGGGGTTGGTTGAGAAAGAAGTGCCAGATCTTCTCAAACCATTTAGATATGCGTGTAACGCTTACTTGTATATGCCAGGAGGAGTGTGTAAAGAAATTAAAAACCAAAAGAACTGCAGATGCTGTAAATCATGAACAAAAACATAGTTGCTTGAAAAGCTCAGCAGATCTGGCAGCATCTGTGAAGGAAAAAACAGAGTTAACATTTCAGGTCTGGTGGCCCTTCCTCAGAGCAGGGTCACCGGACCTGAAAAGTTAACTCTGTTTTTTCCTTCACAGATGCTGCCAGATCTACTGAGCCTTTCTAACAACTTTGTTTTTGTTCCAGGTAAAGAAATTGCAATTTTAAGAGAGACAGGAACATGTCAATGTTTGATGTCGACATTTGAGGAGATATGTAGCTCAGGACTATTGCCAGAAAAAGTGCTAGTGTGTGGAATTCACTGTGAGACGGGAAGTGTTCCATAATGTAAAGTGGGTTGAAATGTCCGATGAAAAGTGGAGAAGTGATAGTTGGAATACTGGAGGAAATCTCAGCTCCAGAATTTGCCCTTGGTAATGACATAGCTGGATCACAGTTGTGGATGCTGGCTATTGTGGTTCAAAATCCAGTAGAAAATCAGGCAAGTGAGGTTTTATGGGAAATATATCCTGGGATTTTTCCTGACTATATGTTAGCAAGATCACAAAGCCACATGCTGAAACAGGAGCAGGAATCACAGAATAAAGATAAGGAAGTGGAAGTACAATTATCAGAGACCAAGTCTGATCAAATGCTTGAGAAAAAAGAACATGAACAGGTGGAGTGCAAAGTAGATAATTTTAGTTTAGAGAAATTAACTGAATTACAACAAAAAGATGAAAAACTGAAGCAGTTGTATCAATAAGCACACACACAGTAGAAGAATCTGAGTGTATCCCAGAATGTTACTATCTTAAAAATGACATCTTGATGAGGAAACGGAGACCATCACTTATTCAGGCAAATGAGAAATGGGCAGAAGTTCATCAAGGTGTATTACCAGTGCATTATAGAGACGAGGTTTTGTGGGTAGCACGTTAGGTACCAGTTGAGGTCATTTGGGAGTAAGGAAAGTTCAAGCCAAAATACAAAAACATTTTTACTGGCCTGAACTGCATAAGGATGTAATTGCATTTTGCCAGACGTGCCAAACCTTTCAGGTAATTGGAAAACTTTTGGCAGTGATGAAACCAACACTTCTAATATGCAAGATAACAAAGTGTAGAGCTGGATGAACACAGCAGGCCAAGCAGCATCTTAGGAGCAGAAAAGCTGACATTTTGGGCCTAGACCCTTCATCAGAAGCATCAGCTTTTCTGCTCCTAAGATGCTGCATGGCCTGCTGTGTTCATCCAGCTCTACACTTTGTTATCTCAGATTCTCCAGCATCTGCATTTCCTACTATCTCTGATACACTTCTAATATGCAGTTCTGTACTTGAGGAACCTTTTACAAGGGTCTTAATTGATTGCATAGGAACCCTACCAAAAAGGAAAAGTGGGAATTAGTATTTGTTGACAAGAATGGATGTGCCCACTAGATTTCTGGAGGCCATTCCATTATGCAGTATCACAGCTAAAACAATTATAGAAGAGTTACTCAAATTTTTCACTAGATGCACACTACTCACACAGATACAGTCAAATCAAGGGCCAGATTTTCCATCAAAATTACTCAGGGAAGTTATGCATAGCTTAAGAATAAAACAATTCAAATCCACTGCATACCATTCAGAATGGCAAGAAGCATTGGAGCGGTAGCATCAAACTTTAAAGACCATGTTGAAGGCCTAAAGTCAAGACTACCCAGAAAATTGGGATAAAGGCATACCGTTGTAATTTTTGCAATTAGGAATGCAGCAAATGAATCGACCAAATTCAGTGCATTTGAAGATAATAAAATGTGAGGCTGGATGAACACAGCAGGCCCAGGAGCATGCTCCTGAGATGCTGCTGGGCCTGCTGTGTTCATCCAGCCTCACATTTTATTATCTTGGATTCTCCAGCGTCTGCAGTTCCAATTGTCACTCAGTCCATTTGAATTAGCTTTTGGGCGTGGCATGCGAGGACGACTGAAATTAATTAAGGAAAAATTGGTGAGCCAGAGTTCAGAAACAACATGTTTAGACTATGTGTCAAATTTTAAGCAAACATTAAACAGAGCGGGGGAGTAGGCCTGGATAGCATTTGAAAGTAGCGCAGTGTGTGATGACACAAGAAGCAGACAAGAAATCAAAATTCCCAATTTTGCAAATGGAGATAAAGTGCTAATGTTACTTCCAGTGACAGGAGATTGAGTGAGGTGAATTATTTGATAAGAATGCCAGAAAGAAAGAAATCTTACAGAGTGTTTCATGTGAATATGCTCAAAATGTATTTTGATGGGGAAGGAAAGCAAAAGGAACACGTTCTACTGGTCACAACATACAGTGAAGAACCAAGTTCAGAGGAGTCTAAATTGGATATCCCTCAAATTAAATTGGACCATGAGGAATTTCTCAAAAATTGGGATAAATTATTGAGTTACACAGAACATAGAACATAGAACGTTACAGCACAGTACAGGCCCTTCGGCCCTCGATGTTGTGCCGACCTGTCATACCGATCTCAAGCCCATCTAACCTACACTATTCCATGTACGTCCATATGCTTGTCCAATGATGACTTAAATGTACCTAAAGTTGGCGAATCTACTACCGTTGCAGGCAAAGCGTTCCATACCCTTACTATTCTCTGAGTAAAGAAACTACCTCTAACATCTGTCCTATATCTTTCACCCCTTAATTTAAAGCTATTCCCCCTCGTGCTCACCATCACCATCCTAGGAAAAAGGCTCTCCCTATCTACCCTATCTAACCCTCTGATTATTTTATATGTCTCAATTAAGTCACCTCTCAACCTTCTTCTCTCTAACAAAAACAGCCTCAAGTCCCTCACCCTTTCCTCGTAAGACCTTCCCTCTATACCAGGCAACGTCCTAGTAAATCTCCTCTGCACCCTTTCCAAAGCTTCAGCATCCTTCTTATAATGCGGTGACCAGAACTGTACGCAATACTCCAAGTGCGGCCGCACCAGAGTTTTGTACAGCTTCACCATAACCTCTTGGTTCCGGAACTCGATCCCTCTATTAATAAAAGCTAAAACACTGTATGCCTTCTTAACAACCCTGTCAACCTGGGTGGCAACCTTCAAGGATCTGTGTACATGGACACCGAGATCTCTCTGCTCATCTACACTACCAAGAATCTTACCATTAGCCCAGTACTTTGCATTCCGGTTACTCCTACTGAAGTGCATCACCTCACACTTGTCTGCATTAAACTCCACTTGCCACCTCTCAGCCCAGCTCTGCAGCTTATCAATGTCTCTCTGTAATCTACAACATCCTTTGTCACTATCCACAACTCCACCGACCTTAGTGTCGTCTGCAAATTTACTGACCCATCCTTCTACACCCTCATCCAGGTTATTTATAAAAATAACAAACAGCAGTGGACCCAACACCGACCCTTGCGGTACACCACTAGTAACTGGTCTCCAGGATGAACATTTCCCATCAACCACCACTCTCTATCTTCTTTCAGCGAGCCAATTTCTGATCCAAATTGCTATATCTCCCACAATCCCATTCCTCCACATTTTGTACAATAGCCTACTGTGGGGAACCTTATCGAATGCCTTGCTGAAATCCATATACACCACATCAACCGGTTTACCCTCATCTACCTGTTTGGTCACCTTCTCAAAGAACTCAATCAGGTTTGTGAGGCACAACCTTCACTTCACAAAACTGTGCTGACTATCCCTAATCAAATTATTCTTTTCTAGATGATTATAAATCCTATCTCTTGTAAACTTTTCCAACATTTTACCAACAACTGAAGTAAGGCTCACTGGTCTGTAATTACCAGGGTTGTCTCTACTCTCCTTCTTGTACAGTGGAAGCACATTTGCTGTCCTCCAGTCTTCTGGCACTATTCCTGTGGACAATGACGAGTTAAAGCAATGCCAAAGGCTCGGCAATCTCCTCTCTGGCTTCCCAGAGGATCCTAGGATAAATCCCATCCAGCCCAGGGGGCTTATCCATGTTCACACTCTGAGAGGAAGATTGAAATGACTTGAATGAGATATTACAATAACATGGGGAGGCACGTGGGAATAAGCTGAAAAGTACTAATCTAATTATGCATGATATAGATATAGGAAATGCTGTTCCAATTAATTAACATCCTTATAGACTTAAACCTTTAAAATTGGCACAGGTTTAAAAAGAGAATGAATATATGCTCAATGACAACATAATTGAAGTGAGTTGCAATGACTGAAGCTCACCCATAGCCAAAACCAGATGGTACTCAATGATTATGTGTGGACTATTGCAATGTCAAAACAGTTACAAAGTCTGCTTCATATCCTATTCCACATTTGGAAGACTCAATTGAGAAGGGCGACAAGAAACTTATATTTCTGTGTTGGACTTACTCAGAGGATACTGGCAGGTACCTTTATCCAGAAGAATGAAGACAATTTTGGCTTTCATAGTACCGAATAGACTGTACCGATTTAAAGTCACGCCATTTGGTATGAAAATTGCACCAGTCACTTTTCAAAGATTGACCAATAAAGCTTTTTTTGCATTACCCAATTGTGTGGTATACATAGATGACCTGGTGATTTTTAGTCACACTTGGAAGGAACATTTGCAGTATCTGTTGGAATTGTTTGATCAAGTTTAAGAGGTGGGCTTGGTGATAAACCTGGCTTAGAGTGAATTTGCAAAAGCCCAAGTCATTTCCCTAGGCCATGGACAGATGGCCCCGTGGAATGTGAACACAAAGGCTACTGTTGAGTTTCCCAAACCATTGACAAAGACAGAAATGCTACGATTCCTAGGATTGAGTGAAATTTATCAGAAGTTTGTACCAAATTTTAGCAGTGTGGGTGCTCACACTGACTGACTTATTGAAGAAGTGCAGAAAATGTCAGTGGACAGTGGACTGTCAGAAGGCATTTGACAGCCTGAAAGCTATGCTAAACCACAGCCCCAATGTTAGCCAGATCTAATTATGCAAAGTCATTCAAAGTGGCTATTGATGATAGTGATGTGGATGTCAGTGCTGTACTCTGTAGAGATGTGAAACAGCTACTTAAGACAATTTGAGTAAACGACTTGAGAGGCCTTGGGGCTTTTATTTGGAAGTTGGAACAATGGAAGCAGCCTGGGTGTGGCCAGCTCTCACAGATCAGGCTTTCTGGATTTTTCAGCTTTAAGCATTGCAAGTCCTTAGAGTCACAAAACAGTTGGAAGTTTCAGTGAATGATTCCTATTGGCTATTCTCTCTGAATCTTTTCTTGATGTTTTATCTTCCTGGATTGGAGAACTGCATGTAAGAATCTGTGTTTGAATTTGACTTTTTACCAAAGAATGTGTTTATGAGATGTTAATATATTGGAACAGTTAATTAGTAACAGGTATTGTATCTATTATTTGGTTACGTTTTCTGATAGTTATTCTGAATTCCTCTTGCTTTTGCTTGTATTTTAACTGTAGTTTTAAATAAACTGTGTTTTGCTTAACATCGAGTAGTTTGACCAGTCACATTACAACTGGAACACAAAACTTCACATCTACCTTTAAAATAAGAAAAATTTAGGCATCTAGGCTACCTTCTTAAAATATTTTGAGGGAATCTGATCTGGCCCATAGCACTTGACCTCTGCCATCCAACTTTAGACACTCTTCACATTTGATAACGCAACCATCATTCATCCATCTGTCTATCTGTCTCCTCGCAAGACAAATTGAAACACAATGCTTGCCAAAAGTAGTCCACCATAGGAGGGTGTCATCACCTTTAACCTCCTTTGAGGGACAGGCCATGGAATTCAGGGGTTGACATTTCTCTCTCGCCAGGATGGATGGCGAAGATGTCAGCATCCTGCCGGTTCTCCCTTGCTGACTGAGCTCTTAAAAGAAAATGAAAGAAAATCTTTAGGATGTTTCAAAATTGTTTCCAGCCAATGAAGTGAATTGTAGCCACTGCCACAATGTTGGAAATGTGACACAAAGCAAGGTCCCACAAACAGTAATGAAATAATGGCCAAACATTCCATTTCTGTGATTTCACTTGAGGACACACAAGGGATCGTGACACTGAAAATGACCATCTTGATGTTCTTTGACAGCTGATACGCCTGACCTTTAGTACCCATCTACACAATTGCCTGATGCCCCTGTCAGGCATAAAATAGACAGAAAATTCAAACCCTTTCCCTTTCTCCTTAATCCCAAAGTCAGAAGTCACACGACTCCAGACTATATTCCAATAGGTTTATTTGAAATCATAAGATTTCAGAGCGCTGCTCTTTGAGCAGGTGAGGTCACTTCATCTGAAGGAGCAACTCTCTGACAGCTTGTGATTGCAAATAAACCTTTGGAATATAACTTGATGTTGTGTGACCTCTGACCTTGTCCAGCCCAGACCAACACTGGCACCTCCACATCATTCTTAATTCCAAGGGTACTATGTACAAACTATTCTTCATTCTCTCCCCCTTATCTTCGGATTCACCACTGAAAAGGAGTGAACAGGAGGAAAAGGGATGAGGCGGCGCATGGTGGCTCAGGGATTAGCGCTGGTGCCTCACAGCTTCAGGAACCCTGTTTCGATTCCACCCTTGGGTGTCTGTCTGTGCAGAGTTTGCACACTCTCCCCGTGTCTGTGAGGGTTTTCTCCAGGTGCTCCGGTTTCCTTGCACAGTCCAAAGGTGTGCAGGTTTGTTGGATTGGCCATGGGAAGTGTGGGGTTTGGGGGATGGGTGGATCTGGGTGGGATGTTTTTTGGACAGTCAGTGTGGATATGATGGGCTGAATGGCCTGCTTCTGCACCATGGGGAATCTATGATGTTGAGGGGGAGAAAGAGGATGGATACCATGCGCATTCAGCAATTGTCATCCCACCCCATCTTATCTATATCATAAGACCAAAAGAAATAAGACCATAAGATATAGGATTGGAAGTAAGGCCATTCGGCCCCTCGAGCCCACTCCACCATTTAATCATGGCTGATGGGCATTTCAACTCCACTTCCCTGCACTCTCCCCGTAGCCCTTGATTACTTGTGAGATCAAGAATCTATCAATCTCTGACTTGACATGTAACGTCCTGGCATCCACTGCGCTCCAAGACAATGAATTCCACAAGCCCACCGCTCTCTGGCTGAAGAAATGTCTCCTCATTTCCATTTTAAATTTACCCCCTCTAATTCTAAGGCTGTGCCCACGGGTCCTAGTCTCCCCACCCAACGGAAACAACTTCCCAGTGTCCACCCTTTCTAAGCCATACATTATCTTGTAAGTTTCTATTAGATCTCCCCTCAACCTTCTAAACTCTAATGAATACAATCCCAGGATCCTCAGCCGTTCATCATACGTTAAACCTACCATTCCAGGGATCATCTGTGTGAATCTCCGCTGGACACGCTCAGCACCAGTATGCCCTTCCTGAGGTGTGCGGCCCAAAATTGGACACAGTATTCTAAATGGGGCCTAACTAGACCTTTGTAAAGCCTCAGAAGCACATCACTTCTTTTATATTCCAACCCTCTTGAGATAATCAACAACATTACATTCGCTTTCTTAATCACGGACTCTACCTGCAAGTTAACTGCTAGAGAATCCTGGGCCAACACTCCGAGATCCCTTTGTACTTCTGCTTTATGAATTTTCTCACCGTTTAGAAAATAGTCCATGCCTGTATTCTTTTTTCCAAAGTGCAAAACTTTGCATTTGCTCACGTTGAATTTCAACAGCCATTTCCTGGACCACTCTCCTAAACTGTCTAAATCTTCCTGCAGCTTCCTCACCTCCTCAGTACTACCTGCCTGTCCACCTATCTTCGTATCATCGGAAAACTTCGCCAGAATGCCCCCAGTCCCTTCATCCAGATCATTAATATATAAATTGAACAGCTGCAGCCCCAACACTGAACCCTGCGGGACATCACTTGTCACCGGTTGCCATTCCGAAAAAGAGCCTTTTATCCCAACTCTTCTGTCAGATAGCCAATCCTCAATCCAAGCCAGTAGCTCACCTCGAACACCATGGGCCCTCACCTTAAATCAGCAGCCTCCCGTGAGGCACCTTATCAAAGGCCTTTTGGAAGTCTAGATAGATAACATCTACTGGGTTTCACTGGTCTAACCTACTTGTTACCTCTTCAAAGAATTTTAGCAGGTTTGTCAGGCACGATGTCCCCTTACTAAATCCATACTGACTTGTTCTAACCCGACCGTGCACTTCCAAGAATTTAGAAATCTCATCCGTATGGATAAGCATATGGACGCACATGGAATAGTGTAGGTTAGATGGGCTTGAGATCGGTATGACAGGTCGGCACAACATCGAGGGCCGAAGGGCCTATACTGTGCTGTAATGTTCTATGTAACAATGGATTCTAGAATTTTACCAACTACTGAGGCTAGGCTAATCGGCCTGTAATTTTCCATGTTTTGTCTTGATCCTTTCTTAAACAAGGGGGTTACACCAGCAATTTTCCAATTATCTGGGACTTTCCCTGACTCCAGTGACTTTTGAAAGATCACAACCAAAGTCTCTGCTGTTTCCTCAGCCTCCTCCCTCAGAACTCTAGGATGTAGCCCATCGGGGCCAGATTTATCAATTTTTAGACCTTTCAGCTTTTCTAGCACTTCCTCTTTTGTAATGCCTACCATACTCAACTCTGCCCCCTCACTCTCCCTAATTGTTGGCATACTACTCATGTCTTCCACTGTGAAGACTGACGCAAAGTACTTATTAAGTTCTTCAGCTATTTCCTTATCTCCCATCACTAGCCTTCCAGCATCAATTTGGAGTGGCCCAATGTCTACTTTTGCCTCTCGTTTGTTTCTTATGTATTGAAAGAAGCTTTTACTATCATTTCTAATATTACTAGCTAGCCTACTTTCATATTTGATCCTCTCCTTCCTTACTGCTCTCTTTGTCATCCTCTGTTTGTTTTTGTAGCCTTCCCAATCTTCTGATTTCCCAGTGCTCTTGGCCACTTTATAGGCTGTCTCTTTTTCTTTGATACATTTCCTGACTTCCGTTGTCAGCCATGGCTGTCTAATCCCACCCCGGATAATCTTTCTTTTCTTTGGGATGAACCTCTGTACTGTGTCCTCAATTACACCTAGAAACTCCTGCCATTGTTGCTCTACTATCTTCCCCGCTAGGCTCTGCTTCCAGTCGATTTTTGTCAATCCCTCTCTCATGCCCCTGTAATTACCTTTATTTAACTGTAACACCATTACATCCGATTTTGCCTTCTCTCTTTCAAACTGCAGACTGAACTCTACCATATTATGATCGCTGCCTCCTAAGTGTCCTCTTACTTTAAGATCTTTTATAAAGTCAGGCTCATTACATAGCACTAAGTAACACTAAAATAAGAGGAGAATTAGGATGTTTGGCCAGTTGAACTTGCCCCACTATTTAATATGATCATGGCTGATCCGATTGTGCCCTGCAACACCACCCTGTCTTACTCTACTTCCAGAGATAACAAGGTATGGAGCTGGATGAACACAGCAGGCCAAGCAGCATCAAAGGAACAGGAAGGCTGACATTTCGGGCCTAGACCCTTTTTTTCTCTGAAGCTCTACACCTTGTTATCTCAGATTCTCCAGCATCTGCAGTTCCTACTATCTCTTACCCCACTTCCATGTTACTTGTTGATTGAACATCTGTCTCACCCAGACTGGAGCCAGTCTCTACTCCTTTCTGTGGCATAGAATTCTCAAGGTTAGCAGCTCCCAGGGAAGAAATTCATCCTTACCTCTGCCTTAAATGGGGCAACCTTTCTTTTTAAAACTATATCCTCTAATTCTAAAACAAAATAAAATCCAGTTCTGAAGAAGGGCCACCAGGCTCAAAACATTAACTCTGTTTTTCTCTCCACAGATGCTGGCAGACCTGTTGACTTCCTCTGGCATTTTTTGTTTTTGTGTCCCCTGACTCTAAGATCCCCCACAAAGGAAAAATCCCCTCAGCGTCTACCTTGTCAGACTGTCAGAATCTTATATCTTCCAGTGAGATCATTTCTAAGTCTTCTAAACTCAAATGAGTATAGGCCCAGTCTGCCACTCTCCCCTCATAAGCCAGACCCAGCAACCGAGGAATCAGCCTGTTAAACATTCCAGGGACTACTTTTAATGTGGATTTATAACACCGTAAGATACAAAAACTTTGTGCATTACTCTAGATGCGAGCTCACTAATACCCTGCACAGTTCCAGAAAGGTTTCCCTACATTTTCTTATATTCTTCATTGTCCTAGTAATGTTCCATTTTCCTTCAAAAAATTGCATCAGCATACTAACATGTTCTGATTTATACACTGCTTCCATATTCATCGGTATTTTAGCATTCTACAGTCTCTCTTCATTTAAATAATATTTTGCTTTTCCACTCTTCTTGCCAAACTGGACACCATCATATTTCCCCACATTATACTCCATTTTCCAAGGTTTGGCCCGCTCACTTAACCCATCCATATCCCTTTGTAGACTTTTTATCCCCTCCTCACAACTTGCTTTCCTACCGAAGTTTATTTCAACAACAAACTTGGCTACATTGCAATAAAACCAAAACACGGCAGATTTTGGAGATCCGAAATAAAAACAGAATGCTGGAGAAATTCAGCAGGTAAAGCAGCACCTATGGAGAGAGACGTAGAGTTAATATTTTGCGTCTAATGTCACTCTTCTTCAGAATTCGAAATGGTTACAATATAGTTACTCCCTTCATCCAAATCTCTAAAACAGACCATAAATAGTTGAAAAACCAGCATTGATCTCTGTGATGAAGGGTCTAGGCCCAAAATGTCAGCTTTTGTGCTCCTGAGATGCTGCTTGGCCTGTTGTGTTCATCCAGCTTCACACTTTGTTATCTTGGATTCTCCAGCATCTGCAGTTCCCATTATCTTTGATCTCTGTGACACTCTACTTGTTAAAGTGTCACTATTTAAATAATAAAATCTTAAGATTTGGAGCAGAATTAGGCCATTGGCCCATCAAGTCTGGTCCACTATTCAATCATGGCTAATTCATTTCTCCTCACTCTGTTTCTTACCAGTTGGCTAATCTTCTATCCATGCTTATGTGTAAGCCCCAGCACATTGAGTGTTGAATGGTCATATTCATTCCACATTATCTGTAATGATTTATGCCATTAGGCCCCAACACATTGACTGTTTATTTTCTGCAGTAACCTTCTATGTGGTATCTTATGCAATGCCATTTATTATCTAACCCGCTTCGTCTCTTCCCTTCAGCACCAGTTTAGAGGTTTCCATTTGGGATAGAGATGGCATGGCGATAATGAGATAACATATTGAGGATTTGGGATGGGATGATCCCCAAATTTCAGGCAGGGTGAGTAATGGGGGAGGATGTTTTCCAGTGAAGGATGAAGAGAAAATTCTCTGTGGGCTTGGTGATGTGAATTCATTAGTATTTACCTGAAGAAAAGTTTGTTTGAGGAATATTGTGCCTTCCTGCAGGTTCTGGTGCTTGTCTCCAAGAAAATCCTACAATTAACAGACTTTTTAAGAAAGGTGCAAGAACGAAACTTGGAAATAATAGATCAATTAGTGTGACATCTGTTGCCAGAACAGCACTAGATTCCATAGTTAAGGATGGAGTGTCTGAATATCTTGAAGTATTTCAGCTGCTCAGAGAGAATCAGGGTGAATCCTTGAAGGATTGATCATGACCTATGCATCTGATTGCATTTTTGGAAGTGACTAAAACAGTGTACTGGGGAATATCTACAATGATATTCATATGTACTTCCAGAAGGTATTCAATAATGTGCCTTATTAGAAACTTGTTTCACTTGTGTCATCTGCTTCTGTGAACATGTGAAGTTAATGGGTTACTTTTTGCACTTACCTTGACAAAATGGACTCTGGTAGGATGTAGGAGGAAAGATCAGATAGTCGTTTTGCAGTCCAGCACACAAATAATTCACGTTTGCACGTGTTTCTGACAAGTCACTAAAATGTCAATGACTTTTGACACTTCATTCCAAACCAAAAGGGTGCACAGATTGCTCATTGAATTAACTGTTTCAATTGTCGGGCTGTTTCCAGAAAGTGAAACATAACAATCCCTCAGGCTTGGAGGCTATAAATGTGAAAGCCCTCAGAGGACTGGGAAGAAGGTTTGAATGGTCATATTCATTTCCACATTGTGTGGTAATGTTCTATGTTGTTAAATCATTGTGTGGGCATGAGAAACATTGATAATCTTGTCACGTTACAAAATAAAGTAATTTAAAAAGCATCTTTTTTATTCATTTCGGGGGATGGGGTTTCTCTGACTAATCCACCATCCCTAATCGCGCATGAGAATATGATGCTGAGCTACCTTTGGAAGCACTGCAGTCCATTTAAATTAGGAACACTCATAATGCTGTTAGGGAGGGAGATTCAGGATTTTTATCCAGGGACATTGAAGGAACAGTGATGTATTTCCAAGAGCTTGCAGGTGATGGTGTTGCCATTTATCTGTTTCCGTGTCTTTCTAGAAGGTAGTGGCTGTGGGTTTGGAAGCTGAGGGCAAAGGAGGCTTGGTAAACTTCTGCAGTGCATTCTGTGGATAGTACACAGTGCTGCGACTCTGTATACTGTAGGAGGGAGTGAATGTTTGTGGATGTGGTGCCCATCAAGCGGGCTGCTTTGTCTGGATAGTGTCAAACTTCTTGAGCATTGTTGGACCCGCACCCATTCAGGCAGGTGGGCAGTATTCTATCACATTCTTGAACTGTGCCTTGTAGATAGCGGCAAGCTTTGGGGAGTCATGAGTTGACTTACTAGCTGAAAGATTCCCAGCTTCTGACCTACTCTTGTAGCCACTGTGTTTATATGGCAAGTCCAGTTCAGTTTCTGGTCTATAGTAACCCAGGATGTTGATTATAGAGGAATTCAGCAATGGTTGAATGAATTTCAAGGGATGATGGTTAGATTCTATTTTGTTGGGTAAGTTCATTGCTGGGCACTTATCTGACCTGAATATTGTCCAACCCTTGCTTCATCTAGACATGGACTGCTTTAGCTTCTGAGGAGTTCCAAATGATGTTGAGCTTTATGCCATCATTAGCAAACATCTCCACGTCTGATCTTATGGTGGAGGGAAGGTCATGGATGAAGCAGCTGAAGGTGTTTGAGTTTAGGGCAATACTCTGAGGAACTCCTGCAGAGATGAGATGACCTTCACCAGCCACGACCATCTTTCTCTGTGCTAAGGTGTGACTCCAGCCAATGGAGATGTTCTCCACTTAATCTAATTGACTCTAGTTTTGCTAGTGCTCCTTGATGCCACATTTAGTCAGTTGTGGCCTTGATGTCAAAGGCAGTCACTGACACCTTAATTCCACCTTATTCTACAAAGGTCAGTCTGAGAAGTAAACATCAGAAAGAAGCTATCTCATCAGCAAAGGGAAAGACCCTGCTTGAAAACTTCCCAGCTGATGGGAAGTAGGCCAATGCATTTTTCCTGCAGGGTTATGTATGTTACTACATTGACTCAGTCATGTTCAACTGGAAAAGCCAGGGGATTGGAGCGAATCACTGTGAATTCATCACGAGTAACTTCCCATCTTCATTTTTCTCCAAGGAGCCAGAAGAAGAATTCTCAGAATTACAATATTTCTAAAGACCATCTTAAAGGATAAAAGCGACCTTTCTGTTTCTGTGAAGATTATCAGTGAATGCTATCTCTTTTGTTGAAATCATCTTTCCTTACATATTGTGTGAATAATACAGTGTAATTTGTCTTTACATTTTGGAAGGTATGAAAATAAATGTTAATCCTTTCTTTGTATTTAAACTTAGAAAGAATGCCCATTTTCTTGCCAGTTCTCAAAAATCACAGTACTCAAAGCACTAAACACTCCTTAAAAATACGGCTTGCTGTTCTCAGTTGAGAAGTGGGGAAAAGAAAAAGAAATCCACAATTCTCCACTGGTAAAAATTAGACTGTTGGTTTGAGTCGAAATTCATTAGAATTGGAAAAAAATTATAGATCTGGTTCAAAGATTGACTGAACAGCAGGAGACAGAATAGGAATAGAACATTTAAAAATGAGAGTCAGGCCTTTCTGTATTGAAATTAAGAAACACTTCTATAGACACAGATGAGAAATATTTTGAAATCTGGGAGGCAGTGGTGCACATTGGAGGCAATACTATGCTATTCGAAAGCAAGCTCAAGAGACATAGCCAGCCATGCCTCCCTACGGGGAATGAGCTGCAATGAGAAATGAGCCACTACAGGCCCTCAAATGATTTCTCAAATATGAGTAACCCATTCACCATCTAGCTGAGCAAATCAGTTGAAAAAGGTCTCTAGTGCCATGGAAACCAAACGCTAAAGCTGACTGAAGAGTGGTTTTTACCCTACATTATGTATAGGCAATTAATGCACTGAAATTAATTGGGAATTTCATTTGAAAGAACAGAACCTGGCACATTCTGGTGGCTGAACTGTTTACTGGATCAAAGAGACGTTGAGGAGGTCACAGAGGCTTCTATTAATGACAACTTTGAATGGGATTTGATCCTGGGTGACTTGGTACAGGAGCAAGATTTTGCTTTCTTTGGTGAAATTTAGTTGGAATCAGCCACAAGAACCTCCCAAATTACCAGGAGGGAATGCTGAGGCTCTTCAAGATGTAATTTCTAATCCCACAGCCATGTAAACATAGACAATTGATATCCAATTTCCATCATTTTAATACTTTTTAAGACTTTTATGGGATAAAGTGAATTTTCAGTAGGACAAATACTGATCTAAAGTGACTGTCGTGATCACCTGACCAGGTTGAGAGCCGCTCATGAAACCAGTAGAAACCAAGAGTTGGTTTGAGCTGAAATGAACTTTGTAAAAAGCACTGACACTCAGATCTATATCTTCTGATCGATCCAGAGGTTTGTTGAAGTTACACATGGTACTGAAAGTTGCCTGCAGATCATCCAGCTTATAAAAAACAATTGATGGCTGACACACTGGAATCCAAAAAAAAGGCTTGCATTTCTAGCAACAGTTTTTGAGAAATAAAACAGAGAGAAAAGGAGACAAATGCAGCTGGCAACAAGAAACTGGAAATCTCTCTTTTTCCATGTCTCTCAACTCTGAAGTCAGAAGTAGCTTTTGGAGCCAATGACTATATTCTGGAACTCAAAGCTTAAAAGCTGCACTAATGCGGAATGTGAGACAACAATTAAACAAGTGGTCTCAGCTTTAAAATCTATCGCCACAAGAACTGTAATAACTTTAAACTTTAATTGCCTTTGTCTTCCTGTCTTCCCTTTTTCTTTGTAAGCCTATTACCACAATGTGAGTAAGTATTTAATGTCACATTTTTGTTATTTTGGTGGGCACTAGGTAATAAAATTCCTTTGTTTCACTCATACAGAATTCGAGTATTGCTGGAAAAGACAGATTTTTGTCAAAGCTTTTTATACTGGGCGCACCACTCAAATTTCAAAATTACCAAGGTAACAGGAAAAGGTGGTAGGGCTGTTACTTCGAAAAATGAATCAATTGGATGATGACTGACAGTTAATTGCCAAGCTATGTTTAAGTTTTAGACCAGGAGGTGTGGCATTAATTGGTCAAGGCATTGCCCTGAGAAATAAAGCAGAACATGGATATCACCTATTTTGTTCTGTTGAAACAGGCACAAGGTGTGTACATGTTCCTTCTGTCTGCAAAATTGCCACTATCTATTTTACTATGTTGCAGATTCCAGTATGCATACATGTGCCACACGGCAAGCCTAACTGATGAACCTAAATTTGTTATCAGTGTAACTCATATATAGAAACAGAGAAAATAGGTGCAGGAATAGGCCATTCAGCCCTTCGAGCCTGCATCACCATTGCATACGATTATGCCTGATCATGCATTTTCAGTATCCCATTCCCACTTTCTCTGCATAATCCTTGATCCCTTTAGCTTCAAGGCTATGCTCATCTCTTGAATATATCTAACAAACTGGCCACAAAAGCTTTTTGTGATAGAGAATTCCACAGGTCCACAACTCTCGGAGTGAAGAAATTCTTCCTTACTTCGTTCCTGAATGGCCTACCCCTTATTCAGAACCCCAGGTTCTGTGACACCTAGTTCTCGGATTCCCCAACATCGGAAATCTTCTTCCTGCATCTAGCCCGTCCAGTCCCATAAGGATTTTATATGGTTCTATGAGATTCCCCCCTCAGACTTCTAAACTCTAATGAATATTGCATAATCCTTGCAGGCAGCAGTGCAGATTGATAAGGTGTTAAGAAGGCATAATGAATTCTTGGCTTTATTAGTCAAGGCAATGAACCCAAAACTACGTGGCTATGATAGAGCTGTGTATAATGTTAGACTACAACTGTAGTACTGTGTGCAGTTCTGGTCACCGCGCTATGGGAATGATGTAATTGCAGAGAACAGGGCGCAGAGACAATTCACTAGGATGTTGCCTGGGCTGGAGCAATTTGGCTAGGAAGGTTGATTAGATAGACTTGGATTGTTTGCATTCAAGGAGAGAAGGCTGAGGGGGACCTGACTGAGGTGTACAAAGTTATGGAGTGGGTAATGAAGGTAGATAGGGAGCAACATTTCCCCTTTCATCAGTATAAAGGGTACACAGTTCATGGTAAGGAGCAGGAGCTTTACAGTGAATTTGAGTAAAAAGATTATCATTCATACGGTTGTGGCTTTGTGGAACTCACTACCTGAAGTGTGGTACAAGGCAGGAACCCTCAAAACAAACAGTCTTGTAACAGAGGGTCATAGATAAGCTGCAGAGCTGGGCTGAGAGGTGGCAAATGGCATTTAATGTGGAAAAGTGTGAGGTGATTCACTTTGGAAGGAGTAACAGGAATACTGAGTACTGGGCTAATGGTAAGATTCTTGGTAGTGTGGATGAGCAAAGTGATCTCGGTGCCCATGTACATAGATCCCTGAATGTTGCCACCCAGGTTGATAGGGTTGTTAAGAAGGCGTACGGTGTGTTGGGTTTTATTGGTAGAGGGATTGAGTTTCGGAGCCATGAGATCATGTTGCAGCTGTACAAAATTCTGGTGCGGCCGCACTTGGAGTATTGCGTACAATTCTGGTCGCTGCATTATAAGAAGGATGTGGAAGCATTGGAAAGGGTGCACAGGAGATTTACCAGGATTTTGCCTGGTATGGAGGGAAGGTCTTATGAGGAAAGGCTGAGGGACTTGAGGCTGTTTTCGTTAGAGAGATTAAGGTTAAGAGGTGACTTAGTAGAGACAGACAAGATAATCAGTGGGTTAGATAGGGTGGACAACGAGAGCCTTTTTCCTTGGATGGAGATGGATAGCACGATGGGACATAGCTTTAAATTGAGGGGTGGTAGATATAGGACAGATGTCAGACGTAGGTTCTTTATTCAGAGCGGAATGCCCTGCCTGCAACAGTAGTAGGCTCGCCAACTTTAAGGGCATTTAAATGGTCATTGGATAAACATATGGATGATAATGGAATAGTGTAGGTTAGATGGGCTTCAGATTGGTTTCACAGGTCGACGCAACATTGAGGGCTGAAGGGCCTGTACTGCGCTGTAAACTCCTACGTTCTATGTTCTATATAAGCCCAGTCAATCCAGTCTTTCCTCATACGTCAGTCCTGCCATCCTGGGAATCAGTCTGGTGAACCTTCACTGGACTCTCTCAAGATCAAGAATGATCTTCCTCAGATTGGGAAACCAAAACTGCACACAATACCGAGGCTCTGTATCACTGCAGCAAGATACCCACGTCATTTTTTAGCAAATGTTATCCAATTGCCGAATCACACCTATACATGAGCTGGATATGTGTAGTCACTACCTTGCATGTGAATGGACATGTTATTCATATGACTTGCCAGTCTTTGGTAAATACAGATATATGCCTAGAACCACACCAGCACTTAAATTCGTATATAACGTTATTAATTTGTGTGATCAGAATGTCTTTTTGGCTTCATCTAACAGTGCATTCTGCATGGTATTACTTCCAGCAGCCAATCAACATTTTCCTCTTGTACAGAATAAATATTGTTTTCCCTTCACATTAATATTCTTATGAATCATCCTGATGAGTGGAAGACAAAGCGGTCTTACAGCAAAACCTTGTAATGTGACTCCTCTGCTTTAATTTGGTTAATTATGCTTTTTAATCGAAATGTGACAGCTGTGTACCAAAAGGAAATAAAGATGTGTTGCAACCTGGGAGACAACATAGAATCTTGACCTTTTCATTCTGGGCTGAAAAAGATTAAAAAGGGTGCGGACTGTGCCCCTCCTGACCCCGTTGCAACAGCACTAAGTGTACTTAGTCGTTTTCAAAGTGCCATTTTGCATTCTTTTGGATTGCACTTTTAGGATTCAAATTCAGTCACATCTGGACTAGATCTCTGGACCAAAACAGTCGATTTGTAAATGTTTGAGCTAATTGCAGCCAGAAAGTGCTTGTGTTTATTTGGCATTAAACAAAGGAGAAAGCATTGCGTTTGTGATAAATCCACTCCAACTAGAAACTGTTACCCTTGTGGATGTCAACTTGTCATTCAGAGATAGAGTTATGGTATCCTGCTTCTAAATTTTTGAGTGCTGAAATATTTGGAGCCAGTTCCCACAAGCAATGTGGCTGGATGGGATGGCTGAATTGATGTTAAGAATGTGATGAGACAACAATTCCATTCTCATTAGTTGACGGTTTCCTGGCAGGGTGTCAATCCAGAGGCTGGAATTATAGGCGATGTTTACTTGGGTTGTACATCACAGTTCTCAAACCTGTAACCTTTGCACTCATTGCTAGTATCTTACTCAAGCTCAAAACCAATTTTGGCTAATGGCTCTGCTCAATTCCATGGATCAGATCATTGTCTCTCATGTGGACAATGCCAACTTTGCTGACCCTCTCCGAGCGAAGACTTTTCCAGTGTGCACTATGATCCTTAGTTTAGCAACTGCGAGATAATGTAGAATTGAGGACTTGTCATTCTAGCCTGAAAAAGGTCAAACCAATGCCCATATTGAATTTATTAAAACTTTCATTATCACCACACTTCTAGCTGAGTTGCAAATTTCCCTCTCATGTTCAGTCATGTCGTTAGCAATTTCAATATTTTAAGGCACAGTCTAGGTTAGGAACGTGGTGAGATAACGGGGGTGGGGGTGGCACAGTGGCTCAGTGGTTGGCACTGATGCTTCGCAGCACCACAGATCCATGTTCAATCCCAGCCTTGGGCGGCTGTCTGTGCGGAGTTTCTCCCCACGTCTGCATGGGTTTCCTCTGGGTGCTCTGATTTCCTCCCACTGTCCAAAGATGTGCAGGATAGATGGATTGGCCATGCTAAATTGCCCACAGTGTACAGGGCAGGAAATGCACCGATAGGGTAGGGGGTGGGTCTGGGTGGGATGCTGCTCGGAGGGTCGGTGGAAAACTCAATGGGCCAAATGGTCTGCTTTCACATTGTATGATTCCATGATTCTATAGGTCCTTTGGTTTCCATTGAAAATTACAGCATCAAACCTGCCTTAGGACACTGCTGCACTAATATAGATTGGAACCTCCTTAGTGAAGATGGTTTGGATGGAGCCGTTTTTGTCAGGTGTGTTCAGGAGGATTTCCTTACTCAGTATGTGGACAGGCCGACGAGGGGGGGAGGCCATTTTGGATTTGGTGCTCGGCAATGAGCCAGGACAGGTGTCAGATCTCGTGGTGGGAGAACACTTTGGCGACAGTGACCGCAACAGCCTCATATTTACCATAGCCATGGAAAGGGAAAGAAGCAGTTACCAGGGGAAGATATTTAACTGGGGTAAAGGAAACTATGACACTATCAGACAGGAGTTGGGAAGTACAGATTGGGAGCAATTGTTCCACAGAAAGGGCACAGCAGACATGTGGAGGCTGTTTAAGGAGCAGTTGCTGCAAGTGATGTATAAATTTGTTCCTCTGAGACAGGTAAGAAGGGGTAAGATTAAGGAGCCTTGGATGACGGGAACAGAGGTGCTTCTCGTCAAAAAGAAAAAGGCAGCTTATGTAAGGTGGAGGAAGCAAGGGTCTAGCACAGCTTTAGAGGATTACAGGCTTGCTTAGAAGGAGCTCAAAAGTGGACTGAGGAGGGCCAGGAGGGGGCACGACAAAGGCTTGGCAGGAAGGATTAGGGAGAACCTGAAGACATTTTACTCATACGTGAGGAATAAGAGAATGATCAGGGAGAAGGTAGGGCCGATCAGGGATAGTGTAGGGAACTTGTGTGTGGAGTCTGAGCAGATGGGGGAAGCCCTAAATGAGTTTTTTGCTTCGGTTTTCACTAAGGAAAGGGACCTTGTTGTGAATGAGAACTTTGAGGAGCAGGAAAACAGGCTTGAACGGATCAAGGTTAAGCAAGTTGATGTGCTGGAAATTTTGGCAAACATTAAGATTGATAAGTCCCCAGGGCCAGACCAGATTTACCCTAGGTTGCTCCGGGAAGCAAGAAAGGAGGTTGCTAAGTTACTGGCGAAGATCTTTGCTTCCTCACTCTCCACGGGGGTCGTACCGGAAGATTGGAGGGAGGCAAATGTTGTTCCTCTTTTCAAGAAAGGGAATAGGGAAATCCCTGGAAATTACAGAGCAGTCAGTCTTATGTCTGTGGTCAGCAAGGTTTTGGAAAGAATTCTGAGGGATAGGATTTATGACTATTTGGAAAAGCATAGCGTGATTAAATGGACTCAGCATGGCTTTGTGGGGGCAGGTCATGCCTTACAAATCTTATTGAGTTCTTTGAGGAAGTCACGACATAGGTTGACGAGGATCGAGCAGTGGATGTGGTGTACATGGACTTCAGCAAGGCATTTGATAAGGTTCCCCACAGCATGCTCATTCATAAAGTCAGGAGGTATGGGATACAGGGTGATTTGGCTGTCTGGATTCAGAATTGGTTGGCTGACAGGAGGCAGAGAATGGTTGTAGATGCCTGGAGGTCAGTGCTGAGTGGTGTCGCACAGGGCTCTGTTCTTGGGCCTCTGCTCTTTGTAGTTTTTATAAATGACTTGGATGAGGAGGTTGAGGGGTGGGTTAGTATGTTTGCTGATGACACAAAGGTTGGAGGTGCCATTGATATTATCGAGGGCTATTGCAGGCTTCAGCGAGACATTGACAGAATGCAGAGCTGGGCTGAGAAATGGCAGATGGAGTTCAAGCTGGATAAATGCGAAGTGATGCATTTTGGAAGGTCGAACTTAAATGCTGAATATAGGATTAAAGGCAGGATTCTCGGCAGTGTGGAGGAACAGGGGGATCTTGGTGTTCAAGTGCATAGCTCCCTCAAAGTTGCCACCCCGGTGGATAAGGTTGTTAAGAAAGCATATGGTGTTTTGGCTTTCATTAACAGGGAGATCGAGTTTAAGAGCCATGAGGTTGTGCTGCAGCTCTACAAAACCCTGGTGAGACCACACTTGGAATATTGTGTCCAGTTCTGGTCGCCCTATTATAGGAAAGATGTGGAGGTTTTGGAGAGGGTGCAAAGGAGGTTTACCAGGATCCTGCCTGGACTGGAGGGCTTGTCTTACGAGTAGAGGTTGACTGAGCTCAGAATTTTCTCTCTGGAGAGAAGGAGCAAGAGAAGTGACCTGATCGAGGTGTACAAGGTAATGAGAGGCATGGATAGATTCGATAGCCAGAGACTTTTCCCCAGAGCAGGATTGACTGCCATGAGGGGTCGTAGATTTAAGGTGTTAGGAGGAAGGTATAGAGGAGACATCAGAGGGAGGTTCTTCACCCAGAAACTTGTGAGCGCATGGAATAGTTTACCAGTGGTAGCCGTGGAAGTGGAGTCATTAGTGACATTTAAGCGACTGCTGGACATGCACATGGACAGCAGTGAATTGAGGGGAATGTAGGTTAGGTTATTTTGTTTTTGGATTAGGAATATTCCACGGCACAACACCGTGGGCTGAAGGGTCTGTACTATGCTGTACTTTTCTATGTTCTATGTTCTATGTTCTAATATGTTCTCTGCCACTGATGCACTGCATCTGCAAAATGAACTATCCACAGGATGCGCTGAAGCAATGCAAGGTCATTTTAACAGCATCTCTCTGTCCTCACCTGTAACATTAAGGAAGGCAAGAGCAACTACAACTTCAGAACACCATTATTATAGTCAGAAAGTCAGCTGTGCGCATTTCCATTCATGGTTACTTACAGTTATAGGTTACAGATAACAAACAAACACTTCCTCTTAACCCAAGAACTGAAGTTTCAGTCTATCTCTATTTATAGGGGTGCAAATAATTCCCCAGTTAATGCCTGTAAGCAATAACACACAATAAATACATATTCTCTTCTTCCTCTTCAAACATAAAAATTGTTCATATGTAAATGAAAATCTCAGAACTAAATAGCATTAAGTAGATCATTATATTGTGAGATACCTGTCCTTTCAGGCCACTAAAGATTTCATTGTTCATGTATTTCTTTATGGTACAAACAATCAGGCCTGCAGTACATATTAGAGATTTTATTTCAATTTAACATTTGTTTCAAGCAAGCAGGATCAATCCGTAACCATTTCTCATATATGCTTTCTGTACATTGTATTCCACAACGAATGGTTATCTATGCAGCATTCAATAGATATACTGTCACCAGTTCACCCATTGCAGAGGGTCTTACTGACTCAGCCATGGCTGCAGCTGAAAGGACAGGCCACCAGAGTTCCAGGATCAAAAAGTGCCTGGCCCAGTGTTAAACAATGTAAGTGAGGGTGGCGGTGGTGAGGTTGTTGGCTGCTTTCCCAAGGCAGTGGGAAGTGTAAGTGGAGTCAATGGAAGGAAGGCTGGTTTGCGTGATGGACTGGGCTGTGTTCATGGCTCTTTGTAGTTTCTTGTTGTCTTTGGAAAAACAGTTGCCTTACCACTACACGATGCATCCAGACAGATGCCTTCTATGGAGCATCTACAAAAATTGGAAAGAGTCCTTATGGACATGCTGAATTTCCTTAGCCTCCTGAGGAGACATTGTATAGCTTTCAGTTGTCATTGTTAGGTCCTAATTCTCCCCAGAGTTGGTCACATTGCCCCAGTATCTACAGCTCTACTTTCTGCATCATCTTATAAACCTTGCTCTTGGTTAGTCTAAGCCCTTGCACTTCTGTACTGCCTTGTGGGTGGCTCTGGAAGAGATCCGGTGATTACTACTGTATAATTCCATCTCACCCAGTTCTACATAAAAATAAACACTTCTATCTAAGCCAACTCCTCAATATATTATGTTGAAAAAAAAGATGGAGGGAATGACAATAAAAGAAAGCATTTAATATTGTCAAAGTGATTAATTAAGGATTTATTAATCCTGGGCCATTATCATGTATCATACGCTGGATAAAAGGGACAGAGTTGAGGAAAATTAAGGTGGTTTGTTTTACCCACATTGCATTGAAACCCATTAATAGTTAACAGAACATCAGCATTGGCTACAGTTCTTAAATAATTGAATCTACATCATTTATTTTGTTTTTTCTAAACACTGCAGCCCCATATGGTGCACTAAGAGAAGGAAACCTTTCAAAACAGAGGTGTTGTTAATTGAAAAATGGCATCTACTCATTCATTTTGGCAACCAGAGTATAACACTGACTCTGGCCAGTTTTTAAATTTTGCATTCAACTTACAACAATCATATCAAGATGATTAATACTTGTTAGGAACAATAATATTCAACAATTGTTCCCTACAATTGCCCAATTAGGTCATTAATAATTTGTTCCTGTTTCCTGTTGTCTGGTCAGTTAATAGTCTATGTTGTAAGTTCCTCCTAACCTTTCTGGAGTTGTTGCTTTGATATACTAGCTTGACAGTCTTGTCTCTGAGTCAGAACTGCAGCAAACAATCTTGGTTAGTGATCTACTGGTGTCTGGTACTTAGGAAGTATTATCTTCTTGGTAGCCATGATGTGGAAGCAGAGGGATGGACAAGATCAGAAGTCACATGACACCAGGTTGTAGTCCCACAGATTTATTTGAAATCACAAGCTCCCTCCTCATGTGAGCAAAGCAGCACTCCAAAAGCTTGTGATTTAAAATAAACCTGTTGGACTATAACCTGGTGTTGTGTGACTTGTGACTATATTCTTGGCAGTAAATTCAAAGTCCAGTGATAAGTGTAAAACAAAAACTGTGGCATCAATTAATTAACGTACGATGAGATATGGCATTGAATCTTATGATGTTTTGATTGTCAATTTCAGCAAATTTCATGGAAAAATTCTTACTGCAAATCTTAACAAGTTTTCTTGTACTATTATTCCAAACTTGTCTCATTAGCTATTTTCTGTGTCCCCATGTTGTGCCTCTCATCTGATGCCAACTGGATTCTACCATTCACCTTCACTGGAAGAGAATACCTTTGCCCCCCAGATATCCTAGAATAGACTGGCATCCCTGGTGTCGGCAGTACTTCAGAAAGCCAGATGGACATCTACACGAGCATCAGCCGTCAAGAGTTGCCATTCACTGTCAATATAATAGCACAGCAACCCCCAATACTCAGGGCAGATAGGTGAGACACCCTCGCACAAAAAATTCACCTTTTATCGCCAGTCAATGTTTAACAGCCCAGGCCACACATCTTACCAGTCCATAGACCTATCCAACATTACCACCCTTTCTAAGTTAGCCCTGAACTTTATCATTGTTCAGTGGGGGGACCATCACGTGTAGAGGAGCCTGCAAACAAATCCGAAGTAGCTCAAAATCTTAGAGTAGACTGAAAATTGCGGGCTAGGGCAGGATTTGAGGCAGAACTGTGCTAGAAGTCTGGAGAGGGCCATTTTGATGCCAAGAGCACTTTGCTACATCTCTTAGCCTTTTGCCACCTGGTCAGGTGAGTTTATGATTAGGCAAATTGTTGCTTATGGGCGATCACAGAATCATAGAAACCCTTTAGTGTGTAACCAGGCGACTCAGCCTGTCGAGTTCAAGTCAGCCCTCTGAAGAGCATCCCACTCAGACTCACCCCCTACTCTACTCTATAACCCTACATTTCCCACGGCTAACCCACCCAGCCTGCACATCTCCATACGTTATGGGTAAATTAACTGGCCAATCCACCGAACCTGCACATCTTTGGAGTGTGGGAGGAAACCAGAGCACATGGAGGAAACCCAGGCAGATCCAGGGAGAATATGCAAACTCCACACAGGCAGTTGCCTCAGGGTGGAATCGAACCCGGGTCCCTGGCGCTATGAGGCAGCAGTGTTAGCCACTGAGCCACTTGTTAAGTACCTTAACAATACTCAACATTACATCCCCTCGAATGCGCCAAACAACTCAGGTATTCTCAACATGGAAATCAGGCCGTTCTATGGCAACCTCAGCAGGCTACTTGCTCCAAAGGGCGTCCATATTGGACTCTGCACACTGACACCACAAGGTACGCTCCATAGGCACTGGCCACATGCGGCTCCAATCACGGACTTTGGCATTCAATGTGTGCCAGTTTCTAAAAGCCCTGATGGCACATCTCGGATTAATTTTCAATATGCTTCTCTACTTCAACGCTGCACTTCAGGCTGCAAAATGACTACAGTTGCAAAGCTGCTACCAGGACACTGTACACTCAGGGACACACACAGAGATTGTCGACTGAAGCAGGCTGCGTCTCTGGGCTCTTTACTCACTGCCCTAACACTCAATCACTCTGACCCTACCCGGATGCTCATATCAGTCATTCACTGCTTTTCCTTGCCTTACTGTGCTTTGCCCCTCAGCCATATGTGCCAGAGTCATGGTACTTTGGTGTCACTTTGTCGTTTATTGCAGGCCAAAAGGCAGGAAATTTGTCATGGTTGCCAGGAGGCTTCAGCCAAGTCAAGAGGAATATCTCTTCACCCAGTATGTCAAGGGCAACCTCTGATGCCAGCCCAGGGGCTTGGGCACAATTGTTCTGCCACTCTGGGTGGTCAAAGTCAGGACGGTTTCCCCATCAAGGATGAGGACGCAACTGTCCCGCAATCCGTTACCCAACCTCAGTTTTTCTACTTTACTGGGAGTTGGTCTCCTCCTGGGGTGAGAGAGGGTCGGGTGTTAAAAGAGATGAAAGTGGGTGGCACAGCAATTACTGTTGGTGCTGGTGGGGAGGAGTCCTGAATGAATGAATGGACATCAGAGAGGGCATGTAGAGGCAGTGGTGTGTTAGGGTGGGTGAGAGAGCGTGAGGTAATACTGACAGCCATGGAGCACGAGCCTTGGTGGAAAGTGGGTACAGTAGCAGAGGTAGAGTGTGTGGAGCAGGGGAGAAGGTGGTGTCATTGATGTAGATGGAACGGAGAATATCAGTGATCTTCTTCCTACAGTGCTGGTCATTCCTGCAGAAGTTTCAGACTGATTTAACATTGTATCAGCCTGGCATGGTTTGGTATCACAACACCACTGCTGGCCCTGGGGGGGAACGAGAAGACCCTCAATAAACAACACCTTGTCAAGCAGAACCTCCAGTCCCTGCCCTATCTGCCTTGTCTAGGGAAAGCATTAACTACCGTGCAGGGCAGCTCCAGATTAACGGTGCCTGGTCGGCTGCACAGCAGCCCTTTACAGATGGCATGGGTGGTAGGTCTTTCAGCAGCTCTCCACTGAATGGCAAGTTATTCTGGGAGAGCCATGCGGTAAAGCGGGGAGATGATCTGAGGATCAGGCTGCTGTAGGAGCGGGGTGGGTAGTTAATGAGGCAGGTTTGGGTAAAATGTAGCAAGAAACCTTGCTGAGCCTCCAAAAGACTCGACACAACTTACACTTAGCCAAACAAATGGCAAGATTGAGTTCCTTCAAAAGCAAACAGAAAGAAAACAAACAGAAGATCTATTTCTCTCCTAGAATGCAAACAAATCACTTGGATGGTGACCTGCAGCAATTTTACTGTCAATTATTATTTGCTGCACCCGCTCTCATTTACTTGAATCGAATATCAACCAAGCCCAGACTGATGTTTCGCCTCACTGGAGTGACAGACTGGAAACAAAGCTCTGTAATTCTTGGAATTGCCACAGAAGTTAAAAAAAAATTGTTAAAATATATACAGATCTGGCTTATTTGCCTGTCTTTTAGGCCCAGCTTAACAGAAAGCACAGACCAGACTTCTGTACTTAACTAAAAATATTATTAAATTCAAGTAGATTGATGCTAATTACAGCTAAACAGTTTTGAACTGTCAATGCATAGCTGGGCAAGTTAAATCCCTATGCCCCTTATAACCTCCCCTTACACATACATACAGACAGACATGGACCAGGAAAAAAAGGGGTGCCATGGGTGGAAGGGAAGAAAGGAAATGCAGGTTAATGATGCTTATCCTCAGGGTTTACTAAGATGATCTATTTGGTTTGTTAAGCCTATTGCTTCTGGATCTTCCCCCTCAGAGTATTTTTCCATGTGTACAGGAGACATAAGTTGGTTATTTTACATTGATAGAGTCCCTGACTTATTAATTATAAGTCATAGCTTACAGTAACTGCTGAGGGAAATCACCTAAATTTCTTCACACTTCAGAAGGTTTAATTGCAGAGAAAAGAGACTGCTCCTTTCTGTGCAAAGGTCTGATAGATTCTCCTTCCAACATTCACACTCACAACCTGCTCGACCATCTGAGAGCTAATTACATGATCAATGAAAGGTAAAAACAATTTGCCATCAATAATTGGTCCCTTCTCCAAAGACCAATCAACTAACTTGTTGCCAATCTCCATTTGTACTCAGTCCCCTGGCTTTAGCTCATCAGGAACTAAACTTTCCCAACTGTCTGAAACAGCAGCTATGTAAACAGCACTTACAATTAGTGTTAGGTAACTCGCTGCAAAAACATGCAGCTATCCTTCAACAATCCTTATCCTATTTCAATCAACAGTCAAAAATATGGAGAAATAAAACATATGATCTTTATACTGGCTTGCAACACCTGGACAACTGGGCTCTGTCATCCACAATTCCTCCTCAATGTTCTCATCTTCCTCTAGGAGCACAGCTCCTGCTCCCCTAGATCCTCAGCAACCATCACATTCCCCTGTTGTCTGTTCCAGTTGTGCACAGCACACTACATTTGGATGATATGCCACACTCTGTCCTGAGTATATTGCAGGGCCTCACAAGACCAATCCAGGCAGTGGATACACATCTTCAGTAGCCCTATCGTCTGCTCCACCATGGTCCTTGTCAAAGCATAGACAGCATTACATTTGCATTCTGCATCAGCCAGGGGGTTGTGCAGTGGCGTCATGTGAATTGTCCCCCAGTAACTAGCCTTGCAAGGAACCTGGAGCCTCACACACGCACCGGGTATATGAGAGTGCTTCAAGCAGTGGGAGTTGTGGCAGCTGCCAGGGCAGTGGGCACATGCCTCCAGAAAATGCTAATATTGATCATGGACCATCTGAACGTTAATGGAATTGAACCCATTCTTGTTGATGAATTCTGCTTGATTCCAGTTATGATACTGCCCTCTCAGTGCCATGTGTGTGCAGTCAATGGCATCCTGAACCTGGGGGGATCCTGCTATGTTTCTGAATCCTACTGCCTTTGCTGCAGCATGGTGGCTCAGTGGTTTGCACTGTTGCCTTACAGTGCCAGGGACCCAGGCTTGATTCTACCCTCAAGGAACTGCCTGTGTGGAGTTTGCACATTCTCCCTGTGTCTGTGTGGGTTTCCTCCTGGTGCTCTGGTTTCCTCCCACAGTCCAAAGACGTGGATGGCAGGTGGATTGGCTATGCTAAATTTCCCATCGTGTTCGGGGATGTTCAGGTTAGGTGGATTAGATGTGGGAAATTTGGGGTGGGGGAATGGATCTGGGTGGGATGCTCTTTAGAGGGGTGGTGCAGACTTGTTGAGTCGAATGGCCTGTTCCCACACTGTAGGGACCCTATCATTATGACACTGGCTTCATCATGGGTGACAAAAATGATCTGGTGTGTTCTTTAACAAATGGCATCGGTCTCTGTCCTGAGGCTTTTGTGCTGCACAACAGAGATCCCACACAGATCCTATGCAACTCCCTGAACTCGTATGCTCTTCTATCGGAGTCCTGGACAGTGGATCTTACCAATAGCTTCAGAATGAAGTTTGCATGTTGAGTGTCATGATTTCCATTTGCAAACACGTCAACAGCAGATCTGCCACTGCATGAATAATTTGTTTGAACAGAAGGAATTTGGTAAAGTGATTTGGCATGGAACAAACTGAGGAAAACTGTCGCAGGTTGTTGTCAGAGCTGAAGAGAGGAAAATTTCCTCAGATGCAAAGTCACTTCACATTCAGCCCACTGCAAGTACAATGGAGATGCCATTCACTACAAAATGGTGTTGCTGATGAAGTTGCAGTGTGGATAGAAAGGAACTCTAGGGCAATTATTAACAATGGTCAGATATATTCTGAAATGTATGGGTTTTTGGATAACTTGTCGGTAATACGGTGTTTGTCGGGTGAGAACAGTTGAAATAAGTCTATTAATATTCCTTGACTTTTTTTAAAAGATCCTCAGACCGTTAAGCAACCTGAATATTTTGAAATTCATATCACAATGCGTCTCTTTCAATAATGTAACTTTGTATGAACGGTCCACAGAATTTCATGACCTCTCTGTCGTTCATGTCAAGCTTCACTGGTAAATGCTGCCCTGCTATTGAGTTGTGCATAAAATATTGATGTGTCACTATTGCACAGGCACATATTCTACTCAACATATTTTCAACTTGGAATTCAAAGAAAATGACCAGCTACTTGGCTGAGAATAAGAACAAGTAGCAGAATAATTTTGGAAGGCATTTTCCTGATTTTCTTCATGCAATCTCAGTTTGATTCATTTGTTTGCACTTCAGTTTCTTTTTCATTTGAAGGTTGAGTTCAAGCCCCACAAAAATACTGGTTACATACTGTAGGTTAACACTCCTTTGCAGTGCTGAGTGCATGTAGGATCATGGAATCCCTATACTGCAGAAGCAAGCCATTCAGTTTGTATCCACCCTCTGAAGAGCATCCTGTGCAAACCCACCCTCCTGCTGTATCCCCATAGCCCTCCATTTCCCATGGCCAAGCCACCTGACCTGCACATCATTAGACTGTGGGAGGAAACCAGAGCACTTGAAGGAAACCCATTCAGAGACAGCAAGAACGTGCAAACCCTACACAGGCAGTTGCCTGTCCCATCAAGGTCTCCTTGATGCCACATTCAGCTAAATAACGTCAAAGGCTGTCACTCTCACCTCACCTCTGGAACTTAGTTCTTTTTGTCCATGTTTGAGCCAGGGGTTTTATCAGGTCAAGGGCTGAGTGGCCCTGGTAGAATCCAAACTGGGCGTCACTGAGCAGGCTATTTCTGAGCAGGTGCTGCTTGATAGCACTGTTCATGACACCTCCCATCATTTTATAGATGATTGAAAGTAGACTGATGGGGCAGTAACTGTCTGGGTTGGATTTGTCCTACTTTTTGTGTACAGGCTAGTCCTGGGCAATTTTCCATAATGCCCAGCAGATTTCAGTGTTTGTAACTGTACTGGAAGATCTTGGCTAGGGGAGCAGCAGGTTCTGGAGCACAAGTCTTCAGTACTATTGCTGGCCTGTGGACAGAACCCACAGACTTTGCAATATCCCGTGCCTCCAACAATTTCTTAATATCACTTGGAGTGAATCAAATTGTCTGAAGACTGGTTTCTGTAATGTTGGAGACTACTGGAGGAAGCTGAGATGGATCATCCACATGATGCATCTGGCTGAAGATCATTGCAAAAGCTTCAACCTTGTCTTTTGCACTGATGTGCTGGGGCTCTTCCATCATTGAGAATGGGATATTTGTGCAGCCAACTTCTCCAGTGAGTTGTTTAAATGCCCATCAGCATTTATAACTGATGTGGCAGGTCTGCAGAGCTGAGATCTGATCTGTTGGTTGTGGAATTGCTTAGCTCTCTCAATCACTTGCTGCTTTTGCTGTTTGGCATGACGGTAATCCTGTTTGGTGGCTTCGCCAGGTTGACACCTCATTTTCATGTATGCCTTGTGTTGCTCCTGGACTGCACTGTTCATTAAATCAGCATTGACCTCCTGGTTAAACAAAATAAAAACTGAGGGTGCTGGAAATCTGAATCAAAAAGATATTTCTGGGAAAACTCAGCAGGTCCAGCAACCCTTGTTCTGAAGGAGGGTCTCTGGACCTGAAGCATTAACTCTGCTCCTCTCTCCATGGATGCTGCCAGACCTGCTGAAGATTTCCAGCAATTTCTGTTCGTGTTTTGATCCCCGGTTCATGGTAATGGTTGTGCAGGAGGTATGCCAGGCTATATGGTCACAGGTTGTGCTGGAGTACAATTCTGCCGCTGTTGCTGATGGTCCATAGCACATCTGGATGCCCAGTCTTGAGTTGTTAGATCTGTTTGAAGTCTGTCCCAATTAGCATGATGGAGGATATTCTTAATGTGAGAACTGAACTTTGACCTAAAAGGACTGTGCTTACCAATATAGTCACGGGCAGATGCATCTCTGGCAGGCAGATTGATGAGGATTATGTCAAGTATGTTTTTCCCTTGGTAGTTCTCTCACCATCGGCTGCAGATTCAGGCTAGCACCAATGTTCTTAAGGACCTGAACAGTTCAGTCAGTAGTGGTGTTACCATACCATATTTTGTGATGGACATTGAAGTCCCCTACATTCTGCATCCTTGTCACCTTTAAAGCTTCCTCCCAAGTGGTGTTCAATATGGAGGAACACTGATGATCAGCGGACGGAGAGGAGACGGGTGGTAAATGGTAATAAGCAGGAGGTTTCCTTGACCTGATACCATAACACTTCAAGGGGTTGGTGTCAATGTTGAGGAGTCCTAGGGTAACACACTCTTGAACCATATGTCGCTGTTCCACCAACTCCCAATGGGAGAGCACGTACATTGATAAGCTTGTGATATAGTTTGGGACATTGACTGTACGGTATGATTCTGTAAGTATGACTATATCAGGCAGTTCTTGGTTAGCCTGAGACAAATCTCTCAATTTTGGCACTGTCTCCCAGATGTTAGTAAATTTACTGTAGTCGTTTATGAGCCTTAAGCGGATACCAGATCCATCTGATTTAGTCCCTTCAAGATGTTTCATTTCGCACCACAGACAGTAATATATTTTGTTTATGACAGCATTGTACAGATGATACTGGTTTTATTCACATGGTTTTAAGATGTCTAGCCCATGCTTCAGTTCTGGCTTCCAGCACTTTCCGCAATGTCTTGACTTTTTTCGGAGCCCACACCCCAGATTAATGAATCATGCATAATTTACATGGACTCTTGTAGTCTAACAGAGAATGATTGATCTAGAAAGCTCTGCATCTGCATGATGTCACATTGTTAAAGACACAGCCCAAAATATCTACTCATGAAAATCTGTTCCTCTTTCCCTGTAAGATTTTTCTGCTGTGAAGAATTGTCAGGTTGGGCCCAAAGCATTAGCTGTGTTTCCCTCTCCTCAGATGCTGCCAGACCTGCTGAGTTTCTACAACACTTTCTGTTTTTATTTAAGGTCAATGTCTGGATTTGCGAGGTTGCTATCTGATTGTGAAACTCTAGGGTTTGGACTTCCTTCCCCAAAGAGTTCCGAATCTTGCCGTCTGTCTCTCTCCTCATCTTGAAACAATATTCCACTTTTCTGCGCAGCCATCCCAGTAAATCCAGGGCAAATGTTAAAGTGACATAGAATCCCCTTCCCTGTGATATGTAACTTCCTGTGTAAAGTTATTGGACAGGAATTAGCTGTCAAAATTTATTTTAGGACAAAAATTTCACAGCAATGCAGTGGTGAAAGATTCATGATCAAATGTGAAAATCCAAAAATTGCTGTCCCGAATAATGCTAACTTCCTGAAAATGGCATCTTACTGTCTGGCATCCCATTCAGATGTATCAAAAGTTATGATGTTCCAATGCTTGTACTGTAGTAATGACTTAAACCCAGCAATAAACGTTAGGATTTATCCATTTCAATCTAATATGCTTTCGGGGCAAGATAATTTTTAATTCCAGCCATAAAACCTTTCTGGTAGTTAAAGTTAACTGTTACGAGCGTGCATTCTCTATTCCTTCAGTATCTAATCACTGCAAAGATGCTTAAGAACGGAAATTTCAAGTCAGAAGTATTTTAATCTCATTTATAATCCAATATTTCTTTCCTTCGCTTTATTTCATTTTCTGTACCTTAGTTGACATGAAATTCAGTTTTCTAACTGGCATTTTCTGATTGAGTCTCCACACTGCTATTAAACTATTCTTTAATCTGATTATTTCAGTACAATGTGAGTGTAGTCCATTTCAAAATTGCAGTCTACATCTTTTGTTTAAATCTGAGCATTTCTTCCAAGTGTCACTTTTCTTTTTCAGGGAACTTGGTTGCAAAACACTACACTGTTCTTTTCTTTGAAAAAAAAAATTTACAGTATGGAAACAGGCCAATACTGCAAAGTGAAGTGCTGCGGATGTTGGAGATCTTAAATGAAAACAAAAAGCAAGATGGTTTGAGGAGCGGTGGTAACATCCCTTCTTCTGAGACAAGAGACCCAGGTTTAAGTCTTACCTGCTCCAGAGGTGTATAGTAACAGCTCTGAACACATTGATTAGAAAAATATCTAAAAACTGAGAGCTGCTGGAGAAACTTGGCAGATCTGGTGATGACCCTAGGGTTAATATTTCGAATGAGATATAATTTGCTTTGGAGCTTTCATTTAGTCATGAGCCCAAAAACAGAATTTTCTGGAAAAGTTCAGCAGGTCTAGCAGCAGAAATCAGAGAAGAGAAGAGAAATCAGAGTTAACGTTTCGAGTCCAGTCACCCATTCTCTGAACTGGACCCAAAACCTTAAACTTTTGATTTCTTTTCACAGATGCTGCCAGATCTGCTGAACCTTTCCAGCAAATTTTGTTTTTGTTTCTGATTTACAGCATCCACTGTTCTTCTGGCTTTTATTTAAAAATTCTACAAGCATCTTTCTAATAACAACATGGGGCAGATTGTCAATATGAAATTAATACGCAATATGAAGGTTCAAAGCAGAAATTTATTGTACATGAAGCTTCCCCGTTTATTGCCAGCACCTTAAATATTTTACATGATAATTAATTTATGTTTGTTTTCTATGCTTGTACAGTTCTGGTGTCTTCTGTGGTTGTCCCCCCGGGGAACTGCAACAGAAATGTACCGGTTTTACAACATTTTCCAACTGAATAGCTCCCTCCATTGGGCACCACAAAGTTTGTCATTGGAATTTATACAAATTGATATTTATTCAACCACTGAATCTCCACAGTGCAGAAAGAGACCATTTGGCCCATCAAATCTGCACTGACCCTCTTAAGAGCATACCACTGAGATCCACCCTATCCCTGTAACTCCACATATGCCATGGCTAACCCACATCCTTGGACACTATGGGAAAGTTTAGCATGGCCAATCCACCTATTCAAGGGAATCACAACCTGGGTTCAGGGTTGTTAACTGTGGGTCATAATTTCAAACACTAAGTGAACCAGATTTTTAATGGAGGGCAGAATTTCCCATCGGTTGGAGCCTGAAGTGGGTTCTGAGATGTGGAAGGGTTGCTGAGGAATTTGAAATGTGATCTTAGTAGAGCCAGGAGGCAGAGACATCCAGTGAAGTGTGGGCATTGTGAAATATCATTCAATGACACCAACTTTCAAAGCCAAGCAGCAGCACACAGGAGCACACCAGCACAGGGGGATAGAGTAGCACAGAGGAACACACCAGCACAGGGGAGCACACCAGCACAGGGGGATAGAGTAGCACAGAGGAACACACCAGCACAGGGGGATAGAGTAGCACAGAGGAACACACCAGCACAGGGGATTAGAGTAGCACAGAGGAACACACCAGCACAGGGAAGCGCACCAGCACAGAGGAACACACCAGCACAGGGGAGCATAGCAGCACAGGGGAGCACACCAGCACAGGGGAGCATAACAGCACAAGGGAACTGCGCAGCACAGGGAGATAGAGTATCACAGGGGAATATAGCACAGCGGGGGATATGGCAGGACAGGGGTATATGGCAGGACAGGGGAATATACAGGACAGGGGAATATAGCAGTGCGAGGGAAGACAGCAACACAGGGGAATATAGCAGCACGGTGGAATATAGCAGCACAGCAGCCAGTAGCAACACAGGAGAATATAGCAGCACAGGGGAATATAGCAGCACGGTGGAATATAGCAGTGCGAGGGAACGTAGCAACACAGGGGAAAATGGCAGGACAGCAGCCGATAGCAGCACGGGGAATATAGCAGCACAGCAGAATACCACAGCCCTGAAGGAAGCAGTGAGAGAGCTGTTGTGGAAATGCAAGTGCATGAAGTGGCCAAACATTACTCAAGTGAAGTGCCATGATTCAGGGCAATGCCTCCCCGGGTGCTCTTCACCTTGTTGTAAAGGAGCAAGATTAGTCCTGCTTGTCCTAGACAGCAGGAGGAGACAGCACAGGGTTAAATCAGTTCACAGAAATGGTCAACAGCCTATCCCTCATACCTGACTGTAATGACCTGCTCTGGTCTGGCAAGGTGGGCATGTTGTATTGCATTCTGGGGAGGTCATGGCCTAGTGGTTTATCATTAGACCCATTAACCCAGTAACTCAGCCGATGTTCCGGAGTGTGCAGTTTGAATCCCACCAAAGCCAATGGCGAAATTTGAATTATAGTTTTTTAAAAAAATCTCACGTTAAGAATCTATTGATGACCAAGATATCATTACCGCACGTTCTCATTGTCAGTAACCCATCAACCTATCTCTATGCAGGTGGCAGTCTGAATAATGTGGTGCTACGAAACAAGCCCGCATGTCCAATCAACCTGTTGTCTTGTATGATTCATTCATGGGGATCGGGAATCAGTCACTGGGCCATCATTTACTGCCTTCCCTTAATTACCTGAGAGAAGGTAGTAATGAGATGCCTCCTTAAACAGCTGTAGTCTTCAGGGTGTAGGAATACCCACACTGCTATTAGGAAGGGAATTTGAGGATTTTAACTGAGCTAAAGCGAATGAACAGCAACATGATTCAAAGTCAGGATGGTGAGTGGCTTGCAAGGGTAGCTTGAAGTTCATGGCTTTCCCATTTTCAGGTGCTTTGTTCTTCAAAATATTGAGGTTGGTTTGGATAGTACTGTTGCAGGAGTCTTGCTGAGATCATAGAACCCCAAAAGTGTGGAAACAGGACCTTCAGCCCAACAAGTCCACACTGAAATTCAGAGCATCCCACCCGGAACCATCCCCTTATAACCCATCAAACTACACACCCCTGAACACTACGGGCAATACAGCATGACCTAACCTGCACATCTTTGAACTGTGGGAGGAAACAGATGCACCCGGAGGAAACCCACGCAGACATGAGGAGAATGTGCAAACTCCACACAGCTAGTCACCCAAAGGTGGAATCGAACCCCGATCTCTGGCGCTGTGAGGCTGCAGTGCTAACCACTAAGTTACATCTGGCTGATGGTACACATTACTGCCATTTGTGGTGAAGGGAGTGAATGTTGCAGTTCATAGCTGGGTGTCAATCAAATCAAACCTCTGATGAAGGGTCTAGGCCCGAAACGTCAGCTTTTGTGCTCCTGAGATGCTGCTGGACCTGCTGTGTTCATCCAGCCTCACATTTCATTATCCTGTCAATCAAATGAACTGTTTTGTCCTGGGTGGTGTCAGGTTTCCTCAGTGTCCCTGGAGCTTTACCTGTCCAGACATGTGGGGAATTAATCCAACATGCTCCTAATTCATGCCTTGTAAATAGTGGACAAGCTGTGGGAGATAGGAGGTGTGTTTTTCACCACAGGATTTTTACCCTCTGGCTTGCACTCGTATGCACAGTGTTCATTTTTATTTTTTATGCACTCATGGCATGTGGGTGTCACTGGCTGGGCCAGCTTTAGGCCCATCTCTAGTTGCCCTTGAGAAGGTGTTGGTGAGATGCTTTCTTGACTACTGCAGTCCTCCTCCTGTGGGTAGATCCACAATGCTATTAGAGAGGCAATTTCAGGATTTTGACCCAGCAACAGTGAAGGAAGGTGATATGTTTCCAAGCTAGAATGGTAAGTGGCTTGGAGGGGAACTTGGAGGTCCCAAGTATCTGCTGCCCTTGTCCTTCCAGATGGAAGTGGTTGTGGGTTTGGAAGGCGCTGCCTGAGGATCTTTGGTGAATTTCTGCAGTGCATCTTATAGACAGTACACACTGCTGCTACTGAGCATCGGTGCTGGAGGGAGTGGATGTTTGAGGATGCTGTACCAATCAAGTGGGCTACTTTATCCTGGATGGTGTCAAGCTTCTTGAGTGTTGTTGGGGCTGCACTCATCCAGGCAACTGGGGAATATTCCATCACACTCCTGATTAGTGCCTTGTAGATGTTGGTCAGGCTTTGAGGAGTCGGTATGTGAGTTACTTACCGCAGTATTCCCAGCTTCTGACCTGCTCTTGTAGCCACTGAGTTTATGAGGTGAGTCCAGTTGAGTTTCTGATCAATGGTAACCCCAGGATGTTGATAGTGGGGGATATAGTGATGGTAACACTGTTGAATGCCAAGGGGTTGTAGTTAGATAGTGTCTTGTTAGTGAGGGTCATAGCCTGGTTTTTGTGTGGCGCGAATGCTACTTGCCACTTGTCAGCCCTAGCCTGGATATTGCCCAGATCTTGTTGCATTTAAACAAAGACTGATTCAGTATCTGAGGAGTCACAGATGGCGCTGAACACTGTGCAATCATCAGTGAACATCCCCACTTCTGATCTTATGATGGAAAGAAGGTCATTGATGAAGCAGCTGAAGATGGTTGGGCCTAGGACACTGCCCTGAGGAACTCCTGCAGAGATGCCCTGGAGCTGAGATGACTGACCTCCCACAACCACGACCATTTTCCTATATGTCAGGTATGACAGATGTAACTGCAGCTGGCAGATTAGTGAGGATGAGGTTAAGTATGTTTTTCCCTCTTGTTGGTTCCCTTATTTTGTGCCCTTGCCAGCCTCAGTTCTTCCTCCAAGCATTGTTCAACGTGGAGGAGTACTGATTCGTCAGGTGAGGGAGGATGGTACGTGGTAATCAGCAGGAGGCTTCCTTGTTCATATTTAACCTTAAGTCATGGGACTTCATGGCGTGTGGAGTCAATATGGAAGACTCCCAGAGATACACCCTCCCGACTGTATACCACTGTGCCGCCCCCTCTGCTGGGTCTGTCCTGCCGGTGGGACAAGACATATGCAGAGATGCTGCTGGTGGTGACTGGAACATTGTCTGTAAGGTATGAGTTTGTGAGTGTGACTATTTCAGGCTGTTGCTTAACTAGCCTGTGAGCAGGCTCTCCCAATTTTGGCACTAACCCCCAGATGTTAGTGAGGAGGACTTTGCAGGGCCAACTAGGCCGTTTCTGTCATTGTATTTCCGATGTCTAGGTCAATGTCAGGTGATCTGCCTGGTTTAACTTTGAGACATTGTACCGAATGGTACAACTGAGTGGCTTGCTGGCCATTTCAAAGCGCAATTGAGAGTCAACCACACCGCTGTGGGTTTGGAGTCACATGCAAGCCAGACTGAGTAAGGATGGCAGGTTTCCTTCCCTGAAGGACATTAGTGAGCCAGATAGGTTTTTTCTGACAATTGACAATGATTTCATAGTGATGAGTAGATTCTTAATTCTACATTTTTATTTGTTGAATTCCAATTCTGCCATCTGTCATAGTGGGATTTGAACCTGGGTCCCCAGAACATTAGCTGAGTTTCTGGGTTAATAGTCTAGTGACAGTATCACTAGGCCATTGCCTACCCCAGCCCCTTGACGCCCATTGATTCCAGTTTTGCTAGGGCTCCTTGACACCACTCTCAGTTGAATGCAGCCTTGATGTCAAGAGCTGTCACTCTCACCTCACCTCTGGAATTCAGCTCTTTTATCCATGTTTGAACCAAGGCTGTAATGTGGTCAGGAGCTGAAAGACCCTGGTGGAACCCAAAATAGGTTTCAGTAAAAAGGTTATTGCTGCTCATGACACCTTCCATTATTTATTGGTGATCACGAGTAGGTTGATGGGAAAACAATAGGCCAGGTTGAATTTGTCCTGCAGGACATTCCTCGGCAATTTTCCACAATGTTGGATAGTTGCCTGTGCTGTAACTATACTGGAAGAGATTTTCTAGGGGATCAGTAAATTCTGAGGAAAAGTTTTAAGTACCATTGGCAGAACATTGTGAGGACCCATCGCCTTTATGGAAACCAACACCTCTAACAGTTTCTTGATATCACATGGATGAATCAAATTCACTGAAGACTGGTATCTGTAATGCTGGGGCCTTTTAGAAGAGGCTGAGATGGATCATCCGCTTGACACTTACGGCTGGAGATTGCTGCAAGCATTTCAGCTTTATCTTTTGCATTGATGTGCTGGGCTCTTCCATCATTGTGGAGTTTCCTCCTCCAACTGCCCACCACTATTCATAATAGGATGTAGCAGAGGTTAACCCTGATCCTTAAGTCTGTCTACCACATGCTGTTATGCTGTTTAGCACACAAGTTGTTAGGTAGTTTCACCGAATGACACATCATTTCTAAGTCTGCCTGGTGCTGCTCCTGGCATGCCCTCCTGCATTCTCCATTGAACCAGGAATTATTCCCTGGTTTGATGGTAGTGGTTGAGTGTGGGATATGTCGGGTCATGGCCATGCTGGAGTTCAAATCTGCTGCTGTTGATGGTCCACAGCGCCTCTTGGATGCCCTGTCTTGGGTTGCTAGATCTGTTCAAAGTCTGTCCCATTTAGCACAGTGATAATGCCACACAACACAATGGAGGTTGCTCTCATTGTGAAGGCAGGACTTTGTCTGCATGATCACTGTGCGATGATCTCTCTTATCCAAACTGTCATGGACAGATGCAGCTGCAGCTGGCAGATTGGTATTTTTTTCCCTCGTTGATTCCCTCACCACCTGCTGCAGACCCAGTCTAGCAACTATGTCCAATTGAACCTGGTCAGCTTGATCAGTAGTACTGCTGCTGAGCCCCTCTTTGTGGTGGACATTGAAATCCCCCTCCCAGAGTACACTTTGTCCCCTTTCCTCACTGAGTACTTCCTCCAAGTGTTGTTCAGCATAGAAGAGAGTTATTCATCAGCTGAGGGAGGATGGTATGTGGTAATCAGCAGGAAGTTTCCTTGTCCATGTTTAATCTGAAACTATGAGACTTCATGGGGTCTGGAGTCAATGTTGGGGACTCCTACAGTAACCTCTTCACAACCGTATTCTACTGTGCCACCACAGTGTGTTATGTCTGGGACATAGTCTGTAAGGCATGATTCAACAGAGCTTCATGAAAGGGAGATCATGTCTGACTTGGAAAAAGTCTCAGCTGGAGTGAATGGAGGGGAATCAGTACATGTGTTATATTTGGACTTCTAGAAAGTGTTTAACAAGGTATCAAATGAAAGATTGGGATAAAAGATAAGAGTCTGTTGTGTTGGAGTAGTATATTGGCATTGGGAGAGAATTGGCTAAGGTAGCAGCAAGTGAGGATAAGGGGTTCTTTTTCAGACTGGTGATCCGTGACCAGTGGGTTTCCACAGGGATCAGTTCTGTTACCGCAATTAATTACTTGGAGGAAATAAACTAATACACTATAGCCAAATTTGCAGGTGACACAAAAAAGGTGGAAAGGGAAGTTGCATCAGGGATAGAGATAGTGGGCAATAAGTAGGCAACAAGTCGGCAAATGGAATATATTATTGGAATATGTGCTGTTCCGCAAGGGTCAGTGTTGGGACCATAACATTTCGCTTTATACACTAAAGATCTAGATGGAGGAAAGGTAGGCATTCTGGCTAAGCTTGCAGACACTACAAAGATTGGTGGAGGGACAGGTAGTATTGAGGAGGTAAGAAGGCTGAAGAAGGATTTAGACAGGTTCAGAGAGTGGGCAAAGGAATGGCAGATGGAGTACAATGTGGGAAAGTGTGAGGCCATGCACTTTGGTAAGAAGAATAAGAGCATGGACTATATTCTAAGTGGGGAGAAAATTCAGAAGTCTGAAGTGCAAGAAGACTTGGGAGCTCTAGTCCAGGATTCTCTCAAGGCAAACTTGCAGGTTGAGTTAGTAGTCAGGAATGCAAATGCAATGTTGGCATTTTTTGTGAGAGGAGTTGAATATAAAAGCAGAGATGTACTACTGAGGCTTTATAAGGCTCTGGTCAGGCCACATTTAGAGAATTGTGTGCAGTTTTGAGCCCCACATCTCAAGAAGGATGTACTGGCCCTGGAGCAGGTTCAGAGGAGGTTCACAAGGATGGCCCCAGGAATGGAAAGCTTAACATATGAGGAACATTTGAGGATTCTGGGAATATACTCATTGGAGTTTAGAAGGATGAGGGGGGATCTACTTGAAACTTACAGAATACTGAATAGCCTGGACAGAGTGATGTGGGATGTTGGGAAGATGTTTCCATTGGCATGAGAGACTAGGACCCGAGGGCAGAGCCTCAGAGTAAAGGGAAAACCTTTTAGAATGGAGATAAGGAGAAACTTCCTCAACCAGAGAGTGGAGAATCAATGGAATTCGCTGCCACAGAAGGTTGTGGAGACCAGGTCATTGAGTACATTTAAGACTGAGATAGTTAGGTTCTTGATTATCAAGGGGATCAAGGATTACGGGGTGAATGGAGTTGAGGAACGTATCGGCCATGATTGAGTGGTGGAGCAGACTCGATGAGCCGAATGGCCTAATTTCCGCTCCTATGTCTTCTGGTCTTATGGTCTTATAGAAATTGTGAAGTTGATCATTTTAGAAGGGAGAACAAAAGAACAAGGTATTATTTAAATGGAGAAAAATCATAGAACACTGCAATGCAAAGTGACTTGGTGATGCTTGTGCACGAAACATAGGAAGCTAGCACACAGGTCCAGTAGCTAATCAAGAAGGCTATTGGAATATTGGGCCTTATTACAAAGGGGGTCAGAGTATAAGAATAGGGAAATCTTACTGCAACTGTACAAGGTGCTCATGAGACCACATCAGAAGTACTGAGAGAAGTTTTAGTCCCCATTTTACAAAAAGAGACTATTTCATTAGAGTCATTTTAGAGAAGGTTCACAACAGGCCAAGCAGCATCAGAGGGGCAGGAAGGCTGATGTTTCGGACCTAGACCCTTCTTCTCCCCATTTCTGAAGAAGAGTCTAGGCCCGAAATATCAGCCTTCCTGCCCCTCTGATGCTGCTTGGCTGTTGTGTTCATCCAGCTCTACACCTTGTTATCTCAGATTCTCCAGCATCTGCAGTTCCTACTATCTTAGAGAAGGAGCACCCCGGTATGGAGGGATGTTATGAGCAAAGGTTAAGCAGGTCGGGATTCTGTTCACTGGAGTTTAGAAGATGAGAGGTGATGTCATTGAAACATATAGGATTCTTAAGAGGCTTGACAGGGTAAATGCTGAAAGGATGTTTCCCTCATGGAACAGTGTAGGACCATAGGACATTGCCTCAGAATTAAGGGTTGACTGAGAAGAGAAGGGATTTCTTTTCCCATGATGTTATGAATCTTTGAAACTCCTCGCCCTGGCAAGCTGTGTGAGAGAACAGAGTCCTCGTGTATATTTAAAACCGAGATAGATTCCTGATCTGTCGAGGAAGCAAGGGTTATGGTGCAAGGGCAGAAGAGTGTGTATGAGGAGTTGTGGAATAGCCATGATCTAAATGAATGGTGTAGCAGGCTAAATGGGGCCAAATGGCCTAATCCTGTTCCTGGTTCATGGTCTTTTGTCTTTTACACCATATACCACCTTCTCAAACCCCTTGACCCTCTAACTCCCATCCTATCACTCATGTCAAGAGTAAGGAACTGATAGATTGAGATTGACAATACAACAGTATTTGCTGCTAACTCACCTTTATTTCCCTCTCTCTGCATGCCATCCCTAGTCCGTAATCCCAGAATTGAAGCCTGCAACCACCAGAATTGAAGCCTGCAACCACCAGAAGAAATCTGGTGCAAGATCAGTCCTGGAAAAACCTGATCTGGGACACGGCACAACCATCCTAATGTGGAAGGTTGCTCACATTTTTGCTCCTTCCACCAGTCTCAGTAGAAATCACTTATCTTCCCTCCTCAATACCATCATGTCAGGTTGCTTCAAGGATCTATCCTTACCCCTGTCCCCAAACCCTTCTCACCTGTATACTCGTGCATTGATATCAGAGGCAGAGGCAGTTTTTACAAGAATGCTGAGAAAATGGAGATTTAATTCCCCATAGTATTTCCCCCAACTCAGCTGCCTGTTGAAAATTAAAGCGTGAGTGAATCTCAATTGCCACTGAGGTTAGCTCTGAGTTGGTGATTTCCACCGAACGGCTGCTGTATCTTTGGAACAAAAACAAAGTTGCTGGAAAAGCTCACAGCAGGTCTGGCAGCATCTGTGAAGGAAAAGAACAGAGTTAACGTTTTGGGTCCGGTGACCCTTTCTCAATACTTGGACCTGAAACGTTAACTCTGTTTTTTTCCTTTACAGATGCTGTGAGCTTTTCCGGCGACTTCTGTTTTAGTTCCTGATTTACAGCATATGCAGTTCTTTCGGTTTTTATTACCGTTGTAACTTTGTCAGCAAATTGGAGGAAACCTAGTTTATTGCAGAATTTGTCAAAGTTATAAAACTGGACCAGGAGCAACCCTGTGATCATCATATGCATTTGAAAAGTGGTTTATTGAAAAGGTCAAACTCTCACTCTGCTTCACTTTGACTTCAGATCAGGCCCCATTTCTGGAGTTGGGCTATATTAACATTTTAAAGCCATGACAGGTGCATAATGAAGTGCTTTGCATCAACCCTATTATTTTGAAATGAGTACATTCTAATTATCTTGTTCCTGGCTGGTAAGGGCGGGGTGATATGTTTGAAAGCAATAAATGCATGAGTGGACATCCTTGTGACTGTGCAGGTCATTGTATGCAATGTCATCCTCCGTGAATTACAGAATCTGTATGACTAAGAAGAAAGAGAGCATTGCAGTCATTTCATTTAGCTTTAACTGGTTAAAAAAAATTGCAAGGGATTTCGAGCCAGCAAGAATGAGAGAGGAGAAGGAAAGTTGTCAAAACAATTTTGTTCATCACTTTAGCTTCAAGGTCATGCTGCCAAAATGCGTGCTACAGAAAAGGTCACCTAATACATTGCAACCCACACACACACATTCACAGGCTTACATGCTGACCTTAAGTATTTAGACTTCAGTTTTTCTTCTTCTCTGAGAGACCAAAGCTGGGAAAAAAGACTCTGCCGGGAGCCAACATGGTAAGACCCTGAGATGGGGTGAGGTGGGGACAGAGTGTTAAAAACATTGGAAACCTTGAATGGGGCGACCCAAATCTCAGCTGTCTGAGTCCCACAGATCCCGATCCTGAATCCCACAGATACTGAACCTGAATCCCACAGATCCCGATCCTGAATCTCACAGATACTGACCCTGAATCCCTCAGATCCCGATCCTGAATCCCACAAAGACCAATCCTGAATCCCACAGATACCGATCCTGAATCCCGCAGATCCCGACTTGAATCTCACAGATCCCGATTCTGAATCCCACAAATCCCGATCCTGAATCCTATAGATACCGAACCTGAATTTCACAGATACCGATCCTGAATCCCACAAATTCCAATCCTGAATCCCCAGATCCTGATCCTGAATCCCACAGATACCGATCCTGAATCCCGCAGATACCAAACCTGAATCCGAAATATACCGATCCTGAATCTGAAAGATACTGATCTTGAATCCTACAGATACCGATTCTGAATCCCACAGATACCGAACCTGAATCCCCCAAATACCAATCCTGAAACCCACGGATACCGAACCTGAATCCTACAGATACTGACCCTGAATCCCTCAGATCCCAATCCTGAATCCCACAGATAACGATCCTGAATTCCACACTGCCAGCTTAGACCCAGGTTGCTTGACAGCAGCAGGCTAGTCCGTAATCAACAGGCATCCTGTCTCTTCTGATATAAGTGCAGAATTGAAGCCTGCAACCACCAGAAGAAATCTGGTGCAAGATCAGTCCTGGAAAAACCTGATCTGGGACACGGCACAAAAGACCAGATTACAGCATGTCTCTGACTACACCCTGTGAAAATCCTGAAATGGCAGCAAGACCCTGGCTGCCTGGTTCACAGCATCTAACTGGGATTTAGTTAATAGCTGAGCTTTCGTAAACAGGGCTCCAAATACATTTCTAAGTGGATGGCTGTGAGATTCTGCAGAAGTCTACTGTGGGTCCCTGGAATGGTTCATTGGTGTAGAAATGGAGGACTGTTTCACTTTCAGACCAAGTGGGGTTCCTCTCTTTGTATATGCGAACCCAGAGTTAGGGTTAGCCAGTAAAGCGGAGGCAGTAGATATAGTATATTTAGATTTTCAGAAAGATTTTGATAACGTGCCACACATTAAGCTACTTAATAAGGTAAGTGCCTGTGGTATTGCAGAACTGTGTATTGATTTGATCTGATTTGATTTATTGTTGTCACATGTAACTAAGTACAGTGAAAAGTTTTGTTTTGTGAGCAGAACAGGCAGATCATAGTAAGTAAGGACATACAGATCAGAGGGTGCTTAGATAGAGCAACAAGGCACGCAAGGTCACAGCTGCACAGAAGCTGCATGAATAGAGGTTTGGTTAACTAATAGAAGAGAGAGAGTTAGGATAATGTGGAGGATTTTGAGGATGGCAATCTGTAACTCATAGCGTGCCATAGGATTCTGGTTTGGAGCCACAGTTATTGACAATGTATGTGAATACTTTGAATGAAGTAGGTGAATGTACTTTACGGGGATATAGACAGGCTGAACGAGTCAGCAAAAGCTCGGTTGATGGAATATGATGTGTGGTTTTCCCCTTTGGCAGGAAGATTAGAGGAGCTGGATCTTATTTACAAGGAGAAACACTACAGAAAGCCAAAACGCCGAAGGATTTGGGAATGCATAAGCCACAAAATAGCTAGTATACAAGTTCAGTGATTAACAAGAAGGTGAATGGAATGCCGGCCTTTATTTCAAAAGGGCTGGAGCTTAAAAACAGGGAAATCTTGCTAAAATTATACAAAGCGCCAATCATACCACAACTGGAATACAGCAACCAATTTTGAGTCTCTTGTCTAAGAAAATAAATATTGGCATTGGAGTCAGTCCAGAGCAGTCCACTAGGCTGATCCTGCGTATGGGAGGCTATCTTATGGTGAAAGGTTGAGAATAGGTTGGCCCTATACTCATTGGAATGTATAAGAATGAGGGATTTCTGTATTGAAACATACAAAATTCTTAGGGAAGTTGACTGAGTAGATACTGAAAGGTTATTTCACTGTATGGGAGAGTCTAGGACAACAGGGCATAATCTCCTCACAGAGTTGCACATTTAAGGCAAGATGAGGAATTTCTTCTGTCAGACAGTAGTGAATTTGTGGAGTTCTTTACCACAAAGTGCCGTAGAGGTGGGATTATTAAGTATATTGAAGGCTGAGATAGACAATTTTTAATTTTTTTAATTCAAGTGCTATGGTGGAATTGAGAACTATCAGGCCAGCCATGATCTCATTGACTGGCTGAGCAGATTCATTCTGTTAAATGGCCTACTTGTGGTCCTACATCTTCTAGCCCTTGGGTAGTTGGGAGATAAAAGAAACAATTATCCAGGACACCCTGAAGCGCTTCCAACATTGCTGGTCAGTCTTCTGCAGATAGATGAAATATTCAGATCGCCATCTTTCTCTATGATTTTCATGTCACCAGCTTGCACCATCATTCCTACCATAGTCCAACAGTCAGTGTTTCACTCCTGATCTCCACAACCATCACATCATTCACAGGATGTAGCATCCTAAGCAGCTTCAATGGGGCAGTCTGTGCATGGCATATGCATCGTGGCAGGGCATGTTACCACTGAATGAATGGGCAATGCACCTTCCCATACTCAACAACCATCTTGTCTTCAGGGAGCTTGAAGCAAAACCATTCGAATGTGTCCTTTAGCAAGATGATGCTGTAAAAAACTAGCCCACTTAACCACCAGATTCTTGCCTGCATTCTCCTTTTGTGGCAATGGTATCCAGTCGAAATGCCAGACTATGCAATCCATGCGATGGTATCTACATGAAATTTACCTCCCTTGCTGCATTTCTAGCTGAAGGATCATGGCATGGTAATATGGCAAAAATGTACTGAGTCTCAATGAGTTTGGGAGCTCCCATTGGAATTTGCGAGTAGCGCACTATACTAGCAATTGAGGGCAGCTGCATCTGATGGTCCATGCACTGGACTCCTCACTCCTAAAGGCACCTTCAGTTGGCCAAAACATGCAAGGTGCAACTCCAAGCACACTCCTCCTTCCCATTAAAACTCTCGCCAGTTTCAGCGTAATATTTTCTAGATTGAAAGAGCCTTGTGCAGCTAACTCAGATGAAGACACAATGAGATTCTGCTTGTGAATTTGGCTGTTCGAATGCCACTTCCTACCTCTACCTCCATCCCTGTTGTCCCATTGGCCTCCTAGGCCTCACTGGAGCTGTGCGCTGGAAATCAAGCCCCAGTGTTCCCACAATGATCGCAAATGTCTTTTTTAAAAAAAAATCAAAGAATGCTGAGTCCCCAGTTACCGGTCGATAAATTCATGTTAACTGAAAACACAGACTGGGTTTAATGAAGAGCTACTATTAATCCCTTCCTCCCACCCCAAGCCGCACCTCCATTTCCTACCTACTAACCTCATCCCACCTCCTTGACCTGTCCGTCTTCCCTGGACTGACCTATCCCCTCCCTACCTCCCCACCTATACTCTCTCCACCTATCTTCTTTTCTCTCCATCTTCGGTCCGCCTCCCCCTCTCTCCCTATTTATTCCAGTTCCCTCACCCCATCCCCCTCTCCGATGAAGGGTCTAGGCCCGAAACGTCAGCTTTTGTGGTCCTGAGATGCTGTTGAGCCTGCTGTGTTCATCCAACCTCACATTTTATTGCCTCAGAATTTAACCTGATGTGCCTCTGAAATCTTAAACTGTCAGCTGCAAGTGCACAGAGAAAATTGAACATAGCTTTAAGTGGCACTTGATATCCCTAGCACTGGCTTGTCATCTCTTGTTCAGCAGAACGCTGTTAGGAGATATTAATTGAAGCACTGTACATCTTCATTAATGAGCAAAAACAGTCAATTCATTTGTTAGTCAGAATCTCAATGATTGTCTGGGTCATTCTTCAACTCCTCCAGCAAAGCATCATCTTATGCTAAGCGCGGAGTAAATTGGGATTGAAGGTCATGGCCTCCCCTACGCCAACCCAGTAGCTTTTCAGCACATAATGTATCCTGGGAATATCACTCTCACAATTCTTTGTAAAATGTCTTATTCTGTAGCCTGCTTATTCTTGTATCAGAGATAATGGGAACTGCAGATGCTGGAGAATCCAAGATAATAAAGTGTGAAGCTGGATGAACACAGCAGGCCAAGCAGCATCTCAGGAGCACAAAAGCTGACGTTTCGGGCCTTGACCCTTCGTCAGGGTCTAGGCCCGAAACGTCAGCTTTTGTGCTCCTGAGATGCTGCTTGGCCTGCTGTGTTCATCCAGCTTCACACTTTATTAGCCTGCTTATTCTTCATGTTTTCCACACCCCATTGCATTTAGAAACAGAAATTTGTTTATGAATAGAATGAAAAAGAACAAAAGAGAAGTACAACATAGGAACAGGCCCTTCAGCCCTCCAAACCTGTGCTCCTCCAGCATCTGCAGTTCCCGTTATCTCTGAAGCTTTTGTGCTCCTGAGATGCTGCTTGGCCTGCTGTGTTCATCCAGCTCCACACGTTGTTATCTCTGATCATCAAGCCTGACTAACCTAAAAAACAAACCTTCTGCCCTTGTTCAGTTTGTATCCCTCTAATTCCCCCTATTCACATTACCATCCAGATGCCTCTTAGTTTGAGGTTGGTTTTGCTGAGACCAGGGCCGTAATTTAAACTTTTCTTTTGAAAGGGAGACATTCAAACCAATATAAGTGCTAGAAAATCAGAAGTGAGCCAAGGGAGAAAGAGGGAGGGTGAAAGACTAGAATAAAATATATTATGGTGGCTGTTCAGTCTATCCCCAACCCTGTGTCTGCTGAAGGATCTCTGCATCTTGTCCTTCTATCCTAGAACACCCTGCAACTTTCCCAGAAAATGCACAGACATTTCTGATATCAGGGACTTTGCAAGCAGTTCCCTGTAATGCAAATATGTGTAGCCATTAACACATCTAACTCTCGTCTCGTAGATTAATTCCAGTACATCCAACATAGCCCAGCAATGGTTTCTCTATCCTTCTTCACCAAATCCTGGGCCTTCCAAGGATTTGCTCTTAGCTTCCTTGCCTTTCTCATGTACATGTTGCCCTTCAACAGTCCCTCCAAAAAGAGTGGGGATGTGGGAAAAGACTTGAGGGCGGTGGGACGGTGTGGTAGGGGAGAACAGCTTTTGACAGGGCATTGTGCTGATGAACAAAGGCAGGGATAGAAATGACAGTCCCCAGTACTGCTTCTGGCTCAGGTCTCTGGCCCCTGACTGGAGAACAGTGGCCATGCCCCTAAACCAGGTCCCCATAAATTCCCCTTGTCCCTGCCCCAGTGAAGAATCTACAGTGAGGAATCACCCAGAAGTAATAATGTTTAACAGTAGGACCCTTTCACAGACAATTGAATTGGGTGTCTTCCAAGATAATAAAATGTGAGGCTGGATGAACACAGCAGGCCAAGCAGCATCTCAGGAGCACAAAAGCTGACGTTTCAGGCCTAGACCCTTCATCAGAGAGAGGGATGGGGAGAGGGAACTGGAATAAATAGAGAGAGAGGGGGACGCGGACCGAAGATGGAGAGTAAAGAAGATAGGTGGAGAAAGTATAGGTGGGGAGGTAGGGAGGGGATAGGTCAGTCCAGGGAAGACGGACAGGTCAAGGAGGTGGGATGAGGTTAGTAGGTAGAAGGGGGTGCGGCTTGGGGTGGGAGGAAGGGATGGGTGAGAGGAAGAACTGGTTAGGGAGGCAGAGACAGGTTGGACTGGTTTAGTAGGTCTACCTACTAACCTCATCCCACCTCCTTGACCTGTCCATCTTCCCTGGACTGACCTATCCCCTCCCTACCTCCCCACCTATACTCTCTCCACCTATCTTCTTTAGTCTCCATCTTCGGTCCACCTCCCCCTCTCCCCATCCCCCTCTCTGATGAAGGGTCGAGGCCCGAAACGTCAGCTTTTGTGCTCCTGAGATGCTGCTGGGCCTGCAGTGTTCATCCAGCCTCACATTTTATTATCTTGGAATTCTCCAGCATCCGCAGTTCCCATTATCTCTGAATTGGGTGTCTGCCTGACCTTATAGCAGCATGCTGATGGCATAGACACAAGTCCAACTTGGGTTATGAAGTGAGGCCAGTTGTCTTGGAGGAGGAGGCACTAAACTGGGTATGGCCCAACATGGGATTCCCAGCATTGGGGAAGGAGGAACTGATTCATAGAGGGAGGGACCTTGTGTGTCGAGAGACTTTCTCAAGTACACAGCTGACATCAGTCAGTTGCTGAGCGTCCATCACTGGGATGGGCTGTGATGGCCATGAGAGATGATGAAGGTAACAGGATAACCAGATAAAGTGGTTAAGTATGCATATGAGATACTTGCCTGTCGCAGATAGATTGCTAACTTGGCCAAACAGCAAGAGATGCTGGGTACATTGGACATGTAAAACTCTGAAATCGCAAAATTCACACACCAGATACAGTGCAAACATGGCAGCCAGGTGCTAATGGAATTAGTATAATGTAAAAGGCAGCAATTATCCTGGATAGACAGACCCTCAACAACTTGTCCACGAAACAAAGGATGACCCAGACAGAAAGGCACCAGGTACTACTTCACTAAGAAACTAACAGTGGCATGCCATAAAAACGATTGACTCGTGTTTCAAACTATTAAGTAGGACCCCCTGAACGGCAAAAATATAGAAAGTACCAGAAAACTATCTGAAAAGGTTTGGAAAGAAGGTTCAGCTACAGGCCAATCTCTTGAATTTTTTGGAGGCCTTCTGAGGAGACCAGCTGACAATCCGGGGAGATAGAGAGAGAGAAAAGAGAAAGCAACTTTGCAGACTCAGAGATAGAGCCGGAGAGACAGCGGCTGCATAAATCCGCAAGACATTTTGGGGGCATTGTAACCTTAAGGTGCCGGATAGAATTAGAGATAGTATATTTAGTTTTGAAGATTATTGTAACAAGTTGTGACTGTTTTATATGGTACTTGCTTGTGTTTGTAGTGATTTGATTGCTTCTGTATTGTGGGACACCTGGGCAAATGCATTCTGAACATTCTGGTTGGAATTGCCTAACTTGTTTTAAGGAGCAGATAGACAACATGCCTTCATTAGTTGAGGCATAGAGTTTAAGAGCTCTATGCTGGAATTGTATAAACATTGATTAGACCACAGCTAAAGTAGTGTGTGCAGTACTGAAATCCACATTATAGGACTGGAGAGGGTGCAGACATCTGTTGCCTGGGATGGATAGTATTAGTGATTAAGAGAGATTGGACTGACTGGGGTTGTTTTCCTTGGAGGAGAGCAGGCTGAGGGGGGAATGTGATTGAAATGTATAAAATTATGAGGGGTATAGACAGAAAGAAACTTTTGCCCCTGGGGGAACGTTCAGTGACTGGAGCATAGTTCTGAGGTAAGGGGCAGGAGGCAATGTGAGGAGTTTTTTTTCAACCAGAATCTGTTGGCAATCTGGAAGTCAAACTGCCTGTAAAGGAGATATAGACAGGAACCCTCATTATATTTACAAAGTATTTATATTTACATTTGCAGTGCCAAGGTATACAAAGCTATGGGCCAAGGGTTGGAAAATGGGACCAGAATAGTTAGGTGCAGGCTTCTGACTGGTGCAGGCTCGATGGTCTAACGGGCCTTTTTCTGTGCTGTGGATCTCAATAACTCTGGAATCTGTGTGCAGAGGGGTGAAATGACAAGAGTGCTGGGAGTGGCTTAGTCAGCCAGCCAGAGGAGCTGGAATGGGGTCAGATTCTGCATTTTCGCAGACCATGAGGCACCAGACAATGGTTCAGGTAACCTGGCATACAATATACAATGCAGTAGATAACCAATGTGCAATTACATCAATGCATTATACCAGCTTAACAGATGATCTATGAGGTAGTGTGTCTGAGATCCACAAATGTTTTTACTAAACGTCGCTCTGGTATCTACTCCCTAAGTGGTGTGTTAAACAAATTCTAGGACACTGTAAGGGTGAGATGTGTTGTATGGAACAATTTATGCTGTCTTAGGCACTCCAGATTGTGTAAAGTAAATGGAATGTACTGGTAAGTGGAAAGTTTGAAATTAAGCCCATTGATGGTTTTAAGGCTTGAAGTGGAAAGCAGAGAGATGCTTGATTAAGCGTTTGGCTTGTGAGTCTGCAGCATGTACCAGTCAAAATACAAGAACACAAATTTCTGTGTAGTTTCAGAACACCAGCCGCTTTTGGACATGTGATAAGATTTTTAATGAGGAAATTCAGGATTAACCCTTTTGCCTCAGTCCTGCTTCCTGATATTTTGGAACCTTTTTGTGATTTACTCTCTGAGTTCCTGCAGTGGACTCATTTGATTCCATGTACCAGTCAATCCAGTACCAAAGTAAACACTTGACTCCTGCTCCATTGGACCACAGTTAAGTTAGTTCACAATATGTGCGGCACAGCCCCTATCCTTATCAACTGAGCCCCTATCCTTATCTAACTGCTAGATACTTTGTGACGTTGTGATTTTTTTTCACTCTTTCTCTTTTGGCTTTTTTTTTCTACCGAAACCTGAGCTCAGTCTTGACTGCCTGCTACTTAGACAATCTGAAGATTTTTGGATCTCATAAGTTTCCGCCATATTTCAACTACTGCAGCATTTAAGGGTTTTTCCCATGGCCATAAGTCAACTTGAACTTTGCTGCAGCTTGAATGATGGAAAAATTAGATACAACAACAGTAAAATTGCCACCGATGTTATGCACAATCCTTGCAAAGAATTTATAGGCGGTCCTGGGACTTTAAGATATCTTTGACGATTACTTATAAGATGAGCTGACTTTTCATAAGCTGTGTGGAACCTCCTTAATTGGCCAATGTTGGCGGTACGGTGACTCAGTGATTCGCACTGTTGCCTCGTGGCACCAAGGACCGAGGTTTGATTCTACCCTATGGATAGACTGTCTGTATGGAGTTTGCACATTCTGCTTGTGTCTGTGTGGGTTTCCTCCAGATGTTCTGGTTTCCTCCTACAGTCCAAAGATGTACAGGTTAGGTGCATTGTCTATGCTAAATTGCCCAGAGTACCCAGGGATGTGTAGATTAGGCAAATTAGCCATGGGATATATGCAGGGTTACAGTGATAGGGTAGGGGGTGGGCCTGGGTAGGATGTTCTTCAGAGGGTCAGTGTGAATTCAATGGGTGGAATGGCCTGCTTCCATACTGTAGTGATTCCATGATTCTTTATGTAGTATTGCCCTGACTGCTGCAACCTTATGGTATCCATATAGAGACATGTTGCAAGATCTAAGCTGGGAACTAAATTTTCCAGAGTGTGTAACCTTTGAAAACAACAGGCAGGAATAGATGGGCAGTGGCTAGCTTTACTCATACAAGATGGGCTCATATGAAAGGAAGAAACTATCTCTGGTTGGATGATATAAGATCCATACAGAGAGTTAAGAAATAATAAGAGGAAGAAGTCATTGACGGGAGTAACCTATAGGCCTCCTAATTAAGAGAACATGAAGGCATGTAGAAAAGGTGGGCACATTAATCATGGGTGACTTTATCCTTCACATAGATTGGGAAAATCAAATTCACAAAGGGACCCACATGCAGAAATTCATAGAATGTATTTAGGACAGTGTTCTAGAAGAATATATTATGAGCCCAACCAGGGATCAGATTAATTTGAGCCTGGTAGAATATAATGACCAGGCTCAATAAAGGTGCTCAGAGTTGAAGACCCCGTAGGGAGCACTGAACGAAACATAATCAAATTTGGCCCTTAGTTTGCGAGGGAGAAACTCAGGTCCGACGTAACTTCAATTGAGAGTGATTACATGGAATATAGTTGACTGTGGTGGGCTGGGTAAGGAGTTTAATCAAAGCAGCAATTGAGGAAAAATGGCAGATGTTAAGAAACTATTTCATGGCTCACAGCAAAGATACGTCCCAATGATGAAGGAGGAATGTAGGAAAGGGAAAGGAAGAAATGATTGATCGCAAACAAAAATCTTCATTTTTGTGTACACGTTAACTCAACCTCAACTTCATCAGAAGAGTGGTGAGGATTGCTAATCTTCCAGAAAATAACCAGTCTAGAAGCAAACAGCTTCCAAACACTGGTCAAGGGACAAACCATTATTGACCAACCAGACAGGTGTAGCTATTGAAGGCTTCACTGGAATAAAATCAACATACTGTGAATGTTGGAAATCCGAAATGGAAACAGAAAGTGCCAAGGAAACCCAGCAGGTCTGTGGAGAGAAAGCAGAGTTAACATTTTGAGTCCAGTGCCCCTTCTTCAGAACAGAGCCCAACAAGAGTGAAAAACAATTGAACAGACGAAGGGATGGGTAAAAGTCAGTCTGGGAGAATGAAGAGTTGCTAATGAGTAGCTGACAATGGAATTGTGGTAACAACTGATGTGATGACAAGACCTGGTGTTTGGGGTAAGGACATGGGAGAAGGTGCTCAAGCCCTAAAATTATTGATATCAATATTGAGTGCTGAAGGCTGCAGGGACCTCAAAGAGAAAATGAGGTGCTGTTCTTCCAGTTTGAGTTCATTTTCTCTATAGCACCGCGGCAAGCCTGGAACACAGAAGTCAACCGAGGAACAAGATGTTCTGTTGAAATGGCAGGCAACTGGAAGCTCAGGGTCATTTTCAAGGAGCGTACATAGATGTTTTACAAAGTGGTTACTCAGTCTGTGCTTCATCTCCCCAGTGTAGCCCACACTTTGAACAATAAATGTAATAGAGGGGATGGAGTGAAGTGCAGTGTAGGTAAAACGTTGCTTCACCCGGAAGGTGCGTCTAGAGCCTGGGATTGTAGAGAAGATGGAAGTAAATGGGCAGGAGTTACACCATGTTTGTGTTTGCATGGGAAAGTGTCATGGGGCTGTGGGTCTGTGTTGGGAATGGAGGACAAGGAACCAAGGTGTCCAAGAGGGAGCGGTCCCTGCAGAAGGCTGACAAAGGAGGGGAGGGAAATATGTGTCTGGTGGTGACACTCACTGGAGGTGGTGGAAGTGGCAGCTAATGACCCTCTGGATGTTTGGTGCTGGTGGGATGATAGATGAGGATGAGGAGGACCTTCTGGCTGTTGAGGGAAGGAAGAAAGGGGTGACGGTTGAAATGTGGGAAATGAGTTGGCAGATTGACGGCCCTGTCAACCTCAATGATAGAGAACCCTTAGTTGAGGAAAAAGGTGGACACTTTTGGGACCACCTTGTTGAAGTTGGAGTCATCAGAAAAGATATGATGGAGATGGAGGAACTGGGAGGATGGAGTAGAGTCTTTATAAGAAGCAGGATGTGAGGATATATAGTCATAGTAACTGTAGGAGTTGGTGGGTTTGTGTGGATATTGGTGGTCAGCCGTAACCCAGAAGTAGAAATGGAGATGCCAAGGAAGGGAAAGGAGGAGTCAGAGATGGGCCAGGGGAAGGTGACAACAGGTAGAAATTGGAAGTAAAATAGATAAGATAGGAGAGGGAAGCAGCACTGATAGCAACATCAAAAAAAACAGAGAAAGTGTTGTGTTTGGGAGTCAGAATGAGACTGGAAGAAGGAATGTCCCATGTACCCCACAAAGAGACAGGCATAAATGGGGCCCTTACAGGCACTTGCATGGCTAACTGTCTGACCTGAAGAAAATGAGACCATTTAGAGGAGAAGTTGTTCAAAATATTTTTTTTTTTTAGTTTGGGGTTTTGTCTTTTGTAGGTTATTTCTGTTTTGGTTTAATTTCATTTTTAACATGCAGTAAAAGTGTAAAACGGTATCCTCAGCTTGAGAACTGGGCAAAAAATCTATGTAAAGTGACAATCATTCTTATCAATACTGTCTAGATAGACTTATCTAAGCCATGAAGGCTGTTGAGAAGAGATCTATTCAGTTTATTTTTCTACATGTCAGTTCAGTCACTGCATTCTGCAACCTCAGTTGGTCAGATTTGTCCTTCAGGATTTTATCAGCTTGGTCAGTAATGATGCTACTGAGCTATTCTTAGTTACAGACATAGAAAAATTGAAAAAATTTTCTTAAAGAAACAAATGCAAAATCAGATTTTTACGTTATCACACGGTGAGTAGATAGGGTTTAGAATGCACTGCCTGCAAGTATGTTGAAGGCAGGTTCAATTGAGGCATTCAAGAGGAGATTGGATAATGGTTTAAGTAGAAATGACAGGCAGGCTTGCATGATAAAGGCAGAGGAGTGGCACAAAGTTAAAATACTCTGTCAGCCATTGCAGACACAAAGATCCAAAGGGCAAAATTGCTCTGGGACAATTCTGTGATACAGTTAGAGTTCTTGCTACAATTGGTTCTTCTTTCAGCTGGTGTTCAACATGGCATGGCAATGATTCATCAGCAAACTCATCATCCCTCGTTTCTTTGCCTATGTTCTTGACTTCACAGGAACTGGAATTAATGTTGAAGAATTCTAGGGACACTGACTCCTGACTGTCACCAATGTGACCAGACATACCCAGACATGCCAGTGATGGAGACAGATTTGATTTTGTGAGAATGGTTAAGCATTCGACCAGTCTGCAGGGACAACTCTCCTACAAATGCCAATGAGTAGGACTTTGCAAAGTTATCTGAGCTGAGTCTGCCTTTACCGTGCCAAACTCAAACGCCTTGCTTGATGTGAAGTGGGCATAATAATCTTTATTATTAATGTCAGCTGAGAGTGCAGTTAGAAGAAGCATAAAGTGTAATGAGTTTTACAATAAGGAACATAGCTTTCTAGAACAAAGAGGCAGCGATAAATTTGTGTAAAACTCTGGTTCGGCTTAGACTGAAGTATGTATGCATTCAGGATGCCAGACTTTAGGAAGGATGTGAAAGCACAAGAGAGAGTACTGAAAAGATTCATGAGAATGGCTCAAACAAAATGTAGGGAGTTTAGTGAGTTGAGTGAGTTCGATGAGATGGAGAAAGGGGTGTTGTTTCATACTTTTTTTAGTCAACATTGAATTGTTAAGAGCAAAGTGTTATAAATATGAGCAGCACAGTGGCTCAGTGGCTAGCACTGCTGCCTCACAGCGCCAGGGGCCTGGGTTCGATTTCGCCCTCAGGCAACTGTCTGTGTGTAGTTTGCACATTCTCCCCATGTCTGCGTGGGTTCCCTCTGGGTGCTCCAGTTTCCTCCCACAGAGCAAAAGATGTGTAGGCTATTGCCCATAGTGTTCAGGGATGTGTAGATTAGATGGGTTTGGGGAATGGGTCTGGGTGGGATGCTCTGAGGGTCGATGTGGACTTGTAGGGCCAAAAGCCCTGTTTCCACACTGTAGGGGTTCTATGAACTTGCTGGAGTTGTTTGAAGAGGTAATACTGTGCTTTGATTAGGGCAATCCAGATGACGTGGCTTGCGTGGAGTTCCAAAAGGCATTTGATAAAGTACCACACAACAGACTTGTGAGCGAGGTTATAGCTTCTGGAATAAAAGGGGCAGTCACAAAGTGGAATCAGAATTGACTGAGTGATAGGATGCAGAGAGTTCTGGTTCATGAATACTTTCTGAACTGGAATGGAGCTCCCCATGCGTTGATATCAGGAGCCTTGCTTTTCCTGATAAATTTTAACGATCTGGGTTCTGGTGTGCAAGGGATAATTTCAAAGTTTGTCAATGATGCAAAACTTGGACAAATAGTAAATTGTCAAGAGTACAGTACAGACTTCAAAAGCATATTGCCAAGTTGGTGGAGTGGGCAGCTATCTGGCTGACAATTTCAAGGCAGGTGATGCATTTTGGTACAAAAAAAAACATGTAGAGTTAATACAAAACAAAAGGTACCATTCTAAAGGGGTTGCAGGAGCAGAGACATTTAAGTGAATATGCATATTAGTCATTAATGGTGCCAAAAAGATAGAGATGGCTGTTAGAAAAGCATACAATAACTTCAGGTCTATTAATTAGGGCATTCAGTACAAGAGCATGAAGTTGTGCTGAACCCTGTATATTACATTTATTCTGTACAGTTCAGGAAGGCTGTCAATGCATTGGAGAGAGTGCAGAAGAGGTTTATAAGAACAATTCCAGGGAAGAGAAACTTCAGTTCCGAAAACAGTGTGGAGAAGTCGGGACTGTTTCTCTTGGAGAGGAGAGGGCTAAGAAGACACTTGATAGACGTAGATAATAAAATGTGAGGCTGGATGAACACAGCAGGCCAAGCAGCATCTCAGGAGCACAAAAGCTGACGTTTCGGGCCTAGGCCCTTCATCAGAGAGGGGATGGGGTGAGGGTTCTAGAATAAATAGGGAGAGAGGAGGAGGCGGACCGAAGATGGAGAGAAAAGAAGATAGGTGGAGAGAGTATAGGTGGGGAGGTAGGGAGGGGATAGGTCAGTCCAGGGAAGACGGACAGGTCAAGGAGGTGGGATGAGGTTAGTAGGTGCGGCTTGGGGTGGGAGGAAGGGATGGGTGAGAGGAAGAACAGGTTAGGGAGGCAGAGACAGGTTGGACTGGTTTTGGGATGCAGTGGGTGGAGGGGAAGAGCTGGGCTGGTTGTGTGGTGCAGTGGGGGGAGGGGACAAACTGGGCTGGTTTAGGGATGCAGTAGAGGAAGGGGAGATTTTGAAGCTGGTGAAGTCCACATTGATACCATTGGGCTGCAGGGTTCCCAAGCGGAATATGAGTTGCTGTTCCTTGAACCTTCGGGTGGCATCATTGTGGCACTGCAGGAGGCCCATGATGGACATGTCACCTAAAGAATGGGAGGGGGAGTGGAAATGGTTTGCGACTGGGAGGTGCAGTAGTTTGTTGCGAACTGAGCGGAGGTGTTCTGCAAAGCGGCCCCCAAGCTTTGATAGACGTATATTTTTTAAATCATGAGTTGTATGGACAGAATAGATAAAGAGAAACTGTTCTCATTTGTAAGACAACAAAAAACAAGCAGGCACGGATTTAAAGTGATTTGTAAAAGAAGCGTATGCAAGTTGAGAAAAATCTTTTTTTGACAAAGCAAGTACCTAGGGTCTGGAATGCAGTGGAATGTAAGTCTGCTGGAGGCAGGTCCAATCAAAGCATTCAAGAGAGCATTAGATGATTGTTTGAATAGAAACAGTGTGCAGGATAATGGGGAAAGGATAAGTGAGTGGCACTAGTTCACAACATTCTTTTGGAGAGCTGGTGCAGGTGTGATTGGTTGAATACCTTCCATTGTACCATAACAATTCTGTGATTTTGTGATGAAGAAACTCAGTTACAATTGGAGAAGTTGAGACTATTCTTGGAGAAGAGAAGATTAAGGTGAGATTTGATAAATGTGATCAAAATCCTGAGGGCTCTATTCTAAGTACATAGGAAGAACCTTTTTCTTTTGATGGAAGAGTCCAAAATGATAGGACATGGATCAAAAATAGTTAGCAAAAAAGGCAATGGTGACATGAGGAGTAACATTTTCAAGCAGCAAGTGGTTAATATCAAGTGCATGCTGCCTAAGAGCAGGATGGAGGGAGATTCAATTGAGGTATTCAAAAGGGAACTGGATTATGATTGAAAAAGAAGGGATAAAGGAAAAAGGCAGGGTAATGGCATTTTGGTGCATTATTTATTTTGGGAGCTGACATAGGTGTTTCATATCGAATGGCCTCCCTTTCTGCGGTAGCAATTCTGCAAATTTCTTCATCTTTTTCATAGTTTGGTGCGATTGACTAACTTAATAGGCTTTTTTTGGATCCAACCAGGATCAATGTGCCTTCTTTCCCATTAACCGCCCAATCCAAAAACTTTATTGTTACCATATCTAATGTGATCTTCTTATTCCTGATTTTTTTAATCAACTGAATTAAAGTTCACAAACTGCCATAGTAGATTTTGGAATTACGAGGTACCAAGATAGGAATTCAAACCCACGGAAAGTCCAAAAACAGCATGGAATTCCAGACCCTCTGCTACAAAAGGGATTAAAATAAACTTTATCCACATGATCCATCATTCTTTGTTTTAAGACTGAGATAGCTTGATATCTTTAAATATACCGATTGCAATACTCAATTTTCCCATTAGTGATCGTGAAATGTTGTTTTATAACAGTAAATGTTGTTGTAAATTATAACTGTTTTGCAAACAAAATTCCTGCAAAGATTGGAAATGGAAATTTAAACAGTGTGTCATGACTTTAAATTGCAGCTTGTTTTATATCTTCCTTAGTTTGGCAGCATTCTTGAGGTCTGATTGAATGTGCAGTATCTACTAATTATATAGCGTACAAAGCCTGTCATTCTTTGAATTCTGTTTCATGGTAAGTCCACCTGAATGTCAAACCAAATACTAAATGAAGCACAAAAGCATGTCCATTAACAGGGCAGACACTGATTGGAGTTTGCTTCTAACCTAAACTGTGACTGTACCTGTACACAGTGTAATTAAACTGTTTTTCTGATATTCTAACTCACTTCCAAGCTATGAGGAACTCAATGAACTCGAAAGCTAAGCTTGGGCAATTATATAGCATCTTTCGTAGTCATTTGGTATCCCAAGGGAGAACATTATTCTCACTGAAGTATTCATAGTGCACAGTTACTATTTAATGTAGAATACTAACATCAGTAGACTCACCCAAGTAGTCATATGGTAATGAATGTTGTGATGTTGATTAATTGTAAGTAATAGTATGGATTCTGGACGATACCTCATTTGCTGTTCTCCAATATAGTAGCAGGAAATGATTTGCATCCAGCTAAGAGGAACTTTATTTCAACATTTCTATAGTGCTGGAATGTCAGCTTAGATTGTTGTACTCAAGGCTTAGAGTGAGTCTTGAACCCCAATTTTCTAACTCGGAGATGGTAACATTAACAAGTGAACTACAAATGAATCTGAAAAGGTGCTAGTTGAATAGAAACACATCAAAATGCTGCCAATATCCACCAACCTCATAGATTCCCATGTGGAATTGATAACTTAAATCAACTTTGGGAAGCCATATGATGTGGTCTTGCTTGACTTCCAAAAACGCTTCTATAAAGTTCCACTGGAAAATCTATTAATTACATTCAGAAATTGGTTTTCAAGGTTGGTAACAATAAATTCTCTTTCAAGGAGTTATGTGATGGTGGAGATAAGTAATGAGTGGAATAGTTCACTGCAGAGTGACTGGGGCCATTTGCACATGACATTTGCACAGGACTGATAGCTTTAGAGAGGCAGCTCAGAAATTACAGAATAAATTGCACAAAATATAGAAGTGAGAAGATCAATACAGATATAATTTAATGCAAAAATGAATACTGTGCTATACCTAGAGGGAAAAGTCAGTAATATATGTATTTGTGTTGAAATAGGTGAGGATGAAGTTGAAAGAAGTGAGGGTCCATAGATTTAGTGCCCAAGATGTCCAACAAATATAGATCACCAAACAATGAAGCCAATCAAATGTTGAACTAAATCAACCAAAACAGTAGTGCTCAAGTCAGAGGAGATAATAGTCAAAGTTTACAGAGATATGATCAGACTGCATCCTGAATATCTAGTTCTCAGTGCCAAGAAACAAGGGGCATTTGGTGCAGAGATAATATAAAAGCAGGAAGCTGATTCCTAATGGTGGGGATAAGTTGTGGGAAAATAGTAGAGGGGCTTGAACTTTTCAACCCCGAAAGGAGTCACCAGATTTCGAATCTTATTGTAGGATATCTCACTGCTAAGGGTCTAGAAAACATTAACCCAAAATATGGTAAAAAGAATACTCATCAGTTCAAGCAAGGAAAAAGCAAGTTTAGGATGGATGTCAGGAAATTCTAATGGAATTATGGAATAGCTTTCCAGATAGTGCAATGGGAGCAAAAACCCTGGAATCATTTTGCAACCAGCTGGATGCTATAGTGGGTTACTAATATGAGTGTGTTATCAGTCTGTGCACTAATTACAGTGTAAACCTGGACCATGAGGGACCATGTGATCTGTTCAGCCAAATACCAGCCATTATGTGTTGGATGATAAAGGTTAAAGAGGGGAGCAGGTTGTTTTGCCAGGATTGTTTGGCATTCATAAACAATCACCTGAGGTTTGTGCTGACAGTGAGTGAACCATTTCTCTCCGAATCGTCACCGAACCAAAGGATCATATAAATTCGGAACAGGACAGAGCACTAATGCTTTGATTAGAGGTCACACTGATGATGTTGCCTAGAATGGCAACGACGGTCTGCGCATCACTGAACAACCAGCTCAGCGAACAAACAAACAATTGCATCCACAATCCAAATTTTCACTAAGACCTTGAAAGAATGCATTAGGACTGGACCCTAGAGAATGAAGGATACACTTAGCTGACAGGGTAAAATGGCAACAAAATTTTGGTTGTAGAGATTACATTGGGGATTTTTTTTTTCTGTAGTTTAGAGTATATGTTATCTACTGAAATGACGTTTAGTCACTATTGCTTTTAGTTTCTTTGTCACAGTAAAAGCCTTAAAAGTTGCAATTTTCCATATGATCCTTTCAGTCATTCAACAGTAGGTGAAATGCCTATTTTTTAAAAGTATCAGTCTCTATGGGGTTTAGGACAAATGGAAACACACTTCACACTCTCTCTGCATGGATGAATTGAAATGTATCCTTTTACCTTGTTCATTTGTTCATGGCCTTACAAATTATCTTTTCAGTTTTTAATGTTTTTTTTTGGTAAAATATTGCATGTTTCTTATTGATTTCTCCACACATTAGACAATGTTTGTCTACCTCTGAAAACTTGTATATCCTTAAACAAAAAAGGCGTTTTGAATATTTCAGCATGTCTGGCAGCATCTGTGGAGAGAAATCAGAGTTAACGTTTGGGTCAAGTGACCCTTCCTCCAAACTGTTCTGAGGAAGGTCAATCGAACTGAAACGTTAACTCTGATTTCTCTCCACAGATGCTGCCAGACCTGCTGCACTTTTCCAACAATTTCTGTTTTTGATACTGATTGAGATCATCCGCAGTTCTTTGATTTTCACTCGAATTATTTTCTCACAGGGCTATATCATTCACTCATCTCCATTCAGGGCAGCAGAAATTGATCTTTACTGTTGGAGACACTGAAAATATATGCACATCACATAACATTGGACTCGAAATGCTAACTCTGTTTTTCTCTCCACTGATGCTGCCAGTCCTGCTGAGTTTCTTCAGTGCTGTCTTTTTATATTTTACGGATCCAGTGATTTCTGTTGGAACCTGGCCATTATTTTAGAACAGAAATAGTCGCAGCTGATGCAGTGCACACTGTAATCAGTTTTACAGATAGATGTCTTTAACAGACCCAAAGACATGTGCAGTAAGCCATGACTGATTGATTGATTTATTGTCACATGCACCAAGGTACAGTGAAAAGTTTCATTTGCACGCAGTACAGGCAGGTCATAGTAAGCACAGGATGTACAGATCCAAAGATTTCGACAGAGGCATACAAGTTACATTGCTCAAGGCATGCGCTAAGTGAGATCAACATTAGCAAGATCATCATTATTTGAGGCTGGAGACCCCATTCATCAGTCTGATAACAGCTGGGAGAAAGCTGTTCCAGAACCTGCTGGTGTATGTGTTTAGGCTTCTGTATCTTTTGCCTGACAGTAGAGGTTGTCGGAGACCATTACCACTTTTGATGGGTCTCTGATAACGTTAGCAGTCTTTCCATGATAGCAAGCTGTGTAAATGAAGTTCATAGATGAAAGGATGGCTTCGGTGATGGTTTGGGCTGTGTACACTATCTTTCTTAGGGCCCTGGGCAGAGCATTTGCCGTATCAGGCTCTTAGGCACACAGACAGTATGCTTATAATGGTGCATCTGTAGAAGTTGGTGAGGCACCTTATGGACATGCCAAATTTCCTGGGCCACCTGAGGAAGAAAAGACATTATTATGTCTTCTTGACTGTCCTATCTACATGGGACGTCCAGGACAGGCTGTTGATTAACACCACCTCAAGGAACTTGACGGTCCCTACCCCCCAGCGTCAGTTCCATTGTTGTAGATGGGAGTGCATTGTCCTCTTTCTTTCTGAAGTCAATAATCAGTTCTTTGGTTTTGCAAATGTTGAGAGAGAGGTTTTCTCATTGCATCATGTCACCAAACCTTCTATCTCCCTTCTGTATTTTGACACATCGTTATTAGATATCCATCCCGCTACGGTGGTGTCGTCAGTGAACTTGTAGATGACGTTCATTTGGAATTTGGCAACACAGTCCTAGGTGTACAAGGAGTATGGTAAGGGGCTGAGAACGCATCCTTAGGTGGGCTCCAGAGTTGAGTGTTTTTGTGGAGGAGGTGCAGTTACCTATCCTCAATTATTGTGGCCTATGAGTTAGAAAGCTGAGGATTTGGGCAGCTTGGTGGCTCAGTGGTTAGCACTGCTGCCTCACTGTGCCAGGGACCCAGGTTCGATCCCAGCCTCGGGTGACTGCCTGTGTGGTGTTTGCATGTTCTCCCCGTATCTGCATGTGTTTCCTCCCATAATCCAAAGATATGCAGGTTAGGTGGACTGACTATGCTAAGTGCCTATAGGTTCCAGGGTGTAAAATGCAGGAATATGGTAGGGCATGGGTCTGGGTGGGATGGTCTTCGGACGGTCAGTGTCTTGATGGGCTGAATGGCTTGCTTCCACATTGCAGGAATTCTATGATCCAGTTGCAGAGCGAAGAGCTGAATCCAAGGACACGGGGTTTTGAGATCAGTCTGGAGGGGGTAATGATGTTGAAGAGAGAGCTGTTAGTCAATGAGCCAGAGATGGTGGCCTTGTTGTCTAGATACTCCAGGAGGAACAGGAGTCCTTGCCTGAGCTCTCCACAAAAGTAATTGAGCCACTGTGACTCAGGCTTCCAATACTACATGTTGACAACAAGGGTCAACATTTCTTTTTTGAGATTTCCTTGACAGCTAGTTCTTTATTTTCAGGGGCAACAATTTTATTTCCAGAGGGTCCTTTCTGATTCTCATTAATTCCCTTATTAGTTAGTGCAGTCATGTATTAACAATACCTTTGTGTTGGTGTATGGAATGTTGGTGTACTTTTACAGAAATGTCGCTGGTAGAATTCATCAATATCCTCAATAATCAATTCCTGTGCCACTAAATCCACAAAACATATGAGAAAGTTTAATTTTCTGGACACCACAAATTTTAAATTGGCAGAAGACAATATGAATAACTTTGCAACAAAAGTTCTTTTAAAAAATGGATGTAGATTCCTACATACAGAAACCCATTGCTCTAAACACGCTTTCTGTGGACTTGTGAGCTTGCAGATAAATAGTTACATGTTCGTTTCTAATACAGTTACTGCACCTCAAGTAATTTGCAGTATGTGAACTGCTTTGAGACGTGATATCATGTGAAGCTTTATGTCATAAAATTCTTCAGCATTAAATTATCCCATTGACACAGCATTTATTACGATAGCATCCCTTAAGTATTTCCTTATATGGATGAACCTGAACTTCTGTAGCCTAAAGCTAGAGACTCTATGTTATTTGTAAGGAATTCATAACTTCTGTGTCCTCAGGTTGTCCTAGTACTCAAAGATAGTAGGAACTGCAGATGCTGGAGAATCTGAGATAACCCCTAGGCCAAAAATGTCAGCTTTCCTGCTCCTCTGATGCTGCTTGGCCTGCTGTGTTCATCCAGCCCCATACCTTGTTGCCCTAGTACTCAGTTGGCTTAGTATTCCTTTGTGCAATAGTTTAAAGCTGGTCTCTATCTATTCCTTTTGCATTCCATCATTCTTTTTTGCAATCCTTCTCACTTCTTTGCTACCTCCATCCTTGGCAACCCTGTGTTCTTCCCTTCCCTATGTTGCTCTATTTCCCGGCTGTGTTTCTCCCCACTATTTGCTGCAGATATTCTGATGGTGCACCTACCATCTGCAAATGCTGACTTTGCTTACAGGGATAATTTTTCTCCGACCACTGTGAATGAAATCTCCAGTGCACTTAGAGGGCCGTCGAGAGTGGGGATTTTGCTAATCCCTTGTGTTGTTTCAGTGTTGGATGGAAACCAGCCCGACTCATTTGTTATTTTCTGGATGCGTCTGATTCGGGGCAGCACCACTGCTAACTCAGTACACACATATTCCATCTTCACGTTCAATGGCGAAAGATGGGCCTTGACAGTGACCAACCAGTGAGCTGTCATGCCGGACTTGGTACTGGTTAGATTCTATCAGACACTAATTACCTTTCTCCTTATGGCTTTGTTCTGTTCAAATCCTAAAATTTATCCAGCTTTTTTGCCTGGACAGGGTTCAACCAACTTCATTAGCATCTAATAAAAATAAAATGAAAGAACTACAGGTGCTGCAAATCAGGAACAAAAATATGAGTTGCTGGATAAGCTCAGCAAGTCTGGGAGCATTTGTGAAGAAAAAAAATTAGAGTTAACGTTTCAGGTCCGGTGACTCCTCTTTGTTAGCACCTATTGCTTTTTCTAGTGTCATTTGTGCCTTGCCACCCTCAAGCCTTTCCCATATTCAGGGCTTGCCACTGCAATTGATAGAAAATAAAATGCTTTCTGAGGTGTGTAATGTCAAGAGCCATAGCAGCTAATTTACAAACAGTGCCATCTCATAAACTGCAATGTGATAATCACCAGATAGTCTGATTTATTAGTGATTCTAATAAGGTGATAACTACTGGCAAAGTTGCAGGGAAGAATTCTTCTGCACTTCTTCAAAGTAGTGCACGGGGACCTTTCATGGTTATGTGAACAGATAGACAGAGCCTTATCTTAAGATACCTGAAAAATAAGCCTAGCTTCAGTAGTGCAGCACTCCCTCAGTTGTGCAGTGAAGTGTCAGTCTTGATTATTGACTCAATTCTCTGAAATGAAACTCAAATCCATGACGCTCTGATTCAGAGGGAAAATGTTCCCACTGAGTCAAGTCAGAAATGATAGATTTTGGAAAAGGCCACAGTCTCGTCTCCTGTAACGCAGTCAAAGAAATGTCAGAGACCCAAGTAGTGTGGTAGCTCTACTTAACTTCCAAAAATGTAATAATTCTACTTGATATTTGCTGCCATTTTGCATGAGACATAATTCTGATTTAGGTATGTTTATATGTACAGTTAATGGATGTACAACTGGAAACAAAAAATTAAGTCTCGTTTATAGTTGTTTTGCTATATCTTGGCAGGAGCTGTTTTAAGAATAAGAAGAGAGAGGAAAAAAGGGAGTGTTTAGAAAGGAAATCTCTCATTTTAACTGGGGTGAGGGATAAGTGTCAGATGATTGGGTTAAGTTTCAGTCTTTCCTGGAATTGCTACAGTGAATCCTGGGTCATTTTAACCTCTTGACTTTATTTAAATAGATCTGTATGGAACCCTGAACAGTTTAGGACAATACTCGCTGCAGTTTAGAGGATTGAGAGGAGATCAAATTGAGGTATATAAGATGTAAAAGAAGATTGACAAAGTAGACAGAGAGGATATTTCCTCATGCAGGGCAGTCTAGAATCAGAGATCTTAGTTTTAGGATACAGGGTAGCAGATTTAGATTTGATTTGACTTTTTTTTGGATTTGATTTGACTTATTGTTGGCACATGTATCTAAGTACATTTGACAGGGACAATGAGAAGTTACTTCTCTTTAAGGGTCAAGAATCTGTGAATTCATCACCCAGAGTACTGTGGATGCTGGGATATTGAGCAAATTTAAGGATGAGATAGATGTATAATTAGCAATGGGCTGAAAGATTCTTGAGATCAGACAAGAAAGTGGAGATGAAGCCGAGATGAGATTAGCCATGATGGTATTAATGATAACCTAGGCTGGAGGGCTGCATTGTCTATTCCTCCTCCCAGTTCTCATGTTCTTAAGTTCACTAAACATAGCAGGAGACTGCGTCCTGATATGGATGCAAATTTATTTCTGAGAGGTTAGGTTTTCTCAGATATGTCCACAGCTATTACAGCTTTAACACAGATATTACTTCACCCTGAAAACAAGATAGTAAACTAAATTACTGTATTAACAAGACTGAAAGAGATTTTTGGTCTTGACAGTCAGACATGGTTTACACAGTACAAGTTTGATTCCCATAACTGTGACAGTGTAGACTACAGACCATCATGTCTGCTCCATAATTGTGTCAGTCTGTGAACCAGTGGTTGTCAACAAGGGACAAAGTGAGAAGTGTATGATGAAATTCTCAGGAAGGAGCAAAGCTTTATCTCAATGTCGCGTCCTTGCTTCCAATCTCCTCTGGATGCTCAGTGCCTATTAGTGAAGGCAGTATCTCCACCCCTATTAGTGAAGGCAGTATCTCCACCCCTATTGACCTTTTTTTAATTATTCATTTTGTGGGATGTGGGTGTTGCTGGCTGGCCAGCATTTATTGCCTGTCCCTAAGTTGCCCCTTTAGAAGGTGGTGGTGAGCTTCCTTCTTGAACTGCTGCAGTCCTCCTGCTCCTTGGCTCACAATTCCATTAGGGAGGGAATTCCAGGATTTGGACCCAGTGACAGTGAAGGAATGGCAATATATTTCCAAGGCAGGATGGTGAGTGACTTGGAGGGGAACTTGAAGGTGGTGGTGTTCCTATATGTCTGATGCCCTTGTCCTTCAAGATGGAAGTGGTTGTGGGTTTGGAAGGTGCTGTCTGAGGATCTTTGGTGAATTTCTGCAGTGCATCTTGTAGATAGTACGCACTGCTGCTACTGAGCGTCAGTGGTGGAGGGAGTGAATGCTTTTGGATGTGGTGCCAATCAAGTGGGCTGCTTTAACCTGGATGATGTCAAGTTTCTTGAGTGCTATTGGGGCTGCACTCATCCAGGCAAGTGGGGAGTATTCCATCACACTCCTGGTTTTTGCCTTCTAGGTGTTGGACAGGCTTTGAGGAGTCAGGACGTGAGCTATTTGTCTCAGTATTCCTAACCTCTGGCTTGCTCTTATAGCCACTGAGTTTATGTGGTGAGTCCAGTTAAGTTTCTGATCAATGATAACCCCTAGGAAGTTGGCAGTAGCAGATTCAGTATGATACCACCCTCCAAATATCAAGGGACAGTAGCGAGACTGTCTGTTATTGGTAATGGTCATAGCCTGGCTTTTGTGTGACACGAATGTTACTTGCCACTTGTCAGCCCAAGCCTGGATATTGTCAAGATTTTGGTGTATTTGGGCACAAACTGCTTCAGTGTCTAAGGGGATATGAGTGGCGCTGAATATCGTGCAAACATTGGTGAACTTTCTGACATCTGACCTTATGGTGGAGGGAAGGTCATTGATGCAGCAGCTGAAGATGGCTGGATGTTAGACACTAACCTGAGGAACTCCTGCAGAGATATCATGGGGCTGAGATGACTGACTTCCAACAACCATGACTATCTTCCAATGTGTCAGGTATGACTCTTACCACGGGAGAATTAGCCCCCTGATGTCCAGTTTAGCTCGGGGTCCTTGATGCCACTTTTGGTCGAATGCATCCTTGATGTCAAGGGCTGTCACTCTCACCTCACCTCTGGGATTCAGCTCTTTTGCCCATGTTTGAACCAAGGCTGTAATGAGGTCAGGAGCTGAGTGACCCTGGCTGAACCCAAACTGGGCGTCACTGAGCAGGTTCTGGCTGAGCAGGTGCTGCTTGATGGACTGATGATTGAGAGTAGACTGATGGGATCGTCACTGGCTGGGTTGGATTTGTCCTGCTTTTTTACATACAGGGCATACTTGAGTAATTTTCCACATTTTCGGATAGGTACCAGTATTGTAATTGTGCCTGGAGAATAGCAAGTTCTGGAACACAAGTCTTCAGTACTATTATGGGAATGTTGTCAGTGCCCATAGCCTTTGCAGTATCCAATGTTTCCAACTGTTTCTTGAAACCACATGGATTGAATGAAATTAGCTGAATACTGGTATCTGTAATGCTAGGGAACAATGTAGGAGGCTGAGATGAATTATCCACTCAGCATTTCTGGCTGAAGATTGCTGCAAAAACTTCAGCCTTATCTTTTGCATTGATATGCTGGGCTCTTCTGTCATTGAGGATGGGGATATTTGTGGAGCCTCCTCCTCCAGTGAGCTGCATAATTGTCCATCCCCATTCGCGACTGGATATGGCAGGACTGCAGAGCTTAGATCTGATCCGTTGGTTGTAGCATTGTTTAAATCTGTCTGCCACTTGCTGCTTTTGTTGTCTGGCATGCCAGTCATCTTGTTGGTGGCTTCACCAGGTTGACACCTCACTTTCAGGTATGCCTGATGCTGCTCCTGGCATGCCCTCCTGCACTCTCCATTGAACCAGGGTTAATCCCCTGGCTTGATGGTAATGGTTGAGTGGGGGATATGCTGGGCCAGGAGATTACAGACTGTGTTGGAGTACAGTTCTGCTGTTGATGGCCCATAGTGCCTCATGGATGCTCAGTCTTGAGTTGCTAGATCTGTATGAAGTCTGTCCCATTTAGCACAGTGGTAGTGCCACACAACACAATGGAGGTTTTTCTCAATGTGAAGACAGGGCTTTGTCTCCACAAGGACTGTGCGATGGTCACTCTTAACAATACTGTCATGGACACATGCAACTACAGCTGGCAGCTTGGTAAGGATGAGGCCAAGTATGTTTTTCCATCTTGTTGGCTCCCTCACCACCTGCCGCGGGCCCAGTCTAGCAGCTCTATCCTTTTGGACCCAACCATCTTGATCAGTAGTACTGCTGCCAAGCCAATCATGGTGGTGGACGTTGAAATCCCCACCCAGAGTACATTTTGTGCCCTTGCCATCCCCAGTTCTTCCTCCAAGTGTTGCTCAAAATTGACGAGTACTGATTCATCAGCTGAGGGAGGATGGTACGTGGTAATCAGCAGGAGGTTTCCTTATCCATATTTAATCCTAAGTCATGAGACTTCATGGGGTCTGGAGTGAATGTTGAGGACTGTGAGAACAACACCTTCCCAACTGTATACCACTGTGTCGCCCCCTTTTGCTGGGTCTGGAGATGTGGGTCCTTAACTGACCAAGGCCATGTGAGGCATTAAATTCCTTTTGCAATAATTTAATCGTAGGACATGAATTTATGTGTCTTCCTGTCCATGTGTTCAGTGGCATACAGGATCATGGGATGTTGTCTCAGTCCCTCTTACTTTCATTAAATTTGCTGATTACACATTTGCAACATGAATTGTTTCTCAGTCAAAATCTAACTCTTTTGCTATTGGATACCAAACCATCGAATTTTCACAAAATTTCTGGGGCAATTCCATGCCTGGTAGTCGTGTGAACTTTCTGAGTTTGCATCCAGTGGGATTCTTCTGTGTGGTAATTCATACAATACAATCTCTACAGTGCGGGAGCAGGCCATTCAGTCTATCAAGTCCACACTGACCCTCTGAAGGGCATCCCGCCCAGACCAATAACCCTGCATTCCCCATGGCTAATCTAGCTAGCCTGCAATGTCCCTGGACACTATAGGAAATTTAGCATGGTCAGGCCACATAACCTGCACATCTTTGGACTGTGAGAGAGATAATGGGAGCTGCAGATGCTGGAGAATCCGAGATAACAAGGTGTGGAGCTGGATGAACACAGCAGGCCAAGCAGCAATGCATGTCCTCGTACATGAATCGTAGAACAAAGCCATTCAGGTCTAGCAAGTAATTAGGAAGGTAAGTAAAACATAGATAGTGTAGAGCTGGAGGAACACAGCGGGCCAGGCAGCATCTGAGGAGCAGGAAAGCTGGCGTTTCAGGTTGGGACCCTTCTTCAGAAAGTAAAACATTGGCCTTTATTGCAAGAGAAATGGAGCATAAGGCAAGAGCAATCTTGCTGTAACTGCCAGAGAGGCATCATACTTTGAATACTGCAGACAATTTTAGTGGCCTTATTCAAATAGATAAGTTCGCACATTGAAGGTATTTGATAGAAGGTTCACGAGGCTGATTTCTGGGTTGAGTGAGTTGTCTTGGGAGGTTGGACCTATACCGATTGGAGTTTAGGGAAAGTAAGATGTGATCATATGAAATAAGATTGTGAGAATGTTTGACAGTATCATTGTTGAGCAGATCTTTCTCCTTGTGTGGAATCAAGAATTAGCGGGAACAGATTCAATATAAGGAGACTCCCATTTAGAATGGAGCTTAAGAGGAATTACTTCTCTTCAAGGGTTGCTAATCTTTGGAATCTTGTCTCCAGCAAGCAGTCGAGGCTGAGTCATTGAATATCTTCAAGGCTGTTTTATGATCTACAGCAGGTCAAGAATTATTGGAGGCATACAGGAAAGTGAAATTACGATCAAAATCATTTTAGCCATGATGCATTGAGTGGCAGAGAAGGCTCAAGGGGCCAAATAGTTCTTACTTCTTTTTATTTATATTCGAAAGGATGGTATAAATGTAATTACGAACAGTGAGGTGCAGTTGCTGAGTGTTTATCAACATCGAATCCTTCAACTGCTTTACACTATTCTTCGAAGTAAAACAAAATCACCACGTTGTCAAAACTATTTTGATTGCACTATTTTGATGTTTCCAAGAGAAAGGGATGATGTTATAATGGCAATATATTAGACGTTAGCTGAATCTTTTTGACACTAGACTGTAATATGTTACGGAAAAAAATGTGCCCTTTAGTTTTTTTGCAGCATGATATTTTACTCATTCTGAAAGGCTCGTGAACTCCCGCCAGACAGACAGATACGGGGGCAGGTTTGACACTGAGTGTTTCACAGATGTTGTACAATCTAACAGGCAATCAAAGTTAGATTTTTGCAGATAACTTCCATCTGTTCTCAACATGATTATATTGTGTTCATTCCCTTACAGCACGTTTAATATAGCTGTGAGCTGGTACATTGTATTTAACTCAAAATGAAAAAGAGTGACAAGTTTCTGTTCAATACAGAAAGAGTTATGTGAAGGTTATTGATTCCTTCTGTATTATCTGCATTAATTCTAGTGTCCAGCAGTGTCATAGGAGAGGATCACTCTCTGCTCCTCCATTGAATCAGTTTGAGTCCTTGGTACACTAAACAGGCCTTTTCCACTTTTCTCAGATACTGGTTTGTTCCATTGCAAAACTTTCTAGGCTTGACACAGATACATGAAGCATCGTGTTATGGGACAGACCAAACCCCATCAAAATATATTAAGAATATCATCTAGACCCTAACTTTTCTCTTAGTTTAAAGGCAAGTGCTAGGCATTGCGTTCCAGATGCAATTTGATTTGTCAAACTACCAGTCTTGAAGCAAAACTCGCTTGACTCTTGCAATGTTAAAATATAACAAAAGAAAGAAGAAATTGGAATAAGAGCAGAATGTAAGATTATTTAGCTACTAAACAATGACTGTTCCGATGTGGTAACATTACATAAACACACCCTCGGCAAAGGCAAATTCAGTAAAACAGATTGTCTCACATGTAATTCACCAGTCCAAGAGGAAGAACATCAAGAGAAAACTCTGAGAGAGAGAGTAGCAAAGAGAGATTTACTGCAGCTTCCAAACACAGCTTTAAGATCCCAGCAGATGCAACTGAGAACTAAAAATCCTGGTTCTGAGAGAGCTTGACTGCACCCATTCAGGCTGCTTCTATGTTCCAACAGGAAAAATAAAACCCCAAACTCTCGCAAGTTGTTTATTTTATTGGATTCAAATTGACAGCTCCATATCACTGTCTTAAAAAAATATAACTCTTAAAGCCATAGTATGGTCACACTATCGTCCCAGGTATGCATCAATATACCTCTGATTGCTGCTTTTGTAAGATGGTCACATTGTTGCTGCCAAGCATGCTCATAGTTGCCTCCTACAACTGAGTCAAATTGAGTGATCGATAATCCATTCTCATGGGGACCTGAGACTTTACAACTTGACTCCTTCGAGACTTGTCTTCTGTGCTACTGTGTATTCTGGATTGCCAAGTAGCTATGGGGTGGGGCAATCCTGACCATGCTTCCATTCAGAAACAGGCACAGAGAACATTGGACAGACTCAGCAGGATTGGTGACATCTGTGGAGAGAGAAGCAGAGTCAGGTATGATTTTTCTTCAGAGAGAGGGCATAAGGATAATTATAGCAATTGCAGGCCATCAGTTTAATCTTGGGATGGGGAAGCTTTTCAGAATTATAACTGGAGATAAAATTAAGAGTTGTTTAGAGAAATAAGAATTTTTAAGGAAAGTTAGCAGAGTTCATTAAGGACAAATTGTGTTTAAATAACTTAATTGAATTTTTAAAATGAGGTCAACAGAGATGCTGGATGAAGGGAATACAGTTGAAATTGTGCATGTGCACTTCCAAAGGCACTTGATAAAACATCATCATACACTAGGCTAGTCAGCAAAGTTTTAACCCATAGAATAAAATGGACAGTTGCAACATGGATACAACATTAGCAGGCATGCAAGAAACAGAAAATAGTGGCAAATGGTTATTTCTTACACTGGAGCAACGCAGATAATTGGGATCCCTGAGGTTGAAATAATGAATACTACCTTCTGTGAGACATATAAATGAGGTAGACTTGGCCGTACAGGGCACAGTTTTAAAATTTGTAGATCCCACTACACAGGAAAATATTGTGATCTCTGAAGAGGATAGCGATAGACTTCAAGAAATCAAAGGCAAGCTGCTGCAAGGGATGGCAACTGACCATGAAATTTAATGCAGAAAAGTATGAAGTGATTCATTTTTGTAGGATGAATGGGGAGAGGCAGTATTAATTAAAGGGTCCAATTCTAAAGGTACAGGAGCAGTGGAACCTTAGACTATAGATGCACAAATCAGTGAAGGCGGCAGAAAACTGAAAGAACTACCATTGCTGGAAATCAGAAACAAAAGCAAAAGCAAATTGCTGGGAAATACCCAGCAGGTCTAACAGCACATGTGGACAGAAATCAGAGTTAACATTTCTAGTCCAGTGACTCTTTTTCAGAATGGATGGTAGCTCAGAAAAGGTTGATACTTATGCAGACGAAGGTTTGGGGGAGGGGGTAGAGTAAACAGTAGGTGGAGATTGAGTCCAAAGAGTGAGAAAAATACATGGATAGGCAAAGGAGTGGTTAGAGGTCAGTCTGAGGGAATGAATAGCTGCTATTGGGGGCTGTTAGTGGCTGACAATGGGTTGTGTGCGTGGTAACCCAAGTGATGACACCATCAGGTGTGTGGGGGTTGGGGTGAGGACATGGCCTCCAGCCCTAAACTTGTTGAACTTGATATTGAGTCCAGAAGGCTGCAGAGTTCCCACGCGGGAAATGAGGTGTTGTTCTTCTAGCTTAAAATGAGCTTTGCTGAAGCACTGCAGCAATCCTGAGGCATAGATGTTGACCATGGAACAAGGTGAGGTGACAAGCAACAGGAAGCTCGGAGCTTTTTTTTTGCGTGCAGAATGTAGATGTTCTGAGAAGTGGTCACTCGGCCTATGGTTTGTTTCCTCAGTGTAGAGGAGATCGCATTTTGAGCAGCGATTGCAGTAGACTAGATTGAGTGAAGTGCAGCTAAAACACTACTTTATGTGGGAGGTGTGTTCAGGCTCTGGGATACCGAGGGTGCACGAAGTAAACAGGGAGGTGTGACACGTTCTGTGATTGCAGGGGACAGTGCTGTGAGGCTGCAGGAACATGTTGGGAGTGGAATGAGGAGTGGCCCAGGTTTTTCTGGAAGGAACAGCTCCTGTGGAAGGCTGACAAGAAAGGGGAGGGGAATATGTGTCGAGCTGGTAGAAATGGTGGTTAATGATCCTCTGGATGTAGATGCTGGCGGGATGGTAGGTGAGGACAAGGGGAACCCTATTGCTTCTTCAGCTTAGGCATCCTTAGAAGAAGCTTCGCAGTGGGGTTAAAATTGTATCAGAGATAACGGGAACTGCAGATGCTGGAGAATCCGAGATAACAAAGTGTGGAGCTAGATGAACACAACAGGCCAAGCAGCATCTTAGGAGCAGGAAAGCTGACGTTTCGGGCCTAGATCCTTCATCAGAAATAATTGTTATCTCCAAGCCTATTGCTGTGTGCAAGGGAAGAGAGGGGATGAGGGTTGAAGTGAGGCAGATGGGTCAGATCCATTCGTGGGCCCTGCTAACTACAATGCTGGGAATCCTCAGTTGAGGAAGAAGGCAGACATTTCAGAGGCTCCCTTGTCAAAGTTGACATCATCAGAACAGATGCAACAGACTCGGAGGAAGTGGGATAATGGAGCAGAGCTTTTACAGGAAGCAGGTTGTAATGATGGCTAGTCCAGAAATTTGTGGGGGTCATTTGGATTGTGGTGGATATTGGTGGCTAGTCTACCCCCAGAAATGGAAACAGAGATATTGAGGAGGGGAAAGGAAGAGTTAAAGATGGACTAGATAATGGTAAGAGCGGGGTGGAAATTGGAAATGAAATCGATAAGCTGTTACAATTCAGGATCATTGAAGGTGGCAAGAATGTTTCAGAAAAGTGGGAAGCTCAGAATCTTGAGTTTTATAAGATAGGATGTAGAATATCAGTGCAATGGTTGTGATAAACTTGTATACGACATTGGTTTGGTTGCACTGGAGTACTATGTTCAGCTCTGAGCACTGCACTTTTGGAAGATGATCAAACTTGAGACAGGGTGTAATAAATACTCATTAAAATTGTTCTCCAAATGAAGAACTTCAGTAATATGCATAGATTGGAGAAGCAGTGGCTGTTTTCCTTGGAGAAGGAATGATTAAGCAGAAATATGATGTTCATTAGGGCTCTGGATAGAGTAGATAAAAAATATTTCTATTGGCAGCAGGATTGAGAACAAAAAACAAGGTGAAAGACATGGAGAGAGTTCAAAGGAGATTTACTCAAATGATATCAGGAATGGGGGGTTTTTAGTTACAAGGGAAGATTAGAGAAATTGGGTTCATACTCCTTGGAGCAGAGAAGATTGAGAATTGACTTTATTAAGGGTGTTCAAAATTATGAAAAATTTTGACAGAGTAAAGAAGGATATTATTTTTCCACTAGTTGGTATTTCAATAACCAGGATTGTCAGCAAGAAAGCAAGGAGTGAGATGTGGAGCAATGTCTCTACACAGAGAGTTGTTAGAATTTGGAATGCGCTGCCTGGGAGTAGTAGAGGCAGATTCCACATGAGGTTTCAGAAGAGAGCTGGGTGCATATTTGAAAGTGGTGAATTCAGAGGGCTATGGAGATGGGGCAGGAATGTGGGACTGGCTGGGGAGCACTTTCAGGAGCCAGTGCAGGCATAACTGATCAAAAGATCTCCTTCTGTATTGTAGAATTCTACAATTCTATGATTTTATAAAAAGACATGAGTTAAGTTTATGGACAACAGAGAAAGCAACAGCATAACAGATAGCTTTTAGCTCAGTGAGTAGAGAGGGCCTGGAATGCACTGCGCAGAATGTTGGTCAAGGCAGATTCAGTAGAGACCCAGAATTGGATAAATATCTAAAAAGAAAATAATTTGCAGGTTGACAAAGAAAGGGTGGGGCAATGAAACCTGGTGAGAAGCTTTTGCGGAGAATTCGCACAAAACGAAGGGCGGAATGGCTGCCATTGTGCTAATAAGATACGATAGCTTTATGCTTCTTGGTCCTCAATGATCGATTGTGTGTGACGAGATACATCAAGGATAGTTAATTGTCTGAGAGTTGCATAAACAGGCCAGGTTATGAAAATCATCACATCAATGCAAGTTATCTTTTTCTTCTTTGGTTGTTAACTTCTAATGAGCTACCAGATGTAGTGGAGTGTGTCCACATAGAAAGGCTCCATTACCACAGTGCATACATTGTAGTGTAGAAACCTAGTAAACCCCATTTCCAAATTTCCACTATGTTCCTTTTAAGCCGAATTGTCATAAGAAATGGCAAGTTCATTCAGAGTCAAGCAGGGTGAGTTGGAGCCAGGCATTAAACTGTTCGGTTCTGAGGAAGTGTCACTGGACCTGAAATGTTTACACTGATTGCTCTCCACAGATGCTGCCAGACTTGCTGCGCTTTTTCAAAAATTACAGGTTTTGTTGCTGATTCCCAGCATCCGTAGTTCTTTCAGCTTTTGTTCAGCTAATTCTATCACCACTGGAAATCCCCAGCTCGTCAGATTTACAAATCTCCACAAGTGAAGATCAATGTGTAGTCATGATGGGAAAAGCCGAGAAGTGAGGAGAGTGCCCGGAAGGGTTGACTGTGCCAAGCTGCTTAAATGTTATCCTTATTTATAGAACAGATAAGCTTAAAAATGTGAAGCAACAAATAAAGCTCATGCCAGGACAAATGAGATTCCAGTTTGCGCACATCAGTCGCAAGAAGAGCATAGGCATATCTTATTTGCTGTGCAGTGGTTCCTCAAAATTTGTTCATTTGTGACTAGGGATTTCACATTTGTGTTAAATTCACGATTGCACAATTGTTCTGAGGAAATGTTGTCAATCCATTTTGTTTTACACACCCTGAGAGACCTTACTCTTCTCCCATTGGGTATCCAATTGTTTCAGAAGTAATTCAAGGGTTTATGCCTCTGTTACTACAAGACATTTATACAAAGCTTGACCTCTCTTTACACAAAGAGGAATTTACGGCGTCTTTTTTAAATTGACATTTTACTAGAATAAGCCAATGTTTCAGGGATAGCAATCACATTAATAGTGAGCTTCACATAGATTGTGTATGTAATGACTTCCCATTCTGGGAATTGACATCGTTTAGCAATGCTACATCGCAAACAGATGTTTCCCGATGACTTAATTTACAAAACCTCCTATCCCTAGATATTTTTAACAGTTTTCTGAACTTGTCTCCCAACTTCAAAGTTTTGTTAATGTGAATCCCTCAGCTCTTTTTTCTGTGTCTGCACCCTCTGTAAAATTTATACTGTTTCCTTTATATATGCCTTTTCTCATTCTGAGCTGCAGGGGTCTTGATATTGTTGTAAAATGAAAGGTAGTTAACTGTGCCCTGTCTAACCATGACCTGTTTGCTTTAACCCTGTTTAACTCAGGTGCGTCACATGATGAGATAAACAAAGGAGACAAGAGTCAGGGAAAGTCCAACAAAAGTTTATTGAACACTTTAACAAGGAAAAGCAATATGTATCAGACTTTACTACTGTACTTCAATTAAACTCTATCAAACTGTATCAATTCTTCACAGGACTCTTCAGCAAATAGTCTTAAATCTCTAAGTAAGCAGCCTCAAATGTTTTCTAGCTATCTACTTGTGAAACACGCTTCCAAGGATTTGCTACACCCTAACCACAAGTTCTTACTGCTTTTTTTCAACTGTTTGAAAAGACTGGTAGTACCCATTCAATAAAGCTGAGGCAGTCTGTTCCTCAGTCTTTGAAGGTTGGCTGATGTTTTAGGATGTTCAGTCATTGATTTGGACTTCCCCTCTCATCCAGGGCTTGTTCTGGTCATTAATATTAACCCACACTATTTTACGGTAATACTATTTATAGCAATAGAACAAATAGGAAAATAAAGAGAAACATTTATTAGCTGATTCTCAAATATTGTACAAATATCCATATGCATGTTAAAGTAGAGTCTGTACAGCAGTGATAATTGAATTATTTATAAGTTATCTGGGATCATATGCATGATAAACTATGGTACCCGATATTGGCTGAGTAGGGCTCACTGCTCACGTCTGTCCAATATTGTTTTTACATTCTGGAATTCAGTGAATTACCATTTCCACTTAAAAATGTTAACTGCTGCAGATGTGATTACACTAAAGCAAATAGAACAAACAAACAAACAGACAAAACGGGCTCAGAAGCCATAACCACTCTCCCTACATCAAAGACATTTCCGAAATGAGTGCCAGACTACTCGGACCTTTTGGCATCAGGGTAGCCCACAAACCCAGCAACACACTAAAACAGCAGCTAATGAACTTAAAAGACCCTATACAGACAACAAATAAAACGAACATCATCTACAAAATACCTTGCAAGAACTGTGACAAACACTACATTGGACAAACAGGCAGAAAGCTAGCCACCAGGATACATGAACATCAACTAGCCACAAAACAACATGACCCACTATCACTCGTATCCTTACACACAGATGAGGAAGGACACCACTTTGATTGGGACAACACATCCATCCTAGGACAAGCCAAACAGAGACACGCACGAGAATTCCTAGAAGCATGGCATTCCAACCGGAACTCCATCAACAAACACATTGATTTGGAGCCAATCTACCATCCCCTGAGAAAAAGAACAGGAAATGACATCACCAATGCAGGAAATGACATCACCAACCCAAGGAAACCTAACCAGATAAATAGAAAGCGGGACATCACACCAGCGCTTCGTCGGAGGCTCACTGTTGATGTTACCTAGAATGGTGACAAAACATCTGGGGACAAACCTTACAGCTCAGTGAACCAGCTTACATCTCGAACACAATAAAGACCCACTCTCTTGTGGACTGAGAGGACGAGAGTGCTGTCTTGGAGGTGAAAGGAGGACGTCGGGTTGGCTGTGCACCCTTGCGACCAGTGGATCTTAATGCTGGCTTCGGCCTAACGCTGGTTCAGGGGAGCAGCCAACCTGCAATGATGGCTGCGGCAAGTGCTTGTGCCCCAGGTCAGGGGGTCCGGAACACCATCCGTGTTTCTGTAAAGAAGGTGGATGAAGGTGCACCTGTGGACCACACCTTCTTCGTGAAGAAGGTCCTGTTGGACTGTTGTGGGTTTGCTGCTGCGGACATTTACTGCCTGCAGGATTTCCCCGGAGGAGGTTTTTACGATGTGACCTTCCGGAGTGCCAAGCTTTGCGAGCGCTTCCTGGAGGTTTTCAAGGAGAAAGGAGGTGAGGGCCCCCTCTCTGTATTGACCGCTGTCCCACTGTTTGTGATGCCAGCGCAGAGGAGCCGTATGGTGACTGTACACATGTACAACCCGCATGTGCCAGCAGTTGATGTCCTGACCTTCCTCGGAAGGTATGTGAAGGTGGAAGGGGACCTAACTGACATGGTGGACCCCTTTGGCATCTGGACGAGTAAGAGGCAGGTCAAGGTGACGCTGAGGATGGGCGCAGACGGGAATGTCGCACACCCACCGTCCAGCTTCGCGATCGGCGGGAGCAGGGGCTACCTGACCTATGCAGGGCAACCTAAAGTCTGCCATGCCTGTGGTAGGTCAGGTCACATGGCGGCCGACTGCAAAGTCCCCATCTGCAGGGAGGAGGGACACCTTGCAAAGGATTGCCCACGAGAGAGAAGCTGCAACCTTTGCGGGGAAGCGGGCCACTTCTATAGGGCATGCCCACGGCGGGGTACCACCTACGCCCAGGTCGCCGGCAGGGGAAATGCGGGGCCAGCCCTCCCCCCGGAGGAGAGGAAGGCACCAGGGCCCAGCAAGGACCCCACTAATGTGCAGGAGGGCCAGGCCGTGCAGGAGGGCCCAGCCCTGCAGGATGGGCCCGAGGCCAGCAAAGCACCCCTGCAGGCTCCGATTCCCCCCCAACAACCCGGAGCCAATGGAGGCGGTGACAGGCGACCCAGGGGAGTGGACAACAGTCCGGAAAGCGAGGAGGAAGGTGCGTCGACGGGCCCAGGAACCGCAACAATCAGGAGGGAAGAGGCAGCTACAGGGGGGCTATAAGAGCTCCTCTGACGAGGAGGATTCGGAGAGGGCCCACCCGAAGCAGAAGTTAAAGGTCTCGAGGGGGAAGGAAAGCAGCACCCCGCTTCCAGGCGATGGGAGGCGTCCTGAGGCTCACTCCGACACCCAGTCAAGTGCCGCTGGAGCACTGGAGGGCCCCCCGGAACTTCCAGGCGGGAAGGAGGAAACAGCATGTCCCCAGCCTGATCCGGAGCCGGGCCCTCCTGCCTCCGCACCCCTGACGGGGGGATGCCACCCGGAAGGCAGCACAGATGGTTTCCTGAGCCCAGAGAGCGTCCAGCAGTTAGCCCGGGCAATGGGCATGAAGGGACAGATGGAGGGGCTGGACCTTGGACTTGGGGAGGGTACTGCGGTCACTGCCCACAATGGGGGTACGAATTGCGAGCATTAATGTGCGCAGCGTCAAGTCAACCGCGAGATGTGTGTCCACGTTGGCCTACCTGACCACCATCAAGGCGGACCTCCTGTTTCTGCAGGAGTGCGGGATACCGCACCTCGGCAGGTACGGGAAATGGTCCGGCGCCTGGACCTGTGGGCCTTCGATCTGGTCGGGGGGTAATGACTGTCGCTCCTCGGGCCTGGCTATTCTGCTGCGGGGGCACAACTTCGCCATCTCTCAAGTTCAGGAGGTGGTGGGGGGGCGCCTCCTAGTGGCTGACATCACCTACAGGAACACTCCACTGAGGCTGATCAACGTGTACGCCCCAGCGGTACGGAGTGAGCGGTTGGCCGTCCTGCAGCGGCTTCCACCCCTGCTGGCTACGTCCAGGCCGGTCATCCTAGGCGGAGACTTCAACTGCATCATTGATGCAGATGGAAGATCCGGCGTGGGGACAGCGGGTGGGGGGATTCAACTGGACGTCACGTCCAGATTCCTGATGGGCACGGTGAAGGACGCCAAGCTGCTCGACGTCTTCAGCACCCCTGCAGACGGAGCGCAGCAGAGGTACACCTGGTCGCGGCCAGACGGGTCTATCCGCTCAAGGATAGACTTCCTGTTTGTGTCACTGGCGTTCTCGGTCAGGTCCACCGGTGTCGAGCCGGTGTTCTTCTCTGACCACTGCCTCCTGTTGGCCGACTGTCACTTACAGGACGACCAGCCGGCCGGCAAGGGGACGTGGAAGCTCAACACGACTCTGTTGACCCCAGAGAACGTCGAGGAGCTTAAGAGGGAGTACACTGGTTGGAGAACCGTGAAACCCCTCTTTGAGTCTCCAGGCGACTGGTGGGAGACGGTGAAGGAGAACATCAAGAGGTTCTTTGTCCTCAAGGGTGTTCAGAAGGCAAGAGAGAGGCGGGGAAAGCTGTCGCGACTCCAGAAAAGGGTGCAGAACCTGCTCCTTCTGCAGTCAATGGGGGTCGATGTCACGGAGGACCTCCACGAGGTGAGGGGCCAGCAAGCCTCGCTCTTCGCCGCGGAGGCCTCCAGGATAATCTTCCGGTCCAGGATCCGCTCCGTGGAGCAGGACGAGACGTGCTCGTGTTTCTTCTTTCAGAAGGTGCACAAAGAGAGCTCTGTGCTTAGCCGGCTGAAGGAGGACGACGGCTCGGTGACGTCGTCTCGGCCCGACGTTTTGAGGATCAGCAGATCCTTCTATGCCGGACTGTACGACACGAAGCCCACGGACAGCACGGCCTCCGAGTCGTTCCTGTCGTCTATCACGGAGGTCTTAGACGACGGCACGAGGGAGTGGCTGGACCGGCCGATATCCCTGGACAAGCTGGCCAGAGCCCTCAAGTCCTTGCAGAGGAATAGGACTCCCGGAAGTGATGGCTTACCGGTCGAGCTGTATTCTGCTCTGTGGGGCCTGGCCGGCCAGGACCTGCTGGAGGTGTACGATAGTGCGCTTCGGGCAGGGGAAATGTGCAAGTCCATGAGGAAGGGCATCATCACCCTCATTTACAAGAGGAAGGGGGAGAGGGAAGAAATTAAGAATTGGCGTCCCATTTCACTTTTGAACGTGGACTAAAATCCTGGCCAAGGTCATTGCCAACCGGGTCAGGTCTGTCCTGGAGTCGGTGATTCACCCTGACCAAACCTGTGCTGTGCCGGGCAGGAAGATCGCTGAGAGCCTCGCGCTCATCAGGGATACGATCGCCTACGTACAGGACAGGCGGGTGGACACCTGCCTCGTCAGCCTGGACCAGGAGAAGGCCTTCGACAGGGTCTCTCATGCTTACATGAGGGACGTCCTCTCCAAATTGGGGTTCGGGGAGGGCATCCGCAATTGGATCCGGCTGCTCTACGCCAACATCGTTAGCGCAGTCTCGATCAACGGGTGGGAATCAGACAGTTTTCCTGTTAGATCTGGAGTCAGGCAGGGCTGCCCGCTCTCTCCTGCCTTGTTCGTGTGCTGTGTGGAGCCCTTCGCCGCCTCCATCAGGAAGGACGTGAGCCTGAAGGGCGTGACTATCCCAGGCAGCGGAGGCCTTCAGGTCAAGACCTCCCTGTACATGGATGATGTCGCCGTCTTCTGCACCGATCGTCGGTCGGTGAGTAGGCTGTTGGACATCTACGGCCAGTTTGAACTGGCCTCGGGTGCCAAAGTCAATAGGGGTAAGAGCGAGGTCATGTTCTTCGGGAACTGGGACGACCGCTCCTTCATCCCCTTCACCGTCAGGACAGACTACCTGAAGGTGCTGGGTGTTTGGTTTGGTGGAGCTGGGGCATGCACTAAGACTTGGGAGGAGCGTATCTCCAAATTTAAGCAGAAGCTGGGCAGGTGGACGCTCCGGTCCCTCTCCATCGCGGGTAAGAACCTGGTTGTCAGGTGCGAGGGGCTTTCGGTACTGTTGTATGTGGCGCAGGCCTGGCCTATTACCTGGACCTGCGCCGCTGCGGTCACCCGGGCCATCTTCCACTTCATTTGGGGGTCGAGGATGGACCGGGTCCGCAGAGATATCATGTACAAAGACCTGGGAAATGGGGGAAAGGGCGTACCGAACGCCACCCTCGCCCTGACGGCTACCTTTGTGTGTGGCTGCATCAAGCTGTGCGTAGATCCTCAGTACGCAAACACCAAGTGTCACTACTTACTGAGGTTCTACCTGTCCCCGGTGTTGCGAAGGATGGGCCTGGCCTCGTTGCCGCGGAACGCTCCAAGTAGTTGTACTGTTCCGTACCACCTGTCCTTCGTTGAGAAATTTTTGAAAGGAAACACCTTTGACCACAAGGCCGTCAGGCAGTGGTCAGCATGTAGTATCCTCAGGACCCTTCGGGAAAAGGAGAGGGTGGATCCCGTCGTGTGGTTCCCCACGCAGACTGCCAAAGTCGTTTGGCAGAATGCCTCATCGCCAGAACTTTCAAACAAGCACAAGGACATTGCTTGGCTGGTGGTGAGAGGGGCTCTGCCAGTGAGATCCTTTATGCATGCCCGGAATCTCTGCACCACCGCACGCTGCCCTCGAGGTGGCTGTGGGGGGGACGAGACTGTTGATCACCTCCTTCTGGAGTGTGCCTATGCGCAGGAGGTCTGGAGGGGGATGCAGTGGTATTTGTCGAGGTTCGTCCCGAGCAGCTCCGTGACGCGGGACTCCGTGCTCTACGGGCTGTTTCCGGGGACGCACACCGAGACCAACATCAGCTGCGCCTGGAGGACCATCAATGCGGTGAAAGACGCTCTTTGGTCTGCCCGCAACTTGCTGGTCTGCCAGCTGAAAGAACTGACCCCGACCGAGTGTTGCAGACTGGCGCACTCCAAGGCCCAGGGCTACGTGCTGAGGGACGCGCTAAAGCTTGGGGCAGCCGCCGCCAAGGTGCGGTGGGGAAAGACCACCGTATGAGCCCCCTCGTCCAGAAAAGGGAAAAGAATCCTATCTGGTAACTGGGCCCAACTGGCGCCTTCCCCAACTGGTCAGGGGGCCAACTGGGACTGTGCGGGGTGACGACTGCCGGGGCGGTTTCTTTGCTTGGTTTCTTTTTTCTCTGTTTTGTTTTTTTTTTCCCTTTAGTTGGTGTACGTACCCCCGCGTAACCCGGAGTGGCTTGCATGACTGGGTAGGTGTATAAATGTTTTATTTTTTGTACATTCTATGAATAAAGTATATTTCTTCAAATTAAAAAAAAAGGTGACGAAACATCTGGGAACAAACCTTACAGCTCAGTGAACTAGCTTACATCTGGAACAAAATAAAGACCCACTCTTCTGTGGACTGAGAGGAGGAGAGTGCTGTGTTGGAGGTGAAAGGAGGACGTCGGGTTGGCTGTGCACCCTTGCGACCAGTGGATCTTAATGCTGGCTTTGGCCTAACGCTGGTTCAGGGGAGCAGCCAACCTGCAACGATGGCTGCGGCAAGTGCTCGTGCCCCAGGTCAGGGGGTCCGGAACACCATCCGCGTTTCCATGAAGAAGGTGGATGAAGGTGCCCCTGTGGACTGCACCTTCTTCATGAAGAGGGTCCTGTTGGACTGTTGTGGGTTTGCTGCTGCGGACATTTACTGCCTGCAGGATTTCCCCGGAGGATGTGTTTACGATGTGACCTTCAGGAGTGCCAAGCTTTGCGAGCGCTTCCTGGAGGTTTTCAAGGAGAAAGGAGGTGAGGGCCCCCTCTCTGTATTGACCGCTGTCCCGCTGTTTGTGATGCCAGCACAGAGGAGCCGTATGGTGACTGTACACATGTACAACCCGCATGTGCCAGCAGTTGATGTCCTGACCTTCCTCGGAAGGTATGTGAAGGTGGAAGGGGACCTAACTGACATCGTGGAACCTGTTTGGCATCTGGACGAGTAAGAGGCAGGTCAAGGTGACGCTGAGGATGGGCGCGGGCAGGAATGTCGTACACTCACCGTACAGCTTCGCGATCGGCGGGAGCAAGGGCTACCTGACCTATGCAGGGCAACCTAAAGTCTGCCATGCCTGTGGTAGGTCAGGTCACGTGGCGGCCGACTGCAAAGCCACCATCTGCAGGGAGGAGGGACACCTTGCAAAGGATTGCCCACAAGAGAAAAGCTGCAACTTTTGCGGGGCAACGGGCCACCTCTATCGGGCATGCCCACGGCGGGGGACCACCTACGCCCAGGTCGCCGGCAGGGGCAATGCGGGGCCAGCCCCCCCCGGAGGAGAGGAAGGCACCAGGGCCCTGCAAGGACCCCACTAATGTGCAGGAGGGCCCAGCCCTGCAGGATGGGCCCAAGGCCAGCACAGCGCCCCTGCAGGATCCGCTTTCCCCCCCACCCCGACAACTCGGAGTCAATGGAGGCGGCGACAGGCGACCCAGGGGAGTGGACAACGGTCCGGAAGGCGAGGAGGAAGGTGCGTCAACGGGCCCAGGAACCGCAACCATCAGGCAGAAAGAGGCAGCTACAGGGGGGCTATAAGAGCTCCTCTGACGAGGGGGATTCGGAGAGGGCCTGCCCAAAGCAGAAGTTAAAGATCTCCAGGGAGAAAGAAAGCCGCACCACACTTCCAGGTGATGGGAGGCGTCCTGAGGCTCCCTCCGACACCCAGTCAAGTGCCGCTGGGGCACTGGAGGGCCCCCCGGAAGTTCCAGGCAGGAAGGAGGAAACAGCGCGTCCCCAGCCTGACCCAGAGCCGGACCCTCCTGCCCCCGTACCCCCGACGGGGGGATGCCACCCAGAAGGCAGCATGGACGGTTTCCTCAGCCCGGAGAGCGCCCAGCAGTTAGCCCGGGCAATGGGCATGAAGGGACAGATGGAGGGGCTGGACCTTGGACTCGGGGAGGGTACTGCGGTCACTGCCCACAATGGGGGTACGAGTTGTGAGCATTAATGTGTGCAGTGTCAAGTCCACCGCAAGATGTGTGTCCACGTTGGCCTACCTGACCACCGTCAGGGCAGACCTCCTGTTTCTGCAGGAGTGCGGGATACCGCACCTCGGCAGGTACGGGAAATGGTCCGGCGCCTGGACCTGTGGGCCTTCGATCTGGTCGGGGGTTAACGACTGTCGCTCCTCGGGCCTGGCTATTCTGCTGCGGGGGCGCGACTTCACCATCTCTCAAGTTCAGGAGGTGATTGGGGGGCGCCTCCTAGTGGCTGACGTCGCCTACAACGCTCCACTGAGGCTGATCAACGTGTACGCCCCAGCGGTACGGAGTGAGCGGTTGGCCGTCCTGCAGCGGCTTCCACCCCTGCTGGCTACGTCTAGGCCGGTCATCCTAGGCGGAGACTTCAACTGCATCATTGATGCAGATGGAAGATCCGGCGTGGGGACAGCGGGTGGGGGGATTCAACTGGACGTCACGTCCAGATTCCTGATGGGCACGGTGAAGGACGCCAAGCTGCTCGACGTCTTCAGTGCCCCTGCAGACGGAGCGCAGCGGCGGTACACCTGGTCGCGGCCAGACGGGTCTATCCGCTCAAGGATAGACTTCCTGATGGTGTCACGGGCGTTCTCGGTCAGGTCCACCGGCGTCGAGCTGGTGTTCTTCTCTGACCACTGCCTCCTGCTGGCCGACTGTCACTTACAGGACGACCAGCCAGCCGGCAAGGGGATGTGGAAGCTCAACACGACTCTGTTGACCCCAGAGAATGTCGAGGAGCTTAAGAGGGGAGTACGCCGGTTGGAGAACCGTGAAACCCCTCTTTGAGTCTCCGGGCGACTGGTGGGAGACGGTGAAGGAGAACATCAAGAGGTTCTTTGTCCTCGAGGGTGTTCAGAAGGCAAGAGAGAGGCGGGGAAAGCTGTCGCGACTCCAGAAAAAGGTTCAGAACCTGCTCCTTCTGCAGTTGATGGCGGTTGATGTCACGGAGGACCTCCGTGAGGTGAGGGGCCAGCAAGCCTCGCTCTTCTCCGCGGAGACCTCCAGGATAATCTTCCAGCCCAGTGTCCGCTCTGTGGAGCAGGAGGAGACGTGCTCGCGTTTCTTCTTTCAAAAGGTGCACAAAGAGAGCTCTGTGCTTAGCCGGCTGAAGGAGGACGACGGCTCAGTGACGTCGTCTCAGCCTGACATTTTGAGGATCAGTAGATCCTTCTATGCCGGACTGTATGACGCAAAGCCCATGGACAGCATGTCCTCCAAGTCGTTCCTGTCGTCTATCACAGAGGTCTTAGACGACGGCACAAGGGAGTGGCTGGACCGGCCGATATCCCTGGACAAGCTGACCAGACCCCTAAAGTCCTTGGAGAGGAATAGGACACCCGGGAGCGATGGCTTACCGGTCGAGCTGTAGTCCGCTCTGTGGGACCTGGTCGGCCAGGACCTGCTGGAGGTGTACGATAGTGCGCTTCGGGCAGGGGAAATGTGCAAGTCCATGAGGAAGGGCATCATCACCCTCGTTTACAAGAGGAAGGGGGAGAGGGAAGAAATTAAGAATTGGCGCCCCATTTCACTATTGAACGTGGACTGCAAAATCCTGGCCAAGGTCATAGCCAACCGGGTCAGCTCTGTCCTGGAGCCGGTGAGTCACCCTGACCAAACCTGTGCTGTGCCGGGCAGGAAGATCGCTGAGAGCCTCACGCTCATCAGGGATACGATCGCCTACGTGCAGGACAGGCGCGTGGACACCTGCCTCGTCAGCGTGGACCAGGAGAAGGCCTTCGACAGGGTCTCATGCTTACATGAGGGACGTCCTGTCCAAATTGGGGTTCGGGGAGGGCATCTGCAATTGGATCCGGCTGCTCTATGCCAACATCGTTAGCACAGTCTCGATCAATGGGTGGGAATCGGACAGTTTTCCCACCAGATCTGGAGTCAGGCAGGGCTGCCCGCTCTCTCCTGCCTTGTTCGTGTGCTGTGTGGATCCCTTCGCCGCATCCATCAGGAACGACGTGAGCCTGCAGGGCGTGACTATCCCAGGCAGTGGAGGCCTTCAGGTCAAGACCTCCCCTGTACATGGACGATGTCACCGTCTTCTGCACCGATCGTCGGTCGGTGAGTAGACTATTGGACATCTGCGGCCAGTTTGAACTGGCCTCGGGTGCCAAAGTCAATAGGGGTAAGAGCGAGGTCATGTTCTTCGGGAACTGGGGCGACCGCTCCTTCATCCCCTTCACCGTCAGGACAGACTACCTGAAGGTGCTGGGTGTTTGGTTTGGTGGAGCTGGGGCGTGCACTAAAACTTGGGAGGAGCGCATCCCCAAATTGAAGCAGAAGCTGGGCAGGTGGACGCTCCGGTCCCTCTCCATCGCGGGTAAGAACCTGGTTGTCAGGTGCCAGGGGCTTTCGGTACTGTTGTATGTGGCGCAGGCCTGGCCTATTCCCTGGACCTGCGCCGCTGCGGTCACCCGGGCCATCTTCCACTTCATTTGGGGGTCGAGGATGGACTGGGTCCGCAGGGACTCCATGTACAAAGACCTGGGAAAGGGCGTACCGAACGCCACCCTCGCCCTGACGACTACCTTTGTGTGCGGCCGCATCAAGCTGTGCGTAGATCCTCAGTATGCAAACACCAAGTGTCACTACTTACTGAGGTTCTACCTGTCCCCGGTGTTGTGAAGGATGGGCCTGGCCTCCTTGCCGCGGAACGCTCCAAGTAGTTGGACCGTTCCGTACCACCTCTCCTTCGTGGAGAAATTTTTGAAAGGAAACACCTTTGACCACAAGGCCGTCAGGCAGTGGTCAGCACGTAGTATCCTCGAGACCCTTCCGGAACAAGAGAGGGTGGATCCCGTCGTGTGGTTCCCCACGCAGACTGCCAAAGCCGTTTGGCAGAATGCCTCATCGCCAGAACTTTCAAACAAGTACAAGGACATTGCTTGGCTGGCGGTGAGAGGGGCTCTGCCAGTGAGATCCTTTATGCATGCCCGGAATCTCTGCGCCACTGCATGCTGCCCTCGAGGGGGCTGTGGGGGGGACGAGACGGTCGATCACCTCCTTCTGGAGTGTGCCTATGCGCAGGAGGTCTGGAGGGGGATTCAGTGGCATTTGTCGAGGTTCGTCCCGAGCAGCTCCGTGACGTGGGACTCCATGCTCTACGGGCTGTTACCCGGGACGCACACTGAGACCAACATCAACTGCGCCTGGAGGACCATCAATGCGGTGAAAGAAGCTCTTTGGTCTGCCCGCAACTTGCCGGTCTGCCAGCTGAAAGAACTGACCCCGACCGAGTGTTGTAGACTGTCACACTCCAAGGTCCAGGACTACGTGCTGAGGGACGCACTAAAGCTTGGGGCAGCCGCCACCAAGGCGCGGTGGGGAAAGACCAGGTGGGGAAAGACCACGGTATGAAACCCCTCATCCAGAATGGAAAAAAGGGCCCTATCTGGTAACTGGGCCCAGCTGGCGCCTTCCCTAACTGGTCAGAGGGCCAACTGGGACTGTGCGGGGTGACGACTGCCGGAGTGTTTTCTTTGCTTTGTTGTTTTTTCTTCTTTGTTTGTTTTTTTCCCTTTAGTTGGTGTACGTACCCCCTGGGTAACCTGGAGCGGCTTGCATGACTGGGTAGGTGTGTAAATATGTTTTATTTTTTGTACATCTTATGAATAAAGTATATTTTTTCAAATTTAAAAAAAAAAGTGACGAAACGTCTGAAAACGAACCTTCCAGCTCAGCGAGCAAACTCACATCCAGAACAAACAATATGGTGAGCTGCGTCAGGTGGCAAATACCAAGGTGAATTTGTACATTTCTGTCCCAATTCCAAAAGTCTTCCCACCAATTAAGTGACTTCAATTTCTTTAATGCCTTTTTCTGCGGAAGCAAAAAATTTGTGTGCATTAGCCAATTGTGTCTCGACCTGCTGTATTTGTTTTCTGGTAAGAGGTCAATAACAGTGTTGTATTTTTCCAAATAATCTCCTTTTAAAGTGCTGTGGAGTTCATCACTGACATTAACAAAGATCTCACTTCTCCAGTGTATGTCTGAGTTCAGTTAGGCCCAGCCTGCTGTTACGTGTGTCCTAATAGAGAGTGGTATTGTGGATGTCACAGGTGCTGAGAATGTTTCAGTGAAGTTGTAATGCAGTATTGTCTCTGCACCATATACACCACTCGGATGATGTGACTGTCCAGGCTCCAGATTTCCCATGGTACTGTTTGAATTGGTCCAAAAACCACACAAGGCACATTCATTTGAATACACAGGATAGGGACGCACAATCAGTTCTGAGGAAGGGTCACCAGACCCAAAAGTTAGCTCTGTTTTCTCCTTCACAGATGCTACCAGACCTGCTGAGCTTTTGCAGCAACTTTTTCTTCCAATCATTTGTTTGGTTTGCTGATATTTATCCATAAATATATATATAAGCCTTTTGCAACACTGTACAGTAGGATCCATGACATTGTAACCTTGTTTCCTCTCACATAATGCCAATCTATTTCTACCTCAAAGGCCTTATAGCCCACCTTTTGCTTGGCATTATGTTTGGGATCCCTAGTACTATGTCTGAGGCCTTTCCTAAGGCTCTCTTGCAGTAATTGTCAGACCAGAACTTGGTTAATTTCTGTAACTGGTAATTTGAGATATTGGCTGTCTCTTTCAGCAGAACAACTGCTCTATTTGTTCATTATTGATCCAAAATGGGACCTGTCCTTGGCTATTCTGTTTGAGGATCTCCCTCAGCTGCTATATCATCTATTGCCCATCGATATGACACAGGGTATGATCTTGCTGCCTGCTGTTATCAACTACTTTTCCTTGGATGATTTCATTGACCATCGTGGGATAGTGTTCAATAACAGCTGAGATCGGTTGTGGCGAAAACAACCTCTTTATTGAGCATTCACAGTAGCATAGTTAGAGGCAAAGATGGAATCCAAAGTACAGAATCGACCTGGGTTCGATTCCAGCCTCAGGCGACTGTCTGAGTGGAGTTTGCAAATTCTCCCCGTGTCTGCATGGGTTTCCTCTGGGTGCTCCGGTTTCCTCCCACAGTCGAAAGCTGTGCAGTTTATGTGGATTGCCATGCTAAAATGCACATAGTGTTCAGCGATGTGTAGATTAGGTGGGTTAGATGTGGGAAATACAGGGGTAGTGGAATGGGTCTGGGTGGGATGCTTTTCGGAAGGGCGGTGTGCACTGGTTGGGCCGAATGGCCTGTTTCTACACTGTAGGAGTTCTATGATATACGGTTTTACAGTAGTCTCTTTGTACACAGTTTTTACATCCATTAAAATTTTAGCATTATGGTGTCCCTTTGTTGTATCTCGTGTACATAAATTTGTGTGATATCTGTCCTGGGGAAGCAGGAGACGCTTGAAGCACTTGTTAAATGCTGGCTCTCACTCCTGATGGCATTAGACTGTCTGTCCAGTCTGAGCTTGCATAATTAAGAGGAGTTAGTCTTTTTGTCTGCAAAGTTAGTAGTATTAGTAAAAATACTAGAACTATATGGTCTAAACAAGGGAGAAATTATACTTGTACTAAATAAAAGTATAGAGGATATTAAACTGATCTCCTGCAGCTGGGTCATGAGCTTTCATTTACTATTGCCAGTTTTGACAGTTCTTACACATTCATTCATGCAGCTTTCCAGAAGCACTGTTTTTTGATAGTAAGTTTCTTATAAGAGGTAGCAACCCTACTTAGTATATATTTAAAAAGTACATACTCGTGGAGGAACTTGACTGATGTTCTCCAATCTATTCAGGTCCTGAGAGAAGGCTAATTAATATTATAATTTTTCCATAGTTTCAAGTGTGTTATGGATACACAATGGCACTGTTCTACGTAGGTTATGGTATTAACACTTATTCAGGGGTAGCCTTTGATACAGAAACATACCTGAACACTGCTTGCAGCATTGGGCCGATAGGCAGTAAGGGGTTGGAAGGGATATTTAATTAAGTTTATCTTGTAAGAGTAAAATGTACTACAAAAATGCAGTTTTATGAATGAGTGAATAGAAATGTGATATAGTAAACAGAGTGCACTTGTGAGTGAGTTATAAAGAGTAGTGAATGAATTAATAGAAACGCAGTATAGTAAAAATAGAATTCTTGTCAGCGAGTTGGTAAAGAGAATCATAGTACAATATTGCACATCGTCCTAGCATACCCTTTTTAGCAACAAGACCAAGTGTTGGCCAGCCTGATTTGCCCTTAATTCCCCTTCAGCATCTTGTTGATTTTCTCAATTGTTTCAAACTAAAACCCAGTTAACTTTTTAGATTAAAATCATCCAAATTAGCTAATTTGGAGGTTTTGGCTGTGGACACACCTGCTGTTAAGCTATTGCCAACTCATTAATGATGTCTGTTTTATTATGTCCCACTGGCCTGGCTCGAGCTGTATCATGTCCCATGGTTTCTGTCACTGTAATCCACATGTTTAAATGTAAGTACAAATTTCTGAAAGTGGGGCGTTGTGAAGTTGTGCAGAACACTTTGGATTGTCAGGCAGGAAGTTAGAAATTGGTGTTGATAAAATGCAGCAGGGGGAAGCATTGCGTGGTCCCTTTAAGACATCTTGTACATTTTCTGTGTCTGGAGATTTGAAATGGATGGCCTGGAGCAGCAGCTTGAAAGCTTGCATGTACACAGAGCACCAGAACTGAAACATTTGTATTGAAAGGCCATACAGTTGACAGGCCAACCAGCAGCAGCTTTTTACCAAGACAACGGGCTTTTGAATTTAACCAATCAATTTGAACTGTGTATTTAGCCTATTAAATTAAAGTCTGATGGTTTTGACAACATAGGACCAATCCTATTGCAAGAAATATTGATATGTCATCAAGGGTATAAAAAGAAGGATACAGTTGGACAAAAACCGCAGAGCTAGTTGTCATCTGTCAGAGCTAACAGCCCTCAGCTCTCAAGAGAGAATTGCTGGCTTTCACACCCTCCTCAATGAATTAGAGAAAACACTATCTAAATAATAACAGTACCGATGGCAGAACTAGTTAATATTTCTGGCAGAAGAATCAATGGAGAAGGCACAGAATATTCAGGAAGACACAGAATATTCAGGAAGACATGTAACCTGGCTATATACTTGTATTTTTTTGGAGCAGCATTGTATTAGAATCTTGCTGGGAATAGTTAGTAGTTAGAAGGGACTTATTCAGTCTGTTAATAGTTGAGTTGATTCATTCACCGTTAGAGCTAGATAAATAAATTGTTACTTGTTGATTTTAAAGTGAGTGTCAGGAATTTATTTACTTAACCACTTAACCACTAGAAGTTGCTGAAAAGCAGGCTGCATCATTTTTCACACTCCTCTTGCAGCTTATAGGGCAAGGTTCACCTCCTTGAGTGTTTCAGCTTTATTCCGCAGAATGGGGTCAACCTCCGCTTTATAACGGCACCACTCTAGCAGCTGAGTTCCAAATATGGTACACCAGTACCAATTTATGGTAAATGTTGTCACAAAGGATTTTACTCATTTATTTTAAACTCAACCCAATTTATGGCTGTGTTGTTCTTGAATGAGCTTGGAAGGGTGCCCTTATGATGGATTACGGACATCACGCTTGTAGCAATCCCTCTAGACAAATGTCAGCAAATGAAACAAATAATTGTGTGTCCTTATAATTTTTCATGTGTTTTGAGTGGCTCTTAGACCAATTTAAATTGTATCATAGAAATCTGGAGGCTGGAGACTCACTTCATGCAAGTAGCTTACTTCATAGACACAGTAGGTATCATCTTTGACCCAGCTCCAATCCTTTCTCCAGACTAATAGTCAAACATCCCAGTACGGTGCACCCGTTGGTGGACAATCTGCATCGGTCCCCACAGGATTCAACCCTTATATAACGATGTGCTGGACTCCCATTGATTCTCCCATACACCACTCGCTGATTGTTACATCCATACATTATGGTATCATCTGAATGGACACTGGGAATACAATCATCGTGCTCGGTTGCTGTGGCAGGAGAGAATTACATACAGCCAGGATAGTTCTCTCCTCGTTCATCTAGCCTTCTAAAGACTCAGTAGACGGCTGACTGCTGCATGTCACTCAGTTCCCACAAGAATTGTGAGACTATGTGGATCACTAAAAGATCCTGGTAAAAGAAAGGCACCTGGGTTATTGAAGGAGCAGCTCTCTATGTTACATCATGGCCCTCCAAAAAGTACAACAGCAGAGGGAGAAGGGACGTGAGCTCCAGCTACACTGGAAATCTCAGGAAACTGTCAGTCTTATTTAAAACTGACATGGATTACCATTAACACAGTACTCCCACTCTCTGGAAACTGCATCACGTCAGTCCAGTACATCCTCCTCTACTCACGTTGGGAACTGGGTTTTGAGTAGGACAAGAGACACAATCTGGTAAATGCTGCACAGACAGGAGGGCCTTGCACCTAGTCAAGCTGTTCCAGTTCAACTGGAAAATTTCAGTTCGTTGTGGAAAATTACCCAGGTTTGCTCTGGACACGAGAAAAGGTGACAGTTACCACTCCATCAGTCTACTATTGATCATCAGTAATGTGATAGATGGTGTCACCAAAAGTGCTTTCAAGCAGCACCTGCTCAGCCATAACCTGCTCAGTGATGCCCAGTTTGGGTTCTGCCAGGGCCACTCAGCTCCCGAACATATTACAGCCTTGGTTTGAACCTGGACTAAAAAGCTGAATTCTAGAGGTGAAGTGAGAATGATTACCAATAGCAAAGCCACATTTGTGTGACATCAAGGAGGCGTAGCAAAATCTGGAATCAATGGGTATCGGGGGCTAAATTCTCCACTGGTTGGAGTCACACCTGCTACATAGGAAGATGGTTGTGGCTGTTGGAGGTCAGTCATCTCCGCCCCAGGCATCTCTGCAGGAGTTCCTCGGGGTAGTGTCCTAGGCTCAACCATGTTCAACTGTTTCATCAATGTTCTTCTCTTCATCATAAGGTCAGAAGTGGGGATCGTCACTGATAATTGCACAATATTCAGCACCATTTGCAATTCCTCAGATATTGAAGCAGACCAAGTTTAAATTCAGCAAGGCCTGGACAATATTCAGGCTTAGATTGATAATTGGCAAGTTACATTCTCACTGTTGAAATGCCAAGAAATGACAATTTCAGCAAGACAGGACTTAACCATTGCCCTTTGACATTCAATGGGATTACCGACACCCTGGAGATTTCCATTGACAAGAAACTGAACTGGAGCCAGTTATGTAAACACCACAGCTACAAGAGCAGGTCAGAGCCTATGAATACTGCAGCGAGTAGCTCACTTCCTGACAGCCCATGTATTCACATTCTACAAGGCAAAAGGAAAGAGTGTGATGGAATACACCCCCCTTGCCTGGATAAATACAGTTCCAACAATACTCAACAGGATTAACAGCGTTCAGGACAAAGCTGTCTGCTTGATTAGCATCACATTCACAAACAATCTCTCTCTCCACCAATGTCACGCTGTAGAAACTGCACCATCTACAAAATGCACTGCAACAACTTACCATGAATCCTTAGGTAGAATGTTCTGAATCCATGTTTACTCCCATCTCAAAGTAAGGGCAGCAGGCATTTGGAAACATTGCCAGCTACAACTTACGATTTAAGTCAATAAAAACTGAAAGAACTGTAGATGCTATAAATCAGGAAGAAAAACAAGGTTGCTGGAAAAGCATAGCAGCATGCGTCATTGTCCATCCTAATTTGGAAATATATCACCAGATCAAAATCCTGGAACTCCCTCCTGACCACGTTGTATCTGCCCAGCCACCAAATGGCCTGCAGTATTTCAAAAAAAGTGCCTCACTACTACCTCTTTCTCAAGGACAATTGGGACTGGGAAATAATTTTTGGTCCAACAAATGAAGCCCATATCCCATGCATGAATTTTTTAAAAAGAGGCACTGATACCCTCCTTTCTGATGAGTGAGGAGCAGCCCAGTGATGCTCAGTTTCATGCTGACAGTCAACGCTGGGTATCATCAACAAAGTGAGTGACGCTTCAGTAGCAGCATCAAATGTATCAAAGTTTCCAGGACAGTTCAAAGGTGAAAGATTGGTCCATTCGTCTCAGCCCAGTGAGGCCACCAGTTCTCTTTACTTGAGATAATAAGGAAGTTGAACGCTTCCACTTTCGGTTCAATCAGTTTGGCATGAGACATTAATAAACTGTCCCATTTACAATGATCTGTCACAATGATCTTAAGTGTTTATTTTTCTCAGATGCCATTGCTGTGAGAAGACGAATTTCACAGTGCCTGAAAGGTTATATGACAAAATCTGTCATAACATTAAGTGAATTTCCTGAGTTTCTAAATGAGTACTCCAACTACATCTGTTTTTCAAAAATTGTACTGAAAGATCTCCATTCTCTCCCTGAAGTTAGGCCATTAGTGATTATTTGCCTGACCATGGCAAAGTGCCACAATTTATCGCTCTGGCTGGGAGAAAGGAGAATTCTGACCCTGTTGCAGTCAGAATGGACATCAATCCCTTAGAAAACTGACCTTCGTTTCACAAGAGGACAAAGCAAAATTGTTAATACAATAAGTGTTTGCTCATGCTTATTTATAGTCTGATTTGAAAATTTAATTATCCAAAACATCATAAGAATAGCAGAAAATCAAGGGTTGAGAAAACATGCAAAGAAAAACTAAATTGTATCGGTGATAATGGGAACTGCAGATGCTGGAGAATCCAAGATAACAAAGTGTGAAGCTGGATGAACACAGCAGGCCTAGCAGCATCTCAGGAGCACAAAAGCTGACATTTCGGGCCTAGACCCTTCATCAGAGAGCTGATGAAAGGTCTAGGCCCGAAAGGTCAGCTTTTGTGCTCCTGAGATGCTGCTTGGCCTTCTGTGTTCATCCAGATCCACACTTTGTTATCTAAGAAAAACTAAATGTCAAGTCTCCTGGGCGCAGCTTGCATTCACACAAGACAATGGCCTAGTGTTATAATCCAATCCAGGGATCCAGGTATTTTTCTGAGGACTCAGGCTAGAATCCCACCCTCAGCAGATAGTGGGATTCAAATTCACTAAACATCTGGAATTAAGAGTCCATGAATCCCTTGCCAATTGGGAAAAAGAATCCATCAGGTTCACTTATGTCCATTAGGAAAAGAAATGCCATTTCTACCTGGTCTGCCTTTTATGTAACTCCAGAGCCACAGCAACATAGTTAACTCTTAGTTGCCCTCTTGGCAATTAGGGCTGGGAAATAAATGATGGCCTAGCTAGTGATGCCCACATTTTATGAATGAGTAAAAGAAAATCATGGGTCTTAAATAAAGTGGCTGCAGAGATAGTTGTTTGTAATTTTCAAAATTTCCATAGTTTCTGGAAAGACCCCTGTGGATTGGAAAACTGCTGTAATTAAAGAAGGAAAGGAGAATAATGCATGCCAGTTTGTTGGTCCTTCTATTATTGGGAAAATGCTAGAGTTCATTGTGAAGGGCATTACGAAAAGTGTAATACAATCAGGCAGAGTCAACATGGTTTTGTGAAAGGGAAATCATGCTTAACGATTTTATTGGAGTCCTTTGAGGATACACCAAGCAGAGTGGATAAAGGCTAACCATTAAATGTAGTGCATTAGAACAGACAGTCAATATAAAAGTGCCACATAAAAGGTTGCTGCACAAGTTTGACAGCAACTTTTTCCACCCCTGACTGATGCCATCTTCCTTGATTCTTTGCAACCATTACCGTCTTCAATTGGCCCATCTGATAACTTCATCTCTCCAAATGCTGTCCTTTCCAAATTTTCCCTCCCATAGTCACTCCCTTCTATCACTTCCACTTCTTGTCACCACCCCACTCCCTCAGCCTCATGATCACCGTTGTGCTGTCCTGATTTCATCCCTTGGTGGTGAAATTTGAGATCACTTCTTTAGTGAAGACCTATCAGGGAGTCAGGACCTTGCTGGTTTGAAGATAATGAAGCTGAAAACCCATATTCGGAGCCTCTCATGACTCTATATTCCACATACATCTGAGAACAATCTTTAACTTCGGCACAGACCAATGTTTAGCAATGTACGTCCTGACCAAAGTACATGAATCAAAACTATTGATTTGCAGGTACATTGTTTCAGGAAGAAAATTGAATGCTGTTTTTTTTTTGCAAGGGGAATGAATTTATTTGCAGGAAAGTCTCATTGCAGCTGTACAGGGCTTTGGTGTACTGTGTATAGTTCTTGTCTCCTTATTGGAAAAAAGATATAATTGTGTAGGAAGCAGTTCGGAGAATGTTCACATGTCTCTGGGATGAAGGGCCTAACTTAGGAAGAAAGGTTGAACATGTGGGGCCTATATCCATTGGTGTTCAAAAGAAAGAGAGGTGACTTTCTTCAAACAAACACATTCTTGAGAGGAATTTATAGTGTGTTTGCTGGAAAGATGTATCGTTTTGCGGGGAAAGCTAGAGCTGTTTAAGAATTAAATGTCTTCTTTTTAAGGGAGATAAGGAGAATTGTTTTCCTCCCAGAGAATCGTCTGTATGTGAGGTTCTTTTCCCCAGAAAGCACTGGAAGCTGGGTGATTAAATTTATTTAAGGCTCACTTGTACAGCTTTTTGATAGGCGAGGGAGTCAAGGGATATGGGTAGGAGGGGGTGGTGATGGTGGCAGAAAGGAAAGTGGAGCTGTGACCATAACCAAAATGGCTAGAATCTTATGGAATGGAGGAGCAGGCTCAAAGAGCTAAATAGCCTATTTATGTGTCTATGATCCTAGGGCTATAGTTAGCAACTTCTTCTATTGAAATTGTGGAACCAGGTGTAAACCCAGCTCTGATGAAGAGTCATCTAGACTCAAAACGTTGGCTAGCTGTCTCTCCCACAGCTGCTGCCTGACCCACTATGAGTTTTTTTTTTGTTTTCAGTACACCCTGGTCATTTGTGCTTGTAGACAGTGAGGAGGTTAAAGATGACTCATTCGGACATTTGGGAAGCAGCAGTGTGGGCCTGGGGGGAGAACAGTCTGCGCCCATGATTGGACAGATAAGAGTGAAATCAAGAAAGAGGTGCCCATCGAACTAAGTGAAGAAGCAGATTTGGAGACAGCAAGGACTGAAGATGCTGGAAGCCAGAGCCAGTAAATGTGGAGGTGGAACATCACTGCAGATCAGACAGCATCTGAAGAGCAGGAAAGTCAACATTTTGGCCTGAAATGTTGACTTCCCTGCTCCTCAGCTGCTGTCTGGCCTGCTGTACTTTTCCAGCTCCACATTTAATGACTGAAGAAGATTTTTGACAAGAATTTTAGCAGACAAGGCTTCACACAGATTGAGGAGAAAAAGGCCCACAGCTTCACTCATGGGGAAAACAAAAACTATTTGTGTTCTGTTTAAATCTTTCAGAAGGGCAGTAATCCGATTGGAGAGGTTCAAACAGGACCTCATGGGAGAGATGGGCACTGATCCAGAAATGGAAAAGACATTCAGAATGCCAGAGAAGATAAAGATGTTGGAAACCAGCCATGTCTTCCTACCCCAGAACAGGAATGGAAGGCCATTACAACAGACCATAAAAGCCTGGCCCTAGCCTGCATCTCAGTTTAGTGTAAGCCTCAGTCATCTGCAGAATTGCCCAGCACTGTAGGAAGAAGGTCAGTCGCCTTCTCCATTCCTCCAGCATAAGTGCCATCTTCATCTGATACCTCACTCTCACTCTATCCCTGCTATTGTACTCATTTCCCACCAAGGCTCATGCTATGCCCATTTCACTATTCCCTGCAGCATCTGCCCCTACTCATCACCTCTCCCAACTCCTCACACCACTAACCCTACATATCCTCTGCACTGCCTTCTCACTCACTCATAATATGCCCAAACTTGAGATTCGTAAAAGGATTTAACACGATCATTTGGACATTACAAAGTATGATGAAAGAGTGCAACCATCAAACATCAAGGATCCATCTCAATTCAATAAGTGATCAATAACTGCATTTCAAGTCCAGTGAACAGTCAAGACAAGAGAGAACCATTACCAGAATTCATTTTCAGTCAAATGCAAACAATAGAGCCTTCGCTAGTTTTTCATTATTTTATTGTTTTTATCAGTTTTGGGTTGGAGCTGTGAACTGTGAGCTGAGAGCTAAAGGTGACATTTGAGCTGTGAGAGTAGTGGCTTGCTTTAAAAAAGGGAACAAAAGGAGAACAATTTGTTTATGAGGCCAGGTTTCAAGTTACTAAAATGTGCTGCGTAGGTATTTCGACTCTGGCGAGGTCTTATGCTTAAACAGATGGCAGATACTGAATGTTAACTGGGCTTTCATGGGGAGACAGTCAGTCTGATGGGAAGAGGCCAGAGTTTGAACGAGAGTTTGAACTGTGTTTTAAGTCAGAAGGATTGTACATGTGAAAACCACATGATGGACTTGTCCTCTCATGATTAACTTTTTTAAAACTTCAAAGAATAGAATGTCAGTTATAAGAATTAAATAAACATTCCTGGAACTATCTGGATGCATCAGTGTAGTCAAAAACCAAGGAAGTTGTAGTCCTAAATTCAAGTGGTGATATGGATCATGGAGTGTGCTTTAGTGAACTGGCCAATTACATCTAATTTATTTTTTGCCCTGGTTTATTCATTTACTGTGTGTGTTTGTCTGTCTACCTTTGTGTGTGGGAGGATGAGAATGAAAGAGACTGGTTTAAATATACACATTAATTAAATTATAATGTGGCTTAATGTTATTCTGCTAAAGTCACATTGTAAGCCTTTTGTTTGAGCTATAAATATCAACTATTCATAAAATCTGGGATTAGTCATTCAAAAAGTCTGGTTAGGAACTGACGGGGTCAATTTTGAGGGTCATTGAGTATTTTAACTTTAAGGTGTTGTGAATATAGGGATAGGGAGGCTGATTAAGTTTAGCTGCCTATCACTGTGTAATAATACATGCAGATGTGTGGGATTCGATTTTATTCAAGTTCAAAATGACAATCTTAAGCACTATTCATAGAATATTATTGAGGTAGATTGTGGTAAACCATTTACACAAAATCGCAGCAGAGGCAGCGATAGAATCAGTCAAGAGAATCTACTCAATGCATGGCAATGTAGTCTCAGGCAATTGCAAATAAACAGTTCAAGAGAGTTCTATCTGAATATAATATTATTCAGGTCACAAATTCATTACACAATCCTGAAGCAAATGGAAAAGCTGAGAAAGGGGTTTGTGCACTCACCGCTTTATTGAAGAAGTACAAAGATTGAAAGTTTGCAGGATTAATCTATAGCTCAACACCACTACAGAGTGGGTTATTACCATAAGAGTTATCCAGGGCAAGCAATGGGGAGTGCTGGTTCCATCTCCATTTCAGAACTTACAGCCTATTACCTGTGAGAATGGTCTAATCAGAATAAAACAGTGTGAAGAAGAGCCAAGAGACGACTAGAATTTTTAACAGAGCATACTAAACTAACAATTTCCCAGAGCTACAGCCTGTGGAATGAGAAGTGAGATGGGATCCACTGAATGAATAAATGATCGCGAAGGGAACAGAATAATTGAGTTCAAATGGGGTTAAACAGATGACGTACCACCCCACCAACCTCCAGATACAACCCATCATCCTCCGACACTTCCGGCATCTGCAATTCGACCCCACCACCAAAGACATCTTTCCCTCCCCACCCTTGTCTGCTTTCCAGAGGGACCACTCTTTCTGTGACTCACTTGTCCGCTCCACGATCCCACCAGTCCCTCCACCCCCGGCACTTTTCTCTGCAACCGCAGGAAGTGCTATACCTGCCCCTATGCCTCCCCCCTCACCCCCGTCCCAGGCCCCAAGAAGACGTTCCACATCAAGCAGATGTTCACCTGCACATCTGCTAATGTGATATACTGCACCTGCTGTTCCTGTTGTGGCCTCCTCTACATCAGGGAAACCAAGCGGAGGCTTAGGGACCGCTTTGTGGAAGACCCATGATCGGTTCGCAACAAACAACTGCACCTCCCAGTCATGAACCATTTCAACCCTCTCTCCCACTCCTTGAATGACAGGTCCATCCTGGGCCTCCTGCAGTGCCACAATGATGCCACCCGAAGGTTGCAGGAGCAGCAACTCATATTCCGCCTGGGAACCCTGCAGCCCAATGGTATCAATGTGGACTTCACCAGCTTCAAAATCTCCCCTCCCCCCACTGCATCCCAAAACCAGCCCAGTTCATCCCCTCCCCCCACTGCATCCCAAAACCAGCCCAGCTTGTACCCACCTCCCTAACCTGTCCTTCCTCTCACCTATACACTCCTCCCACCTCAAGCCCTACCCCCATCTCCTATCTACGAGCCTCATCCCACCTCCTGGACTTGTCCGTCCTCCCTGGACCGACCTATCTGCTCCCTAACTCACCTTTACTGGCTCCAACCCCGTGTCCTTGGCCTGTCTGTTTCCTTTCCACTTATCTTCTCCTTTTCTACTTCTTCTATCCGCTTCCCCCTCCCTCCCTATTTATTTCCGAATCCCCTTCCACTCCCCCATTTCTGAAGAAGGGTCAAGACCCGAAACATCAGCTTTCATGTTTCTCTGATGCTGCTTGGCCTACTGTGTTCATCCAGCCATACACCTTGTTATCTCAGGTTCTCCAGCATCTGCAGTTCCTGCTATCTCTGTAACTATAACAAGCAACTGTGGTCCATTGATATTAATGAAGAAGAAACTATTAGGAATGTTTAATGATTTTTCAGCAGAAGAGAAAGAAGAAAGTTCAACAGCATCCAAGGAGAAAATCACTCAAACTGAAAGGAGGAAAAGTGCAGAGCATCCTAAACCTCAGGATGTGACCAAAACCATTGACTGGTCAATGCATCACAGAGACGAGCTGTGTGAATTCTGAGACTTTCAGGGGTCACATTCATAAGGTGAGAATTAAGATTTGGCGGGTATGGAAGGGACGCTGGGGACAATTTAATCAGCAATATTTCTAATGATGTTGCACCATGATGTAATGATGTCAGTGTCACGTGGTTATGTAGAAAGAACTGGAAGGGACTGGATGCGTTATCAGGGTCTTCAGAGAAAGTGTGTAAATAAATAGAGATGTTTCAGAGATCTCTGCAGAATCAAACAGAGGTACTTTGGGAGACCAAAGTGGGTTAGACCCCATACACGTGACAAAAGAGTGGTGCAGGTGATGTGAATGTAAAACTAACTTAATAAGTACTTTATGGGGGTCCTTCTTGTGGAACAGTGGTAGTGTCATAAGCCCTGTACCAGGAGGCCAGGGTTCAAGTCCCACTGGCTCCAGAGATGTGGAATGACATCTCTGAACTGATTGATTGGGGGGAAAAAAAGTAAAGCAGCTGTGAGGGACCTTCTTGTGGAGCAGTTGGAGTATCCCTATCCCTAGACTAAAGGACCTGAGTTCTAGTCCAACCTATTCTAGAGGTGTGCAATAACATATCTGAACAGGTTCATTAGGAAAACTAGGTTAAGTACTTCATGATCTCACTAAGTAGTGTTGGTTGGGGGGTCCTTCATATTTTGATGCTTACACCATGATCTTGCTGCTTTGCATAATATTAGTGGTGGTTAGGTACACATACAAATCTATTTACTAAGACAGTGCTCTGTGCACTTTTCATCAGAAGCTGCCCATACTTCTTGGGCTGCATTATCGATTCCTAATTGAGCACATTGCTCATAGAAATGTGGCATTTTTAGCTCCACGTGTCTTTGCATATTTACTTTATTACCTGCCTATGTTTTTCCCATTCATAATTCTTAATTTAATATTGTGGTAGTTTACAACTCACTTTATCTGTGTCAGCATTTGTTTCTACAAATAATCTGGATGACTGGTGTAAGACATTAGAGACTTGTTGTCATGAATAAAGAAATGTCAAGCACACTCTATTGGATCTGATCATCATTTGATGATTTCAAAGCCAGGCATATATAGTACATCCTGAGCTTTGAGTGCCAAGAATATTCCAAAGAATTAAAAACTCTGACCAGTGCAGTCCAGAATAAACCATGACTCAAATGCAAGTTTGAAGCGGTGTTTGAACTAGAGTTTCCTTTGAAGTTCATCATGTAAATTGTTGCTTGCATATTCAGCACCTACATTTCACAGGGGACTAAGGTGAAAACAATGAAGATGGCCAGACAGCATCTTGTTAACGAGGGTCATCTATGCTGAAGAACCTTTCAGATAAATTAGCTTGTGATGATTGGAATAAGTGTTGGACCTGTGCAGTTCAAGATTTTGCTGTGAAGTTGAAGTTTTCATTTAAAAAATAAATCTATGTGGGCAGGTGAAGAGCTGCATCCTCCAGACTCCTAACTCCGAGGCCCTAATGCTCAATTCCTCAAGCCCTAACTAAACACTGCTCCCATCAAAACCAGCTGGTGGTCGCCGCTGCTTGCACAAAATTCACTTTCTCATGAAGCAAGCTGCCAGAATGGCTACAAGAACTATCAGCCATATAGTACGTTCAGGTCTGTGCTCAGGTAAGTGAATGTGAACAAGCTGTATTGAATATAGCTACATGCAAGAGATGGTAAAAGGAGAGATTGACTCCAGACTCAGTAACAGTTCCATATGATCTGATGTCTTTATGACATGACTCAGTACACACATGTTTAGTATCCAGTCTTAAAGCTCTAGTTAACCCTTTGCTCCACAGGCTGTTTGCTCTGAAGATGTAGGGTAGCCTAAAGCTCAATTTCAAAACATTCTCAGGCCTCTTGCTTCATCATGTTGCTTGCAAAGCCAGCCCTGACATCTGGAGGTTTACAGCACTGAAAAGAGAGAGTTCTGCATATCAGACTTTCTAGATAAAAGGATTAATCCATTCCACCTCTCACCACCTGCATGTTAAGGAAGACAATTCCTCTATTTTTCCTATCAATAAATTGAGCCTCCTCGCTTGCTCATCTTACAACATGAATGGTTACCTCCAGCTATATGATTTTCCAAAGAGCAAATCAGTAAAACCTCTCCCTGTACATGGCAAGCCTCTCTCAAGATCGGACATGTGGAGGCCATATTTAATGATGTGGCCACTCCACAGCTTAAGAGTCTGCAGAGGGAAGGGAAATGGGTGACAACCAGACAGCCGTAAAAAGGACCAGGCAAGTAGTACAACATGCATCCCACTTTCCATCCAGTATTCATTGATAAGAGGGATGGTTCATCTGGTGAGTGCGGCAGCAAAACCTCTGAAGAAGAGTCTAGGCCCAAAACGTCAGCTTTCCTGCTCCTCTGATGCTGCTTGGCCTGCTGTGTTCATCCAGCTCTACGCCTTGTTATCTCTATTCATAGCACTATCTGGTGGATCAGCTGCACAGGGAGTTAAGAACAGTTATGGTGTTGGGTGTTCAATAGTTAAGAGAGTAGGATAAGGATTTCACATCCACAAACATAACTCCAGGGACAGTTTGTCATCTCCATGGTGCCAGTGCATCCACAATTTTTTTTAGTTAAACTTGACCTAACCAAGTTCAGGTCATGTCTGAGTTGAATTTTTTGAAGAAGTAACAGACAAAATTGATGAGGGTAGGGCAGTTGATGTGATTGACATAGATTTTAGTATGGCTATTGACAAGGACACACACAGCAGAGTGGTTCAAAAATAAAGCTTATGGGATCCAGGAGAATATAGCAAACTAGATACAAAATTGCTTCAGTGGCCAGAAACAAAAGGCAATTATTACTGAATTTTTTTTAAACTGGGAGATTTCCCAAAGGGATCTGCAGTGTCAACTACTAGAACCCCTATTTTTATGCTATAGATGTTAATGATTTGGATGTCAACCTAGTGAGAGGATGATCAAAAAATTTGTAGATGACACAATAATTGCCCAATTAGTTGATAGTGAGAGGATAGCTGCAGTCTGCTGCAGGAAGTTATCAATAGACTGGTTATGTGGGCAGTATACGGGCCGCATGGAATTCAATCCTGAGAAGTACAAGGTGCTGTATTTAAGGAGGTGAAACAAAGCAAAGAGATTCACCAGAATGGAAATAAGCTGAGTGGTGTGGAGGAACTGAGGGATCAAGGAGTGAATGTTCACTACTGAAGGTGGCAGGACAGGTCAATAAGATAGATAAGGCGGACGATGGCACTCTTTCCTTTACTAGCTGAGGTACAGAACATAAGGGCATGAACAGTATAAACAATTACTTAGTCCACACCTTGAGTACTAAATGCAATTCTGTTCACCTTATTTCAGAAAAGAAGTAGTTGCACGTGAGAAAATGTAGAGGGGATGTGTGAAGATGTTGTCAGGATGGAAAAAAAAATGCAGCCATGAGGAAAGATTGAATAGACTTTAGGATTATTCTCCTTGGAACAGAGGACCTGAAGAAAGTTTTGATTGAGATGTAAAAATGCGTGAAGAGTCAAGAGAGTGGGCGGGAAGGGCCTTTTTACCTTAGCAGAGAGGTCAGTGACTAGGAGATTTCACATGATTAGTAGAAAGAGAGGGGATTAAGAAAATTTTCTTTTGACCTGGGGATGGTATAGAACTCCCTGCCTGCTGTATCCTGAAGGGCTAAAGTCCAGATGCTAAAAGGTAAGGTAAGGCTGAGTGGTCCCTTCAGCCATTGCAGCTATGATGGGCCAGATGGCCTCTTTTTGTGCCCTATATTGCAGAAAGCAGTAAAGTTCATCGGTCATGATCTCCATTTGTCTGGGAAGTCACTGGTCATTTGGGTGTAATAAGCTTCTCCAGTGAAGAGAAGGGGCTGTTTATCTCCTCTCCCTCCAGTCAGTTCCAGAAGCACCACACAAAAAAACAGAAGTTACAAGAGAAACTCAGTAGGTCTGGCAGCAACTGCGGAGAGAAAACCGAGTTAATATTTTGAGTCCAGTGATACAAATGCTGCCAGACCTGCTGAGTCTCTCCAGCAACTTCTGTTTGTGTGTGTTTCAGATCTCCTGCAGCTCTTTGTTTAGTCCCAGAAACTGTCTGCTGAATACCCTGCTCCCAGCCAGAACCTTCAGAGGGAGCCTTTGTTTTTCTAACCTAATAAATGGGATGTTTGGGAAACATTTTGTTTTGTTTCTCTTCTGTCATTTTTCAATGAATCCCCTGCAACTTTTATGGTAAAGACTTAGTTAGAGACAAAAATAACACTAATTGAACTAAAGCTATTAACTTTAGGGTTTTATCTTCAGCAAGATAACTCGAATGTGTTTCTTTCCCCTGTCCACAATCATCTCTTTTATGCCTTTCCCCTTTTAAATTCAAGACATACATTTCGGTGGGAGAATCCATGTGATCAATTCTAATTCCTAATGTCCACTTGAAATGGAAAGGCAACTAAAAAGCTTTCATTTTTCTTGGCTTCTGTCAGACTGCTTTATAATTTCAAAAACTTTTGGATCATTACTAATTGCTGTGGAAAGGTTAATTTCATATTCAGTGAGCTGTATAAAAGCTTTTCCTTGTTTGTTTATTTCATTAACTTCTTCATTGTTAAGTCATTCAATCAAATGCCAGGCCTCCTTAGCAGCTTGCTCCAAGGAAGTCATTCTCCATTGTAGAAAATTGTTTGGAAAGTTAAAAATAATTTAACAATGTACTGTGGAAATTCGATGGTCTTCACTTCATTACAGGGTTTCCAGAGACTATTAGTGTCAAACAATGCTCACAACTTTATTCTTGGAGGCTGCTTTAAGTAATTTGCCCAGCCCAGAATGCTCAAGCCATTTCTGAAGTTGAGTCTTCTAGATTATAGAATGATGGCAGAATGTCTGAGGGTGTGAACCAGCAAGTATTATAGATTTAAATATTTAAATATACCAGAAAAATGAAACACTGATAAAACATTATAAACAAGTAATAAAAATTGTTTCAAGTATCTAAAATCTGTATCTCCCATAAGTCCATTCAAGATAAAATGATGCTGATGACATCAAGCTGATTCCATACACCCCTCTATTTTGCCAATACTTAGAGTTGTTAGGAAGGACTGGTGATCATCAACAATAACAGCTGATAATTCTATATCCTGTTTTTCACCTAATATGCTGGCTGACATGGTGGCTCAGTGGTTAACAGTGCTGCCTCACAACACCAGGGGCCTGGGTTCAATTCCATCCTCGGGTGACTGCAGACTTCGCACATTCTCCAAAGGAGAACCACATACCAGCCTTTCTCAGGTTCCTAAAATGCCTGTTCCATCCCATTATCCAGGGTCAACCCTGGTGCCAGCTTAACTCAACTCAAAGGTTCTGGTATTGACCAACCCTCTTGAGGTCACTGGCCATGACCATCTCACGTTGCCTTATTAGAAACTTAGCAATCTTCCACCACATGATGACACACTAGGAGACCACATCTCACGAGAACCAAGAGAGGTCAGAGAGATAGGAAGATAATCATTGCTCACTACCTATTAGATTTCAAACAGATTTTTACCATGCAGGCTTTGCTGAGTGTATATTGACCAAGTAATATGATTTGACTAAACAATCCATGTTGATTTTTGGGTGGAGTCATTTTAAAGAAGGACTGGGGTTTCTATTGGAAAGGTGTGTTGATGCAGAAGAATGCGGGTAGCTGAGTCAAAATATATTTTAATGACATGACATTAAAATACTCAACTAACTGTTCATAGCGTACCTTGCTATTATTTGAAATCCTTCATGATTTTCTGTTCTTTTGTGCCCCTTCATAAGGGTTTGTTACTTTAAAGTTGAAGTAGATAGAATTAAAGGTAAATTGTTGAGCTGTATAGGAAACTGGCTGAGCTGCTGAAAATTGTGAGCAGGGCTAATGCCCAGGACCTCTACAAGGATCAGTGTTGAGGTTTGATCTATTTGCCACATTTGTTAATGATTTAGATGATGGGAATAGATTAGATTAGATTCCCTACAGTGTGGAAACAGGTCCTTCGGCCCAACAAGTCCACACCGCCCTTTGAAGCATCCCACCTAGACCCATCCCCCTAAACACTGCAGGCAATTTAGCATGGCCGATCCACCTAGTCTGCACATCTTTGGACTGTGGGAGGAAACTGGAGCACCCAGAGGAAACCCACGCAGACACGGGGAGAATGTGCAAACACCACACAGACAGTTGCCCGAGGCGGGAATCGAACCCGGATCCCTGGCGCTGTGAGACTGCAGTGCTAACCACTGAGCCACCGTGACGCCCCTCAAGCCACATTTCCAATTGACCAGACGACATAAACACAGATATGTTGTAAGCTGTGTAGATGGAAGCATAAAATTACATTCTCATTCGTAGATTAAATGAATGGTCGAGAAAGTGGTAAATAGATTTCAGTGCAGGAAAATGTGAAGTCATCCATTTTTGACCTGAAAAAGAGATAAAACAGGGTAATTTCTAAATATTTGCAGTGAAAGGCTAGAAGAAAAGTGGAGATCTAAGGAAAGTTAGGAGTCTGCGTAAACCGATCATTGAAATATGATGATCAAATACAGAAAGTAATCACAGAAGGGTTTGAAATGTTGGTCTTTATGTAGAGGACTGGAATAGAACATAGCAGTTATGCTTCACAAAACCATGCTTACACCCAATCCATTTCACTGATGTTTTCAAGATAATAAAGAAAATGGATTGGGTAGCGAGAAACTATTACTTCTGTGTGGGAAGCCAAGGATGAAGGAATATTGTTCAAAAATTAGAGCTAAACTTTTCAGGAGTGAAACAGAAACAGAAATTACTGGAGAAATTCAGCAGGTCTGGCAGCATGTGTGGGAAGAAAACAGAGTTAATGTTTTGCATCCAGTGACTCTTCATCAGAACTGATGTTTCAGATCTCCAGCATCCACAATTCTGTTTTTTCTGGAGTGAAATTCAGTAACACCCAAGAAATGATAGAGATTTGAAACTCTTTTCATCTGATGATAGCTAATGCTACATCAGGTGTTAATTTGAAATGTAAGATTGATAAAATTGTCTTAACTCAAAAAAGGTAAAAAAGGAGATGGGGAAATGTTAGGGATTTGGAATTGGAATTACTGAGCAGGTCCAAGAGGCCAAATAGCATACATCTGTCTCTACATTCCTCTCCCTTCTTATCTTCAATGGAAACGTACATGACGGGTTGGCTCCTTTGATGTAGTGTATGTTTGTGTAATGGTGATCCTGATTCTTTAATGGTTACACTGCAGGTTCCCTCCAACTCTAGTGGCAGGATTGCTTGAAGCTGTTAATAGTTCACTGTGTTAGGGTTTTGATAAAGTAATGGCTCCAAGTGTGCCTCGCCACAACATCTATATAGTTTCTGTGATAATGGGAACTGCAGATGCTGTAGAACCCAAGATAACAAAGTGTGGAGCTGGATGAACACAGCAGGCCAAGCAGCATCTCAGGAGCACAAAAGCTAACATTTCGGGCCTAGACCCTTCATCAGAGAGGGGGATGGGGAGAGGGAACTGGAATAAATTTAACCTCACTGCGAAGCCTCTTCCAGGGATGCCTAACCTGAAGAAATTACCCTCCGGACCAACCTTAGAGAATCTCTCCATATTTATTCCAGTTCTACTCCCTATCCCCCTCTCTGATGAAGGGTCTAGGCTGGAAACATCAGCTTTTGTGCTCCTGAGATGCTGCTTGGCCTGCTGTGTTCATCCAGCTCCACACTTTGTTATCTATATAGTTTCTTACAAGTTCCATGTGTTATGCCTGGGGGTATAGTCCTGGTATTTACGTGGTTGTTCTCAGTTCATAGGAACTGAGTTGAAGTGTTGTATCTATTTTGAATTATCTAGAAGTTTGGGGACCCTATTTCTTTCTCCATGGCACAATCTGGTCAACCCAAGTCAACTTGTCAATGAATCAACGCCATTTTCTTCTGTAGTGTAAATTGTAGTGTTCGTTTAAAATTGGACATTCTTGTATATGTCCTGAACAGTGTCGGGTGAAAAACTGTGAGCAGCATGTTTCTCTATTCGGCGAGTTATGCACCTCTTAGATATAGAATCCAGCTGCACTTTAAATATCTTTAGGGTTTCTTTGCCTCTGCTTCCAAGCTTTCAAACTTCTATGATGTTTTGGAATAAGAAGCACTTTCAGGTATCTGTTGTAAAATTGAATGTTGCTCAGTTAATTCTGTGCTAGTGAAGGTCCGTTTTTATCTAAATCAATGTTTATAATATAACCTTTGTTGCAAAGATTTTCTTCAAAAGCCTCTGAAATGTCAGCAGTTGTTGGTTCAGAGGCCATCTGTTATTTACCATGATATCACAACGCAGTATTGTTCTATTTCTGTCAGCCCAGGAGACATTGTACAAGATCTGTACCTGGGTCTACCTCAGACATAATATTTTCTCTGAATGACATTTATATCTTCTAGAAGATAATGTAACTGTTCCTAAAACAAGGCCACAAGAGGAAGATTGAAATTTAGAGATTTATGTTATCGACATGTGTTATTGCAATGAAACATTTGAAGCAAATGTTTTTGTGGAGGCTTGCATGTTAAGTATTTTTTATCTTCTTTCAGTTTTAAGAGCTGCACATTTCTCTTGTTCCGATTGAATTATATTTCTTCCAAGGAGGGAATGAAAAGTAAATTCCATGTACAAAAGAAAGTTAAAAATTATTAACATTCTTCAGAGTGAAATCAGGTCAGATAGTGCCTGAACTATGATTACTCTTTCACTGAATCAGCAAACCTCTCTGTTGTACTTAACAAATACTAAATGATACAGTAAGAATAAAGCCAAAAAAAGGCCCAGCATCAACCTGGGAGGTGAATTCAGAAACAAACGCTCCCTCTGCCCAATCGAATGTACAAAAATCTCCTCACTAACGTCTCAGGATTTGATCCAAAATCTGCAATGTTATCTGACAAACTTGTCAAACAACAGCCCAGAACAGTAAAGCTCACATAATCATGCCAATTAGCCAATGCCAGAACTCCTCCATTCCCATTGTTAGACACCAACTGATCCATGAGCAGGACAGACCCAGCAAAGTTAGTGACAATCATATTTAGTTAGGAGGAACCGGTCCTGAATGTTCTCAATATGTGGTTCAACACAAAGTAAAGGTCTAAGAGTCAATACTGATTAAATGCCATAAACACTTCCCACTGTGATAATGTCGCGAGGACCAGAAAGGAAAGGACTAAACACCTTGAAAGGGTCCAACCTAAGACCAGGTTTTATGAATGTTCTCTTAACAATGTATTGTATATTTATTCAATTATGACAGTTGCAAAGATGCAATTAACTATATCTTACATACTACCAAATACTTTTCTCTAGTTAATCTCGAGTGGTCATCCTCATCTGCACTAGACCATTTGGGCCTTGAGGAACATACACCTAGAAACCAGAGATTGGTTGGTGATGGCAAAGGTTGAAGAGTGTGGTTATGGTGATAGTGTAAAAAGAATGGCAGAATCATAGAGATCGGAAGACAACAAGTAGAAGAGAAAGCCAACAGTTGGCAGTGAGAAATGATGGCTTCCTTAAAGGATGAAGAGATTGGCACTCCTCCCAGTTCACAAGTACACGCTTCACTTGTGTTTATTTACAGGTATTTCTATGCCAATCTTACTGGTTCTTTGAGTCTGAACTTTTTTCAGCATTGATATCAGTGGAAAACATTTCTGTCAAACTGGATTAATCACCAGTAAACCTTCCCATTGTTTCATACAATCAAAGTTCTTATTCCACATTAGCTAAATTCAAGGGATTTTGGTTTTTATTTAAGTTTTGCCATGAGTACAGAACTTTATGCTGTCTCTTTGTTGATGTTTCGTAGCTTAATCTCTTCCAACTTTTGAATGAGATTGAGATCAATAAATAGCTTTCAACTCATGATTGAGAATTCTTGATTGCCAAGCATATCTATATGTTGCCTACTGGTTGGTGTCCACATGTTGACGAGTTTTATTTTTACTTCACTAATAAATGTGGGAATCATTGTCTGGTCAGCATTTATTGCCCATCCCTAGTTACCCTTGTGACGGTGGTGGTCAGCTGCCTTCTTGAACTACTGCAGTTCATGTTCTGTAGACCCACAGTGCTGTTAGGGAGGGAATTCCAGGATTTTGACCCAATGGCATTGAAGAAACAGTGGTGTATTTCCAAATCAGAATGGTGAAAAGGAAAGGCTTGGAGGGGGACTTGCAGGTGACGGTGTTCCGATGTATCTGTTGCCCTTGTCCTTCTAGATGGGAGTGGCCCTGGGTTTTGATAATGTTATCTAAGGAGCGTTGCACTGTGTCCTGTAAACAGTACATTCTGCTGCTAGTAAGCATCAGTGGTGAAAGGAATGGATGCTTATGGATTTGTCCCCAATCAAGTGGGCTGCTTTGTCCTGAAATGGTGTCAACCTTTTTTTGCATTTTGTTGGAACTGTACTCATTCAGGCAAGTGGTGAGTACTTCATCACTTTCCTGAATTTTTTAAATTCACTTGTAGGACTTGGACATCGCTGGCTGGCCAGCATTTTTATTGCCCATTCCTAATTAACCTTGAGAGGTGGTGGTGAACTGCCGCCTTGAACCGTTGCTGTCCATATGCTGTAGATAGACATTGCTGCCTTTGGGAGGGGAATTCAGGATTTTGATCCAGCAACAGTGAAGGAACAATGATATATGCCCAAGTCACATGGTGAGCGTCTTGGACAGGGAGTGGTGGGACTTGTAGATGATGATGTTCTCGTGTATCTGTTGCCCTTGTCATTCTAGATGGAAGTGGTCATGGGTTTGGAAGGTGCTACCTCTGGATTTGTGGCGAATTTCTGCAGTTCATCTTATAAATAGTGCACACTGTTGCAGAGTGTGTGTTTGGCCACAGAATAGCAAAAGAACATTGATGTTTTGCCCTTGAACCAGCTAGTTGCAGTTATTCAGCCTTTTTGAGAAAACAATCTGATAATATTGTGACACTTACACCAGTGCTCATTTGAAATTCATGAGATGCCCATTGATATAAATGTCGGCTTGTCAAAATGCTAGGTCTAGGTCACCTACTTCTGGATGAAAAGCTTCTGCTTGAATTCTTTTAACTTATTTATCTCTTTAAGTGATTGATCTTTTGTCTTTCTTCAACTGGTGTTCAGCTTGGGCACATTTTCTTTTAAGTGACATATTGTTTTATAAATAAAACTTACAGTTTTAAAAATTGGGCGCTGTTCACACCCATGAGGTCTGCTGTTGTAAAGCATTGGCAAAGGGTGTTAGTGTCCAATGTCTGCCCTACCTGTTACATAGAAATATCAGAGATAATGGGAACTGCAGATGCTGGAGAATCCAAGATAATAAAGTGTGAAGCTGGATGAACACAGCAGGCCAAGCAGCATCTCAGGAGCACAAAAGCTGACGTTTTGGGCCTAGACCCTTCATCAGAGAGAGGGATGGGGAGAGGATTCTGGAATAAATAGGGAGAGAGGGGGAGGCGGACCGAAGATGAAGAGAAAAGAAGATAGGTGGAGAGGAGAGTGTAGGTGGGGAGGTAGCGAGGGGATAGGTCAGCCCAGGGAAGACGGACAGGCCAAGGAGGTGGGATGAGGTTAATAGGTAGGAAATGGAGGTGCGGCTTGAGGTGGGAGGAAGGGATGGGTGAGAGGAAGAAGAGGTTAGGGAGGCAGAGACAGGCTGGGCTGGTTTTGGGATGCAGTGGGGGGAGGGGACAAACTGGGCTGGTTTTGGGATGCAGTGGGGGAAGGGGAGACTTTGAAGCTGGTGAAGTCCACATTGATACCATTGGGCTGCAGGGTTCCCAAGCGGAAGATGAGGTGCTGTTCCTGCAACCTTCGGGTGGCATCATTGTGGCACTGCAGGAGGCCCATGATGGACATGTCATCTAAAGCGTGGGAGGGGGAGTTGAAATAGTTCGCGACTGGGAGGTGCAGTTGTTTATTGCGAACCGAGCGGAGGTGTTCTGCAAAGCGGTCCCCAAGACTCCGCTTGGTTTCCCCAATGTAGAGGAAGCCATACCAGGTCCAATGGATACAGTATACCACATTGGCAGATGTGCAGGTGAACCTCTGCTTAACATGGAAAGCCATCTTGGGGCCTGGGATGGGGTGAGGGAGGAGGTGTGGGGACAAATGTAACATTTCCTGCGGTTGCAGGGGAAGGTGCCGGGTGTGATGGGGTTGGAGGGCAGTGTGGAGCGAACAAGGGAGTTGCAGAGAGAGTGGTCTCTCCGGAAAGCAGACAAGGGTGGGGATGGAAAAATGTGGGTGGTGGGGTCAGATTGTAGATGACGGAAGTGTCAGACGATGATACTTTGTATCCGGAGGTTGGTGGGGTGGTCTGTGAGAACATCATGTCTCTTTTGTGATTCTGTATTTTAGAAATTGAATGGAATCTGATGATCTTCTGTACCAAATTTGTTCTTCTTATTTAGCATTGATTTACAAGACTTCTGGACCTCTGTTTTATTCCAGTGTGTTGTTTTTTTCTACAGTCAGGTCTTCATTGGACTGTAATAAACTTAATGAAGACAATTCAATAATATCCACAAGAATTTGATCTCTTATGAATTCTGACTTACAATTTACCATAATCACATCTCTCCATTAATCTGTAGAGATTATTAATGAAGTAATCAATAGATTTCCTGGATGTTGAATTCTTGTTTGTTTAATGTTTTTATTAGATTTGAGTTAAAATAATTGTCAAAGGCTGTCACTACATCTTCAGATGGATTTGTTTAATTTTCTTTTGCCCACTTAGCAAGCAATAACATCATATGCTGTACTCATGATTGTGTATAAAATTCTATTTACTAGTTCAGCTTCTGATTTAGTATCGCATCTGGAAGTTACTTTATACCTCAAAAAGTGACTTTGTCCATAATTATGAACTTTCAATTCTTTTTGGCAATTCTTTTTGAAATTAAATCATTCCAGCATTTCTGAAGATTTTCAATGCCACAGTTTCCTGGTACACTTAGTTATTTTATGCTGAGCTGGAGGGTTTTCTTGTATTTCGGAGTTGAAATGGAAGATTCTGCTTTTTTTGCAGGTTTAATGGAGGATACATGCCTTTCTTCACAGTTTTAGTGGTTCCAATAAAAAAAATCTGTTTTGTGCATCTTGAAGATCTCAACTTTCACTGCATTAATGAAGGCAATGAGCCTCAAGAATCAAAATTCTGATCAGAAGTTCAGGGTCTGAGTGCAGATTTGTAGCGTGGGTGCTGGTTGTAGATGTTGGCATGTTCATTGAGTTGGGATGTCTGATAGCAGACATTTTGTCCCCTGACAAGATGACATCCTCAGTGCTGCGGATCCTCCTGTGAAGCACAAGTGGCTCCACAGCACTGAGGATGTCACCTAGAAAGGGGCCGAATCGTCTGCTATCAAACATCCCAGCTCAGTGAACATATCAACATCTGATCAGAAGTAACAATCTGAGCACACAGTTTTGGAAGAAGGCTTTGATTAAAGTGCTAATGAAGGCATTAGAAGTCACAAAAAGAGATTTCCATAAATAAATTCAATCAGGTTATTATGACAATCGTAATTTTTTGATTGAATACAGATTTTGTAGAATAGAAATTTCAGTTACTCAAAAAAATGGTTGTTAAAAATCTTTCAGAAACAACTCGGGTGATGTGTGGGATCTCCGTGGTCATTGTATGCACTAAAGATGACATGCTCGTATTATAAAATAAAACTATGATGATTGAGAATCAGAGTAGCATTGCATTTTTAGCATGGAATGTATCTATTCCGGTACTCCAACAAGATTAACTGGTACCACATCGACTTATAATGGATCTTTAATTCAATATATTCTACATGAATAAGCATGTAGAAAACTGCATAGTTGAATTGTAACATCAACTTAATTTTTAAGATTAATAGCCAAGTAATTGCCGATTCCTACAAATTGGAGTAGATGCACCAGAGATTGAGCATTGAGTTTTATTTAAATGAGATTAATTAAATGGTTAGACCATGTGTCCCTGAATGCAATTGGCTTGGTCTTGCATGCAGTCAGGGCAGGTCAATCTTGTAAAGATATCCACAAACATGTAAGGATTCCTATTTCCACACACAAATAGGCATAGGGCCCTCCCTGGTGAGGCCTGTGACACCCTTAGCGATATTGTGGGTCTGATATGGCATTTTGTCACTTGTTTAATGAATGCAAAGCAGCAACAGTCTATCTCTAGACTAATATTTAATTCCAAAATGTGTGCATGTACAGAGATTGTGTGGTTAACTTGTACTGGTTGAAATAATATTGGATGTAAAACACTCAGACAGCCTGAGGTCATGAAAACTGCTACACAAATTGAAGTCTTGCCTTCCCTGCCTTCAATGATGTAGTGTTGCAGAAAGTTAGGTATATTGTAATTACATTAGGGGTTCATTACTCATGCTCTCTGATAACAGTAGGATTTCTTTTGTAACTTACAATTTACCCAGTGGTTCAAGTTGAACTGATGGAGGCATTCTGCCTAACATTTTGGTACAAGCTGGAGTAATTTAGTTGCATATTACTAGGTGTTGGAAGCTTCAAAGATTATTTATATTCCATCTCTTTACTTAAACTGATAATTGATCTGATTAAGAAATGCTTTATATTTCATTGTCAATAACAGTTTTGGAGGGAAATTTTAATAAAAAACATGTATTTCTGAGCAAAAACATTAAAATATGCAAAATAGTGCATCACCTTTGTATACAGATGAATAGTGGCTACATTTTTGTATCAGCTGTCAATTTCATAAAGGGAATATAATTTTCAATTTACTATCAACTGACTGAGTTTCAACTTTCTTCTCACTGTTAATGATATAATTAATCAGGCCAAATAGAATGTTCCAAATCTAATTACATATTCAACGATGCAATCAGAAATTATGAGTCAGAGTTGAACTTTGTTTTGGAACTCCAAATTCATACGTATATGGATTTTGTATGCATAGCAGAGATTTTTCCTCACCTCGTCCACAGGTTATGATCCCTTTTTCTGTTGGATAGTAAAAAAAAAGTTCAGGATGCAAAGTTTCAGCCGACCAATGTAAATGTTCCTCAAACATGAGCAGCAGAAACTCTTCTTGTCAACACTGGATCAGTGGTTGCATACTCTCCTCGAAGACAAAAATATGTATGTTCAAAATCCATTCTATAGACTTGAGCTGTTCAACGATAAGGCCCTATATTTGTCAGCGCAGTAATGAAAAGGCATGAGTCATACAGCACAAAAACAGACTCTTTAGTCCAATGAGTCCATGTCAACCATGTTCCCAAACTAAACTAGTCCCACCTGCCTGCATTTGGTCCATATCCCTCAAACCTTTCCTATTCATGAAATTATCCAAATATCTTTTAAATGTTATAACTGTACCTACACCCTCTACTTTCTCTGGCAGTTCTTTTCACACAAGAACCACCCACTGTTTAAAAAAATGACCCTCATGTCCTTTTTAAACTTTCTTCTCTCACCTTAAAAATATGCCCCCTAGTTTTGAATTCCCCCAGCCTCGGGGAAAACACCCTTGTCATTCATCTTACCTATTCCCCTCTTGATTTTATAAATCTCAATAAGGTCACCCCTCAACCTCCTATGCTCCAGTGGAAAAAGCCCCAGCCTCTCCAGTCTATTTTAATAGCCCAACCCTGTCATTCTCAGCGACTCAATCCAGTTAGTAAGATACAATTTTCCTCATGCAAAACCGTGCTGACTATCCCTAATCAATCTTTACCTCTCCAAATGCACATAAATTCCATCTTTCAGAATCACCTTCAGCAACTTGCCCATCACTGATATTAGACTCTCAGGTCTATAACTTCTAGGCTTCTTCTTATAGCCTTTCTTAAATAAAGGTACAAAATAAGCCACATTCCAGTACTCTAGTATTTCACCCGTGACACACAATTCCATTCAGATGAACACTGTGTGCTCTCTCAAGTGGATATACAGGACGCTGTGCACTTTCTGAAGAAATCCATTTATTAATTCCTGGTAGATTTGTTTGACTGGCTTAATTGGATTCTTTGTTGAAATAATGAAAATGTCTGGTAAATGTAATGCATTTGATGTTGTGTTTAATGTGTTTGATAAAGTACCACATAATAGGTTTGTTGAATTAATCAAAGGCATAGGATTAAAAGAACAGTGGCAATGTGGACACAAAATTAGAGAAAAGACAGAAGGCAGACTAGTGATGAAGCATTGTTTCTTCCCGTTGTACATAAATCATTGACAATGGAAGGTTGTTTACATAAAACATATACAGTATCCTTGCATTTTTAAATCAAATACAGAAACAAGGAAGTTGTGCTAAAACTCAGTAAACCATCATTTATGTTCAGCTGGAATGTCGTGTCCATCTACCACACTTTGGCATCTCTCCTAAGGTCTTAGAGACTTTCAGAAGAGCTTTGCTAAAATGGTACAAGTTTCAGGGCATGAGTTATGTGGGTAGTTTGAAGAAAGTGGATTGTCCTCGTAGAAGCAGGAAAGATGATGTAGCGGTGCCGGTGATGGACTGGGGTGGATAAGTCAGAAATCACCAGGTTATAGTCCAATTATTTGAAATCACAATCTTTTGGAGCGCAGCCCCTTTGTCAGGTGAAGTGAGAGAGGAGGGCACATAGACACGGAAAGTATGGGCAGAGAGATCAAGGGCAGAGAGACAAAAAGATCATATAACTGCTGTCAGCGTAATGTCCAATAATACGTCTCTGCAGGTGACCAAGAGTGTTAGACTGTGTGAGTAAAGTGTCAGCAGCTGACTAACAAGCGAAAGGATGAACTATAATACAGTTAAATGAGGCAGAGAGATAATTACAAAGAAATTAAAAATAAGGTGGGTGGTATGGCGTCTCAGAGATTAGCGCTGTTGCCTCATAGTGCCGGGGACCTGGATTTGATTCCATTCTCGGGCATCTGTCTGTGTGGAGCTTGCACATTCCCCCTGTGTCTGCGTAGGTTTCTTCCAAGTGCTCCGATTTCCTCCCACTGTCCAGTGATATGCAGGCTAAGTGGATTGGCCATGTTAAGTTCCCCATAGTGTTCAGTGATGTGTAGATTAGGTGTGTTAGCCATAGGAAATGCAGGGTTACATGGAAAGGGTAGAGGAATGAGTCTGGGTGAGATGTTCTTCAGAGGGTTGGTGTGGACTTTTTGGGCCAAAGGGCCTGTTTCCATACTGGGGGGATTCAGTGATGATTCTATGAGCTGTTGCTGGAGGCAAATCAAATGACTGGAATACCGTGATAGGTATAAGAGTTGCATGCTGAGAGTCTAACCAAAGTAAGAAGTAGTCTAAAACTGTACAAACTAATTAAGGTAGAGGGATCACAACAACTCATCAAGGAGATGGTGTCAAAATAGGACCATAAGGAAGATATTACAGGTGCAGGACAGTGTGGGGAGTCTCACATGCAGTGCAAATTGGACCCAAGATCACGGTTGAGGCTGCCTTCATGGGTATGGAGCTTGGCTATCAATTTCTGCTCGCTGATTCCGCGGTGTTGTGTATCTTGAAGTCCACCTTGGAGGACACTTACCCATAGATCAGAGGCTGAATGTCCTTGACTACTAAGTGTTCTCCCCGGGAGGGAGCATTCCTGTCTGGCGATTGTTGCTTAGTGTCCATTCATCTGTTGTTGTAGTGTTTGCATTGTTTCGCCAAATTACCATGGCTCGGGGCATCCTTGCCTGCAGCGTATGAAATAGACAACATTGGCTGGGTCATATTTGCCGTGTAAGTGGCGGGCTGTGTTCCCACGTAAATCGGTAGTGTCCACGGTCGATAATCTGACATGTCACGCAGAGTAGGAAAGATTAAGAGAAGATTTTATAGCCGTTCAAAAAACCATGATTAAAACATTTGATAAGAGTAAATAAGGAACAATCATATTCTGAGCCAGTATCAATAACCAAAGAACATTAAAATATTAGCACAAGATTCAGGGGTGAGATGTCTCAGTGGGCTGTTATGATCTTTATTGGATTGCTTGACAAGGATGAAGGTAGCAGCTTCAGTGTTAAATAGTTGAAGGTAAAATTAAAGCAAAGAGGAAGTTCAGGAGAATCAGGCCAATTGGATAGCTCTTTTAAAGCATCAGTACAAATAGTATTGTCTTGTATGTAGCTGATTGTATGATACTGTATGTTCTTCTGGTGTTGCGTTCAAGCTAACGCAACCAAATAATATTATCTGACCATTTACCTCAGTGTTGTTGTAGGGACTTGTGTGCACATTGATACAACTTTGTCCAAATCACAGCAATAACATTTCCAAAGTTCTGGATGTGAGTTTGCTCGCTGAGCTGGAAGGTTAGTTTTCAGACGTTTCGTCACCATTCTAGGTAACATCATCAGTGAGCCTCCGATGAAGCGCTGGTGTTATGTCCCTCTTTCTATTTATCTGATTAGGTTTCCTTGGGTTGGTGATGTCATTTCCTGCATTGGTGATGACATTTCCTGTTCTCTTTCTCAGACATCACCGACACAGGAAATGACATCACCAACCCAAGGAAACTAACCATATTAAATAGAAAGCGGGACATAACACCAGCGCTTCATCGGAGGCTGACTGATGTTACCTAGAATGGTGACGAAACTTCTGAAAACTAACCTTCCAGCTGAGTGAGCAAATTCACATCCGGAACCTCAACCTGAGCTACAAATCTTCTCAAAACTCGCTAACATTTCTAAAGTATTCATTGGCGGTGAAAATTTGTGTTGTCTTGAGATCATGAATGATGCTTCTAAACAAAAAGCCAAAGAAAGTTAGCACTGAGTCAAGACTGACAAATCATTTCACTAACGTTAAATCAGATTTCAGGCTGAATGTTTTGGAATGCCGTAAGGTTAACATGCTAAGTCTGCTGCGAATTGTTTCACCATTTTTATGTTGGGTGACTGATAGGTTTAGAAGAGACTTGTTGCTGTTCACACCAATCTTACCTGCCAAAGCAGAAGGGAGCTGGGATTGCTCATTGCACTAAAAGTCACGGATCAAAATGAGCACCTGCAATGCGGTGGAACCAGCTAGATCTCTGCTTTGTTGTGCAGCCCAAAAACAGAAAGTATCCAAGGAAACGAAAGAAGACCACATCAACTGTTGCTATGTTTCTCCAGGAGTGAATTTAATAGCCAGCCTGAGCGAGGAAGAGTAAAAATCTGTCAGCCATCACCTGATAGGCCAAAGAGACTGTAAAGAATCATAGCATCCCTGCAGTGGGCCATTCAGCCCACATCAACCCTCTGAAGAGCATCCCACCCCTATCACCATAACCTTTCATTTACTGTGGCTAAACCAACTAGCCGACACACTTCAGGATGGCCAATTCATCTAGCCTGCACGTCTTTGGACTGTGCGGGGAAACTGGAGCACCCAGAGGAAAGCCACACAGACACAGGGAGAATGTGCAAACTCGACACAGCCAATCAGCCAAGGGTGGAATTGAACCTGGGTCCCTGGTGCTGTGAGGCAGCACTGCTAACCACTGAGCCACCGTGCAGTTTAGTGCAAACTTCTCAGATTCGATATTTATTTATTTCTTTTCCTGAAGCTAGTGCTGTCAAGAGATATAATCTCTGCAGAAAACACTCACTCAGGGATTTTGACATGTGATAAGGCAGAGTAATAGGACACATCGACAGTTTCCATCTATATAGCTCATTTAAGACAGGACTTTGTCCAAAGGTACTTAAGAGCAGTCAAAAAGAAAGCTTCAGAAGAAGAAATTACGTTTTTGTTCAAGCCTTTGGCTAAGTAATTTTAAAAAGACAGTCCTAGCGGCCCAAAGAGAAGCAGGGAAGCAGAGTTTAGGGAAGGAATTCTAGAACCTGGACCTTAGTAGCTGAAGGCCTATAGTGGGGCAATTGAAATCGTAAATGCACAAGGAACTGGAGTTGACAGAGTGCACAAATCTCTAAGTATTGTACTGCTGAAGAAAGCTACAAAGACAGGGAGGGCCAATCCTATGGAAGGCCTTGAAAACAATGACAAAAGATGGTAAAAATGAGCTGTTGTCAGATGAAGTGCCGGTGAATGAAAGCAAGCTGAGATGTGATTTGTAATGAGTTAAGATACAGCTGCAGGTTTTTGGAGAAACACAATTTGATAATAGGGTGAAATGTGGGTGTCCAGCCCTAACTTATTATCACTTAAGTGTCTGAATTCACATCAAAATTATGAAACTCCACCCTTGTAATATTGTTCTTTTCATTTACTATTGCTATAAGTTTCCTTTTTTGCTCTGGCCTTCACTCAACAATCAGTTATAATCGTAGTTTTACTGGTCACTTGCATAAGAAGAAATTCTCAAGTATGCTTTGATGGCATCTCCACAGTAAAAGAAATTTGTGTACCACTGAAAAGAAAGATTTTTGAGTATTTGAGAAATTTAACTGGATTATTTCATGCATCAATCGAAATTTTAACCTGCCTTTGAATGTGAGCTTGAAGAGCAAGTCATAAGTTACAATATAACGATTAATCCTTCAGTGTCACTTTTTACTATTTATCTGTTTTCTTGTTCCAAATTTGTAGCTCTCTCCAATGGTTTGGATTTTAAAATGTTACGCCAAGAAAATTTTCCAGAACGTGGATACACGGAAAACTACTCAACCCATTAGAATCCAGGAGGCAATCGTTTCTCATTCAATAGCATTTCACAAACAATAATGAAATGATTGATCAGTTCATTTGTTTGTGTTGGAACTTTGAGGGAGGAATGTTTGCCAGATCATAGGCAGAGTTTCCTACTCTTCTTCAAAATGTTGCCAATGGATTTTATTTTTATCTCCTTTGGAACAGACTGAAGCCTGTTCAATGTTTAAAATGTAGTGTCTCATGTGAGTACCTCCTCAGTGGCACTCTGTAGTGTTAGCCACAATTGTGTTACAAATATTCAGCTCTAATGCAAGATGGAAGCTGGCTAATTTTTGTTTTGAAGACAGCACTGAATATAATGAAAGGCAAAAAGAATTATGTGGCACAGAGTTAGCTCCGGCGATATCATCACTGCCACATTGAAGAAAATAAAGACCACTACACAACCCAACCTTATCACGGGAGAGGATTTTTCTGTGCTGAGGGACTGGGTGAACAACAGGCTTGCAGCACAAAGCCTACAGAGAATTTAACTCACAGACCTCATTTTCGTTTCCGAGTTAAAGCTGGAAACAATGGCACTATTATCATCAGACTAGAAATACTCCTAATGATCTGGGGACCTGGTTCAAATCCCATGATGGTAGAATTTGAATTCAATAAACATCTTGATTTGTAAGTCTCGTGTTTGCTAATTGTAGGGAAAATGCCATCTAGCTCAATAATGCTGTGCTTACCTGCTCTGCCCTGGGTTAAATTTAACTCCAGACTCACAGCAATGTGTTTGACTCCTAACTACTCTGTGAAATGGTCGATGACATTGCTTAACAAGCCTCTTCATTGTAACAATCGCTGGAAAGCAAGTGAGCTAAGTAATTCCCCAATCAACGGATCAGATCTAAACTCTGCAGCCCTGCCACATCCAGTGAAATGTGGTGGACAATTAAACAATTCACTAGAGGAGGAGGATCCACAAATATCCCCATCCTCCATGACAGGGGAGCCCACCACATCAGTGCAAAAGGTAAGCCAGAGTTGCTGAGTGGTTGATCCGTCTTGGTCTCTTTCTGATGTCACTAGCATCACAGGTCTTCAGCCAATTCGACCCACTCCACATGACATCAGGAAATAGCTGGAGGCACCGGGTATCACAAAGGCTATGGGCCCTAACAGCTTGTAATAGCGCTGAAGGCGTAATGCTCAAATCTGAAACTCCCTCCCTAACAACATTGTGCGCCTATCTACAACATGTCAACTGCATCAGTTCAAGGAGGCAGCTCAACACCACCTTCCTAACGGCCAAGTACAGAATGACAGCAATGTCCACATTCCATGAATCTTTTTTTTTGAAATGCCAACCCTCACATGAGATCTGCAGGAACCTCTGTCTGAACGTAAGAACTCAACAGTTGGGTCAATGGGGAGGCCAGTGCTTAGGACACAATAAATGATCACTGTGTGCAGATGGAGTGCCAATGCCAAGGGAGAGTGAGCAATTCCATGTGGGATCAAAGGAACACCCCTGTCCATCAAGGAAACCAAAGAGAGAATAGTGAAAAAAGGTTCCTAGCAATCTGAAGATAAGACAAGGGGTGTGGAGTTAAAATCAACCAACCACCTAAGACAAAGTGCAAGGAGAAGATGTGGTGCATTGTAAACAGCCAGATACCAGTTCAAAACAGAGGCAACATTAGGGCAGAATAAAATTAGAATGAACAAACTTAGAACCAAATCTGGTGGTACTGAATTGATGGTATGTTGGGACTGCAAAAGACTGAAACACGGAGCTGTGACAATCCCTCCACCTCAAGGTCCCAAGGGCAGATCACCGGTCCCAGAAACTGATTCCTCCCTAAGCCAACACTTGGAAGGGCTCACAGCTGAGGAAGGTCTGAGTGACTAGCTCAAGCATCCTCACTTAATGGCCCACCAGGAAGAGTGGAGGCAAGGAGATCTTCCAATATCTTCTGTAGCCTTCCTCAGAACAAAACAGCAGTGAAATAGGGGAGGTGATGGCTTGGTGGTATTATCTCTGGACTCCTTATCCAGAGACCCACGTAATGCTCTGGGGACCTGGGCTCAAAACCCGCCACAGCGGATGGTGGCATTTGAATTCAATAAGCATCTGGAATCGAGTGTCCAATGATGACAATGAAACCTTGCCGATTGTCAGAAAAACCCATCTGGCTCACTAATGTCCTTTAGGGAAGGTAACTGCCATCCTTACCTGGTCTGGTCTACATGTTACTCTGGACCCACAGCAATAGAACTGACTCTTAACTGCCCTCTGGGCAATTAATGATGGGCAATAAAGGCTACGTAGCCAGCAATGTCCTCATACCATCAATGAATATATAAAAAATATGAACATGTACATCCATTCCTATGGGGGGACCAAATACTTTGCAGAATTTTGCATCAGAGTTCATTTCTTCCATTCCAGCCAACAATCAAGCATTGTAAATCGACTATCAACAGGAGAGCCACAAGTTTCCAACATAAATCAAGTCCCAGCAGATGGAAAGTCAGATTCAAATCAGTCACTGCTGTTTGTGCCAAAGTTTGTACTTCATGTTGGGAGGATAGATTTACAGCCCACTGAAAATACTGTGTTAAAGCAGGTTGTTTCTTTGTATTAGCAGGCTGCTATCGAGCTCAGGATGTCCCAAAGTGCTTCATAACCATTTAGAAAGTTGACCCCTGGTTGTTATATGTGTATGTAACAGCCAACGTATGCACAGCAGGATCCCACACTCATTACTGAGATCAGTGACCACCAAAATGTTTTTCTGGAAAGACAGTTTGCTCAAAACCGAATTTCATTCTGTCATCTCATCCCTTCTTTCTTCCCAATCCTCTTTCTCATCACACTTCTCTCACTTCCCTCGTGCCCTAGTCTCCCTCTCACTGTCCACATTACTTCACTATTCAAAACATCTACTTTTCATTCCTATTTTCCTTTTCCAGTTTTACATTTTTCTTTCTTGTTGCTCCTCCATCCTTGCCTCTCACCCCTTTTTGTTCATTTCGCCTCTACAGATTTTTTCCATGGTATTTCTTTAAGAGAGGCAGGGACTGTCTCTGTCTCAGCACAGAATGAGTCTATTTGGCCCACCTTGACCATGCTGACATAAAGACACCCAAATGATCTTCCGTCTCCTTCCCCTTAGGGCAGAGGTTAAGCCGCAAATCTGCACTTCAAAGTACTCATCGCTTCTGTCTTGCTTCCAATTGTAGGAAGAGAGGAGGATTGGAGATTCATGCTTGGGGGAAGTAGCAGCATTAGCCCTCCCCGAGTTATTGCTTGTCCAAGAACAGTCAGATTGGTCTTCCAATAGTGGACCGAGGGTGGCAAGCCCCTGATAATTTGGGCCCAAAATACGGCTTACGGTGACATGGACGTGAGGCAGACAAACCTACTGTTCTATTGCCTCAATATTACATGGAACCCGAGAGAAATTTTAACCATCGGTGATAAGCCACTTCTTCAACCGGGAACCCAACCCTCCTTCCACTGACCCCTTCACCCGCTTCCAACACAAGTCCTCCTCCTGGACACCACCCCCAGGCCTCCTACCCTCCCTCGACCTCTTCATCTCCAACTGCCGTCGAGACATTAACCGCCTCAACCTCTCCACCCCTCTCACCCACTCCAACCTCTCCCCCGCAGAACGGGCAGCCCTCCGCTCCCTCCGCTCCAACCCCAACCTCACCATCAAACCCGCAGACAAGGGTGGCGCAGTGGTAGTATGGCGTACTGACCTCTACATCGCCGAGGCCAGACGCCAACTCTCCGACACCACCTCCTACCGCCTCCTCGATCATGACCCCACACCCGAGCACCAAACCATCATCTCCAACACCATTCATGACCTCATCACCTCAGGGGACCTCCCACCCACAGCCTCCAACCTCATTGTTCCCCAACCCCGCACAGCCCGTTTCTATCTCCTTCCCAAAATCCACAAACCTGCCTGCCCTGGTCGACCCATCGTCTCAGCCTGCTCCTGCCCCACCGAACTCATCTCCACCTATCTGGACTCCATTTTCTCCCCTTTGGTCCAGGAACTCCCCACCTATGTCCGTGACACCACCCATGCCCTCCACCTCCTCCAGGACTTCCAATTCCCTGGCCCCCAACACCTCATATTCACCATGGACGTCCAGTCCCTGTACACCTGCATTCCGCATGGAGATGGCCTCAAGGCCCTCCGCTTCTTCCTGTCCCGCAGGCCCGACCAGGCCCCCTCCACCGACACTCTCATCCGCCTAGCGGAACTCGTCCTCACACTCAACAACTTCTCTTTTGACTCCTCCCACTTCCTACAGACTAAGGGGGTGGCCATGGGCACCCGCATGGGCCCCAGCTATGCCTGCCTCTTTGTAGGTTACGTGGAACAGTCCATCTTCCGCACCTACACAGGCCCCAAACCCCACCTCTTCCTCCGGTACATTGATGACTGTATCGGCGCCGCCTCTTGCTCCCCAGAGGAGCTCGAACAGTTCATCCACTTCACCAACACCTTCCACCCCAACCTTCAGTTCACCTGGGCCATCTCCAGCACATCCCTCACCTTCCTGGACCTCTCAGTCTCCATCTCAGGCAACCAGCTTGTAACTGATGTCCATTTCAAGCCCACCGACTCCCACAGCTACCTAGAATACACCTCCTCCCACCCACCCTCCTGCAAAAACTCCATCCCCTATTCCCAATTCCTCCGCCTCCGCCGCATCTGCTCCCACGATAAGACATTCCACTCCCGCACATCCCAGATGTCCAAGTTCTTTAAGGACCGCAACTTCCCCCCCACGGTGATTGAGAACGCCCTTGACCGCGTCTCCCGCATTTCCCGCGACACATCCCTCACACCCCGCCCCCGCCACAACCGCCCCAAGAGGATCCCCCTCGTTCTCACACACCACCCTACCAACCTCCGGATACAACGCATTATCCTCCGACACTTCCGCCATTTACAATCCGACCCCACCACCCAAGACATTTTTCCATCCCCACCCCTGTCTGCTTTCCGGAGAGACCACTCTCTCCGTGACTCCCTTGTTCGCTCCACACTGCCCTCCAACCCCACCACACCCGGCACCTTCCCCTGCAACCGCAGGAAATGCTACACTTGTCCCCACACCTCCTCCCTCACCCCCATCCCAGGCCCCAAGATGACATTCCACATTAAGCAGAGGTTCACCTGCACATCTGCCAATGTGGTATACTGCATCCACTGTACCCGGTGCGGCTTTCTCTGCATTGGGGAAACCAAGCGGAGGCTTGGGGACCGCTTTGCAGAACACCTCCGCTCAGTTCGCAACAAACAACTGCACCTCCCAGTCGCAAACCATTTCCACTCCCCCTCCCATTCTCTTGATGACATGTCCATCATGGGCCTCCTGCACTGCCACAATGATGCCACCCGAAGGTTGCAGGAACAGCAACTCATATTCCGCCTGGGAACCCTGCAGCCATATGGTATCAATGTGGACTTCACCAGTTTCAAAATCTCCCCTTCCCCCACTGCATCCCTAAACCAGCCCAGTTCATCCCCTCCCCCCACTGCACCACACAACCAGCCCAGCTCTTCCCCCCCACCCACTGCATCCCAAAACCAGTCCAACCTGTCTCTGCCTCCCTAACCGGTTCTTCCTCTCACCCATCCCTTCCTCCCACCCCCAGCCGCACCCCCAGCTACCTACTAACCTCATCCCACCTCCTTGACCTGTCCGTCTTCCCTGGACTGACCTATCCCCTCCCTACCTCCCCACCTACACCCTCTCCACCTATCTTCTTTGCTCTCCATCTTCGGTCCGCCTCCCCCTCTCTCCCTATTTATTCCAGTTCCCTCCCCCCATCCCCCTCTCTGATGAAGGGTCTAGGCCCGAAACGTCAGCTTTTGTGCTCCTGAGATGCTGCTTGGCCTGCTGTGTTCATCCAGCCTCACATTTTATTATCTAGCCACACATTATAATCGTTTTAATCAACCTGTTTGGATACATTTTGACATACCTTCGGTTATGTGGACCAGACATTAGTACTGCACCATAAGATCCCCAAACACTGCCATTAGGCTGTTTTATTAAAAATACATGTAAAAACTTCGAAATTCACCATCATTGTAAGGCTGATGCAAACTCACATTTCATTACCTTAAGGAGTCTGTTAGTTCGTCAGTAGACCACCGTCTTAGCCATTCATTGTACACTTGCACCATAGTCGTACTCATCAAATTCAACAGGAAAGAAATTCAGAAGAAAATAATAATGGAGTGTTGATATTCGTACATTGTCAAGATTGAAAATGAGCCCACCATGTTGAGTGAGTACTGTAGCAGTGAGGGAGGGCTGCCGTGAGTTTGGGCAGCAAGATCAGGGAATGGGAGGGTGAGATTTTTCAGGGGTGGGTAGGTAACAACTCAGCTCCCAGGAATGCTGTTGGTGGTCAGTTTGGACAGCACATTCTCTTTGGGCTGATAAAGTGTTGGTAGTCATGAGTGGCCACTGGTGATTCTGACAGTTGCTTATCTTTTTCCTTCTTGGTGTTGAAAGTTATTATTCCTCAGAGGGGGCCAGCACTGCCAATGCAGGTACCTCAGGATCAGCAGGTGGGGAGGGAGTCACTAAACTATGAACCCAGAAACCCAAGTAACGTTCTGGGGACCTGGGTTTAAATCCTGTCAGAGTAGATGGTGGAACTTGGATTGAATTTTTAAACCATTCTGGAATTAATAGTCTAATGATCACAGCGAAAATGGTGTCGATTGTCAGGAAAATCCCTTCTGGTTCACTAATGCCTTTAAGGGAAGGAAACTGTCATCCTCATCTGGTCTGGCTTACATGTGACTCCAACCCCAAAGTAATGTGGTTGTCTTAACTCCAGTCAGCAATGCTCGCATCCTGTGAATGAATTTTAAAAAAAAACAAAGTTGCAAAGCTGGCCAGAGACAGTTTTGAGATTTCTCACTGGTGTTCGGGATTGGGCCAATACCTGCTCAGGTATGGGTAGAGGAAGCCTCAGTCCTTGACAAATATGGCCAGAGCTTTGCATACACTTATCCCACATTACTTTAAATTCCACATTGTACCTCTAAGCACTCCGTCCCCTGCCAATTGCCATGTACCATCAATTCCAATTTTTCTGTTTAGTTCCAGGTTTCCCCTGTTGAACACATTACTTCTACAGAAAATGTCCTCTTCTGAATGTTTACACCAGAAGAAGAAGGAACCATCTCACAGCCCAATGTAAAAATGTACAATTTGAAAGCTCCAATAGCAAAGTTATATCTATAAACCCTTGGACTAATGTAGTGCAGAATTCAGAGAGATTTATAATGAAAAAAAGCTGGCACCTTTAAAAGTAACCGTGAGATAACACAGTGTGGAGCTGGAGGAGCGCAGCAGGCCAGGCAGCATCAAAAGAGCAGGAAACTCCTGACCTGAAGCGTCATCTTTCCTGTTCCTCTGATGCTGCCTGGCCTGCTGTGCTCCTCCAGCTCCACACTGCATTATTTCCGACTCCAGCAACAGCAGTTCTTACTGTCCCAAACTGACCATGGGGTTGTCAGATTGTCAAAAAACTCAAAACGGTCACCAATGCCTTTATGTAGGGAAAGCTGTTTTCATTAAGTTTCCTTCGTCCATATGTGACTCTAACCTCTCACTAACATGGTTGACTCTTATCTACCTTCTGAAATCTTTCGGCAAGAAGTCTGGTTGCAGCACCACTTTCTTCAGGCAATGTTAACGGGCATTGTTAACAGCCTGCACTTCAACAGTACTTAATTGTTGCAAGGCATTACAGTACTGAGTATGTGAAAAAATACTTTATAAATGCAAATTGTCTTGATCTGCCAACTGGGGATGGATAATAAAATTTCAGCCTTGTCAATGCCTAGGTCTCTTCTTACATAAAAAATATTGATTGTACTGCTAATAGTAATCGCAGACTGTAATAGAATGTTACAGAAAGTCATTGAAAATGGCTCAATCTGATCAGCAGCCAGATTTCAGCTTGCACCTTCAGGATGAAGATCATACAACTGCTCTGAATAACTAACTGGGATAAAAACTCGGAAGTGATCAGGGCGAAGGAATAATCAAAGCATGTGCTTCAGTCCTATTGCCAAAATATTCAAGATAAATATATCAATGAAAATTTGACTCTGCTTGAAAGAATTGTAAAGGCAACAAGTTTGAACCTAGCATACTTTTCGGCAGTGTATTCCGCATAATAATTATTCATTATGTAAAAAAAAAAGTTTTTTCTCATTCATCTTCGGTTCTGTTCAATACTCAGTTCAAACAGGCCCCGTGGCCCATGGTGTAGCACTTACAACAGGGACTGTAAAGTTGAACTGTTTTTTTGCTTTTCTGCCTTTATATTCTATGTTTTGGTTTATTTTTATGTGTTCTAAGATGGTGCCAGAGAGTGGCAGCACTAAACAATACTTTTCACCGTATTTTGTCACAAAATACACGTCAATGCTCTGCCAATCAGATTAGTTTCTTTCCTATCTAGTCCCTCTCGACTCATGATTACGAACGCCTCAATAAAATCTCCTCTCGATCTTTTCTTTAAGTGGAACAACTCCCATCTTCTCTAAATTGTATTACTGACACTGAAATCTCTTATGATTGGTGCTATTCTCTTAAATCTTTTCTGTACCTTCCTAACGCCTTCATATCCTTTGCAAAGTGTGGTTCCCAGAACTGGACACAATATCCCAGTTGAAGCAAAACCAGTGATGTGTAGGTTTACCATAACATTGTTGCTTTTTTACTCAATAATCCAGTTAATAAACCCTAGAATTCCATTTGCCTTTTTAACTGCTTTCTCAACCCGCCCTACCACTTCAATAATTTGTGTGCCAAATCTTACTGCTTCTGTATCCCTTCAGAACAGTTTCTATTTTTATTGCTTCTTGTTGTTCTTCCAAAATGTATCACAACACATTCCCCCACTCTTTTTTGTGATCTTTCTTCTTTTTAAAATTTTATTTTGTTTCAAAAAGCACACCAAGTTGTCAATTGGATTAGCTTCCAGTTGATTGACAAAGGGACAACTTTTTGGCCAAGTTGTGATGGAAAGTCAAAAGAGGACTGGTTTAATGTATTAACACAGCCACTATTATAACATAAAATAAAAAGATTATAAACATCCGATCACATTTGAGCTGTAATCATGGATAACCATTGGACTGAGTGAAGATGCATCACTTGACTTTTCAACATCACACAAGCGACAGAGGAAAACTACATCACCACAGTGACGTATGACAGAAATTGCAGTGCCTTGTGCTCCTTTTGAATTAACTTGTAAATTAACTCACAAAATTACTAGGTATCTACAAAAAGGCACAGCATTCAAAATAATTATTACTGATGTCACTGACGTAGCTGGAACATTACTGCTCAAAACATTCAAACGCATGAGGCACACTAAAAGCGCAACTGTTATAATCAGAGGAGGAAACATTTTAACCCCAAGATTGCTGATGGTCACAGGACAGGATAGTCTCCACATGCTGAACAACTTAGTTAACTTTCAAGCAGAGCCAAATTTTCATTGATATTATTAGGGTAATCAAACAGAGTAAAAAATACAATGTTATGGCAGCAAAAAAGTTGCACAGAGAATGAAATCAACGTTAAATTTAAAATTGGTCTTGTACGTGATCACATCCAATATCCTTTATGGTATTTTTGTTGTGTGTATTTAAGTTCACAGCATCTTTAAATATGATTGCACAGTTATGCACAGTTGATAGCTTGTAGGATGCAATGTGTATCGCCTACACAGCAACATCAGTGTTGCTGAGTGTCTGCACATCCTCAGAGTTTAGAGAGAAAACTGATCTGCTCTCTCTCTAATTCTGTTACACCTTTCCTCCCTCTGTTCTTCCAAAAAACCTTCATTCATAAGTGTTCCTTTCCTCTAAGACCAATAAACTATCGCAGCTGATCAGCATCCATTCACCATCCCATTGGTGTTTGTACCTTCAGGAGTTCCCTCCAGAATCTGTCCACCTCCTCTTCTTCTTTAAAACTGACTTCTCTCACCATTAGCCCTCCTAATGGGCCCTTCTTTCAGTTCAGCATTAATTTCCACACACATGATTTTAGGCCTTTCCATCTACCAGAACAATGAAACAGAATGATTCACCTTTTAAGGTCCCAGCATCTGCCTTAAGTGGCTTCAGTTCGTAAGTTAGTTTGACCTCTTGGTGACATTGCATGGATTCATTATTAATGCAAATGGGCCTTCGTCTGTCTACTTACGCAGCTTACAGCCTCCCTCACCTTTGGAAAAAGTTCAGGGTGAAATTTAGAATAAGGCATACAACCAGCGTAGACCCAAGTCATCATATTTCTCTGTCCATAGATGGATTCAATATGTAATTTCCTATTCAAACCATTGGACTTTCAGCACTTATAACCCTAATGATTAAAAATGTAATTTTTAAAAAAGACTTCCTGAAATTGGAAGTATATATTCAAAAAGATAAAGTTAAGTTGTTTGAAAATTCTTTTGGTGGGGTTGGTGGTGAAAGAAATCTCTCCTTTGTAAACCAGCAGTGTTCAACAAAAGGGGAGTGGGCGTTCACTCGGTTATACCAGCTAAACATGGAGCAAGAAATTGGCAAAGGCAACCTACACAGACACAATCACAAACACTCCCCGCCAAAACAAATTATAGACACTTTATAAGTGATAATGGGAACTGCGGATGCTGGAGAATCCAAGATAATAAAATGTGAGGCTAGATGAACACAGCAGGCCCAGCAGCATCTCAGGAGCACAAAAGCTGACGTTTCAGGCCTAGACCCTTCATCAAAGATTCTGTCTGAATTTCAGGAAAGATCTTTCAGAACATTGCTCTCCATCCATGGTTTAAAAGAAAAATCATCCCCCTGGAAAAAACAGTCTGTCAGATAAGTGAGCCATTCCAACCTCACTGCACTTTCAATGTGTGGAGTGCCTGGATATACTAATAGAGATTTGAAGAGGAAAGGCGATCTCCCAGAAATAGAATACCAGGAGCTTTCCAGAAACCATTGAAGAAATGTTTTTAAATAAAGTACTTGTTATCTTAAAGTGTATTTTCACTTCAAACAGAAGTGATAATGAGGATGAAAAGGGAAGATAGTGAAAATAGCTTCTGATTGTGAAATGCTCAGTGGCTTAACCATTCCATCTGCTCCAATTAGAACATGAAGTAATTACTGCAAGGCCTTTTAAGCTAAATTAGGTAGACTTGTGTGAGGCACTTATCTGTGAGCTAAGAAAATGAATGCCTCATTTGTTGAGCTTTCACTAACATTCAAAGGGCATTTATAAGGCACAAATAGCTTTTAAAATATTATGCAATGTTTCAGTTAAATAATTAATGTCAGATTAGCGGCAGAAGAGACAGATGTGAGCCTGTCCACTGCAACAGCAGTTCAATGACTTTAAGAGTCCAACTGATTTGTAAATTGATGGGAAAAAGTAAATCCGGTTGTAACAGCCTTGCACTTATGTACACCAACTTAATTTCCAAAATAGAAACTCAATTTTGGAACGGACACTCAGTAATTTGCCCTTAGCGCCACGATCTTTCCGCACTTTCACATTCTATATTTTTATTTGGAGCTCAGACAGAATTATACAAAAAGGAAACTTGCATTTATAAAGAGACTTTTATAAAATTGTACATCCCTAAAGCACTCTGTAACTAATCAAGTACATTTGGAAATGGGCTCTCCGATCAACAGAAATAGCTTCTCTCTACCTCAACTATTTACATTCCAGGGAGTAGAACCCTAATTCCTATTGTCCCCCCTCAAGTTAATGCCCAAAGTGCAGGTATCATTCTGGTAAATTCTCTGCTGCACTCCCTCCAAAGTCAATATGCCCTCTCCAAAACATAGTCCCCAGAACTGCAAGTGTGGTTCTAATGGTTTTGTATGGCAGAAGCATGATTTAATACCCCTCTATACTAATTGTCTAGAATCAATGCCATCAAAAATAGACTACCTGATTAGTTCCTGTGCCTGTTCATAACATTTTACTAATGATTTTTTAGCTTTTCACCATTTAGCAAGAACCTTGTTCTATTCTTTTAATGATACAAACTACAATAACCTCACGCATTATTATGGAGTCATGGAGTCATAGAGTTGTACAGTGCCAAAACTGACCCCTTGGTCTACACCAATCAGACATCCCAATCTAATCTAGCCCCATTTGCCATCATTTGGCTCATATCCCCCAAAACCCTTCCTATTCATATTACCATCCAGATGTCTTTTAAATGTTGTGCTCGCCTCCACCACTTTGTCTGCCAGCTCATTTCATACAAGCAACACCGTTTGCATGAAGAAAACCCCTCAAGTTACTTTTAAATCTTTCCCCCTCCCTTAAATCTTGCCTCTTGCGACCCAACTCAGTGCAAACTTATCCACTTTGCTTCACTCATACATTTCCAATCAGATCATTTCAAATTGCTGCCATCTCAAGTTTGTAGAAATGCGAATATTCACAGATGTTTTAGGGTTTGATGTTACAATATTGAAAAGGTGTAGGTGAGAAAGAGCAGGAGGCCAAAGATGAATCCTTAAGAACTCAGTGACAGTTTTCTTTCATGGGAGGTTCATGTCAGCCTTGGCAACATTTATTGCTCATTAGCATCACAGAGTACAGAAGAGGTCTTTCGGCCCATCGACATTCTGCACCAACAAAATCTATTCTAAAGTTATACTAATCTCATCTTACAGCGCTTAGCCCATAGTCTTGAACGTTATGACATTTCTAATACTTCTTAAAGGTTATAAGATTTCCCATCTCAACTACCCTCCCAGGTATCCATTCCAGCTTCCCACAACTGTTTCGTTCTCCTCAAAAGCCCTCTTGACTTCCATCCTAAAATTATGCCTTCTTGTATTGACCCTTCCACGAAGGAGACAGCTGCTTTCTGTCCATCCTGTCTGAAGGCGGTGCCCCCCTGTTGAAATTGCCATTTTGAAACTGATTTATCAATGTTTGATCTTCTTGTTACCCTGGCACCAAATAAAGTTTACTTGTCCCCTGCTTCATCCCCAATTTGGAGAGTTTGCTCACACCCAGGTATTTGATCCAAAAAGTAGCTCCAAGGGCATCGGCAAGAGAGGAAACAGAGAGACAGAGGGAGAAAGAGCAATCAGAATGAGGAGGATTAGGCATCCATGCAGGGGCCAGAGAACACACTCTTCTCCTGGTCCCTCAATGAAATTTTTAAAAATACAATAAAATCACTTTTCTGGCGTGGGCTGTTATTCTCAGCAAGTTGGCATGGCGATTGTTGATGGGTTTTTTTTGCCTCCGATTCTTTTCAAATTGCATCAAAATACATTCAATGAATCTCACGGTCAGCAACTTTCTAATCGAGTTAAGAGAACCAACTGAGTCAAGCCTAAATACTGACTCATACCACAATATGCCACAGGGATGGATAATTCCAAAATAGGGCAAATGACTTTAATTGTTTTTCTTCCATTTGTGCAATGCTTCACTTGCTCTGTAAGCTCCTCACACACAGAAAAGTGAAAAGCTAAGACTAAACTTAATCTCCAATGACAGGCATCTTCAATGATGCTAAACAGATCCATGTCTTTTAACAATGACGCAAGATTCTCAGAGACATTGTCTCATTGGGCTGAAGTCAACTAATACTTCATATATATTTATTAATTTCCCTTAGCTAAATGCTTCCAGTTGTACTCAACAAGTTACTGTCAGAGCACTACTCAAATAAACTACTGGAGACCTAACTATAATCTATTCAAGAGCTATGCTAAACAAGAAATATTCATTCTTCATTATCATTTCAACAGTATTCAAATTCATTCATAATAGAGTGATGTTCATTTAATTAATTGTTATACTACTCTATCTTAATTACTTCCTGAAGATGTATTGGTAGCTCATTGGTTAGCACTTCTGTCTCAATCCCTGGGACCCAGGTTTGATTCCACCTTTGGGTGGCTGTCTATGGGGAGTTTGCACATTCTGCCTGTGTCTGTTTGGCCTTCCTCCCACAGACCGAAGACGAGCAGGCTAAGTGAATTGGTTATGGGAAATACATGGGTGTGGGGGAGGGGAAGGGGAGGTTACTCTTCAGAGGGTCAGTGTGGGCTGAATGGCCTGCATCAACACTGTAGAGTTCTCTGATTTTATGATTCTATTTTGATAATCTTTCTAGTTCAACTAATAGCTTGTACAATGGCTACAAGAGCAGGTCAGAAGCTAGAGAATAACTCACCACCTGACTCCCTACAGCCTACTTACTGTCTACAAGGCACAAGTCAGGAGTGTGATGGCAGCCCACCTGACTGAATGAGTGCCACTCCAGTGACACTCAGGAAGCTCGATGCCATCCCTGGAGCAGCGGCATCTGGCTGCAATAGATTCCATGAAACTGTGATAGTGAGACCACACTGGAATGTTGTGTGCAATTTTGGTCTCCTTAATTGAGGAAGGATGTTCTTGCTGTAGAGGGAGAGCAGTGAAGGCTTACCTTCACCAGGAACTAATTCAAGAAAAGCAGCTATAACAATTAATTGATTGAACATCACTCTATTACAAATGAATTTGAATATAGCTGAAAGGATAATGAAGAATTTAAATTTCTAGTTGAAAACAGCTCCTGAATACATTTTGGTAGCACTCTGACAGGATTTAGCTAACAAAAATTATTATACATATATATATTTATATTTTAGATGACTTCAGCTCAATGAAACAATGCCTGTGAGGATCTTATGTCATTGTTAAACAACATATGAGAGGAGATTGAATCAGTTAGGATTATATTCACTGGAGTTCAGAAGAATAAAGGGGAAATTTCACCAAAACCATTACAATTCTAACAGGGTAGATGCAGAAAGGATGTTCCCAATGGCAGGGGAGTCCAGATCTGGGGTCACAGTGTAAGTATACTGGGGAAACCACCTGGGATTAGGATGAGGAGAAAATCCTTCACCCAGAGTGATAAGCCTTTGGAATCACTACCACTGAAAACAGTCGAGGCCAAAACATTGAATGATTTTAAGAATGAGTTGAATGTAATACAGGCTGAAGGGATCAAAGGATATCGCCATATAGCAGGAATAGGCTATTGAGTTGGATAATCAGCCATGATGGTAATGAATGGTAGAGCAAAATGGCATGGTCCTGTGGGGCAGGAGATCAGAGATAATTGGAACTGCAGATGCTGGAGAATCCAAGATAACAAAGTGTGGAGCTGGATGAGCCCAGCAGGCCCAGCAGCATCTCAGGAGCACAAAAGCTGTCGTCTCGGGCCTAGACCCTTCATCAGAAAGGGTCCAGGCCCGAAACGTCAGCTTTTGTGCTCGTCAGATACTGCTTCGCCTGCTGTGTTCATCCAGCTCCACATTTTGTTATCTATGGTCCTGCGCGGTGTTGCTGAACAAACGGACCCTGGAGAGCAGGTTCATAATTCCTTGCAAGTGGAGTCGCAGGTAGATAGGACAGTGAAGAAAGCATTTGGTGCGCTTGTCTTTATTGGTCAGGGCATTGAGTATAGGAGTTAGGAGGATATGTTGTGGCTGGACAGGACAATGGCTCGGCCACTATTGGAATAAACTGTGCATTTCTGGAAGGATGTTGTGAAACTTAAAAAGGTTCAGAAAAGATTAAACAAGGAAGTTGCCAGGGTTGGAGAGTTTGAACTATCGGAAGAGGCTGAATAGGCTGGGGCTATTTTCCCTGGAGTGTTGGAGGCTACCCTAAAAAGGTTTATAAAATCATGAGGAGCGTGAATCGGGTAAATAGACAAGGTCTTTTCCCCAGGGTGAGGGAGTCCAAAACTAGAGGGCGGAGGACTAAGGTGAGAGGGAAAAGATTTAAAAGGGACCTAAGGGGCAGTTTTTCACACAGAGGGTGGTGTGTGTGTGTTGAATGAGCTGCCAAAGGAAGTGGTGGAGGCTGGTACAACTACAACATTTAAAAGGCATCTGAATGGGTATATGAATCGTAAGGATTTTGAGGGATGTGGATCAGCTGCTGACAAATGGGACTAAATTTATTTAGGATAGCTGTTTGGCACAGATGAGTTGGACCAAAGGGTCTGTTTCTATGCAGTATATCTCTACAGCTATGACGCTAAGCTTGAAGGGCTGAATGGCCTACTCCTATTTTCAATGTTTCCATCCAGGACAAAGCAGCCTCCACCACTGATGCTCAGAAACAGCTAATCCTAACCTACAGCCCTGCAGAATTTTACCCAGATCCTTTAAGCAGCAGCTTCCAAAAAATAACCATTCCCATCTAGAAGGACATGGGCAGCAGATACATGGGAATATCGCCATCTGCAAGTTTCCCACCAAGCCATTCACCATCCTGACCTGAAAATATATCACCATTTCTTCACTGCCTCTGGGTCAAAATCCTGGAAATCCCTCCCTAAAGACATTGTGGGTCAACCCACAGCACATGGGCTGTAGCAGTTCAAGAAGGCAGCTCACCACCACCTTCTCAAGGGCAAGGAGGGACAGGCGTGAACTATGGGCCTGACCAGTGATATCAACGTCCCACTGTGAATTTTAGTAGAAAAATGTCTCCAGGCTCTATCTAGCAACAATATTAACTAAATTAAACAAATGAGCCTAATGAGTACTAAAAGCACAGAGTGCTAGAGACCAAATCAAAAACACAGCAAGCTTTGAAGTTAAATCCAGTTAATCTGGTCAACTCTGCACTGCAAAAATACCATTAGAGCTACTGGACGGTCATCGGATAAACAATTGGTTAACTGATGACTTTCATTGAAGAGAATGCCAAATTTATCTTAAGCAAAAACAGAATTTGCTGGAAAAGTTCAGCAGATCTGACAGCATCCGTGAAGACAAATCAGAGCTAATGTTTCGGGTCCAGTGAACCTTCCTCAGAACTGAGAACAAATGCAAGGTATACTCATTTTGGGGTGGTTGGGATTGTCAAGTCGAGTTGAATGTGCACAAGAATTAGGTACATAGAATCCTTACAGTGCAGGTGGAGGCCATTCAACCCATTCAGTCTAAACTAACCCTATGAAGAACATCCCACCCAGACCCACTCCCACCCTATCTTCTGTAACCCTGCATTTCCCATGGCTAATCCACCTAACCTGCACGTCCCTGGACACTATATGGGAAATTTAGCATGTCCAATCCACCTAACTGCACTTCTTTGGACTGTGGGAAGAAATGGGGGCACTCTGAGGAAACCCACACAGACACAGGGAGAATGCCTGAGGGTGGAATCGAATCTGGGTCCCTGGATCTGTGAGGCAGCAATGCTAACCACTGTGCCACCGTGCTGCCTACCTTTGGGATCGTTAGGTTATAAGAGCCTCACTGTTTGTTTTATTAACCACTCTCAACCTATCTTACTGCCTTCAGTGATTTATACAAATGCACATCTACATCCTGATGCACATGAACCCCCTTTAGAATTGCACTATTTTGTTTTATGTCTTTCTACCACAATGAATCACCACTCTATTGTCTGTATTAAAATTTTAATTGCTATTTGTTCACACATGCCAACCACCTTAAGTCATTTTCAAATCCTACCCTCTTCATGGTTCACAATATTTCCAAGTTTTGTATCATCTGAAAACTGAGCCCTATATACAGAGGTCTAGGTCATTAATATAGATCTGGAAGAGCCAGGACGTTATTACCAAGCCCTGGAGAAGCCCACTACATACATGTTCCTCCAGTTGGAAAAGCAATTAATCACCACTAGCCTTCCTGTCACTCGGTCACTTTTGCATTCGTATTACCCCTGTCCCTTTTTGTTTTCTGTGACTTGTAACTTTTCTCACAGGCTTGTTGCATTGCATTTTATCAAATGCCTTTTGTTAATTCTCGTACAACACATCAATGGCATTTTGTTCATCAATTGCCTCTGTTACCACAACAGACTCGAGCAAATTCGTTAAATACGGCTCACCCTTAATAAATCTATGTGGTTTTCCTTTGATGACTCAAACTTGCCCAAGTGCCTGTCCACTTTGTTCTGATTTATCAAGTGGAATACGCGTGATGGGCCGGAGTGGAGGTATCACGTCAGGTGTCTTGAGAACTGGTCAGAGATCCACTCTGTCTTTTCCAGGAAGATCACCAAACCACAAGCTCATCAGGCAGTGTTGAGACCACCAGAGGACCCTGAACTAATACGAAGTATTAATAGCTGCTTTAGCCTCATGCTTCTGAAATGTTTTTAAACAGATAGAAAGAGAATAGCCCTTCAGAAAACATTATAAACTAATACAACCAATATCTCAAAATCAGCACATGAGGAAACCAACATCATCTCTTTTCTATTCTCAGTGTTAAGAAGAAGTCAAGTCAATAGAATCCCTACAGTGTGGAAACAGGCCCTTCAGCCCAACAAGTCCACACTGACCCTTAGAGCATTCCACCCAGACCCATCCCCCTATAACCTACCTAAGCTGAACATCCCTGAACACTACGGGTAATTTAGCATGGCCGATGCACCTAACCTGCACAGTTTTGGACTGTGGGAGGAAACCGGAGCACCTGGAGGAAACCCACGCAGACATGGGGAGAATATGCAAACTCCACACAGACAGTCGCCCGAGAGTGGAACCCAGGTCCCTGGCACCATGAAGCAGCAGTGCTAACCACTGAGTCTCTGTGCCACCCTAAATTCCTGGCTGCCAGGAAAATCAAACCAGGACATCCTTATGTTCAGCAGAGCCACAAAACAGGCATGGGCCATCAGAGTCCGAGCATCATAGATGACCCAGAACAAAGTAAGTGATGAGAGGGGTGCAAAAAATTATCAGAAGCCGAGACAATGGATGACTCCTAGCGGACATTCCCCTTTCCAACATCCAGCCTGTGGATCATGCACCGATTACATCAGAAGTCACATTGCATACTCTATCCCTGCTCCAAGGTGGGAAGCAGTGCCATTGTGACTGGCCATCTGTAAATGGGTTCACCCTACTGGCAGAGACTCTTAAGTGGGCTGAGATCATAGTGGTGTTCGGGTACATCAACATCCCTGCCTGTTATGTCCCTTACCCACTTCCACACTCACCACTACTAGCAACAAAAAATAACACTCACCAATTTCCCAATATAAATTAGATTGACTGGCCTGTAGTTGCTGGACTGATTGTAAAATTTCCACTCAAAGGGATATGGTTTCTCACCAGGCCTATAAAATTTACCCCACGTAGAAAATCACGAGCAGGTATGGAAAATAAACAAACAGCCTGATGGAATGTGAACCTTCATTTCCAGAATGGGGTCCAAGCATGTACAAGTAAGAGCAGCATTCGATTGGCACTCACTGTATTGTTGCTGTGTCTCATTCCCTCCTGCATGGACATACCCTTATAGTTTCTCAGCAGTTACACATTAATGGTAGGCCTTAAGGTTGACGAACATCCAGGATGGCCTGGGGTGCCTTAATTGCTGCATGCTGTTGGTGACAAACTGTACTTGGAGGAAACTTGTAGAATTGTGGGGAAACCCAAGTACATGTTTGGCAAGGCTAATTCACCGAGCCTGCACATCTTTGGACTGTGGGAGGAAACCAGAGCACTTGGAGGAAACCCACACAGACATGGGGAGAACGTGCAAACTCTACACAGACAGAGGCCTAAAGATGGAATTGAACCTGGGTTCCTGGTGCTGTGAGGCTGCAGTGCTAACCACTGTGACAACATGCCACCCCAATTTAAAATAAGTCTCCTATTACTGCTGCTCTGTTTTTGTTACTTGTCATTGAAATTTGCCAACATATTCTCTCGTTCACTGTTAGTGCACTATTTGGAGCTCTATGAAAAGAGACTTAGCAATGTAGCAGCTCTCTCCTCATAACTGTACCTAAACAGCATCAGGCCTATGGCAGATCCATTCCAGAACTGTGGCACCATCCTTAGTCAATACTAACACAGCCTTTTTCATTTTTGTTCACCATTGTTAAATATTTGATTTCCTTTCCTGAAGGACAATAGTAAACCAAATGAGATTTTATGGAAAGCTTGGAGTTTCAAGGTCACCACTTCTGTCTTTATCTATTTTCAAAAATTTCATATTTTAGTTAATTAACTTTAAATTAAATTCTCTAGCTACCACCACAGCGGGATTTGAATTTGCATTTCTAGTTCTATTTGTCCAGGCTCATTCCAGGAATGTAACCACAATGTTACCATAACATTCAATGGTGCTTCCACGGAAATGAAATTGAAATACCCGAGAATTCTTTTCTTCCTCATTTGTTCGTGGATGTGGGTGTTGATTTCTAGGCCGGCATTCATCGCCCATATCTAAAAGCCAGTTAGTAGTCAACCACAGTGCTGTGTGTCTGAAGCCACATATAGGCTGGTCAAAGCAAGAATGGCAAATGTCCTTGCCCCAAAGGACATTCATGAACTGGATGAACTTTTGTCACAACAGTTAGCAGTACTTGTACATTTGCCATTGTGCTAACCTTTTATTTCAGATTTTATCAGAGGTCTACATTGGTGAGATTTGAACTCATTCCTGCCCAAATGCCAGCTAGTGTTCTGGATTACCAGTTCAGTGACATAATGACACCACCATATCTCTCAAATGATATTTTCTAATCAAGCTGTTCAGAAATACTATTGCACACAGGACTTGAACCCAGGCCTCCTGCCTCAGTAAGGGACATTATCACTGTGCCACAGGAGTTCATCATCTCCCTCCTGCTGGCATATTTCCCAATCTTGGCTGCAAATGCCTTAGTTGCTTTGTTTTTGTTGGCCAGTTTCAGGAAAGCAGGGAAAGCTGTGAGACCAAACTTAAACTGCAAAACTTGCAACAATATTGCCGCAGTTGGCTCAAATCTGTCTCTTCCAGGGGCATGAACACCAAGGGGGAACTGTCATTGTCAATGGGTTGAAATCATTGACTTAAAACCCCTCCCCATCACCTGGACCCAAACCAACATGTTTACCCAGCTTAACGTTATCCCTATTGATTTAAAACATTCTGCACAGAGATCATACATTTCCCTTCTCCTTGTCTGTAAGGCAGTTGGAATTTTACAGCCCCCAGGAATGGGCTGCCATTGGCTTGGAGTTGGGGAATGGGTGTTAAAAAAACAAGAACGATTAACATGTCAGAGTCATTGTGCTCTTTGCTTTACATAACATCGCCGGTAATTTCACAGAATCCCTACCGTGTGGAAGCAGGGTATTTGGCCCATGGAGTCCACATTGACCTTCCAAAGACATCCCATCCAGACCCACTCATCCCTGTAACCCTGCAGTTCCCATGGCTAATCCCACCAAATCTATACATCCCTGTCTTCTGACTTTGGGAGGAAACTGGAACTCCTGGAGGAAACTCACACACACATTGAGAAAAACTCCACACAGACAGTCACTTAAGGGTGGAATCAAACCCAGATCCCTGGTGCTGTGAGGCAGCGTGCTAACCACAGAGCCACTGCACTGCCCTTTTTACCAGCAGGTGCCGAGATCAAGTGCCAAGGCAGTGACATGGTCAGCTGCAAGATGAGTTAGTCGATCCTCTTCCAACAGAGACATGTCCACCTCACAATGCACTTTCCACAACCTTACATTGACAAGTTTATGCTCCTCCCTTCATCCTCATTCACTGTGCCCGCTAGGCCTGGATTTACCTGGGTGTCTGGCAACATGGCTCTCCTTTGCTGGCAATCATCTCTCACCCCACTCCTGCTAATTTGACTTGGATGAAAGAACTCAAGGCCCTCTGTTTAGCAAGCAGGGCTGGCTGTAAAATTGGCTCACCACTGAAATTTGCCAACAAATATGCGCATTTATCTCCTCACACTATTTGGACCTGTATTTTTTTTAAAAGAAACTCCTTAAAATGTAACAGTTGTCTGTCAATTTCACAACTGAAGCCAAATAGCTTCAGGCTTGTAAACATCTAATATATCATAATTAGAATAATGCAATCTTCCTAATAATACTGACACCTTCTCCAACCTTTGTTTCTTCCTCTGTCATTGTGAAATATTTTGTTAGCAAAAATTTTAAGAACTCATTCCTGGCTGGTTGCTATCTCCCTCAATACCCATGTTGAACAAAAAATAATCCCTGTAAATTTTTTGGGTTGACTTAACCTCAATGACTATTCATTTGGCATCCACAAAACAAATGAACATCTTAGGGACATCACGACCAAACAGTCATTCTATGATTACCTGTGTAAAGTAACAAATACTACAATATATTGTTTGCCAAATGTCTGCATTTTGCCACCTGTTGCCAGTAGTTTCAGAAAGAATGAAAAGTCATTCAAAGTCTGAAGGCAGCGGTCTGCTATTTAGCTGGCAGCTGGACTGCAGATTCTGCTGCTTGTAATATCTGTCATATGTCATAATACTTGTAATATGTTATATCTGTCAGACACAGGCATTCTCACACGATACTATCAAAAGAAACAAAAACAGAAACATTTTTCAGGAGAAACCCGCTTACTTTGGATCCACATCTGACATCTACTGGGCATTCTCTGTCTAACAATTGCTCATTCTCCCTCCATCTCTCTCATCACAACAGCTCAAAATCTCCATTTCTATAGGACCAACATGATCTCAGGGAAGTGCTGAAGTGTTTTACAAATAAATGAAGAACATAAATGTAATTACTACTGCAATGTACAAAGTGTGGCAATCAATTTACAGCAACTTTCTATGATGAATAATCAGTCTCACCAAAGTTGCTTGAGAGATAATGAATAACCATGAAACTGGGAGGAACAGCAACCATAACATCTTGTACGCTCACCTCTGAAGCAAGACAGTCCCTCAGTTAAGCTCCTCATTTGGAAAAAGATTCCACCAATAGTGCAGCTGTTGCATTGAAAGTGTCAGTCTAGATATTAGGTCTCTGGAATGGGTTTTGCCAACACAACTTTATGACTTAAAAGGCAAGAATGCTAGCTCACATCTACAGCTGAAACACTAATTACTTGTCAGTGCTCAATGCTACTCTGTGATGTCTTAGCCTCAAAGCATAGGCAAAAATTTTTCTGCAAAGTCCCCAAATTTTGCCAGTATTTTTACTTTCTTTAAATGAAAGAACATTGGGAGTATCATAATGGGAAGAAGTCATCTAGAATTAGAATTAAGTCCATTATCAAGTGTACTCCAAGTGCAGAAGTACAAGAGTGCAGTGAAAAGTTTACAAAGTCACCCCACATGATGCCATCTTAGGCATATAGCACCTAGGTACCAAAACTTAGATACAAAATAGAGAAATAAAAAAAAGGTTACGTTTATTGGCACTTTCTGTTGACATTCCAACTCTCTATACTGTTCTGAAGAAGGGTCACTGGTCCAAAACATTGACTTCTACTTTCTGTCTACTGATGCTGCCAGACCTACTGAGTTTCTCCAGCCATTTTTGTTTCAGATTTCCAGCATTCACAGTTCTTTTTTTCTTCATGTTTACTCTTTCTGCTAAATCTCACCACAAGTGAGAGATGCCTCATGTACTGAGTTGGGATTAATGCAGAGAACATCCTGTTGTATGGATACTGAATCAGTGACAGAGACAGAAATGGACTTAGAATTTTAGTGAAAGATAAAATGATAAATCACAGAGACTGAACCAGGTATTTTCAAACGGTCTTCACCAATGATGATGTAACTTCACAGAAATTGCTGTATATCAGGAACTGAAAGAGAGGGAGGAACTCGAGAAAATGAAAATTACCGGAGGAATAATACTGAGTAAATTATTAGAACTGCAAGTTGACAAGCCCCTGAGTCCTGATGGAATTCATCCTGCTGTCTTAAAAGAAGGAGTCAGTGAAATAGTTGATACATTTGTTTTAATTTTCTGACTTTCATATAGATTCTGATAAGGTTCCTTTACATTGGAAAATAACTAATGTAACCCCTTTCTTCAAAGGGTGCCAGAGGCAGAAAGTGCTAAAGTACAAGTCATTTAGATTAACATCTGTTATATAGGGAAAATACGAGAAACCATTATTCAATATTATTAAAGATGTTATAACAGGCACTTGGATAAGTTCAAGGATATCAGGCAGAACCAAAGTGGTCTTATCAGAGGGAAACCATGTTCAACTAATTTACTGGAGTTCTTTGAAGAAGTGATGACTATTGCAGATAAAGGGGAACCAGTGGATGTATACTATTTAGATTTCCAAAAGGCTTCTATAAGGTGCCACAGAGATCGCTGAAGAAAGTAAAGTGTACAGAAACATAGAAAATAGGTGCAGGAATGGGCCATTCAGCCCTTCAAGCCGTCACTAACATTCAGTATGATCATGGCTGATCATGCAATTTCAGTGTCATGATATGCGGGTAACATACTGGCATGGATAGAAGATTGGCTGGCTAACAGGAGGTAGAGAGTAGGAATAAATGGGTCTTTTTCAGGTTGTCAGGATACCCTGAGTGGTGTGCCACAGGAGTGATGCTGAGGCCCTCAACTGTTTACATAAATGGTTTAAGTAAAGGCACTGAAGGTACAGTAGCTAAATTTGCTGACGACATGAGGATCAGTGGGAGAGTAAGTTGTGCAGAAGTTGTAAGGAGCCTGCAAAGGAATATAGATAGGCTAAGTGCGTGGGTTAAGATCCAGTAAATGGAATATAGCATTGGTATGTGAAGTTGTCCATTTAGGTGGGAAGAATTTTTAAAAAGCATATTATCTAAATGGTAAGATTTTGCAGAACTGTAGGATGCACGGAGGTCTGGATGTCACAGAGCATAAATCATAGACGGCTATTATGAAGGTGCAGCAAGTAATGAGGAAAACAGAATATTACAGTTTATTGCAAGGAGACATGAATGCAAGAGTAGGGAGGTTATGCTTCAGTAATACTGAGCATTGGTGAGGCTGTATCTGGAGTACCATGTACAGTAGTGGTCACTGTACTTGCAAAAGGATATTAATGCATCTGAAGCAGTTCAGAGAAGACTAGACAGGCTAACTTGTAACCTCTGGAGTTTAGAAGAGTCAGAGGTGATTCAATTGAAATACTTAAGATCCTGAGGGAACTTGACTTGTTGAGATGTTATTTCATCTTGTGGGAGGATATAGAACTAGCGGTCATGGTTTAAAAATAATGGAGCATCCATTTAAAATAGAGATGAGGAAATATTGTTTCTCTCAGGGGAATCCCCTACCTCAAACTGTAATGGAAGCAGAATCATTAAGTCTTTTTATGGAAGTTGAAGATAGATTCTAGGGTTACCGAGGAGATGAAAGATTATTGGGTGATAGGCAAGAATCTAGAGTTGAAGTTCAAATCACTTCAGCCATGATTCTGCTGAACAGGTTGAGTCAGGAAGGCAAATGTAGTGTTGGCATTTGTTTTGAGAGGACTTGAATATAAAAGCAGGGATGTACTACTGAGGCTTTTTATGCGCTGGTCAGGCCACATTTAGAGAATTGTGTGCAGTTTTGAGCCCCACATCTCAAGGAGAATGTGCTGGCTCTGGAGCAGGTTCAGAGGAAGTTCACTAGAATGGTCCCAAGAATGGAAAGCTTAACATTTGAGGAATGTTTGAGGACGCTGGAACCATACTCATGGAGTTTAGAAGGATGAGGGGGGATCTAATTGAAACTTACAGGATACTGAATGGCCTGGACAGAGTGGGTGTTGGGAAGATGCTTCCATTGGTAGGAGAGACTAGGACCTGAGGGCACAGCCTCAGAGTAAAGGGAAAACATTTTAGAATGGAGATAAGGAGAAACTTCTTCAGCCAGAGAGTGGTGAATGTATGGAGTTCACAGCCACAGAACGTTGTGGAGGCCAGGTCATTGAGTGCACTTAAGACTGATATAGATAGGTTTGTGATTATCAAGGTGATCAAGAGTTATTGGGAGAAAGCAGGAGAGTGGGGTTGAGGAACTTATCAGCCATGCAGAGCAGACCCAATGGGCCGAACGGCCTAATGTTTGCTCCCATGTCTTATGTCTTATGGCCTGTGAACACGGGAGCAGGTTTGAAGAGCTGAGTGGCCTCTCCTGCTCGTTTATTGGTATTTCACACTCGGAATTGACTTACTTAATAATAAATCAACGGAATTACAACAACATTATAACTCTTCCATAACAAAGATGTAATCCTAAATTGGATCTCAACATGATTTATGATCAACAGAACTCTGGTACCAATTTCTCACATTGCCACTCCTACCCCAGCCTGGTACTGAATAACACTCTAAGTGGACACAGTGGTTGGTGCAGACAGCAGTATAATTTGCATCCAGTGTTGCACCTTACACAGGCTGCTTGGGCATCAGTGTCTTGCAGTGTGATCAAATCCTGACCATATTCTCAGGGCTTACTTCCTGCAAAGGCTCCTTAAGACGTGATTGTCAGGGTCGTGGATCAACCGGACTTTTGCCTTCTGGGTTCCCTTGCTTGGGTACAACCTGCTCCACTGGAATCTTGCCTTGTACCGCCTGCATTTGTGCCCGTTATGAATAACTGGTGGTCAACCCCTGACTTTTGTTCCAGCAAAGTGTCTATGCATAGCAGTAAATTTATGCACAGGAAGTTTGCATAAACATCAGCGGGATAATGACCAGGACATTTGTGTTATTCATATTAGCAAATTTTTTTTTTTGCCAAGGGAACGCTGGAACAGTACCTTCTCAAATGAAATATTTTATATCCACCTGAAACAGCAGATCATCACATTGAATAACAAAATACGACATCACCTGCTTTGCACAGGAAAGAAATCAAAATGTTTTAGGGGAGGCGATGGCTAGTGGTATTATCGCTGGTCTGTTAATCCAGAAACTCAGATAATATTCTGAGGAACCAGGTTTGAATTCCACCATGGCAGACGGCAGAATCTGAATTCAATAAATACCTGGAATTAAGAGTCTAATGTTGACTATGAATCCATTGTCGATAGTCACCATCTGGTTTACTAATGGCCTTTAGGCAAGCAAACTGCCATCCTTACCTGGTCTGGCCTAGATATGACTCCAGACCCACAGCAATGTGTTTGATGCTTGACTACCCTCTGGGCAATTGGGAATGAGCAATAAATGCTGCTTGGCCAGCGACATCCTCATCCCATGAATGTACAAAGAAACAAATCACGTATTTAGCTCCAATAGAAACAAAAACAATGCAAAATAAATTTGGCATTGTTTTTCAAGTAAAGCAATTTGTCTTTTCCCCTCAATGATACCTTTTAAGGACAAAATTTTCATCCAAGTACAAGGTAGCACTAGGGAATGGGCAGGGGTAGGCAATATTGAGGAGAAGAGCCTAAGGATGCCGATTGGGATTTTAATGCCCAACCTGAATAGGACAAGACAACAAAAACAAAGTTATACTTACATTTTGCTGACTTTTGCCCAGAAACTCGATAAGAGCCTCCTTCTAAAAAAAGCAAGGAGCAGTCTAAGGGGTTGTGTAACCAGCAGGGAGGCCTATCAGTGTGGAAACACATCTGCCCTTTTACAGCAGCCAGTGTGCTGTGTTCCATTGCTTAAATGTCCAGTAACATAGCCAGTCAACTTGGCTGTTGCTATGAAAGGGTTACTGTGCAAACATGGGGTAGGCTACCAGGTGGGTCAAGGGTTAATGTGCAGTGGGGTTGGGTAGCATGTTGAGTCGGGCAAGACCGAATGGTGAAGTGTTTAACTCAGGTTAGGAGTCTGTTAGAGTCAGGTTATTAGAGGTGGGGTTAACAATGTGCTGTGATAAGACTCACAGAACTCTGTTTGGCGATTGGAAGGTTGAAAAAGAAAATAATAAAAAGAGAGGCCATGGTTTTGAAAGAAAAGAAAGTGGTTTATTTCTGCCTTCAAACCTCTGTGCGACATGAAGACACTCCCTTTACTAGATTCAGGCATGTCTACATAACTCTGAATGGTTCTGGAGGCTATTTAAGATTCAATAATAAATTATATGATTAAGCTGTGATGCACTTTATCATTGTAAAAACTGTTTTTTAAAATGGCTTTGATAATGCTTACACAACACAGTTGTGTGTCAGACTAGATTTTGTGCTGAAATTTCACAAGCAGAACTTGATTCCATTACTTAGTGAAAGAGTGAAGTTACTGAACCAAGGTTAGCAAAATAAGACTCAATGCCTTTAGCTGCTTGACTGAAAAGTTGTGAAGATTGGTTTCCAGCTGGACTAACAAATCATTAAACTTCTGCACACTGAACCAATAGCTTCATTCACCAGAAAGGGCAGATGCAGTTTCAGAAACATCTCCACATTTTGTTTAAACTGTCGACACATTATAAACGCTGCTTGTCTTCATTATGGTGCTAAATGCATAGAGTTTGATTTGATTATTGATTGTTGTGCTCTAACTGTCATATAATTGACAATGATTTGTTTAGTTCTTTGCTGTCTTGATTTCAGAAAGCTGCTCTTGCATCAGGTGAATATGATCTGGATAGGAGCTGCAGAGCTTAGGTTAAGCTGAGGTTTGGGTGGAGTGTTGATTAGATGCCTACCGTGTGGTACGGAATCACAACAAGAGCATGGGCTCAGTCCCCATACGAATTGCGATACTCTTGAGTCCTGCCTCCTCAAACTGCTCCACAGTGTCAAAAACAAAGATTACTAACTCCTGGACAATCAGGATATGGAGAGAGACAATCAGATAAATTTATAGAAGGAATCTAGTGGCCTAGCCAGAATAATTTAATTCATTTTAGAAATAAGGTTTGAATTTTATGGGTAATCAGTGTTCCTTGCACTGAAGTGGAAAAGTTAACAGGGAAATCTCTACAGATATGCACTTCCCTGTGTTGTCTAAGAGCATAAAGGTCAAAAAGGGTTAACAACAAGGAGAGCCTTAAGCACCACCACTAATGATAATGTCGAATAAACTTACGAGGAGAACAGTTCATTAATATATGATGAGTCATGAAGGTGCTGAATATTGTACAATAATTACATGGTATCTCATTTTCCACTTGGAAACCCTGTAGCCTTCAGGACTCAATACCAAGATCAATCATTTTAGGGCCTAAACACCTTCTTCCATGTCCTTTATCCAACCCCAGCCTAGGCTTTATCATTGTATGGGCTGCTTTCAGTACAGCCAGCCCATTTTCACCTATTCGTAGACACCACAATCAGGTTTTCTCTTTGCCTGGCTTACCATTACCCATCCCTTCGTTTGCCTGTCCTTCTCACCCTCTGGGCTCCATCTCCACTCCACTCATTCTTTTACCCGCTCCTCTGTTTTCAACATATATACCACCTTTTCTTAGCTATTACTAGTTCTGAGGAAGGGCCACCAGACCCAAAATGTAAACTCTGTTTTTTCCTTCACAGATGCTGCCAGACCTGCTGAGCTTTTCCAGCAACTTAGTTTTTGTTCTGATGAAAGTTTCACTAGACCTGAAACATTGATGCTGCTTTCTCTCCACAGATGCTGCCATACCTGCTGAGTTTCTCCAGCAATTCCTGTTGTTGTTTCACCTTCCAGAATTGACATCTTTCTTGGGTCATACTTTTGCAGAGTGCAGTTTTCTGCTGACAACACCTGTTTGAGAGAGTCATATGTTAATGGTCCTTCTGCCATGCATACGGCACACCTTTCTTTAGCAGCTCTCATAATAATGGTGCTTTGTCAGAAAAGTTCAGAATGTGTGGCACCTAAAAGCTAAAGTGCCTAAGGCATCTTTGTAAACCTCCTTTGTCTTGTAGGTTTTATACCTTTAGTGTTACGAGAGTCAGGAAGGATTCCACAAGTTGAACATACAGATCAAAAAAAATCAATCTGATTTACATTCAAATGCCACTTCTTGCTATTGAAAAGGTATCCTTCATGGTGAGCTATCCATCAGTGAGTGAATGTTCCAATCATAGTTTTCTTTGGTTTTGTCCATTAGCACAATTACATCAACAATGCTTATGCATCCAGGCAATTTTTTTATAATTCTGCCCATATGGTGCAGGTTCAGATCTTGATCAACTGAAAAGTTGTCTATTTTATTCCAAATGGTGTACAGGAGGTTAATTCCATGACTCATTATCCAGGTGTACTGACCAATATCTATGTTCGGCATCTAGCCTGGAGAAGAGTTTAGCTCCTGTGAACTTGGGATTCAACACTCCCCTGAGATGGAATCTCATTCAGCTGCAATAATTGCTGCAGTATCTGGGAGGGTTTTTTTATGGAATTGCATCTACTCTGAGGTGAAATATGGCATTGCCTTCAAATCTTCCCATCCTGTCCAGCTATAATTGTAGTAAGTCTTGGAATGATTTATTGCAGGTATTTTTGGACTCTGCTGCCACCATACCTACTTTAGTAGATAGTCACAGTGTTGAGGGCTGTACACGATGCTAGATCTGCTACTGCTGGTCCTCTTCTGTCCTATTAGGTATAATATCTTTGGCTTCCTGCTAAATTGCCATGACTGCTTTGCTATGGTAGAGAGCCAGTGCAAAAGATTGGAGACCCATTGCATGCAGTTAGTTTAGCAGTTGTCAATTGTACCAATGAGTCCGACCAATCTCCGCACATATACTTCAGAGTTCCTGCTGGCGGGGTATTTGCACTAGCTCCAATGTCACTCTTAATGTTGAGTTCCATTTTCCCAGTTTTCTTTGGACAAAAGACGTTGGTTATGGCTAAAGGTTGACTTTATCCGCACAATGTGTTACATTCACATGGTGGAAAAATTGTTTGTCCTCTGGTTGAAAGTTGCCCCCTCTGGGTCTTGACCTGTCTGTCAGTTTTCATGAACTTTGTTTATTGGCCTAAGCATACACAGATCCCTGGAGCATTCCTTGCTGCTGTTGCAATGCCATTGTGCCTATCTTTGGACTAATTGCACAAAGTTATAACCCTGCCTGGGATTTTAGAGGATTAGGGATTTTTTGCATGGTTTGGCCCGGAGCCCATTTCAACTGCATGACATGCACTGATTTTGAAATACAGGACAGCTTTGTGGTGCAAGCAATAGCGTTCACAGCTTGCTTGCTTGCTTTTTGGGCCCTGACAACTGTGTGCATACTCTCTGCTGTATCTAGTAGTTGTACATGTTGTAGTTCAGCTACAATGCCTTCATATTTACTGCCTTCTGCTAGCAGTGAATTAATGCTGTGATTCTTTTTCCCAAGAGGTCTTTATAAAACACTTCCATGCATGTTGAGATGATCACCAATATTTCAGCCTCTGAACAGTCACATTCATTGATCTATTAATGCCAGTGGTTTTTGTCGAAGGAACATTAATTCTAAGCAATGAATTCCAAAGTTGACTCAGATGCACATCTGAAACAAAAAAACAAAGTTGCTGGAAAAGCTCAGCAGGTCTGGCAGCATCTGTGAAGGAGAAAACACAGATAACGTTTTGGGCCTGGTGACCCTTCCTCAGAACACAGATGCACATCTTTATTTTAGGAGTTTCTATATTATAGGGATTATAACAAGGTCAGCCAGGTGGACCTCATAGTATATGAGTTCCCTGATTGAGGTTGTTAATCTGATCCAATCAGGGAGCCCTGGCTGACTGATATAAACAGGAGTGACGGAAGTTCTGCTCACTCTGAGAGTTGGCACTGCGGAAGCCAGATCTGTGTCAATTACTATGCACATGTAAGTAAAGGGTGATTCGGTGATAGGATACTAGCCTCTATAGCACTGTGCCCCACTAATGGTCAGTCTGTCCTGTTACTGGGAAAAACATATCCAGAGATGGTAATGTGGAGCAGGATGCTCTAGGGGCCTGAAAGACCTTGACAATGGTGAGATTTATTGCAGGATTGCTGCAGAATCCCTGCAAAGCCTATTTTGATGTTGGGAACCAATTACTGCATCTTTCATGCATCTCGCTGGTAGTGTGGCCAATTTCTCACTGAGCAACAGCAGGTTGCCAATTAAAGGTGAGAGGGCATGTTTAGCTTGCTAAATGCCAGGCAACAGCAAGTTGCCAATTAAGGGATAGTTTATCACTTGTTAATTGCTTTGTTAACTGCATGATTCACCTCATGACTATTCTGCTTGCAAACTTACCAAATGCCTCATGCAAGCTATTCATTGATGATTTTCACCATGGAAGCCAAGGGAGACTTAGTGCTGCTCAGCACCAAACAGCATCTCAGGGCACAATTTATAGACACCACCCTAGTGGTGTCCCTGATAAATCCTGTCCATCCATGCATATATGATTGAGGAATGTGCCAGCTAAAGGAGACATAATGAGGGGAATCACTACTGCAATAGGGTGTGGTTATCAAGGGTGAAGTGGGGTGGGGGGGTGGGAAACAGGCATTTGTGGAGGTGGGGTAATGACAGTGACAGTAGGGAAACTTGATTCATTTGGGGGGGAAATAAGTGGAACAGCATGTTAGGTTACGAGGTGGGGTGTTATTGGAAGTTACTACCACTGTGGCCTCCCCAGAAGGAAGTGCGGAGGATCAGGGTGGTTTAGGGAGCAGTGAAGACAATTGGACGCAAAGGTCTGAAGTGGTGGGTCTCACACGGGGCAAGTGGGTGGTTATAAACTGTCAGGGTAGTGGGGTCTAAAAGGAGATGTGGATGCTCTGGGTGAGATGAAAGGGCCACCAAGAGAGCAGTGAGGGCCACAAGCTACGTTCAATGCCATCACCTGTTGTTTTCCAAATGTGACTGGAAACTGAAACAGTCAATGCTTGGGAGACGAACGCAGTGTCTGTTTGGTCGGCAAAATTTGATGATCCGCCAGGCAGCACGGTGGCTCAGTGGTTAGCACTGCTGTCTCGCAATGCCAGGAACCTGGGTTCGATTCCCGCCTTGGGCGACTCTCTGTGCGGAGTTTGCACATTCTCCCCGTGTCTGCATGAGTTTCCTCCGGGTGCTCCGGTTTCCTCTTACAGTCCAAAGACATGCAGGCTAGGTGGATTGGCCGTGTTAAACTACCCTTCGTGTGCAGTGATGTGCGGGCTAGTGGGTTAGTCATGGGGAATGCAGGGTTACAGGGATAGAGTAGGGGAGGGGACCTGGGTGGGATGGTCTTTGGAGGGTCAGTGCGGACTCGATGGGCTGAATGTCCTGCTTCTACACTAGGATTCTACGATTCTGTGCCTGCTGAACACTAGGACCATGAAGGAGTAATTGCACATTTGCCAATTCTTGATACATGTCATTTGGAAGGATATGGGCCAGGAGCAGGCAGGTGGGATTAGTTTAATTCGGGATTATGTCTGGCATGGGCTGGTTGGGCTGAAGGGTTTGTTTCCAAGCTGCATGATTCTGTCTCCGTCTATTCGCAATACGTGCGGAGTGGACAGTTTAGGATTGAACTGCTGATCAGAAGGAATTTGCACTATTCCATTGCCCAAAAGGCCAAAAGTGATAGGAACAGAAGTAGGCTATTCAGCCCATCAGGTCTGCTGTGCCATTCCACAAGATCATGATTGATCGATAAATTCTCCTCATTCCGTGGAAGAAGATGAGGAGTCTGGGGAGGATAGAGGCCTCTTTGTGCCTGATATTGGGCACTACAAACCAGACAGGACCTGATTAACTCCCAGTTCCAGGGGATGGAAGAGCTGCATGTAACAGACAATCATGGGATATAAAATAATCATTATTCACGGTCATCGCTCGGTTTGCATTGTGAGGTGAGCTGAAATCACTACATATTTGTGTTCACTTTTGTTGTCTGTAAGTAAAAGCTCACATTTGGCATTGTCCAATTGCTTGCCAGTATTTGATGGCCCCCTACTGGACAATGACGAGCAGTAGGTCTGCAACAGACACTGGGAACAAAATAACACTGGCTATGGGAGGGTCTGTGGCCTCGTGGTCATATGACTTCATCTGGCGAAGGGGCAGCGTTTTGAAAGCTTGTGATTTCAAATTAACCTGTTGGGCTGTCACCTGGTGTCATGTGACTTCTGACCTGGTGGTCAGAAACAGAGTCAATTTTCCAGATCAGGTATGCAAATTTTCAGAACTGGAAGAACTGACAGCAGTAATATTTAACTCAAAGCATTGACTCAGTTTATTTCTCCACAGATGCTGAGTACTTTGAACACCACTTTTCACTTCATGACATGATGAAGCACAGAAGCAGCATCAGGGAGGGAGCAGATCACTCTCCTTAATGTGACTGAATGGATTAGAGTAAATTCCTTGAGACTGGGTCACTTAGTAAAGTAGCAAAGAATTCAGCACCAATTGGGGAATAGTGAAGTTGTTACAGTAATCTTTCCCTCTTCCACTTACCCTCATTACTCAATAGTCAACAGAGAAGACTTCATTTCGCCTCTGTGTATTGGCCAAAGATGAAATGCATTTTTATCCACTTCAGATTCCTCAGAAATAAAACTTGTGACACAGAAATCGCTGAAAAAGCTCAGCAGTTCTGGTAGCATCCGCGGAGAGAAATCAGAGTTAAAGTTTTGAGCCCAGTGACCCTTCTTCAGAACTGAAGTAAATTCTGCTTTTGTTTCTGATTTCCAGCATCTGCAATTCGTTGTTTTTATAAAACAGGAGGACGATGGACTTAGAGCTCTACCTTGTGGCCAATGTGTTTGCACACAGGACAAGTCGAGAAAGTTCGCCCAAAATTCCAGGGCTTTTTAAAAAATTTTAATCATTCATGGGATTTGGGCATGGCTTAGCATTTATTGCCCACTCCTAAGTGTCAACCACATGTCTAGAGTCACATGTAGGCCAGACTAGGTGAGGATGGCCATTTCCCTCCATAAAAGGCATTAGTGAACCAGATGGGTTTTTCTTTGGACAAAAACAAAAAGCTCAGCAGGTCTGGCAGCATCTGTGAAGGAGAAAACAGTTAATGTTTTGGGTCCAGTGACGCTTCCTCAGAACTCAACATTTAGTAATGGTTTCATGGTCATCATTAGACTATTAAGGTCAGACTTTTATTGAAATCAAATTCCACCATCTGCTACGGTGAGATTCAAACCTGGGTCTCTGGATTAACAGCCCTGTGATAATACCATCAGGCCATCACCTCCCCATTAACATGATACAGGATATTGCATGATACATATATACATGATACAGCCTCTCTGAAGGTCTTAGCCAATTTAGTTCATTCCAGTCAGTCAGGACACTCTTTAAACAACAGTGTTCTCCCGTGAGCCAGAAGTAATCATAGAGGGCCTTAAAAATAGCCATAAAAGACAAAAGTATCCAATTTCTATCTCTTGGTCAAGTAGATGGAAGATTGGTATTGCCGAAACTTCTAAAACTATATTCCCAGATTCCATTATCAAAAGCTCAGTACAGATCAGGGATGGAGTTGTCCATGATGTTGTATACAGCTCATTCAATGATCTGACGAAAGAAGTAGAAAGACGTAGAAGGAAATTTACATGTGAACTGTTGCAAATTTCCCTTAGCTTAACAAGTACCTGTGATCTTTGGGTAACGCTATCATCTCATGCAGTTTTTGTATTTCCAACAATTCTGATACATCAGCTCACTTTGAATAATAAGTACTAAATCCCGTAGTAATCTCGTCTCTGTTGATTTGTCTTTATTATTAGTGTTCATTTAGTGCCTATGTGATTATTCACAAGATCTTTGCCTTGTCATGTCAACTAGTGCAGTTACGCAAGTAGGCAGCTTGCCTCGCTGTTCACCAGGCCTCAGTCTAGTACAAAGGGTGCTTTAGACATTTGAACTGGGGCTTTAAGCTCTGGGAACAGCCACAGTACAATAGTGAAGGCAGGGAGCACAGGAAAATCCTGGCCGTCAAGTGTGGCTACATGGGCTGTAATGAGGAAGGGGCAGACGGGGAAAATAGATGGGTATCATCAGTAGTAAGGGGTGGGGGGCGTGGCAGGGAACATAGAGGAGAGCACCAGGCATATTCACCTCATATGTCTCGATCTGGGAGGGTGGCTGTGAGTAAAGCGAGATGGGTTGGTAGGAACATGTGTAATTGTGCATCCCACGGGGTTGACAGGATGGGCTATGAGGAAGAGGATGCAAATACGTGAGGATCTCACCAAGAGGGGCATGCTATAGCTGGGAGCTGCTAAAAGAGGAACACTCACTATTGCCTTCTATTGGGAAGTTAAAGTGCATGATGGGATGGAAATGGCTGCAACCAAATTCAGAATGGGCGATATGCATGACTCAACAGGTGAGAGCAGTTGCAACAACATCGCTCACTTGACCCTCCCTGAAAGTGCCATAATCCTCACAGCCGTGGTCCACATAACTGCAGCTGACAACAAAGTGGGGTGGGAGAGCAAATGTTTTAGAATCTGAAGAGCTGGCAGAATGGCAGCAGTCTGCCATGGAGGAGGATAATAACTCTGAGCAGGAGAAACATTACCTTCAGCGTGATAGACCACAGCAGAGACAGGAACGACAAGCCAGACAGGACCAAACAAGAGCAGATTCAGGTCCGCGAGAACCCGGCTCGGTGATCAGTCATTGGCTGGGAATTTCAGTGTTGAAAGACTGGCACCCCCAGTCTGTTCACAGAGGCAAATGCAAGATGCCACCCGAAGGCTGCAGGAACAGCACCTCATATTTCGCTTGGGAACCCTGCAGCCCAATGGTCTCAGTGTGGATGTCACAAGCTTCAAAATCTCCCTGGCCCGACCTCATCCCAAGACCAGCCCAGCTTGTCCCCACCTTCCTGACCTGTCCTTTTCTCCCACCTATCTGCTCCTCCCTCTTCACTTACCAACCCCACCCCCACTTACTACCTACTAGCCTCATCCCCTCTCCTTGTCCTGTCCGTCTTCCCTCCCACCCAACTGACCAACCCCCATCCCAACTTCCTACCTACACTCACCTTTACTGGCTCCAACCCTGCCTCCTTGGCCTGTCTATCTTTTCTCCCACCTATCTGCTCCTCCCATCTCACTGACCGACCCCCCACCTCCACTTCCTACGTACTAGCCTCATCCCCGCCTCAGTGATCCGTCCATCTTTTCTTTCATCTACCCACCCCATCCCAACTCCCTACCTACACTCACCTTTACTGGCTCCGTCCCCACCTCCTTGACTTGTCCATCTTCTCTCCACCTATCTGCTCCTCTATCCACCTTCCATCATCAACTCCCCATCTCTCTATTTATTTCAGAGACCCCTTCCCCTCCCCTATTTCTGAAGAAGGGTCCAGACAAAAACGTCGGCTTTCCCGCTCCTCTGATGCTGCTTGGTTTGCTGTGTTTCTCCAGCCCTACATCTTGTTATCTCAGACTCCAGCAGTGGCAGTTCCTTCTATCTCTGTGCAACTTCTGTTTGATTGTTTATTATTCACCTTTGCTATTGCTAATTACAAATTAATGTTTTCATCTGTTTGAAGGCTTTCCCATATGTGATGGTCCCATATTTAACAATGAGCAGATGGTGGGGTATATTGAGCACTGGGGAAAGTACTGCACTCCCTTAAACAGGGTTCTAGAACGGAATGACGCAAAGGACAGGTAACCTGTGTGGCTTGATTCTGAAATAGCAATACATTTACAAAAGTGCACTTATCTTTGCACTGAAGTGTCAGCCATGCCACCTCTGGCAAGTGTTTGATTTTAGTTCCTCTCCTACTATATGCACGGTGAAGGGCCAGTCCTGGCTGGCAGTACTGACCTGGGTGCATTCCTGTGCTTTAGAGATGGCACTAGTACCAGGAGTCCTGGGAGGCTCTGGCAGTGGTGTGAGACGGAAGATGCATTAAATGGGATGCTGCAGAGGTGTGATGCATAGTATTTGAGGAAAATAGCACGAGAAATCTTGCTAGGACTCACAGAGAGAAACCTTCCGTGGAATTATCAAAACTGACACTTTGCCAATATCTGGGATATTTCAGCCAACAGTTTCAGAGCAGCTAAAAGAAAAATGCTTACTTGTACAAAGAGGCTAATGCAGTAGAAACACCTCCTTTAGAAAACGTATCCTAAGCATTGTTAAAGGAGATTGGTGATTTGTGAGCAACAGCACACTTTTATACCAACGTACACTATGAGGCTTGATACATGTGTGACTGTCACTGTCCTATCTGACCAAATGATATGGCTGTGAAAACAGACATTAAAACCTACACAAATGAGATTGAAGGTAGCAAGTGGGATAACACTCAAGAAATCAGATATGCTATGAAATAACACTGCAACACGAGGAGTGGGAGAGAGTTGAAAATGGTTATATCAACACTTCTTTCCTTTCAGATTGCGCTCATGTCACTCTTATAATAGCAGAAGGAACTCGTCTAGTACCCTGAGAAAAACAGGCCCAGAAACTAACCATTATTAACCACCTGATCAAGGATCAACCCCTAGAAGATTTTATTGAGCTTCCTAGATTCATAGTGGAACTCAAAATGTGGAAAGAATTTATTGAGACTATCTCTGTTGGCAAGGGAGAATTGTTTCATACGGCCAATAGGATGGAAGTAGTAGTCTTTACAGGAGAGGTAGAAATGTGTTCCGTTCCTATCATTAATCCATTCCGTCCCAAAGATAAAACTTTCAGTGCCAGTGTCAGAAATCAATCTAAGTGAGTAACAATCCTCCAGAAAAAAGACTGAGGAAGTGAAAATGTCTAGGTCACCAGAAAGACACCTACAGAAGATGATATTCAACCTAAATAAGAATTTGAAGTAAAGAGCTTATGAATCAGTTGTATCAATAAAATGGAGAAAGGAGTCATAGAGTCACACAGCAAGGAAGCAGGCCCTTTAGTCCAACCGGTCCACACTGACCCTGTTCTCGAACTAAACTAACTCCACCTGCCTGCGTTTGGTCCACATCTCTCCAAACCTTGCCCATTCATAAACTTATCTAAATGTCTTTTAATTGCTGTAACTGTACATGCATCCATCACTTCCTCTGTCCCACAGGCCCGACCACTCCCCCTCCACCAACACCCTCATCCGCTAGCCGAACTCGTCTACACCCTCAACAACTTCTCTTTTGATTCCTCCCACTTCCTACAGACAAAGGGGGTGGCCATGGACACCCGCATGGGCCCCAGCTATGCCTGCCTCTTTGTAGGTTATGTGGAACAGTCCCTCTTTTGCATCTACACTGGCCCCAATCCCTACCTCTTTCTCCGTTACATTGATGACTGTATTGGCGTCGCCTCTTGCTCCCCAGAGGAGCTTGAACAGTTCATCCACTTAACCAACGCCTTCCACCCCAGCCTCAAGTTCACCTGGTCGATCTCCAACACATCCCTCACCTTCCTGGACCTTTCAGTCTCCATCTCAGGCAACCAGCTTGTAACTGATGTCCATTTCAAGCCAACCGACTCCCATAGCTACCTAGAATACACCTCCTCCCACCCACTCTCCTGCAAAAATTCCATCCCCTATTCCCAATTCCTCCGCCTCCACCGCATCTGCTCCCACAATGAGGCATTCCACTCCCACACATCCCAGATGTCCAAGTTCTTCAAGGGCCGCAACTTTCCCCCAACAGTGATCGAGAACGCCCTTGACCACGTCTCCCGCATTTCCCGCAACACATCCCTCACACCCCGCCCCCACCACAACCACCCAAAGAGGATCCACCTCGTTCTCACACACCACCCTACCAACCTCCGGATACAACGCATCATCCTCCGACACTTCCGCCATCTACAATCCGACCCCACCACCCAAGACATTTTCCGTCCCCACCCTTGTCTGCTTTCCGAAGAGACCACTCTCTCTGTGACTCCCTTGTTCGCTCCACACTGCCCTCCAACCCCACCACACCCGACACCTTCCCCTGCAACTGCAGGAAGTGCTACACTTGCCCCCACACCTCCTCCTTCACGCTTATCCCAGGCCCCAAGATGACTTTCCATATTAAGCAGACGTTCACCTGCACATCTGCCAATGTGGTATACTGCATCCATTGTACCCGGTGTGGCTTCCTCTACATTGGGTAAACCAAGCGGAGGCTTGGGGACTGCTTTGCAGAACACCTCCGCTTGGTTCGCAATAAACAACTGCACCTCCCAGTCGCAAACCATTTCAACTCCCCCTCCCATTCTTTAGATGACAGGTCCATCATGGGCCTCCTGCAGTGCCACAATGATGCCACCCGAAGGTTGCAGGAACAGCAACTCATATTCCGCTTGGGAACCCTGCAGCCCAATGATGTCAATGTGGACTTCACCAGCTTCAAAATCTCCCTTTCCCCCACCACATCCCAAAACCAGCCCAGTTCATCCCCTCCCCCCACTGCATCCCAAAACCAGTCCAGCCTGTCTCTGCCTCCCTAACCTGTTCTTCCTCTCACCCATCCCTTCCTCCCACCTCAAGCCACACCTCCATTTCCTACCTATTAACCTCATCCCACCTCCTTGACCTGTCCATCTTCCCTGGACTGACTTATCCCCTCCCTACCTCCGCACCTATACTCTCCTCTCCACCCATCTTCTTTTCTCTTCATCTTCGGTCCGCCTCCCCCTCTCTCCCTACTTATTCCAGAACCCTCTCCCCATCCCCCTCTCTGATGCAGGGTCTAGGCCCGAAACGTCAGCTTTTATGCTCCTGAGATGCTGCTTGGCCTGCTGTGTTCATCCAGCTCCACACTTTATTATCTTGGATTCTCCAGCATCTGCAGTTCCCATTATCTCATGTCACACACAAACAACTCTGTGTGAAAAAGTTGCTCCTCATGTACTTTTTAAATCTTTCTCCCCTCACCTTAAAAATATGCCCCTAGTTTTGAACGCCACCAACCCCGGATTTGAGTAAGTGAGAGTGAGAAGAATTTCACAACCTTTAAACCAGCTGAACATGTGAAGTCAGGGGCGTGGAGAGAGACAGGAGAGTGGTAAATGTAAATGTGGTTATGCACATGAATGGATCGATATTAAATATCAGTGAAAATACTTAGGGAAATGTTGCATAAGGTAATTGCAATGGAAGAGTTAATGTGAGTTTGTATTAAGCTCCTCCCAATCTGATAATGTTCTGCAGTGTTTGGGTGCAATATCAGGCAGTCCATTACCAGGTGCCAATAGAGATATATATATGCCATCTCTGGCTCTTGGTAACATTAGGTGAGTTAATTCCTAACTATTCAAGTAACTTTCACCTACATCTGTCATGCAATAAACAGCTTGTGTGACCTAAGACAAATACCTCTTCTTGTTAAGACTCGCCTTTTGTCTATCGACTGGCCATTAATAATAAGACAGGCCTTGTATAGAAAGGAGGGTTAAGAGTGCTGCATGAAGCAGTCCCATGCAATCATAGGGTGAATAACACCAGGTGCCCGGCCACCATGTAGTTGCTGTGGCCAGGATGAGATTATCTTTCATGTTTACACTGATTGTTTTCAATGGCAGACCCTCGTTAGTTTTTTTTTGAAGGGACTGCTCCCAAATGTTTGGTTGAACCTGAGCCTCATGGTCTTGATGTACCCCATTGGGGGAAGGGGCTAACAGGTCAGAGGGCCTTGTTGTGGGAGAAAGTGGTTATTAACAGGTCCAGGCAGTGGACCATGGCAAGGGATTGTTGTTCCTGACTGCCTGCTCCTTTTTCGCAGTTATATCTGCACGCGGGTGTCCCTGGAGAGGGAGCACGCGGTACTCACTGGTACTCACTGGAGAGTGGGACTTGTTGACTAGTTCTTGCCATAAGCCAGCACAGATACAACAGGCCAAATGGCCTCCTTCAATGCCATAACTGTTATAAGGGATTCCATAATACACATTACTTCCAGTGTGGAAATTGAGAACAAGGAGACATAATCTTCAGATTAGTGCTGTGCCATGCAGCAATGAAATCAGAAAGGTAAAAGAACAATAGAAATTGTAAATTATCTTTCTCAAAAAAACCAGATGTTAGGGCAACTTGAAATTTTCGCATTTCAAATCAATGGGTCTTTCTTTGTCAAGGATTTCAAGAAAATGCAGGCGAATGACGTTGTTGTGCATGTCAACCAAGATCTATCCGAGTTGTGGAGCAAGACCAAAGGGCTGAATGGCCTATTTCTGCTCCTACCTTCCAACCTGGCCACGTCAAGGGAGACAAGGCTTTGTCACCTCAGTTTCACTGTCATAAACATCATTGCAGAGCTATGGCATGTGCTGTGGGGTGACCTTTAAGGCAACATCCATCAAAGACGCAGCTCTCCCTTTAAAATTGAAGAGGGTCAGAAGTCACAAGACACCAGGTTATAGCCCAACAGGTTTATTTGAAATCACAAGCTTTCGGACTGCTGCTTCTTCATCAGGTGAAGTTTAATTTTGAAGACAATCATATGGTTAAACTTTTACATGACTATATCCCCTTCCAAGGGAAAAAATCCCAGATCAGCAGGTTTCCAGTCCATGAAAGCAAGTGGCAGGCTCTGTTACTTATCCAATGTCAATCTGTACTTAATCATGAAGGTCCATTTATTATCGTAGTGACCTGTGACCACCTCTGAGCCCAAAGTACCTAGCGCTTTATAATAGATGGAATGGCCATGAACTGTGTATACAGCACAACCTCAATGAAGGACAGTGTGGACCTGGAGGAACACAGCAGGCCAGGCAGCATCAGAGGAGCAAGGAAGTTGACATTTCGGGTCAGGACCCTGCAACCCAGACACTGCCTGGCCTGCTGTGTTGCTCCAGCTCCACACTGTGTTATCTCTGACTCCAGCATCGGCAGTTTTTACTACCTCTCAATGACGGACAGACATCTTGGTAATATATTCAAGAAACACTGCCTTGGCTTCAGTCAAGTATTGATGAAATTAGCAGTTCCTTCTATTGGTTCTTGGTCTTCAAATGGTAATGACATTTTCTGCTGGCTATCAGTGAGTAATTTAATTTCTGCACAGTTTCAGACTCATGGAAATTCATGGAGTAATTTGCTCCTTAATAGCTGGATCTTTTCATCATCGATTCTTTCTGCAGCTAGAGCTGTTAACTATTGGGGGATATTTTCTATTTGCATTTCCTGAAGGAGGAGGTGGGAGAGCAGTTTAGACATAAAAGGCAGGTGAGATTCAAACTCAGACTCTCTCTGTGAGCAGGTTTTCCTCTGAACCCTCACGCATGCATGGGTCAGAGTCTCAATCCTCTGATCTCATCAGCACTGACGTCGATTCCCAAAGGAAGCACTCTGCACACTTCCTACACATCAGTTCAAACATATGGATGGTCCTGTCAGCAGTTGTCAAGCTTACAGCTTTGAATGATTGTTTGGCTCGGTACCTGCTTGCCACGGTGAGGAAATACTCAAGTCACTCAAACTTGTGGTATCAGACAGATCACTAATTTTAACACTTGATGTGCGTGAGTGGCGAATACAAGATGTTAACACTGAATAAATGGACCGACTGGTCTGAGGCCTGAAGTTTCTTTCCTGCTGCCATTTGCTCCTGCCACTGCAGGTTGCTGCAGTCCTCTCCAAAACTTGTAGCTTGCTACACATCATCATCACTTACTGCCACACGGTGTTTGCCAGAACTGGGTGGGGGAATAGGAGAGTCGTTGGTGAAAATTGTTTTTTATTTATTCCCGGGATGTGGGCATCGCTGCCTAAGCCAGTATTTATTGCCCATCCCTGACTTGCCAGAGGGCAGTTGAGAGTCAACCCCATTGCTGTGGGTCTGGAGTCACATATAGGCCAGACTGAGTAAAGCTTCCTGCCCAAAAGGGCTTTTCAGAGAGTCAGCAACGGTTTCAAGATCCTTGGACTCTCAATCCCAGATTTAAATTCTAACATCTACCGTAGCAAGATTTGAACCCAGGACCCCAGAACATTATGTGGGTCTCTGACTCTAGTGATAATGTCACAAGACCATCACCTCCCCGAATCCACTAATACTCACCAGGGCAGAACAGTGAGGGAGCAGAGTGATCAGTAGGAGCTAATTCTTTTCATTTTTACACTGGAAAGATTCCATGGAGTCAAGAAGTTTGATAATTTTCTGTCAAGGCCATCTCTCTCCCTCCCTCCACTGCCATTCATTTAATGACCCTCGCCTGCAGTTACCATGCACTGCGATCCATCCCCTTCAATCATTAATTCTTTTTGCTTGGTTCACAATACCTGCTATTGGCCTTGTTCTGACTGCTTCAGGTGTCCAATATTTAAATAATACCAGCCTGCCGAAAATCACTCGAGCTCTTCATCATCAATATTTGTGAGTGGGTCACCCACACCACCAAACCTCTGCCTTCCCTACACCCTACTCCACCAGCACACTGCCCCTGCGCCACCCAAACTGATTCTCTCCCTTTCCTTCCCAAGACTTCAAATTTTGTCATGTCTCCAGTGCAATGGGAATCGAACCCACAGTTGTGTGCATCCCCAGAATTTCCACAAGTGCAGGTCGCAGTTGGTAGACACTGAAACAGCTAAGGGTCTGTGCCCATCAATAGCTCCTTGGCCATGGCAATGCACCATTGCATGTGATTACCCCATTGCTTTGATAACTGCTCTGCAAGTGCAAGAATGCTACAGCTCAGTTGCAGTGTACTGGTGTCAGAGGCAGACTGTTACTGGTTCAAGCCTCACTCCGGAAACTTGATCACACCATTTAAGTTGATCAATCAGAGCAGAAATGAGAGGGTGCTACAATGTTGGAAATGGCCCAGGTTCGATGATATCCCATGGACACTCTCAGTTAGACATAAAAGATAAGGAGGGACTATTTGAAGAAAGGTACAGAATACATTGTGGTGCACTGGCCGATATTTACCTCTCAACCAACATCACCGAAAATGCGTTCGTACTTTGTTGAATTGGAATTTCATCAAATGGGCAATTTTTTCAGGGTTTACTCTCACTGGCCAGTTTTCTGAGGTTGCTGCTGACAATGGCTGCTATCCTGAGAAAATCTTGAGTGAGGATGATCTTTCTCCCTTCTGCAATTATCTAACGTGGCGCCCAAATGGTACCTTGGAGATGTACAAAGCTGCTGCCTCGGGTCTGTTGCACCAGTGACACAGCGAAACTTGAAGACTTGCAAAAGATTGGGGCGGGTTTCAACCTGGAAAAGAGAGGGACCGAGTCAGTTTGGGCAGGGTAGGGGGAAAAATGTTGGTGGAGTGGGGTGTGGGAGGAGTCAGAAATAATAAAAAGCTGCTTTTTCGGGCATTTGCACCCATTGGCCTGCAGTGCGTTTCCATTGTGTAAATTATATCAATCGAAGATTAGATGGTTGAGGCAGATTTCCAACATTCACAATCATGTCTCATCGTGACACAATAGTACAAAAAGGCCTATCACCATCGTCTCAAGAGCATCCAGGCACTGGGCAATTCATTTCACCTTTGCCAATAATGTCCACATCTTAAGAATAAAAAATAAATGTTGAAAATAGGATCTTTTGTGAAATCCTGTCTCTGGTCTCTGGTGTATGATGCAGAGAATAAGGTTTCTCTCAATCAAGATGTAAGCATTCCGCAGAATTACTGACGATTTCGAGGGGGGTTTATGGTTGACCACCGAGAGTGGCTCGGCAGTAGCATGACTAATCGATCTGGTCGGGTCCTAAAGGTCACAGTGGCTAGGCTGGCACAGCAGCAGGTGGCAAGGGAACCAATAAGAGGGAAAATGTACTTGATATCATCCTTACCAATCTGCCAGCTGCAGGTGTATCTGTCCATGGCAGCATTGGTCAGAGCAACCACCGCATAGTTCATGCAGAGATGAAGCCCAACGTTCACTTTGAGAATACTCTCCATCATGTTGTGCAGTACATCATCGTTTTAAAAGGCAAGATTTTAACAGATCTAGCTACTCAACACTGGCATCCATGAGACACTGTGGGCCACCAAAAGCAGCAGAATTATACTCTAGTACAGTCTTTAACCTCATGGCCCGGCATATGCCCCACTCAACCATTACCATCAAGCCAGGGGATCAACCCTAGTTCAATGGAGAATGCAGGAGGGCATGCCAGGAGCAGCAGAAGGCATACCTGAAAGTGAGGTGTCAACCTGGTGAAGCCACCAAACAGGACCGCTTGCACAGCCAAACAGCAAAAGCAGCAAGTGATAGGCACAGCTAAGTGATCCCAAAACCAACGGATCAGATCTAAGCTGTGCAGCCGTGCCACATCCAGTTGTTAATGTTGGTGGACAATTAAACAACTCACTGGAGGAGGACGCTCCACAAATATCCCCACCCTCAATGATGAGACAGGCCAGCAATTCAGTGCAAAAGATAAGGCAGAAGCATTCACAGCAATCTTTCAGCCAGAAGTGCCAAGTGGATGATCCATCTTGGCCTCCTCAAGTTGTCCCCTGTACTACTTATACCAGTCTTCAGCCAATTTGATTCAGTCCATGTGGTTTCAAGAAACAGTTGGAAACATTGGATACTGCAAAGGCTATGGGCACTGACAACATTCCCATAATAGTACTGAATACTTGTGTTCCAGAACTTGCTATTCCCCAGGCACAATTACAATACTGGTACCTATCCGACAATGTGGAAAATTACTCAAGTATGCCCTGTATGTAAAAAAGCAGGACAAATCCAACCCAGCCAGTGACGATCCCATCAGTCTACTCTCAATCATCAGTCCATCAAGCAGCACCTGCTCAGCCAGAACCTGCTCAGTGACGCCCAGTTTGGGTTCCGCCAGGGTCATTCAGCTCCTGACCTCATTACAGCCTTGGTTCAAACATGGGCAAAAGAGCTGAATCCCAGAGGTGAGGTGAGAGTGACTGATCTTAAAGGTCACATTCGACCAGACGTGGCATCAAGGAGCCATAGCAAAATTGAAATCAATCAGTATCAAGGGACAAACTCCCTCCTGGTTGTATTCATAGCTGGCACTTAAAAAGATGGTTATGGTTGTTGGAGGTGATTCATCTCAGCTTCAGCATATCTCTGGAAGGGTTTCTCAGGCCCAACTTTCCTAGCCCAACTACCTTCAGCTGCTTCATCATTGACCATCCCTCCATCATAACGTCAGAAGGTGGGATGTTCACAGGTGATTGCACAATGCTTGGTACCATTCGTGACTCCTGAGACGCTGAAGTAGTCCATGTTCAAATGCAATAAGATCTGGGATATCCTGGCTTAGGCTGACAATTGGCAAATAACATCTATGCCACACAAATACTAGACAATGATGATCTCCAGTAAGAAACAGTGTTATCACCACCCCTTGACATTCAGTGGTGTTCGTGTCACTGAAACCCGCAAAATCCACACCCTGTAGGTTACCATTGACTAGAAACTCATCTGGATTTGCCATATGAGTGCTGTGGGTACAAGAACAGGTCAGACACTAGGAATACTGTGATTAGTAACTCACCGCCTGATTCCCCAAATCCTGTTTATCACCTACAAGACACAAGTCAGGAGTGTGATGGAATACTCCTCACTTGCCTGGATGGGTGCAGCCCCAACAACACTCAAGAATCTTGACCCCATCCAGCATAAATCAGCCCGCTTGATGGGCACCAGAAGTATTCACAAACATCCACTCTCTTGACCACCAATGCTCAGTAGCAACAGTGTGTACTACCTACAAGATGCACTGCAGAAATTCACCAAAGATTCTTCTATGGCACCTTCCAAACTATGACCACTTTCACCTAGAAGGACAAGGGTAGAAGATACATGGGAACAATGCCACCTGCAAGTGCCCCTCCAAGCCACTCACCATCCTGACATGGAAATATATCACTGTTCCCTCACTGTTGCCATGTCAAAATCCTGGAATCCCCTCACTAAGGAAATTGCGGGTCTACCTACAATACACAGACCGAAATGCTTCAAGAAGGCAGCTCACCACCGCCTTCTCAAGGGCACCGAGAGTTAGACAATAAATGCCGGCCAGCCAGTGACACCTATGTCCCATGAGAGAATAAAAAGGAAGACAGCTCAGTGTGGGGCAGCATTATATACAAGAGCTACTATAATAAGAGCCAGCCACATTTTCCAGGACCATACTCTCCCCAATCCAACTTAGACAATCCACATCATGCAGTTGCTCAATGTTGATGACTTCAACCACATCACAAAAACATGTCAACATCTAATACTCCTCCTGGACATGATCATTAGTGACCATAAGAAATAGCTGAATTAATTTTACTCCACTGTTCGATCATGGCAAATATATTTCTCAACCCCATTCTTCTACGTTCTCCTTGAAACATTTGATCACATCACCAAGCAAGAACATATCTATTTCTGTCTTAAATCCATTCAATGACTTGGCCTCCAAAGCCTTCTGCAGTAATGAATTCCACAGACTCACCACTCTCTGGCTGAAGAAATTCCTCCTTATCTCAGTTCTGAGGCTGTGCCATCAGGTCCTAGTTTTTCCTTCAAGTGGAAACTTCTTCTCCACATCCATTCGATCTAGGCCTCTCAATATTCCGGAAGTTTCAATGAGATTCCCTCTCATCCCTCTAAACTCCCCATTTTACCAATGACCAAGGTCAGTCTAATCGTCCGATAACTTTCCATCTTCTGCCTCCCTCTCCCTTAAACTGATGTGTTACATTAGCCATTTTGCAGTCCTCTGACTGACCCTCCCTGACTCTAGTGATTCCTGAAAGTTCACCACCAATGCTTCTACAGTCTCTTCAGCTATCTCCTTCAGAACCCTGGGGTGCCGCCAATCCAGTCAGGTGATGACCTTTTAGCTTCCCCAGCACTTCCTTCTTACATTCGTCTCTGCCTCTTGACTCTTGAAGTTTGGGTACACTACTGGCATCTTCCACCGTGAAGACCTATACAAAATAACTCTTCAGTTCCTCTGCCATTTCTTTGCTCTCCATTACTACGTCTCCAGCTTCATTTTCCAGGGATCCAATATTCACTCTTGCCTCTCTCTTAGCTTTTACATATCTAAAAATCTTCTGCAATCTTATTTTATAGTACTGGTTAGCTTACCATCGTACCTCATTTTCTCCTTATTGCTTTTTAAGTTATCCTCTGCTGGTTTTTAAAAGCTTCCCCCATCCTTTGGCTTTCCACTAATCTTCTCTACATTGAATGTTTTTCTTTTGCTTTTATGCTGTCCCTGACTTTTGTCAACAGCCATGTTTGCCTCATCCTCCCCTTGGTATATTTCTTCTTCTTGGGATGAATTTCTGCTGTGGCTCCCGAATAACCCCAGAAACCCCTGCCTTGCTGTGCCACTGCCTTCCCTGCTTGTCCCATTCCAATCAACTCTGGTCAGCTCCTCCTCCATACCTTTGTAGGCACCTTTACGCAATTGCAATGCTCTTACATCTGATTCCAGCTTTTCCCTCTCTAACTACAGGGTGAATTTTGTCATATTATGGTCGCTGCTCACTAGGGGTTCATACATCTTCAGCTTCCTAATCAAGCCTGCCTCGTTACACGTCCCCGAATCCAGAACCGGGTCTAATTATATGGTAATCGCATACTTAAAGCAGTGGGCAGACACACTCTAAGTTGTAATACCTAGCCAACTGATGAGGGTTGTCGCTGAGAATTGTCATGGAATGGTCACACTAACCAAAGATTCTGCGGGCTTCCATGCCAGTAATTTTGGTTCATGACCTCCACACTAGCAGCTATTGGTTGAAACTTGCTCAATAGCTTCAGTAAAGTTGTGAATGGCCCGTTGTGTCCAGGAAGCACTCTGTCCTGAACCATTGGGCAATGCAGTGCATGTTCCCTTCCTTTACTAGCTAGACAGGAAGGAGAGGCACTTTCTGCTGGACCTGCTCCAGTTCTGTGGCTCCCCCCTCTTCCCTACTTCTATCCTTTAAAGGGAGCAACTCTGAGCTGGTAGGTGTACAGGGAAAGACCTGAATGGGATGCTGGGTCTGTTAATTCAACTGAAATAGCTACTTCTTAAGGAACAGCTTGTGAGCAAAACATAGAAGAGAAGGTAAGCACATTAGGAACAGGAGTAGGTCCATCAGCCACCTGGACCTGCTCCGCCATTTGGTTAAATCATGGCCAATCCGTTCCTGAACTCCAGCTTCCTATCTCTGTCCCAGGTCCTTTTATAGAATTCCTATGGTGCAGCAAGAGGCCACTCGACCCATCGGGTCTGCATAAACCATCCAAAGAGCAAGACCCCACCCAGGCCCACCCCATCCCTGTAAGCCCGCACAGTTTATTTTTAAACAGCTAATCTACATAACCTGCACATCTTTGGACTATGGGAGGAAGCTTGAGCACCCAGGGGAAAACCACACAGACACGGGGAGAATGTGCAAACTCCACACACAGTCACCCAAGGACAGAATGGAATTCAGGTCCTGGTTCTGTGAGGCAGCAAAACTAAGCACTGAGCCACCGTGCCGCCCTTTGATAGGGAGCAACGTTGAAAATTTGAGGAAGAAACCATAAAAGGGACAGTGCTCCAGAAAACAGAAGAAAATTATCACACTAATAGGCACAGTGGTTCAGATATTTCCAGTGCTTCTGAGATTTGAGGTGACTCACATCTTCAGACTGAGGGTGAAATTTGCTCTTGATAGATGGATAAATTTGGTACAGCTCCTGATTCTGTCATCATGTCCAGGCCCATTTCAGGCCTTGCAATAGTGATTTGCATCCTGGAAGCCTCACCCCTGATGCAAACATCATGCTTCTCTACATAGATAACAAAGTGTGGAGCTGGATGAACACAGCAGGCCAAGCAGCATCTCAGGAGCACAACAGCTGACGTTTCGGGTCTAGACCCTTCATCGGACCCCCATCCTGATGAACGGTCTAGGCCCGAAACATCAGCTTTTGTGCTCCTGAGATGCTGCTTGGCCTGCCGTGCTCATCCAGCTCCACACTTTATTATCTTGCATTTTCCAACATCTGCAGTTCCCATTATCTCTGATGCTTCCCTACATCATCTGATTGTTTTGAGGATTTCTTCTCCTCGAGGTGGGATGTAGTGTGTCTTCCCTATTCCTCATCCTCCCTCTGTACCACCCCCTTCTCTTGCCCCCATTTTTACACCTCGTCAAAATATTATGTTTGACTCACTCCGTATTCCAAAAGCGTGGAGACCTGGCAGAGAAGGAGTAGAATAAGATTAATTATTGGAAATTGTTATACATTATTTGGTGGCAATAATTTATTGGAGCAGAGGTGAAATGGTTCTTCTCCAGCACCACAAAACGGCATTTCTAACCCTTCAAGAACACAATGCTGATCTCTTTTCAGTTAAACCTAGGTCTCTGAAGAAGAATTTGGCCTCCTGTCCTAATATCTTCTTTGAGCTAGTGCCAAAATGCATCCTCGTACATTCCTATGATGTGTCTTGGGATGATTTACTCAACTTCATTGGTTAGGCCACTTTTTGGAACATTGTATTCAATTCAGGTCTCCCTGCTTTTAGAAAGATGTTGTGAAAATAGGAAGGATTTCAGAAAAGATTTACAAGGATGTTGCCAGGATTAGAAGGTTTGACCAGTAGGGAGAGGCTGAATAGTCTGGGGCTTTTTTCCCTGCAGCATTGGAGGCTGAGAGGTGACCTTATTGAGGTTTATAAAATCTTGAGGGGCATGGACAGGGTGAATGGGCAAGGCCTTGTCTCCAGGGTAGGGAAGACCAAAACTACAGGGCATAGGTTTAAAGTGAACATAGAAGTTAGAAGACAAAACAGTACAGCACAGTATAGGCCCTTCGGGCCATGTTGAGCTGACCTATGATCCTACTCTAAGATCAAACTAACCTGCATACCCTACATTTTACTATCATCCACATGCCTATCCAAGAGTTTCTTCCATACACCCGCCACTCTCTGTGTAAAGAACCTACCTCTGACATCTCTCCCACACTTTTTTCCAATCACCTTAAAATTATGCCATCTTGTGATAGTCATTTCTGCCCTGGGAAAATGTCTCTGGCTATCCATTCTATCTATGCCTCTTATCATCTTGTATACCTCTATCAAGTCATCTCTCATGCTTCTTCGCTCCAAATGAGAAAAGCCCTAGCTCCATCAACATTTCTACACAAGGCCTGCCCTCCAGCCCAGGCAGCATCCTGATAAATCTCCTCTGCACCCTCTCTACTGCTTCCACATCTTTCCTATAGAGAGGCGACAAGAACTGAAAACAATATTCCAAGTGTAGCCTAACCAGCGTTTTACAGAGCTACAGCATAACCTTGCGGCTCTTAAACTCAATCCTCTGCCAATGAAAGTCAACACATCATACACCTTCTTTACAACCCTATCAACTTGGGCGGCAACTTTGAGGAATTTATCGACGTGGGTCTCAAGATCCCTCTGTTCCTCCACACTGCCAAGAATCCTGCCCTTAACCCTGTATTCTGCATTCAAATTCAACCTCCCAAAATGAATCATTTCACACCTTTCCAGGTTGAATTCCATCTGCCACTTCTTTGCCCACCTCTGCATCCTGTCAATGTCCCATTGCAACCTACAACAGCCCTTCATACTATCCACAACTCCACCAACCTTCATGTCATCAGCAAACTTACTAACCCACCTTTCCACTTCGTCATTCAAGCCATTGATAAAGATCACAAACAGCAGAGGTCCCAGAACAGATCCCTGTGGAACACCACTCGTCACTGAGCTCCAGGCTGAATACTTTCCATCTACTACCACCCTCTATTTTCTATTGGACAGCCAATTCTGTATCCAGACAGCCAAATTTCCCTGAATTCCATGCCTCCTCACTTTCTGAATGAGCCTACCATGGGGAACCTTATCAAATGCCTTGCTAAAATCCATATACACCACATCAACTGCTCTACCTTCATCAATGTGTTTTGACACATCCTCAAAGAATTCAATAAGGCTTGTGAGGCATGACCTGCCCCTCACAAAGCCATGCTGACTATTTCTAACCAAACCGTGCCTTTCCAAATAATCATAATACTATCCCTCAGAATCCTCTCCAATAATTTTCCCACTGCATAAATAAGACTGACTGGTTTGTAATTCCCAGGATTATCCCTATTCCCTTTCTTGAACAAAGGAATAACATTTGCCACCCTTCAATCACCTGGTACTACTTCAGAGGACAGGAAGACATAAAGATCATTGCCAAAGAGGCAGCAATCTCTTCCCTCGTATTCCCTTAGCAACCTTGGGTATATCCCATCTGGTCCAGGAGACTTATCTATCCTCATGTTTTTCAAAATTTCGTGCACAATCCTCCTTCCTAACATCAACCTGTTCGTGCATATCAGCCTGTTTCATGCTGTCCTCGCAAACGTTAAGGTCCCTCTCACTGTTGAATACTAAAGCAAAGTATTCATTAAGTACTTCCCCTACCTCCTCCAACTCCAGGCACAAGTTCCCTCCACAGTCCCTGATTAGCCCTACCCTTGCTCTGGCCATCCTCTTGTTCATATATATGTATAGAATGCCTTGGGGTTTTCCTTAATCCTACCCACCAAGGTTTTTTCATAGACATCTTCTAGCTCTCCGAGGTCCATTCCTCAGCTCCTTCCTGGCTACCTTGTAACCCTCTAGAGCCCTGTCTGATCCTTGCTTCCTCAATCTTAAGTAAGCTTCCTTCTTCACTCTGAGAGGTAAAAGGTTCAAAAGGACCTAACGGACAACTTTTTCCACACAGAGGATAGTGTGATTATGGAATGAGCTGCCGGAGGAAGTGGTGGAGACTGATGCAATAATGTCATTTAAAAGGCAGCTGGATGGGATACGGGATTAGAGGGATATGGGCCATATGCTGGCAAATGGAAATAGATTTATTTAGGAGATCTGGTCAGCATGAACGTATTTGACCAAAGGATCTGTTTCCATGCTGTGCAACTCTATGACTCTAAAGGCGCTTCTGCAAGTACAATACTATTGATTTATGTGAATCGGCAGCTCATTTCACACACAAATGATTTTATTACCATTGATTGGGACTTACAGCAATCTTGCACTAAAAAGTGGATGGGGAAAGCCTGGAATAATCCAGACATTTATCTCAGCTTTCTTGTCTTTTAGATCAGAAAGGGGCCTGGACTTCCTGTTCTGCTACAGGCATATGATCAAATTTATACCTACATCCATACGAATAATTTATGCTCTACATTCAGCTGCAAAGCACCTCAAACTTCCAATGTCAACGCCTTGTCTAAGGCACAATGCTTATTGCTGTACATTATGTTCTAGGGCAATGTTTGCCCAGGAATATTGCACCTCTGACCTCTTCAGATCTTTGTATCCGAATAATATTTGCTTGATGGCAGGAATTGGTGTTGTTTAAGTTGATTTTGAGGCTAAATCAGGCTGCAACCAGTGTGAATCAATCTACATTGACGTGTTTATCTTCCAGACTGTGGAGGAAAGGTACATGAGTACCCTTGGGTAATTATAGCCAGCTGCTGTGCTGCGAGTGTCAATAGGTATTTCTTTTTTCTGGGAATTACATCCAGCCTTTCACAGAGGCGGAATCACAACAACTGTACGCCTTCTTTGGAAGGGGCTGTATAGCACAATGACTGGAGACAGAATATTCACCCATGATGGGACTATGTGTGTGGGCAAGGCTACTTGGAATTTCATGGCATTAAACAAAGTGTCAGTTCCCAAGTGTCAGTACATCTGAGCCATTTCTTTTTTTGGAGGAAGGATTGCAGGAGGGGAAAAGGGAGTGTGTCAGGCCTGGCCTGCATAAGGGCCTGTAAGGATGGCTGACTGCACTTTGCTCATCGATATCCAGTTCTGTGCAGCCGGAAGGGGGCCAGTGCAAATACCTGGAGGTGGCCTCCCAGTGCAGTCAGTGCTCAGGGCAGGTTCTTGAGGCCCTTCCTGCCTGGGTTCATCTGTAGCCTCAGGCCACCCGCTGGAGGGACAAACTTCCCCTCTCCTTCCCCACCCCACCCCACCGAACCCCCTAATATAATCACCTCATTGCAAAAGGCCATTTTATATATCAAATTTGAACAAGTTGGAGAGGAACCCGTGCCATTTTGCAGAGATCTTTCCTCACTTACCTGCAATGACATCCAACAGCCATTTCCGAGCTGGAAGATTTCCAATTAGTCTTCAAGAGGCCTCCACCTTTGTTAATTTTATGTCAGCTAGCCCTGTGCTAATGAATTGGCTGCTCTGACAAAAAAAAATCCCAGTGGGTGACTGTTTTCACACCACATGACCCTTATTTGAGCCTGATGACAGGATTCAGAGCCTGTAGGAGAAGTGCTGCTCTAGATCTCTCAATCCCTCTTTCATTGTGGCCCTGGCTGGCATTAAATCACTTGGTGGGAGACAGGCAGACCTCCTGAGAAGCCCATAGGGACACAATTGCACAAGTTCTTCAACATTCACAAGAGTTTCCTGCCTGTCTGATGAGCTGGAGAAACCCTGCAATCCGACTGGGTTTATCACTTCGTCTTAATTTCTTCATTTTATCCCTTTTTTAAAGTTAATTCCATCTACTACTTATTGCTTTCCTGCTTCCCCTCTCATCCTCTCTAAAAGTCCTTCTTGGGTAAAGCGCATTTTGTGGGATTGTCTGCGTAGTGGGCATGTTGTAGATTAGACTGGCAGGGAAAGAAAGTGATACTACTGGGTGGAATTTTCAGAAGTATAAAGAAATGATTTAAATTCTCAGAAGTAGTTTACAGTAATGCTTAATAGAATTTGAATGCAGTCCATTGGAAAAGAAGTATCGATTTCTATGAATTTGTTCTTCTAAATGTGACAGTATCAAGTCTGGCTTCATTGAATGTACTGTCAGGATTGCATTTATTCTGTTAGAATCCTGCAGTGCATTTAGATGGTATGGTAGTAACTAACAGCCAGGTCAGTGTACTGGAAACATGGGTTCAAATAATAATTCTGGAATTGAAAACTAGCCATAGTAATACAATGACCAGAAAACTATCATTTAATAAAAAAAACCTGATTCAAGTTGTAGAAGGTAACGGCTCTAAGGGAATTTAATGTTTTTGCTACGTTGATCCCCACCCGTTGATGTCAGTTTGTGTGTGGGGACAGCAATTTCTGCACTAGGAAAGGCTGAAGCATTTGCAACCATCCGCAGCCAGAAGTGTCAAGTGGGTGATCCATCTCGGCCATCTCTGGGGGTAGTGAGCATCGCAGATGCCTATTGTCACCCGGTTTGATTCACTCCGCATGATGTTAAATAGCTGATGGCACTGGAAACTGGCTATGAGCCGTAATAACACTCTGGCAATAGTACGAAAGTTTTCTACTTTAGAATTTACCGCACCCCTCGCCAGTCTATTCCAGAACAGCTACTACACTGATAGCCATGCAACAATGTGGAAAATTGCCCTGGTATCTCCTGTACACAAAAAACAGGACAAATCCAATCTGGCCAATTACCGCTCCGACAGCCTACTCTCGATTATCAGTAAAGTGATGGAAGATGCCAACAACAGCACGATCAAGCAGCACCTGCTCAGCAATAATGTGCTCAGTGACGCCCGGTTTGGGTTCCACCAGGGCCACCCAGCTCCTGACCTCACTACAGCTTTGGTTCAAACATGGGTTTCCAGGTGAGGTAAGAGTGAAAGCCTTTGGCATGAAAACTGGATTTGGCCACGTGTGGCATCAAGGAGCAAAGGTCTACTCAATAGGAATTGGAGGCAAGCTCTCCATCAGTTAGTCTTACGTGGCACAAAGGAAGTTGGTTGTGGTTGTTGGAGGTCAGCTGTCTCAGGTCCGAGGGATCTCTGCAGCAGTTCCTCGGGGCTGGGGGGGGGTGGTGATCTTGGCTCAAATAGCTTCAGCTGCTTCATCAATGACATTCCCCTCATCATAAGGCCTGAAGTGGAGATGTTCATGAATGAATGCGCAATGCTCAAAACCATTCGCAACACCATAGATATTGAAGCAGTCCGTATCCAAATTCAACAAGGCCCGGACAATATCCTGCTTTGGGTTGACAAGTATCATAGAAATATAGAAACATAGAAGAAAAGAGCAGGAGGAGGACATTCAGCCCTTCAAGTCTACTCCACCATTCTTCACGATCATAGCTGATTGTCCAACTCAAAGCCGAATCCTGCTTTCTCCCCATAACCTTTAATCCCATTTGCCCCAAGTGCTATATCTAGCTGCCTCTTGAATACATTCAATGTTTTGCTGTCAACTACTTCCTGTGGTGTTGAATTCCACCGGCTCACCACCCTTTGGGTGAAGAAATGTCTCGTCATCTCCATCCGAAATCATCAATCCCAAATCCTCATAACGTGACCCCTGGTTCTGGACACACCCACAATCGGGAATATCCTCCTTGCATTTACCCTATCCTGTTAGAATTTTATAAGTCTCTATGAGATTCTCCCTCATTCGTCTGAACTCTAGTGAAAACAATCCCAGTCTAGTCAACCCCTCCCCATATATCAGACCCACCATCCCCTGGTAAACTTTCGCTACACTCCCTCAACAACAATAGCATTCTCCCTCAGAAAAGGCGGCCAAAATTGCACACAGTGTTCCAGGTGTGGGGTCTCACCAAGGCCCTGTACAACTGCAACAACACTTCCCTAATCCTCTACTTGAAACTCTTCACAACCAAGTACCATACATGCCAGGCAATGAGAATCACCTACAAATGTGAATCTACCTATTGCCCTTGGCAATCATAGTCATTGCAATTGCTGGTTTCCCCAACTATCAATATCCTGGGCAGAACAATTGATGAGGAACTGAATTGGGCTAACTGTATAAATACTGGGGTTTCAAGAGCTGGTCCGAGCTGGGATTCCTGCAGAAAATAACTCATCTCTTGACTCCCCAAAGCCTGTCTGCCATCTACAAGGCAGAAGTCAGGAATTTGATAAAATGTTCCCAATTGGCCAGATGAACTCAGCAACACTCAAGAAGTTTGCCACCATCAAAGACAAAGTAACATCACATCCACAAACATTCACTCCATCCTCTACTGACACTCAGTAACAGTTTCCACAAGATGCACTATGGAAATCCAGAGATAATGGGAACTGCAGATGCTGGAGATTCCAAGATAATAAAATGTGAGGCTGGACGAACACAGCAGGCCAAGCAGCATCTCAGGAGCACAAAAGCTGACGTTTCGGGCCTAGACCCTTCATCAGAGAGGGGGATGGGGGGAGGGAACTGGAATAAATAGGGAGAGAGGGGGAGGCGGACCGAAGATGGAGAGTAAAGAAGATAGGTGGAGAGAGTATAGGTGGGGAGGTAGGGAGGGGACAGGTCAAGGAGGTGGGATGAGGTTAGTAGGTAGCGGGGGGTGCGGCTTGGGGTGGGAGGAAGGGATGGGTGAGAGGAAGAACCGGTTAGGGAGTCAGAGACAGGTTGGACTGGTTTTGGGATGCAGTGGGTGGGGGGGAAGAGCTGGGCTGGTTGTGTGGTGCAGTGGGGGGAGGGGACGAACTGGGCTGGTTGAGGGATGCAGTAGGGGAAGGGGAGATTTTGAAACTGGTGAAGTCCACATTGATACCATATGGCTGCAGGGTTCCCAGGCGGAATATGAGTTGCTGTTCCTGCAACCTTCGGGTGGCATCATTGTGGCAGTGCAGGATGCCCATGATGGACATGTCATCAAGAGAATGGGAGGGGGAGTGGAAATGGTTTGCGACTGGGAGGTGCAGTTGTTTTTTGCGAACTGAGCGGAGGTGTTCTGCAAAGCGGTCCCCAAGTCTCCGCTTGGTTTCCCCAATGTAGAGGAAGTCGCACCGGGTACAGTGGATGCAGTCCACTGTCACAGTCCCGGTGCGACTTCCTCTACACTGGGGAAACCAAGCGGAGACTTGGGGACCGCTTTGCAGAACACCTCCGCTCAGTTCGCAAAAAACAACTGCACCTCCCAGTCGCAAACCATTTCCACTCCCCCTCCCATTCTCTTGATGACATGTCCATCATGGGCCTCCTGCACTGCCACAATGATGCCACCCGAAGGTTGCAGGAACAGCAACTCATATTCCGCCTGGGAACCCTGCAGCCATATGGTATCAATGTGGACTTCACCAGTTTCAAAATCTCCCCTTCCCCTACTGCATCCCTCAACCAGCCCAGTTCGTCCCCTCCCCCCACTGCACCACACAACCAGCCCAGCTCTCCCCCCGTCCCACTGCATCCCAAAACCAGTCCAACCTGTCTCTGCCTCCCTAACCGGTTCTTCCTCTCACCCATCCCTTCCTCCCACCCCCAGCCGCACCCCCAGCTACCTACTAACCTCATCCCACCTCCTTGACCTGTCCGTCTTCCCTGGACTGACCTATCCCCTCCCTACCTCCCCACCTACACCCTCTCCACCTATCTTCTTTGCTCTCCATCTTCGGTCCGCCTCCCCCTCTCTCCCTATTTATTCCAGTTCCCTCCCCCCATCCCCCTCTCTGATGAAGGGTCTAGGCCCGAAACGTCAGCTTTTGTGCTCCTGAGATGCTGCTTGGCCTGCTGTGTTCATCCAGCCTCACATTTTGTTGTCAATGAACACTCGCAGTCTGTCTGGCTCCTTGCTATCCCACTACAGCCAGACCAGTACGTTTTCAGGCTGGACTTGGACTGTAGGCAGCGAAGTGTCGAGTCTACCACTATCTGAATGAGAGGAAAACCAGTTGGAGAAAATACTCATGTCTGGCCGGCCGATTCCTCTACACTTAATAGTGGAGGACTGAAGGCTCTTACACCGCTGTCCACAATCCGTCCATACCGAATCCGAGTCACAGCGCCAGATGTAAATCTAGACCGCCGGCGGGGTCTCTCTCGATTCCACGCTCAGTCAATGAACACTCGCAGTCGGCCTGGTTGTCTAATTTCTTTATTTCTTCAATCGGCCGGGCACAGATCATCCAGAAAACACAGAAGTTGAGCACTTCCATATTTCTCGGAGGAGCTGCACATCATAGATTAATACAAAGACATTTTTAGACTTTTCTTAAAGCAGGGTACATGGTGTGATCGCATAGTGTATTCAAACAATTACCAATGAATATATAATATTGCTTCATTGGCAGTTACATAATCCAATAGTATTAACTGGTAAACAACTTACATCACAATTCTTAGGTTACTTTTTGTCTCGCCATACAGCGCCATAACATTTGCTACAGAAGATCAGCTAGAATGGTTAGTACTGCATTATCTCATCATTACTGTGTTATTTACGCAGCTCTAGCAGAATTTGGAGTTCCCAGGCTAAAAGAGCAGCTCCAGCAGAATTTACAGTTCCCAGGCTGGAAGCCATTTTCTTGCTAGCTTGCACCAGCAGCCATCCTGTGCCTGGACCCAAATCTCAGATTCTCAGGTGTGGGCTTGGAGGGCCGAAGGACCTGTTCCTGCGCTGAATTGTTCGTTGTTCTTTTTTTTCTAAAATGGTCTTGCAAGCCTCACAGATCAAATGGAATTAGGAACGTAGAACAAATGCTGACCACACCAGCGAAAACACATTCTACGAATTTGTGAAAAGAAAGTGATTTACTCCATTAAATCTACATTAACCTCTGCTGTAAGACAGAAATTCCCAGATATTTTATTTGCAGATGAGATGTGGGCAGTACTGCCTTGGAGTGAACCTAATTACCCAGGAGGGATAAGTCAGCAGATTTTCACCTGGTCATTAAGTTTTATTTGTTTGAAGAATAGGGAGGTAAACTGATGGTGAATATGGGTAGAAAGTAGAAAATAGAAGCTGTCAGCAGTGAAACTAATGGAAGAGAAATCATTCTGAGCACCCAGGCTGTGTATTACTCTCTCTGTATCCCAGGCACGAAAGATGAAAATTTAATGCTAAATGTCAACAGGAGACTACAGTATTTGAGGGAACAGGGCAGTAACAAGTTAGTTGAATTTTTAAAACGATTTAATAATATTCAGAATAATTTTTCTTGTACCATTTTATAAATTGCAAGAGTTTTGAATTCAGTTCCGTAATTTGCATCAGCAGTGATTTGTAAACTGGGTTACAAGCTGTTTTTACCTCACGCTGCCAAGTGCCTGTTGTTTCGGATCTGCCCTGGATTGTGGGGCTTATGGCAGTGAGAAATAAGCATGCACCGTATACCATATCTGAAATTTCTCATGCACTGTATCCCAAAGTGTTATTCCCCAAAAGAAGTCTGTGTGATTTGTATTTGGATGCATCAATACCGTCTGCGTCTACCATCTGCAGAGAAGCATCTTTCATAAGTTTGCCATTCACGAGAGAATGTTTCCACAAATAAGTTTTGAATTTACCCTCCTCAAGCCTCGTTGTCTGGATTTACTGCTCGACAAAAGGTGAAGCAGCCTGTCATGGTATAATTTAAATAGCCCTGCGGAAATCCTTAAAAACTGCAATCACGTCTGTCACCCTTCTCTTTTGAAGTAAGAATATGGCCAATTTAAGTGATTGCTGGACATAATTTAAACCCTTTATCCTCTCAATCACTCGATAGCTGCAGCATGCTTTTGCAAAGCTGCGGGTAAGTATATGGAATACAACAAGTTGGGTCTCCCTGATCCCATTGAACGATGCAACAGGGACAAGATTGTACTCCTGTTCCTCAAATTTGGTATACAGAATTGAGTTTCGTTTCACAATTTAGCCCATTAGCTTTGTTTTTCACTCTGTACAGTTGCTGCCTCACCTGCTGAATATTTCCAGCATTTTCTATGTTTATTTCAGATTTCCAGCACAAATAGTATTTTGCTCTGTCATTACTTACTGTGGGCAAGACTTGTGGCATCTGTTTGAAATATTTTTCTTCTGTCTCCTATTTAGTCAATTAAATGCAATTTCAGCTTTTATTTGCTTAGTATTTAAATTCCCACATTTTTTAATGATTTGAAAGAAACAGATTAAACATTTTTGTACCTTCAGCAGCTCGCCGCTACATACCTCCTGAGATTAACTTTCAGCTAACTACTGACAAACTGCCTGGTGATGCTCATAGGTGCTAGGCTTAAGGTGAAGACAGCAGTCATATTGATTACTTGACACGTTCCATGTTTATAACATTTAGTCCTTCATTTCATTAATATTTCTTTAAACTGCAAGATTCACAGTACACTTTGACGTGGCACCCTGTCCAATGCCTTCTTGAAATGTAATACTTATTGTACATTCACCTTTACCTATCACATTTGTTACTGTCTCAAAGAACTCTGATCAATTATTCGAGCACAAATGCCCTTTCACAAAACTATGTTGACTCTGCCTGATTGCTTTAAGATTTTCTCAGATTTTTATTAAGTTTGCAGCATTTTCTACAAGAGAGATGTTAGGCTAACTGACTTGTAGGTTCTTAGCTTCTGTCTTCCTCTCTTAAAGACGAATTACATTTGTTATTTTCTGATCTAGGAATCTGGAGAATGAAAACCAATGCATCTCTTATCTCACTTCTTTTAATACCACAGGATGAAGCCCATTAGGACCAAAGAGCTTGTCAGATCTGTGTTTCGATAATTTTCACATTATCCCTTCCCAAATGTTCGCAGTTGTTTCAGGTTCCTCATCCCCTTTCACGTTCTGATTCACAGTTATCACAGGAATGCTATCCACAGTGAAGACTGATGTAAAATAACTGCAATTTCTTTATTTTCCATTATTAATACTACAGACTCACTGTCTTGTCGACCAACACTCATTTTACATTTTTCTTTTCTCAACGGCTTAGAAACTTCCACCTTCTATTTTTATATTTCCAGCTAGTCTTCTATCATATTCTAATTTTTCACTCCTTATCAATCCTTTAGTCATTCTTTGCTGACCTTCATATTCTATCCAATGTTCAGATGAGCCATGCAACTTTACAGAGTTAAGTACTTTTTGTTCAGTCTGAGACTATTTTTAACTTCCTTAGCAGGCCACAAATGACGCATCCTTTCCTTAGAATCTTGTTTCCTCAATGGCATGCATATTTCACAACATTCTGAACCCAGTTTGAATTACATTACAGTTCAGTGCAATAGCTGGTGATACACATAATAAAAGCAAAGTACTGAGGATACTGGAAATCTGAAATTAACACAGAAAGGGTTGGATAAACTCAGCAAGTCTGAATGCATTGGGTGGAGAAAGAAACAACTTGTTAGGTTCAGTAGGCTCTTCTTCAGAACCCTGGTTAAACAGAGTGAATGAGAAATTATGGCTGATGTGACATTAGCAGAACACCCAGGAAATAGACTTCACCTAATCTGGTCTACCCTTCAGACCACCTGGATACGTAAAATATGCACTGTCTCAGAATTCAATCTTGATTCAGTTAAAGGTCAGCTTTCACACCATTAGGAGGTACATGATGGGAAATTTAACATGGTGTGTCACAAGGTATAACAA